>NC_135660.1:37216592-37934092 GCF_964188315.1 Podarcis muralis | reverse complement strand
ATCTGCATACCCCCCTCTGTTTGTTCCGCAAATCTTCCTCCAAAGCAGTATGATTTTCAGTTCCAGAACTCAAGTGATAATAACAAGGGTAATAGGACTGTTCCTAAAGTAAGACAGCTGACATTCTACCAGCCAAAATGGATGCATTTGAAATATATTAGGTATGCAAAAAGATGGTCCGCATCAACAAGTGGTACACATATTGAGAAAAAGTGTACAATATATACTAATCGGATGATATTTGTGTGCGGTGATGATAAGTGTAAAATGATATACACTTACTGAAACCCCAAGTTTAAGAAATGTTTCCCGTATATAGTGTCATTTAAAGAGAAGCATTGCATTGGTGCATTTGACATGCAGCATTTTATGTTGTAAAGAAAGTTGAACACTGGATTACAGAATATTAAACATGAAAAGATTTTATTATTTTGTTAAATGTTGTTTTAAAGGACCCTGTGTTCCACTCTGCTCCACTACAGTGATTAAACAATTCCCCAGAAAAGTACCTCTGTTCCCCTGTTGTCCAATTTGGTAAATAAAAATCCTCTTTTTTGATTCAATGAAACCAAAAGGTTGACTTTCTAATGTATTTTTATCCACATCCTAAATCTGCAATTATTAGACTCTGTTTCAATTGATACCTACACAAATATTTATCTAGATCTATATCTGTATCTCTAGTAGCATTTACTTTAGCAAACTTTTAATAAATTAACCCAGTAATCCTTTCTTAAACAGGCCAGTAGACTCACATTGTGGTTGATGGGTACATGGGAAGCAAAGGCTTAAAGGATCAGCATGGCTAAGGCCATAACGTGAACGTGTGCTTCAGGTGAGATTAAGAGCAGTTCTACACCATAGATTTAAAGCACACCCAACACACATGGAAGTCACATGACTTCCAGGAATTCTGGGAACTGTTGTTTCCCCCTCACAGAGCTACAATTTTCAGCTACAAACTGCAGCTCTTGTGATTGTTTGCAAGAAGTCATGTGACTTCAATGTGTGTTGGGTGTGCTTTAAATCTATGGTGTGGAATTCAGCTAAGTCCCATCAGCCTGAGCAAGGATTTCCAGTTGTGCAATGGGTTTCCCCCTCTTATCTCCCCCATCCTGTGCCTCCCCCAAATGGGCTCAGTGGATTGAAGGAACCCCCAGAACAGCACATGGCGGAGGGGAGGCAAGGGAGATCATTCTCTCTGGCAAACTGAAATGCTTGCCCTGATGAAATAATTGACACAGCACAACATTGAATTCCACCATTTGTCTGCGAACTTTCTGACGACTCACAGGTAATTTTTCTTAGCCACTCAGTTTGTTCTGTTTAGGGCCAAACTAGACTAAATGTGTCTTGCCAAATGCAAATAACAGTCACTTAATGAGGGATGGGATGGGGGATAAAGACCTGGATCACAGCAGGTGGAGAGGGGTTCATCTTTCTCTGTTGTGCTCCTAACATTGGGGGGAGGGGGACCAGTGCAGTGTCCACATGACGCTGTCCTCATCAAAATGTCATATCATCTCCTTTAATGCAGTTTTACCATTTCCTTGGACAATCTGAGAAGTAAAAACAGAACCCAGAAACAGCAAATCTGAATTAAATGGGAAGGGGGGGGGGATATGGGATGATATTTTGATGACAATGATGACATGTTGATGCTGAGAAAACAAACAAATTGCAGGCATGAGCATCACCAAGTCCACAGTAAACTAAGCTATTAATTGATTGCTCTTAATGTTATTTGAGATAAATATTGTTCATTTTAACTGGATTCAAAGGTAACTGCCAATGGGCATCAGCAAGAAGGGAAAGAATGACTAGCTTTCTGCACATGGGACTGACTGAGCCTTTATTTCCTTACAGGAGTTGCCATTAAAATACCGATCGTTTGTGTAGTACTCGAGGGTAGCCCTGGGACTCTTGATGTAAGTACTCTACAGGCATCAGGGCAACTAATTATGGGGAAAGAAGCAGAGTGTAGGAGAATTCAGTAATTGTTAACACCTGGATATTTCTCTCTCAGAGCACAGTGTGCCTCAATCACATGGCAACCACTTTTGTGGTGTCTGTGTGACATTGCAGAAACACATCTAGTTGTAAGTACAAAGCAGGAACTGGCTGTGTGGGCACAGAGAGTTCTGACTTGTACATTTCAAGCCCTTTTAACTCACACATAGCAAAGAGATTCTGCATAGCAGAAGATATGAGAGTATGCTTTAGCTGTAAACAATGACTGGGTTACCCCAGCTACTCAGGGCAGCTTCCAACAGAATAGAACACAGTAAAACATTAAAAAACCTCCCTATACAGGGCTGCCTTCAGATGTCATCTGAAAGTCATAGCGTTGTTTATCTCCTTAACATCTGATTGGAGGGTGTTCCACAGGGCAGACCATACCATATGCAAAAAAGCATACCAGAAAACCAACCAACCAACCAACCAACCAACCAACCAAACAAACAAACACACTAACAAACGTACAACACAACACAACACAACACAACAACACAACACAATACTACAATACATACAGTACAATACAATAATGCATATATTGCTATAACAATTCATATGCCTTCATATACTTATAAAATTAGGTGCATATAATTCAGCATGGAACTTGTATCTTTAATGTGTACAGTGGTCCCTTGGTTCTCAAACTTAATCCGTTCCAGCAGTCTGTTCCAAAACCAAAGCATTCCAAAACCAAGACGCGCTTTCCCATAGAAAGTAATGCAAAATAAATTAATTCATTCCAGACTTTTAAAAACAACCCCTAAAACAGCAATTTAACCTGAATTTTACTATCTAATGAGACCATTGATCCATAAAATGAAAGCAATAAACAATGTACTGCAGTCACACAATCAATGAATCCGTAGCTGAACTGGGTTCCACACAGTCACAAAAACAAAACAAAAAAGCTGCAAAAACAAAAACGCAAAATAAATAGCAAAAACAGACAGACCTCAGCGTAACGCTCAAAATGGAAGTGTGGTGCTCAGGATGGAAGCATGGCACTCTAAATGGAGCACATTTGGCTTCTGAAAAAAGTTCGCCTACTGGAACACTTACTTCTAGGTTTGCAGTGTTTGGGTTCCAAGTTGTTTGAGTACCAAGGCATTTGAAAACCAAGGTACCCTTGTATTATAGAGATATATGTAAAATTATATGAAAAAAATGCTTAAGTCAGATTTTGTTTTTTTAAGCAACAGTGTGCAAGCGACATGGATAGTAGCTGTTGCCTGATGCAACTGGTATTCCAAAGCGAGCAATGCTTGATCAGGTCGGAACTGACAAATTCTATGTATAAATGCATTTAAAACAAATTTATCCTGTATCTCTATCTTATTGATTACCATGAGACTTACATTAAACACAATGTCTTTAGGATTGCAGTGTGCATGCACACATACATTTGTATTATTACAATTTATTACCTGCCCTTCACCTTAAGGTCACAGGATGGGTTACAGCAATTGCAACACAATATTAATATTGAAACACAATTTTAAAATTAAAATTAAAACACAATATTACACGATATTAAAAACAGCTTAAAGCGCCTTCACTCTGATATATGCACAACAGCAGTTTAAAAAGTTTAAGCATGACCCTGTCTGATTTTCTCTGCTAAATGGATAATGCTATCCAATGCAATGGATGCCAGTTCTTTAACAAAACTATTTTTAGAAATTATTAATGGAATGAATCCATAATACAGGATAATGCTTAAACCAGCCTATGTGTCAACCGCCCCAGTCATCATTTCTAATTTCACATGCACTGCAGTCTTCCTTTCTTAGCAGTATAGGAGCTGACAAGATCTAAAGCTCTCAGTACTTCATCACAAGAATGAAGATATAAATGGCTCTTTGCACATGAACATTTTGAAAATATGACTCATATTTATTAGGCCTCCGAACGATGTGTTTGCTACTTCTAATTAGGCAATCGCCTGTGAAATTTCATAGGTGAGGTAGAATGACATTGGTGTTGGAGGAGGAGGAGAAGGAAAGCAGCCCCCTTCTCCTTTGCACCCCCAACTCTTGCCCAGGGCTGCCATCAGAGTTAGGCATACAGTGGTACTTCTGGTTACGAACTTAATTCATTCCGCAGGTCCGTTCTTAAGCTGAAACTGTTCTTATCCTGAGGCGCACTTTCGCTAATGGGGCATCCAGCGTGCGATTTCCGTTTGCATCCTGGGGCAAAGTTCGCAACCAAGAGCAGCTACTTCCAGGATAAAAGGTAAAGGGACCACTGACCATTAGGTCCAGTCATGGCCGACTCTGGGGTTGTGGTGCTCATCTCACTTTATTGGCTGAGGGAGCCGGCGTACAGCTTCTGGGTCATGTGGCCAGCATGACTAAGCCACTTCTGGTGAACCAGAGCAGCGCATGGAAACGCCGTTTACCTTCCTGCCGGAGCGGTACCTATTTATCTACTTGCACTTTGACATGCTTTTGAACTGCTAGGTTGGCAGGAGCAGGGACCGAGCAATGGGAGCTCACCCCATCATGGGGATTCGAACCGCCGACCTTCTGATCGGCAAGTCCTAGGCTCTGTGTTTTAACCCACAGTGCCACCCATGTCCCGAACTTCCGGGTTAGCTGAGCTCTTAACCTGAAGCATTCATAACCAGAGGTACCGCTGTAGTTGGTCAGGTGCCCAGGCCCACAGCAAAAAACTCACTCCCAACCCCCATGGTACCTTGTTCCTCCTCCTTGCTGCTCCTGAAGAAGCCATAACAGGAGAATAGAAAAGGATCAGCAGCTCAAATTTACTTTCGCCATCCCTCTGGCTAATACTGTAGACTGGGCTCAAGAAAGAAGGCAAGTGAATGAGCAATGGGAATCGAGAATTGGTAACAACTGCGAGGAGGATGGGAGCCCCTTGAAGACAGCTCGCCCAAAGGCCCACCTGGAGCTAGTACAGCTCTTGCCCATCCAGTTACCCTTGCTGTAGTTTCATTGTGTTATCTGCCCTTCCCCCCACCTCCCTGCATTATAGTCCTCTCCACCTGCTTCAGATCCTTCCTTTCCCCTCCTCGCTGCATTTAAGACCATTATTTCTGCTGTTGCCTCCTCTCCCTCTCCCTCATTGCCCTCACCCCTCTTCCAGATGTCTTTCCAGCCAACCCAACAATCAGCTTAAAGAAATAGGGTGGTCTCATCCCCACCCCCCCAAGTCAAGGTTCTGAGCTACCTTAAGAAAGTAATAAGAACAAGGAATCAGACCAAAGATCTCTCTAGGTCAGCTACAGTTGCTGGCCAGATATGTCCAAGAACCTCAGAAGTGGGACCTGAAGCTACAGTCCTCTCCTGCTGTGGTTTGCCAACAGTTGGTACTTGGTGGCATACTGCCTATGAATCTCAGAATTGCCTGTAGCCATCATGGCTAGTAGCCACTGATAGAGTCATCCTCCATGTTAAAGTACACGAAGCTTTCTTACCTTGAGGCAGCTCATTGGTCTGCTTAGTCCAGTGCTGTCTACTCTGGCTTCTGGCGGGTCTTTGGAGGACTCTGTCACCAGTCCGTCCCCCCCAGCACCTACTTTCTGATCATTTGTTGACTTTGGAGACACCGGGGACTGATCCTGGCACCTTCTCCACACACTGCTTGCACTAATATGTTTAGAGCAGGTGCCTTCCAGACCTCCACCCTCAAAAGGTGTCTCTAACACATTGGCTCTTCCACTCACTTCATCATTTATTTGCTATTTTTATTTGCACATCGTCTGGAGAACTATTTGGACAAGCACTTTACAAATCTATAAACAGAAAAACAAACATGACCCTAAGAGAGCAAATGTTGGAAATTGGCAATTACCTAGATTGAGCATGGAACAATGTCTCCCTCTACTGTTTGCCTGATTACTTTTCAAAATCATGTTCCTTTCATACACATAAATTTCTTAGAGGCAGATGGTATTTTTGCTGTTACAGCCACTCTGATGTATGCATGTGTTTGTGTGTGTGTATGTGTGATATATATATATTTGCTTTCGTAGATTTATATATGCAGGTTTTGGTGTCCTCGGGTGTCTTCCCGTGTAAAAGTTGGGGTGTCTAGGCGACGTTTCGACGAGGTCTCACTCGTCATCTTCAGGCTGGTGTTTTCGGCTTCTTGTTACTGGAACAGAGCAGGATCTCAGTGTTTGAGTTCCTATAAATACTGTTGAAGGTGTGGTGTATAGCCTCCAATGTTTTGGGCAGAGAGGAGGTTCCCAGGCTAGTGTGCCTTTTCTTCTTTTGTTCCTTAATTACTTGAGGGATATCTTGAGTGATTTCTTGAGCGATATCCTGAATCCCACTTAGGTGGGTCATTAGGTGTGGATTAGTTGCTAAAGCCTTTGTGTCTTGAACTCTTGAACTTTGTGAAGAGTTTTTTTTGGGAAGATGGCTGTACTGCATTTGGTTGTGCTCTGGCTTGGCTTCGTGTATAGGGGCGAGCTGTGGTTTTGTGGCCTGTGCCAGCCAGATCTGTGTAGGGATTGCAGGGGGGTGCAGCATCCGGAGGTGCCACCATGGTTTGGCTACTGGATGGTATCTGTAATTCATCTGTGGAGAGGGTCTGGGTTTGGGTCTGGTGTGGTTGATTGGTGATGGCGTTCTGTGTGCCTCTGGATCTGGTGTCAGATTTTGTGGGGAGGGCTAATTTCCAGATGTCTGGCAAGCGGGATGTGTCGTCACGCTTGTTCATGTTGTGAGGGTGTTTCTCTATCTCGTGTTTGGGTGTTTCTCTATCTCGATGGCTTCCATGATTATTCTCTTGTGGTGATGTTCCATGTTAAAGAGCAATTTGGAATCTGCAAAATTAATTTCGTGTCCTGTTTCTTTCATGTGTTGGAAAAGAGAGGAAGTTTTTTCTTCTTTTTTGACGGCATTCTTGTGTTCTGCGATACGTGCATTTATTCGTCTGTTTGTTTGTCCAATGTACGTGGCTGGGCAGACTTTGCAGGGTATTTCATAGACCCCTTGGTTTTCCAACTGGATTTTATCCTTGGGGTTTCTGAGGATATTGGAAATTAATTTTGCAGATTCCAAATTGAAACGAAATTAATTTTGCAGATTCCAAATTGCTCTTTAACATGGAACATCACCACAAGAGAATAATCATGGAAGCCATCGAGATAGAGAAACACCCTCACAACATGAACAAGCGTGACGACACATCCCGCTTGCCAGACATCTGGAAATTAGCCCTCCCCACAAAATCTGACACCAGATCCAGAGGCACACAGAACGCCATCACCAATCAACCACACCAGACCCAAACCCAGACCCTCTCCACAGATGAATTACAGATACCATCCAGTAGCCAAACCATGGTGGCACCTCCGGATGCTGCACCCCCCTGCAATCCCTACACAGATCTGGCTGGCACAGGCCACAAAACCACAGCTCGCCCCTATACACGAAGCCAAGCCAGAGCACAACCAAATGCAGTACAGCCATCTTCCCAAAAAAAACTCTTCACAAAGTTCAAGAGTTCAAGACACAAAGGCTTGAGAAACTAATCCACACCTAATGACCCACCTAAGTGGGATTCAGGATATCGCTCAAGAAATCACTCAAGATATCCCTCAAGTAATTAAGGAACAAAAGAAGAAAAGGCACACTAGCCTGGGAACCTCCTCTCTGCCCAAAACATTGGAGGCTATACACCACACCTTCAACAGTATTTATAGGAACTCAAACACTGAGATCCTGCTCTGTTCCAGTAACAAGAAGCCGAAAACACCAGCCTGAAGATGACGAGTGAGACCTCGTCGAAACGTCGCCTAGACACCCCAACTTTTACACGGGAAGACACCCGAGGACACCAAAACCTGCATTCCTGTACCCGTGAAAATCTACGAAAGCATATATATATATATATATATATATATATATATATATATATATATGCAGGTTTTGGTGTCCTCGGGTGTCTTCCCGTGTAAAAGTTGGGGTGTCTAGGCGACGTTTCGACGACACCCCAACTAGGACGTCGCCTAGACACCCCAACTTTTACACGGGAAGACACCCGAGGACACCAAAACCTGCATTCCTGTACCCGTGAAAATCTACGAAAGCAAATATATATATATGGAAATTTTGCAGTTGATTTCACTGGAAGAGTGAAATTTCACTGGTGAATAAATTTGGGTTAATTGCTTCTGATCCCACAGGCATTTGCTTATTGTAACTAAGCAACAGCCCAAGTGCTCAAACCTGCCTGGAAGCTATCCTCTTTGACCTATAAGACCTGCCCCCTAATCCCTGATGTGTGAGGCTGTGGTTCCTCAGTGGTGCGGGAGAGCGACACCACAGGACTTTTTTAAAATGATTGCTTCACATGGCTGAACCTTGGCAGTTAAAACAAGTTCTAGGGCTAAGCCTTTTGTCAAATTAAGCCCTGGCATTAAGGCTTAGAACCTCTATCCTGCTGTCCCTGAAGGACGATTTGGGTATATAATCTACAATATATTGTAATAAACACACACAACACACTGGCCATGGCATTTTTGCTTCAGACTATTTTTCTTTACAGATAAAGCTGGTTGCATGGTGCGCTTGGACTGAAATAGTAACACAAAATGCCCCCAAACGGTGACTTGTAATAAGTAAGCTATTATCAACTTTATAAACTCATTTGGATCTCACTAGGAGAGAACTGTAAGGTTTTACAGAATGTCCTTAGACTGATGCTTTGTGTGCCATGCATTGGCCTAATGTTTAAAATGGAGTGGCTTTTTCATGTCATGTTAGGAAGATCTGAGATAATGAAGACCGGAATGCCACAGTGATGTAGTGGAGCAGGGAGGGTCAGGGGCAAAGTGCCCCCACTTATTTCACAGCAGAGATGACGATGATATCATCTCCTGGGGGTGCTGTTTGCCAGTCCTCTGCATAACCAGCACATCCAATCTTTTTATAGGGAAATCCACTAAATAAGTGGTGCAGAGGGAGAAGGAGGCTGTATTAGCAGGCACTGCTGCATTTATTTTGAAAAATTCCCCAAATCCTTCTGTTACAGCCAACCAAACCATTACAAAATAGTGGGAAAGCTTTTGAGTTCACATCAGAAATCTTCATCAGACTGAGTGTGTGTGTGTGTGTGTGTGTGTGTGTGTGAGAGAGAGAGAGAGAGAGAGAGAGAAAGTAGTTTTTTGTAGGAAAAGAGTTGCATTTTTGAAATGGCATGCCATCTATGATTATTTTTTCACACACATGGATCTTTTTTCTTATTATTATTTCTCAAAGAGCACAGGAACAAGCAGTACTTGACATGGGCTTGTCTTTTGCTTATCTTCCAGTTTGCTGTTTCTTTAGGCATTTGATAGCCATTTTAGCAGGAATAATGGACACTTCTTACTGAGTCTGTCTTGCTCATTAAAGTATAGCTTTGCAATGCTTCATTGCTTTTCTTTTCCAACTTGCAGCTTAATTTTTAACACCTTGGGGCATCCATCTCACTTGGTCCACCCCCTGCCCATCAGGACATATTTGGCAAGGATGGAGGAGCTGAAAAGTTACAAGTGAAACACTTTGTGGGGAGAATGTTGGATTAGTTCAGATCTGCACTTGGTGATGAGACTCAGTGGAAGACCTGGGGCATCACTATCTCGGAACTTCCTCATTGGGTAATCATGCATTTAAACAGAGATAAAGGGATGCTGCATCTTGCTTTGATCCTATGCCAAGACAACCAAATCATTAATATCTGCATGTTATATGGGTGGGATCTGACCTAGTGTGGGCAGATCTGAGCTAACCAGATTGGCTAACCAGCACGGATCATGCCTGCTACATGGAAGAGCTCCTGGCAAAAAAGGTAGCAGGGACAGTCAGTGGATGGAGGAGTGGATTGCCAAACCATAAACCTACAAGTACTGGAGCACGTCCTCTGTTGCATTTATGGAACCTCACATGTGGGAAGCAGGAATACAGCCTAGACTTTTCCTTCCTGCTTTCTGTCAATTACCTGTTTAGGAGTAAAGGTGAAGTTGATCCACAAGCATTACTGCACTCGTGGATCCATGGATCAGGACATCTAAGTTTATATCCTGGAGAAAACACACATTTAGGGAACATGCACAGGGAGGTTTTTAATAAGTTCTGCACACATTCCAGGCAGCACACCACAGTCCACATGTCTAGGGTACTCCTTTCATGGTGGTCTCTGCCCAGGCTCAACACACAGTCTGGCAAAGAATGCTTCTAAACACGTTGTATCTTCTTCTAAGAATATTCCCTGCATCTTCAGCTTAGTGCTAAAATGCTGCTCTGGGAGCTCAGGAAATTTCCCGAGGGAGATGCACCCTTAGGTATTGGCAACTGCTCCAACCGGAAGCAACATGGCTGCATAGATTTCTCTACAGGCCTTGCAAGCAGTTTATTCACCAGAGATGGAGGACAGCCACCTCAGTCACCTTCCCTGTAGGACATGCACACTAAAGCTTTCTGAGATCTACTTCTGCCTTTGTCCTAGCTGTACGTTTACCCCATGTGCACTAAGCTGGGAGTCATCCCAGGAAACTCGATGGGTCTTTCTTTCAAGGAAGCATGCGGAGCATAAGGCTACAAATCTACATCCCTTTCCTCTGATGAAAAGCAGAGTGACAACAAGCGGGAAACCAGCCCGTTGGAAGGTCATCCACTTGGTACCCTGTGCCTTCAAGACAAAGCTGTGTCAAATAATAAGGTGAGTGGACCTTGATAAAGGAAATAAACACCAGTAGTCCCTTAGTATAAAATGCTCTCTCTCTCTCGTTCTCTTTCTGGGGAAATGGCTAGTTTGTCAGTTTGCTGAGCATCTTTCTTACCCACCTCTTGTCAAAAGAAGAGAATAAATGAAGAGAAGGGAGAGAGGGAGGTAGAGAGAGAGAGAGAGAGAGAGAGAGAGAGAGGCCTTTGCATAGCTCAAGCCTTTGTGCAGCGCATTCAGACTGATTTGTACCCTTTGTAGTCTTAATTATTTGTGAGAGTGGGATAACAGGAGTACCAGGCTCACCCATTATTTCCTGCATAAAAAAAGGCACACAGAAGCCGCTGATCATTTTTGAATTAGCAAACATGATACTAAAAAAAGGGGAGGGGGGTTGTGTGTGTGAGAGAGAGAGAGCATAAAAAAAATTCATTAATACCATCAGGGATTAGGAGGCTGATTAAAGTGTAGCTGTTAGAGTATGCAAATGAGCGATAGGCATTTATCGGCGCCTGTGCAAGCTGTCTTGGAGCTGTAAAGCCCACGTATGTTTTTCAGCTGATTAAAACAGTTTTAACTTCTGGAGGATTTTTTTTTTTTTGAGGGAATAAAAAAAAAAAAGCCACCATCATCTATCCTTTTCCTTTTGGCTAAATTCCTCTAAGTGCACTCCAACCATTTCCACTTGAATGCACTCCCTTTCGCTCTCTCTCCCCTTCTGAGAAGGCAGAGAAGAATGCAAGCCAAGTGTGTTGTGTGTGGGGGTGTTTTTTTCCAGCCTCTGAGCCAGTGTGGTGGCCTGGTGGCTGCGGAGTATTCCAATGAAATAAAACCCAGACGCGTGAAGAGCACAGCACTTGGAGCCCGAGAAGAGAAGAACGTGGCAGAGGCTTCATGGAAGGCATTCCTAGATCAGAGATAATAACAAGCGAGCCCCGACTCTCCAGTGATCAGGAAAGTGTGTTGCAGCAGTGTGCACTTCATACGGAATGGTGCATAGCGCCATTTCAAACTTTATTGGTGTTGCAAACCCCAGCAACTTCCTGGTTTGCAGCCAGACAGCACATGTGTTGTACTCAAAGGTCAATCCCTGGTATCTCCAGTTAGATTTGGGAGAGACTCCTCGCTGAAACCCTAGACAGTCGCTGCCAGTCAGGGCAGACCAGCCTTTCTGGTGTCCTAGATATGTTTTGGACTCCAATCAGCCCTGGACAGCATGGGTCACGGTCAGGGACGATGGGAGTTGTTGTCAGGCCCAGCCCACCCATGAGGTGGGATGAGGGGGCTGTCTTAGGTGGTGGAAGTCCCTGAGGTGACACATCAGCCCCCACCACCATGGCCAATGGTTAAGGGGTAATAGGAGATGTGGTCCAGCAAGATTTTGAGGGCCACAGGTTCCCCACTCCTGGCCCAGAGGAACATTGAAAAGCTGTGGCACATTGGAACATAACTGAAAAGCCAGTAAATATAACAGAGGGCTGAATTGCAGCCAATGTCAATATTATAGACCAGTAGGAACAATAAGGATTATTTTAGTATCAGTTAATTGAGGTGAAACAATAACTAAAAAGAGTTTTAAATCGTTTAGATAAACATAGTGCCACAGGGACGAATCAAGACATCTTCCCTTAAAGATAATGATTCCACTGCAGCCTGGAAGAGTTATTTAAGTGTGCAAAAATAATAAGCAAAGGAGAATGTGTTGATATAATTTATCTAGACTTTTCCTCAAGAATCCTTTGACAGATTCCCTCCCAAGAGGCTATTAAAGGAAACTAAGTAGTCATGGTGTGAGAGGCAAAGTGCTGCCATGGATTAGAAACTGGCTCAGAGTAAGAATAAATAGTTGATTTTCAACATGCCGAATATTTAACAGTAGGGTGTCCCTAAGATTTAGAGGAGGACTGATGTTCTTTAACATATTTTGTAATGAACTAAACTAGGATATTGGGAGGCAAAATATGGATATATGACACACTAGCTTAGGTTTGGGTGCCATCATCATCATCATCATCATCATCATCATCATCATCATCATATATTTATACCCCCACCCATCTGGCTGGGTTTCCCCAGCCACTCTGGGAGGCTCCCAACTGAATATTTAAAACATGGTACAGCATGGAGAAGTAGTGTTGTGTAGTGGGTAGAGTGTCAGGTTAGGACTGGGAAGACCCAGATTTAAATCTCCTCTCAGCACCAGAGCTTACTGGGTGACTTTGGGCTATTATTTTCAGCCCTATCTAACTCAGAGGGTTGTTGTGAGCAAAGGTATGGGGGTGGAGGAAAGGATTACGTGGTTCACCTTGGAGGATGTGTGGCCCATAAATGTAAATAATTGTAACGATGTTACCTTGAGATGCAAAATATGGGGCCCTCCTTCTTTCAGGGCTAAGGGAAGGGGCAGTCTATGGGCAGGAAACTTTGTTCTCATTCCACAATTGTTTAGTTTCTCTCTTCCACACACTACTTTCCTGCTTTACAGGAAACCTATTTGGGAGAACCCTATTTGGGTGCTAAGATCTCCTCCCCGCTGCCTCACAATTGGAATTGCATGAGGGAGAGCAGGAACGCACATGATCCAATCATGATTTGCTGAATGTCTGCAGTGGAGTATATCTCTACACAGAGAGGCTCCCTATATGAATGCGAATTCACCTCTCCATGAATAGAGAAGGTGTCCCACTGTAGAAGTTCACTTTCCCAACATGGAAAAGGCAATGAAGCTATCAATGGGGAAGTGATGAAGTCGGCAGGTCTAACAGGTTGTCTCCTCATTCCCCGAGGCTTCATTGCCCGAAGAAGAGCCTGTGAAGTAGGAGCAGCCTGAGTACAAAGCCTGCAGTGAAATGGTAAAGTGACTTAGAAAGAAAGATGGAACAATGTGTATATTTATTTATATAGAGAGAGTAAGCCACTTGTATTTTTATTATTTGCCTAGAGACTTTGGAAAGGATCAAAACCCAAGCTTCCTGGGATCATATTTCAGCCCTTCAGAAGCAAATCCCAAGTGCAGTCATAAGTTATGTTAACATTTGATGATACTGGAGGTATGAGAAGGGAGGTGATGAGAAACCGAGGGCTAATTCATATGCTGTTAAGGTGCTACACTCAATATGCCAGCAAATTTGGAAAACTCAGCAGTGGCCAGAAGATTGGAGAAGATCAGTCTACATCCCAATCCCAAAGAAGGGCAGTGCCAAAGAATGCTCCAACTACCGCACAATTGCACTCATTTCACACGCTAGCAAGGTTATGCTTAAAATTCTACAAGGAAGGCTCAAACAGTATGTGGATCGAGAACTCCCAGAAGTGCAAGCTGGATTTAGAAGAGGCAGAGGAACCAGAGACCAAATTGCAAACATGCGCTGGATTATGGAGAAAGCTAGAGAGTTCCAGAAAGACATCTACTTCTGCTTCATTGACTATGCAAAAGCCTTTGACTGTGTCGACCACAGCAAACTATGGCAAGTTCTTAAAGAAATGGGAGTGCCTGATCACCTCATCTGTCTCCTGAGAAATCTCTATGTGGGACAAGAAGCTACAGTTAGAACTGGATATGGAACAACTGATTGGGTCAAAATTGGGAAAGGAGTACGACAAGGCTGCATTTTGTCTCCCTGCTTATTTAATTTGTATGCAGAATACATCATGCGAAAGGCTGGGCTGGATGAATCCCAAACTGGAATTAAGATTGCCGGAAGAAATATCAACTACCTCAGATATGCAGATGACACAACCTTGATGGCAGAAAGTGAGGAGGAATTAAAGAACCTTTTAATGAGAGTGAAAGAGGAGAGCGCAAAATATGGTCTGAAGCTCAACATCAAAAAAACGAAGATCATGGCCACTGGTCCCATCACCTCCTGGCAAATAGAAGGGGAAGAAATGGAGGCAGTGAGAGATTTTACTTTCTTGGGCTCCATGATCACTGCAGATGGTGACAGCAGCCACGAAATTAAAAGACGCCTGCTTCTTGGGAGAAGGGCAATGACAGGCCTAGACAGCATCTTGAGAAGTAGAGACGTCACCTTGCCAACAAAGGTCTGTATAGTTAAAGCCATGGTTTTCCCAGTAGTGATGTATGGAAGTGAGAGCTGGACCATAAAGAAGGCTGATCGCTGAAAAATTGATGCTTTTGAATTATGGTGCTGGAGAAGACTCTTGAGAGTCCCATGGACTGCAAGAAGATCAAACGCATCCATTCTGAAGGAAATCAGCCCTGAGTGCTCACTGGAAGGACAGATCGTGAAGCTGAGGCTCCAGTACTTTGGCCACCTCATGAGAAGAGAAGACTCCCTGGAGAAGACACTGATGCTGGGAAAGATGGAGGGCACAAGGAGAAGGGGGTGACAGAGGACGAGATGGTTGGATAGTGTTTTCGAGGTTACCAGCATGAGTTTGACCAAACTGCGGGAGGTAGTGGAGGACAGAGGTGCCTGGCGTGCTCTGGTCCATGGGGTCACGAAGAGTCGGACACGACTAAACGACTAAACAACAACAACAATTCAAATGTTAGCAAATCCAACATGGAAGCCACCAGCAAATGGTTCCACATGATGATGCTTCACACAGGGACTTCACATCTGAAACCTCCTTTTTGTGTAGATGAGTCCAATGACAGGGAGAGGTTCACCAGCATAGGAGACAGATGCAATAGCTTTTCAGATCTGGAGTTCTTCCAATATCCAGGTTGGAATGAGGAATCTGTTGGACTCTAGGAGGGCTATTTGATGGGACGTAGTCTGGAACAGCTGAAGGGCACCAGGTTGGCAAAGGATGAGTTGTAGTAGCCCACAATCACTGACACCATAGGTAGATTTAGTAATGGGCACATTATTTGCTACGTGCATTTTCAATGATACAGTGCACTTACTGAGGTAAAAGTGAATTGTGATTCAGCTCATTGTATACACTACAGCAGGGATGGAACAGGCAAGCATTCTAATACAGAATATTTAGCAAAAAGAGTACACTTGCTAAAAAAGAAAGAGGACAACAACTCAGGCGTGCATAATTACCACAGCGTATCATACTCTCAAATGCTAGAGCTTCCTCTTTTGATAATTTCTGGCATAGTTTGTTGGCAGGGGCCAGGTACATTGCTTAATATGCAGGTACATCCTGAATGATCATATGCTCTGTTAATGATCAGGAAGTGTTGGATTGGGTCAATCCTGCCAGCAACTAGAACTTTCAGAACTTTCTTTTGATGTATCCTTGATCACTCCATATGACAGCTGTGCAGTATTTCATTGTTGTTGTTGTTTTTAAAAAATAATCAACAGACACTACTTACTTGAACCACTTTGTAGTGGTGGCTATTTTGCTGATTACTCCATACTGTTTTTCTCTGCCTCACTTACTGGTTTATATAGTGGATTCAGGTTGCACCTGTCTGTTAAGTGCAAAACAAAACGCCTGTTAAGCATAGCATTAAGGCACAAGGTTGGGGGCAATGTAAATGCCAAGATTAAAGGAAATGTAACATGGAGAAATCTTTACCCTCGGGGACAGCAGGGTAGCTGTATGAAGGCCAAAAAATATGAATGAAGTTTCAAGGGACAGACAGAGTCTCTCAAGTGGAGCAGGGGATTGAATCCCTGTTTCCTTACATGAGATTAGTGAGGCACTTGCCTCTTCCCACTGACAAAGAATTTGAGTAAATAAATACCTTTTGAAACCCCTCAGCAGTGATTCTCTATGAAGCCATGGTTGGAGGACTCCAATTTAATGCATGCTCTGATTTAATGCAAGGTAAGAGATATTTTGCAGCTGAGAACAGGCAATTCTTTGGAGATCTAGCCATAAGGAGCAACCTGTTTGGCTTCTCCTCCTGCTAAGTATTCTTGGAATGCCTGGATATCGGGTATGTCACGCCTCACCTTCTGCAAGCGGAATTTCAGAATAAACATTCATTTTCCTGTTGTCACAATTAGAACTTATGTGGATCAATCATAATATTTGTGCCAACTAAGTCCCCATCAGGAAGTACCAATACAGCTGTGCTGTTTCTTTTTCTTGACATGCATACCAGCTACAACAGGGAAATTCATAAGCATTTTAGCAGAAATTTCTCCTAATGTACATAGTCATATGCAATTGTGCCTAATACAGTATATACATTTTTGCAAAGCAATCCCCCCCAATATGATGAATTTTTGCATATTATTTGCATTAATCTATTCTTTTCAATGCACACTTTATCCAGTAGGTGCATTTTTGTACATATTACTTAGCTGGAAAAGTGCACTGCAAAATTTAGAGAAGTGTGAATTTTGAAGAATGGCTGCGTTACGGTTAGCAGATTGTTTTGTGAAAGTGTGAATGAGGTAACTTCACCTGTAAATGTGGACTGAACTGAAATTCTCCCCCATCCCTAGATGTGATAAAAGGATGGAGTATACTTTCATTGTTTGAGGAATGTGCAAGAATGGAAAAGATGGATGAAACTTTGAGCCAGAAAGCTACAGTTGGGAGATAAAACAGTTGTAAGTAGAAAAAAACGGGGGGGGGGGGCACATAAGCAGCAGTGCAGAAGAGGAGCTCTAAGAAAAATTTTCATGGACCTAAGGGAAAATAAGAGAAAACAAGGGGGGGAGGACTGTATATTGTATTCTAAGTCTGGTCGCACCAGAGAATTGTATGGTGATATTGCATTTACTTCAGCATCCCTCCCCCAAATCACTGTGATTGGATTGCCCTGGGAAAATAACTCACTGTGATTAAAATTTGGACCTGTCTATCAAAACGAAATATCCCCATTACTCTTCACCCATCTGCTTTCCACCCCTGGCATTTCCTTAGTCAGCTCCGAACCCCAAATCCACAGGGTGACTCAGGACTTCAGGGAACCTGATGCAACTCAAGATGCCTTGTTAATGATACAACCTGGCTCAAGCCTGTGAACACTTCACCTGCACTATGTACCTAATAATTTGGGTTGCATGCAGAGCTGGTGCATGCCTCTAATAAATATACACAGAACGGACCATTAATGTCCAGAACCAAAATGCTGGAGCAGTTTCCAATGATCTTGAGATTCACAGCACGACCTTGGCTTTGCTTATTGTTAATGATATATGTAACTATATCGTATTTCAAAAGCTTTGCGTTATAAAGCAAATAGTTAACATGATAATGTAAGAAGACCTCTGGTTGTTCAGGCGAAAGTCCCATTTAGTCCATCCCTTTGTTCTTACAATTGCCAAACAGATGCCCATGGGAAGCTCACAAACAGAACCTGAACGCAAGAGCTCTCTCCTCATTATTTAATATTATAGTTCTTCACATTATATATTGCATTTGTTTGGTTAGGAAGTCTCTCAGAGCTACATCCCAAGCTCAATGAAATCAACAGAAACAATGAACACTGTGGGATTGGATTCAATCCAGTTTGTCCATGAATTTGTGCATTTCTCTATTTATCATTGAGATCTGCCTTCTAAAATTAATAGGGAAAGATTCAATAAAAATCACAGATATGCAGAACTGAAACACTGCACCTTGAAACTCTGTAGTCCTTGCCTCAATGAAAGCTTTGGTTTGGAAATGTATGTGCATATCACTTAACAACACCCCCCCCCCCGATATATTAACTGTTTTTTGAAAATCAATAATCAATGAGCGTCTAATTTGTTGTCCTGATATGTGGGTGGATTTCATCCAGTTGAAATCAATTGAAGCCAGAATTGGGCTTCTGATATCAGGGTGGAGGGTAGGATTTGGGGGGGGGTGTCTGCAGCCAGATACATTTTGACCTTTGTTGTGAAAACATTTTGATGAGGTTAAGCCTCAAATCTCACTGATCGAAGAAGCAATGTCTGCTCTGACATATCTGATTGGCTCACTGCATACATTAGTTCTGGCCTGAAGATGAGTATCTGAAGACCATGCTCTTGGTCAATGGACTGTCAGGGGAAGGAGCAAGCGCAGGAAAAGTTGAACAATGCCAGAACGGAGCCATTAGAGATAGGAATTGGTGAAAGAACCCCTGTGGATCCTCTCCCCTTGCATGGAGGCTTCCCTCTGCCTTAATCTACACAGCTGCAGCTTGCGCAGGAGTCCTGCACTCTGTTAATTGAAGTGCAGCTGGATCAAGGCTTTGTCAGTGGAAAGTGCAGCTTTCCTTTATGAGGCGCCATCTCCAATGCACCTAGTTTTGATTCCAGGGCTCGATAAAGATGCAGAGAAAAGAGGAGAAAAGAAATATTATCAAGGTATGGCGCAGAGGTACAACACTCCCTTTAATTGCTTCTGGAACTCTTCACCTGGGCCTTATCAATAGGACTAATTCTCCAAGAAAGGAGAACACAGGCAACTCTTGATTGAGAAAATGCACTCGATTCATTTCTCACACAAGAGATAATTGGGCTGGTGTGCGTGTGTGTGTATAAAAAAATAGCAAATGAATAATGCTCAGGGTCTCACTTAGCCATCTCCTGGATCTTTCGGCTCAGAGAAGGCCTGATAACAACAGTTTGCCCGAGGCCAAATGTGCTTGGGAAAGTGGAGCTTTCTGAAAATGGGAACAGCTGAGCTCCCCACTTGTTGATCATTGCATCGTGGCAGTATATAACACCTTCCTTGTTCCATTGGATCCATTGTTCTGAGAAAGGGCATGCAAGCAGAAAAGGGAATCGGCAGACAAAAGTGGATGAATGACTTAAGAATGATAACAACAGATTCCTATTAAAGTTTGTATGGTATTATTGTTATAAACTAAAATGACCGATGCACTATCTCTCCCCCCCCCCCCCCCGAAATGGATCAACGTTTCAAAGAAAGATTGTGGGAAATGCCACATAATAAATAATGAATGTAAAACTTTGTCAAAAATGTATAAGATATTATTGGAATGGTATATGAAAGATGAAGAGGTTAAATCGGTAATGATACAATGGGCCAAAGACTTCGGGTATAATATTCAATTTGATGATTGGGAAAAATTGTGGAAAGAAAATCTAAAATTTACTGCATGCATGGCATTGAAGGAAAATGTGATGAAAATGTTTTTTAGATGGTACATCACACCGGTAAAATTAGCAAAAATGTATAAGACATGTAATAAGTGTTGGAAATGTAAAGAAAAAGAAGGAACGTTTTATCATATGTGGTGGGAGTGTAAGAAAGTGAAGAGTTTCTGGGAAGCGATATATAATGAATTGAAAAAGATGTTAAAATATACTTTTGTAAAGAAACCAGAAGCTTTTCTTTTAGGGATTACAGGAAAAGAAATAAGAAGAAAGGACTGTAAACTTTTTCAGTATGCAGTTACGGCAGCAAGAATTTTATTGGCCCAGAAATGGAAACAAGAGGAAATACCGACGATACAAGAATGGAGAATGAAACTGGATAAACTAACTGGGAAAATAAGATATGTGAGAGACCAAAAGTTTACCAAAGACTGGGAAAAGTTTGTGGAATATCTGAAAAATGTGTGTGATGTGCAAACAATGCTAGTGGGGTTTCAAGAAGCACTGTAAAAGTTAAGATGTATTGTCAAAAAGAAATAGAAGGGGGAGGGAAGATAAATGGCAATACAATGAAGGGAATGCGTACTGAAGAATAACTATGGATGATTACCAGAGAAGCTGAAGGAAGTCCAAAATGTTTTTTATTTGTTAAAATTTGAAAAAAATTGTATAATTTTGTTGGAAAATTAATAAAAAAATATTTTTTTAAAAAAAGATTGTGGGAAATGCCAAAATTCTACATTTTACGAATGTATACAGTGGTATTTTAAGTTGTTGTTGTTGTGCTTTTGAGGTGACCTTTATAATTATCATCTGGAATTGTCTCCAATAGCATTCCCCGGGGCAGATTTGTGGAAAGTCACTTCCCACCTTCAGAGAAGCAGCCACAGTAATCATGGTGAAGTCACAAGAAGATGGATGGATGGATGGATGGATGGCCAAAGATGAAGTTAGCTGTTTGGTAGAAAGGACACATCACCCAGTCAGTAGGAAGAGGAAGGTAAAATCAGCTATATGGCAAGTCCATATCAGTAGCTGGTTGCTGGAACTGTGCTTTTGTAGCAGTTTGCTGCAGTCTAACGATGTGCTATTTATTATTTATTTCATCAACGAATCACTTCCTGGTAAGCATCTTGAAGTGATTTCACAATACAGTGGTACCTCGGGTTAAGTACTTAATTTGTTCCGGAGGTCCGTTCTTAACCTGAAACTGTTCTTAACCTTAAGCACCACTTTAGCTAATGGGGCCTCCTGCTGCCGCTGCGCTGTCGGAGCACGATTTCTGTTCTCATCCTGAAGCAAAGTTCTTAACCCGAGGTAATATTTCTGGGTTAACGGAGTCTGTAACCTGAAGCGTATGCAACCTGAAGCGTATGCAACCCAAGGTACCACTGTACAATAAAAACATAGAAAACAATGGCAAAAAGTTACAAAAACTGCACATATAACCAAATTAAATTCACAAATCCAACGAAACATCCTCATGTAGCAGCACAGGTATTCTAAAAACAGTCACATCAAATCATCAGAGCAGAGCTCATGCAATTTCAGCACCACCTGAAACAGATTTGACCTGCCAGTCCTCTCCACTTGGACCATGAGATACTGTAATTTTTGTTCTATAAGACTCACTTTTTCCCTCCTAAAAAGTAAGGGGGAATGTGTGTGCGTCTTATGGAGCAAATGCAGGCTGCACAGCTATCCCAGAAGCCAGAACAGCAAGAGGGATTGCTGCTTTCACTGCGCAGCGATCCCTCTTGCTGTTCTGGCTTCTGAGATTCAGAATATTTTTTTTCTTGTTTTCCTCCTCCAAAAACTAGGTACGTCTTGTGGTCTAGTGTGTCTTATAGAGCGAAAAATACGGTAGTTTGTCCTTCAGACTACTCAGATGTCACGTGGGGCAGGCAGAGATGCCACTGGATTGGCTCCCCACATAGTGGATCCCTGCAGAGAGCCCATTAGCTGATGGTTGGGGAGTTTAATCTGGTGTTGTTCTGCTGCACAGCTGACCTCTGCAGAAACTAGGATTGAACTCTCTGCTCATCATGGGTAGGGAGTTCAGTTCTTCTTGGTCACCATTTCCCCCCACTCCAGTGGGCCAATTTTGGCAGCTAGATGGTCCTGCCCCCTATGAAAGTTAGCCTGTGCTGTGTGGGAGAGGGAAAAAAATCTGGCTGCTGGGCCAAAAAGATTCCTCACCCTGGTTTAAAACAACCCAATGCGGAATCATAAAGCATTATTAATATTATTATTAATGTGAAGCTAAAACACATCCTTAAACCACAGCAAGATGTCAGCTATTTTGGGTAGCTTAATCATTTCAACACATTTTTAAAAGGCCAAAATAGATGTAGGTAGTTGCCAGGCAAAATTCCCAGGGAGGGGGAGGGGAGTGTTCAACAACTGGGAGACTGCTACTGCAAAGGACGATCCTTGCATCATTAGATTTAGGAGTGAAACTTTAATTCTGTAAGTAAAAAATGATAACCCTGATCCAGCTAACTGTAATCCTGATGCAGCTAAATATAGCAATGACCAAATCCCATTGAAAGAAGCATGATTTAAATTAGGTGCGACTAACTTGTTACTTCTCCTGCCCACCTAGCAGTTCAAAAGCATGTCAAAGTACAAGTAGATAAATAGGTACCACTCTGGCGGGAAGGTAAACAGCATTTCTGTGTGCTGCTCTGGTTCGCCAGAAGTGGCTTAGTCATGCTGGCCATATGACCCAGAAGCTTTCTGAGGACAAACGCTGGCCTCCTCGGCCTATAGAGCGAGATGAGCACGCAACCCCAGAGTCGTCTGCAACTGGACCTAATGGTCAGGGGTACCTTTACCTTTTTAACTTGTTACTTGGCTATGTTGCTATGCCCAACTTTATCTGGACTAAATAAAAAAAGTTCCTTCCAGTAGCACCTTAGAGACCAGCTAAGTTTGTTATTGGTATGAGCTTTCGTGTGCATGCACACTTCTTCAGGTACACTGAAACAGAAGTCACCAGACCCTTATACATATTGAGAGGGTGGGGAGGGGTATTACTCAGAAGGGTGGTGGGAATTGGTGATTGGCTGATACGTGTGGTAAACCTGTTGACGACTGTTAATGACTGCAATTGGTCTTACAGGAAAAAGCAAAAGGTGAGATGGCTAAAAATAGCTTTATCATGTATAATGAGATAAGAATCCAGTATCTGGACTGATAAAGATGGGTATCTATCTTCCTTAGATGAGTATCTGTCTTTTTTCAGCAAATGAAATGCAAGCTCTCGGGATGAGAAAAAGCAAAGAATGCTTTCATATGTAACCTTTCTGTTTTGCAAAAATAGAATAATTGAAAATCTCCTGGGTGGGTGTGGGGCGGGGAATGTATTATATTTTGGAGGTGATTTAATTCAGCATTTCCCTTCTAATGGTAGTTAGCCAAAATTACCTCTCTGAGAAACCCTGTTGTCCAACTTGCATAACATCAGAAAATAAGGTCTTTTTTACTTAAGTGTCAGTAATGATCAGATGTGGCATATAGCAATCAGGCTTTGATTCTGTGATCTATGAAAATACTTTAATGCACAAGATACCTTACTCGTTACATACTGGCCTTTAGCCTCTCTGTACACATGCGGTGATATGAACAAATGTCATGATGTTAATATACACAGAGGTTTGAGTACTTGCAACAACTCTTTGTCCCTCTGGAGCGCCTGGTATGTAAATGCCACTTAGATATGATTAGATTTTCTTGAATCAGAGTAACATAGGAATACATGAATGGGTGGTTTGAATAGGTCTGGTGTTATACCATATAACACAATATTGTATTCCAGTTCTCTTCTTAATCCTCCTCCTGCATTCTCTGATCTTTGTACTTATTCTGCAGATGAAAACTATAGACTCAAGCAATCTGAAAGCTACCCTAATCATGTCCCTCTATAATAGCAATTTTAGGTGGCGAGTACCAATGAATTGGAGCCCAAGCAGGCCCACTGAGAAGCAACAAGGAAGTGTCCTCATTCTTGGGGGAACTCCAAGGTTTGCAGAAGTACCAAGAAAGAAAAAATACAACTGTCCCCGCTCTTTAAAAACATCCACTAATACGGCAACCCACCTGAAAGCAACCCAGTGAGGAACAAGCATCGCTATGGAATGTCGAGCAACAGTTGGAGGAAAAATAGGAAAATGGGGGCAGGAAGAGGAGTGGAAAGACTTGCTTGGAGAACAGTTTGCTGGAACTCTGAACAGGAGCACTCTTGAGAGGAGACACAGCAACATTTTCTTGCAAGTCCCACTTATCCACACCACACATTTAAAGCACAACCAACACACATGATTTCCCCTGAAGAATCCCGGGAAATGGTAGCTCTATTCCCAACAGCTTGAAGACACTAAGGTTCCCAGGATTCCTTTGGAGAAGTAATTTGCTTTAAACAGGCACGGGATGGGCTTTGGATGTATGGTGTGGATTGGCCAGAAACCAGTGGCAGAGCTTCATGCTCCAGCACCGGGGGGCAGAGAGCAGGTGGGGCGGGGCTGGCGCGTGCCCCTGGGGGCGTACCACATGTCCCGGGGATGTGGCACGCCGCCCGCAGGGGTGTGGCGCACGTCCTCGGGGATAGACATGCCGCCTGTGGGGTCATGGCGCCCAGCGCGGGCAGGGGGGTCAGCTGCGATGGCACCCCACCAGGATCACACTGCTGGGGGCGGTGCGCTCCCCCACTCCCCTCTTCATCCGCCAGTGCCAGAAACTATTGCCCAGTAGCGCTCTGTGTGATATGCTTAAGGCAAAAATCAGAAGTTTTTGTTAGAATTCCTGATCTATGATTGCAGTCATAGGATTGCTGTCTTTCACATGACGGTATGTGTTTTGACTCCACAGAGTGGGAAGTGACGGAGACAGGATATTTGTGTTACTGTGTTCCCTGAAGTGGGACTATTGTCCTTTGTTCTTTTTCTCTTTGCTGTCTGATGCTAGAGAGAGAGGAGGCCATGTTGCAGTGATCCGTGTGTGTTTATATGTAAATAAAGCAGATTAGCCAACATGCTGAGTTGCCGAGGTCTGTCATGCGCATGATGCACAAACTCTGCGGATCCCTAAGTCTGTTGGCATCGGTTGCTGTGATGTTCGGGCTGAAGAAAGCTTTTGAAGCTCCCGAACGATCGACCAGGAGGGAGAGAAGATGCCAGTCGGGCATGTGTCTCTGCCAGAGTCCTACTCGAGTGTAGGCTGAACTCCTGACAGTTTTATCCGGAGGATGGAAGTTTATCTGATGCTTCTTAGTGACTGAGTTAATTCTTTATAAGCTGGAGAGAGTTGATAGAGGTAATTCTCTTTGTTGGAAAGTCCATTGGTTTTTTTAAAAAAAGAACACCCCATGGGATTCTGCAGGTTAGCTAACTATAAAATTGGGTTTTAATTTTCTTAGTGCATGAAGAATGATAAAAACACTGAGTTGGTGAAAGGACCTGAGAGCGGAGGGAACTCTGGCAATCCTTTGGAAGACCCTAGTGCAGGAGTCCTGGGGGCTGAATGCTCCACTCTGCATATATAGAATATGCCTGACTAGAATATGCCATTGAACTCTTAGCATTCTTCTTGCTTCTCTGGATGTAGGATACAGAGTTGTGTGTGTAGAAACTAGACCACAAAGGCAAAAACTAAGTGTAAAATATACACTGTTGCTGCATCCACCTTCCTCTTTGGCCCTGTTGGCCGCTGGCATGAGGCCCATAAAAGCTGATCAGAAAGGAATACGGCTTTGGGGCTGAAAAGGATTCCTAGTCATACAGTGTGCAACTTCATCATCTAAAGCTACAGTCCTAAGCCGAAGAATATGGGGGCAAGTTCCATGAAGATCAATTAAATAAAAATCAACTAAAATTACTTCTAAGTAAACACAGGTAGGATCACGCTGTAAGTCAAGCCCTTCACGGTCTAATCCATGTATACTTCAAATTTACTCCCACTGCATTTAGGAGGGCTTATTCCCAAGTAGTTGCGTGCTGGATCGCAACCATCAAGTTGATTGCAAGAGCCTTAGAAGGCTCCCCACCCCTCCCTGCAGCACTGCAGCAAAGCTCTGCAATCATGTTGAAGGCAGTCCTCTTACAGCATTCTGGCTTGGCTTATGTGGACAGATGGTGCAAGACAATGCTCTATTGCACATGAGACTTAAAGGGAATGCTAACACCGCTGGCTGCAACAGAATGGCCTCATTAGTTTTCTAACAAACACAAAAAAACAGTGGATTTGTTGGCCTCAGAAAAATAGCTCTTTAAGCAGAGCTGGAGGTTCTGATAGTAGAAAGTGGCTGATTCATTGACTTGTAGAATATACAAGTATTTTCTAAGTATTTAAGTATCTGATTGCAGGATGGTTGCCCCTAGTAGCAACCATCTTGGGCCCTACAATTGGCAGGGGAGGCTCTGTTGGTGGTGCTACCTGGTTGGCACTGACCTGTGACTGGGCCCTCTCTGGTGAGGTTTGGATGCCTCCCGTCATTATTAACATTCGGGAGGTGTTGAAAAATACTCTTGTTCACCCAGACATTTGTTGGCGGAGAGATTCTGCTCCTGAAAACTTGAAATTATTAGCTGTGAGGGTATGTGGATGCTTTTAAAGGTGCGTATATGTTTTTAAGTATGTTTTCATTTCATTTTCAATTGTATTATTTGGGTAATTTGTTTTTTGCTGCCTTGGACTCCATTGGGAGGAAGAGTGAAGTAAAAATTTCATAAATTTCATTAACAAATGCTATGTTATCGACAGAAACAGAACAAAACAAGGCCTGGAGTTCACATTGCCTGGTGGCTTTCTGTAGTCATGTGGTTGTTCCCACCCTGCTCTGAAAAAGGGACACATCTGCTCATGGTAGATTGTGTTGTTACATATCAGTTGCCTCCAGGACTGGCCCTACCATTGGGTAGAGTGTGGCCACCACCTCAGGCAGCAAATGTTGAGGGGCAAGGAACCTTTAGAACCTTCTAGGTGGAGGATGGTGTTCTAATGCTAGTGTTGAATCAATAGCCAATCTGGTTTGCTTTTTTTTTTTTAACATGGAATGTGAAATATGCCACATTGTCTTTCACCTCAGCTGTTCAAAAAGCATTGGGCTGACCATTTGGTGCGTTTCACTGGCAAGTTTTAATTGTTTTCTTTTTTTAAAAAAGCTTTTACATTGTTCTGCACCCCCCTGATATTTTATGAGAGGAAAGTATAGGAATACTTTTACAAATGAGTTAATGGCACATAACCACACAACCTATCTAAGCCTTTTGGGCAGACAGTATACACCTAATCCAGAACAACACGCATTGTGCTAGGTAATGGGTACACACTGGTTCCAAATCTAACAGATGAGTTTTCCTTAGCACAAAATCCACGTCTACACCAAGCATGAAGGACATGGAATTAATCATAAACATCTCTTTTTAACACTCAGATTTGGCAATCTGATGCTTTTACCTTCCACATGTGCATCCTTCACACTTGAAGGGGAGCATGTGCATATTTTGTACCTAGGTAGAAATCGGAATCGATTGAGGACCAAGTGGAACAAATGTGCAACGGTGAGGTATATTTCAAGCATGTGTGGCTCTGGTTCCAGCATGGAGAGGGTTATAAGCATCCCAGCATTTACCTATTCTTATTAATAAACACACATCACTGGATCACTTTCTCAGCTGAAGATGCTCCTGCACAGGGTAGAGAGAAAACACATTTGTAAAACCCAAATGGGGCTGTTGCATTATTCCACCGTCTTTCTCTCCCACCCCTCCTCTGTGCTTGCCTCCGTAATGTTCTCCCCTTACAAATTTCATCTTGCTGTACTGTGCATCCAAACGATTCTGTGATGGAGCGCACAGGGGAAAAAATTATAATGCCATTAAAAGTTATCATAAATTTCAGATCAGCATCACTTCTAATCCGATACACAATTTTACTGCCTCTATAAAGCAGGTGATTTGCAGTGGTCTGAGGCGTCTCCAGGAGCGTTTTACTTCTTTTTAAATTAAACACACCAACTTTGTGCTGAATTCAAAGTGCGGACATAAAAAAGGGGGTAAAAAGGAGAGGGAAGGGACATCAGATGGGAATTGCAATTGAATCTTTATATATGCCATCTTGGCACTGTGGTACTAAATATAGTGCCAGGTAAATAGATGTACTGAAATATTCAGAATAAAAAACAAATGTTCCAATAGCAGGAAAATGGAGACAGGGAAATGGTCCCCACTGCTCTAAAGGACAAGATCCAGTTAAAATGCAGAGAATTCTTGGAGGATTGTTGGGTAAGTGCTAATGTGCATCTCCTGCATTAAATTATAATGCTGAAATCAAGTGTCTGTTTGGGACAATGTATCAAGAGGTTTCTAAAACACCTTAACTAAACGAGCCATTAATAAGAGAGCATACAATTAGTGTAAACAACACACATCGTATAATATCTAGTCTGACATTTTTACAAGTGTAAATACACCACGGTTTATGAAGTAATTTTGAAATTCAAATTATGAAGACAGCCATCATGCGAGTAATATAATATAGAATAAACTCTAACACAAGATGGAGGCACTCACTGATGTCAAAACCAGGAAAGCGAATAAGAACATCTCATCTGACCTCCTGCATATCACAGAGGAATATACCGGTCACCCCAAGCCAGTAATGAGGATCTTTAAGAGGAAACATTTCCTCTAGACTTGTCATTTCTGTAAGTGATCAATAAGGTGGTGGGCAGGAAGCCAAGCACACTGCTGAATAAAAGACCATTGATCCTGGAATTCTTGGTGCCACTGCTAATTGCTAGATTTTTAAAGAAGACCTCTTGACTAATGAACATAAAGTTGAGAGTGCAAAACTACTTTTTGGTGGTAGAATAATCTCCTTGGATCATGACCTGTACCACTAACAATAGGGTTGCCATATTTCAAAAAGTAAAAACCGGGACACTGATTGACTTGCCTAAGATCCAGGACAAAGCACCAAAATTCCCCCTGGATGTCAATTCCGCTTTTGAAATCCAGGTAATGTCTGTGAAAATCCAGTGAAGCCATTAGCACACAGGGAATACATTACTTATGGTATCTATTTCTAATGATTTTCATCTTGCTTTTTTCTTTCCCAAAACACGTAGAGATTAAAAATAAATATCAATTAAAAATAATTATCAATTAAAAGTCATTAAATTGCAGAACACAAATGCCAAACAATACAACAGCCAATTAAAAATAATGATCAGAAGATCAGCTGATCATGGAATTATTAAGTCCTCCAGATGTGGTTGGCATTCACCTTCCATCATCCCTGACCATTGGCCATGCTGGTTGGGGATGATGGGATTAGAAGTCCAACAGCATCTGAAATGTCAAAAGTTCTCCAATCCCTGGATTTTGGTTACTTGATTATTGGTTATTGGTTTATTGGTTATTGATTATTGGATTATTGGTTATTGATTTCAGCAAGTCTGCTGTAAATGAAGTTGGATGCAAACCAACGTCTAACCATTTCAGAGAGATCCATAAACCCATTGGAAGAGATATGCTGAAAGGCAGCCAAAGATGGATTTTCTGTAATCTTGATGCCATGATGAAAAAGGCCCTGTCCCTGTTCCCCACCCCTCCCAATGTCTGTCCCCACCCGCCCAAAATCATGGGCACCATAGTTTGTTACGGAGCACTACAAGGAAAAGGGCTTGGTTGTTAAACCACTCTGAAAATTGTAGCTGTATTTTTTTGGGGGGGTGGGAAGTTTCTTAGTGCCCTTAACAAACTATAGTTCCCAGGATTCTTTGGGGGGAAGCCATGCCTGTTTTAAGTGATATGATACTGCTTTAAATGTATAGTGCGGATGAGGCCTGTTTCTCAGAGCAAGAGAAAAAAGAAAACAGGGCAGCCGGACCTCTGATACGGACCTTCAGCCAGGTTTATATGGGAGGAAATGGTTCCTTAAGTAATCCTGGTCCTTGGCTGCTTAGGGGTTTAGAGCTTAAAACCAGTACTTTGAATTGTGCCCGGAAACAAAAAGACACCAAATGATTATAATACCAGAATTATGGAACCTGGCTTGCTGTCCTGAGTTGAAAACCTGGCAGCTTCGTTTTTAATCAGTGGAAGCTTCTCTACTTCCTTCAGAGGCAGCCCCATGGAGGCCGCAGAGCAATAACATAATCTACATGTGGTGTCACAAAAGCATCAGTCACCAAGGCCAGGTCTGATTTCTCTGGCAAGAGCCCACTTCAAGTGTTCAGCGTGGACATGCAAAGGCAAAAAAGTGTGAAGGAAGCTGTGAAGGGCTGCATACATGGACTTGCCCCCACTCCATTATCCCTCTGTGTGCTTGTCCTGCCCCACCCCTCCACTTCCAGCCTCCTGATCTTGATTTTTAGTCATGAGGAGGCCTCTTAGTGTGTTCCTTGAACACAAGAAACTCACATGCCTGTCAGGCACAGGAGTGTTGGAGGCAGGGCTGGTTCCTACACACACACACACACACACACACACACACACACACACACACACACACAATCTCCAGCTCCCTACACCATTTTTGCGCTCATGTATTCAGGATAAACAACTGAAGGGGGCTTAGTGTACCAGGCAAAGATCCAAAATTTCCTTGGAATAATTTCCTCAGAAGTTATTGTCCTTATGTGCATTTTATTTTTTAAATCCGCAACTGCAACAAACAAATAAACAAACAACCAAGAACACAGTAGACCTACCTTTGTTTTGGCTGTCATTTTTAAAGTAACCTTCAGACTTTATGTTGTGCCTTTCCTAGATTCAAATATCTGCCTTGGCATAGCAGATATTTCCTCTACAAAGGTACTTATCAAAAGCAACCAAGATATATGCAAAGGTAGGAGCTGAAACAGAGTTTTTCCAGCTGAGGGTCTTTAGCTGCTTCCTTTAATTTTAGATAATTTGATTACAAATTAATAGTAAGTGACTGCTTATTTTCTGCTTTATATCTTCTTAAGACTTAATCATAGATAATATTAATATGTCAGGTAAAGCCAAACTTGGGATGTGCACTGCTCTTTGACGTGAAGATTATGGTGGGTCTCTCCACAAACCCCCACATGGTTCTGTCCTGTACAGTGGTACCTTGGTTTACAAACTTAATCCGTTCCAGAAGTCCGGTCTTAAACCAAGGCATGCTTTCCCATAGGAGTGGGGGACTCAATTTACAAATGGAACACACTCAACAGGAAGTGACACATGTTCTGCTTCCAAGCCAAAGTTCACAAACCAAAACACCTACTTCCGGGTTCGCAGCGTTCTTAATCCAAGTTGTTCATAAACTAAGCTGTTCTTAAACTAAGGTACCACTGTACTTCCTTTTTAAAATATATATATATATATATATATATCAGTTGGCAGCCCTAGAAGTCAGGTGAACTTCTCTGAGGTTACCCTGTGAGGTTACAAGTGAAGCATTCCACAACCACCTGCCATCAGGAGAATTGCCAACAAGGAAAAGCATAGCCTCCACAGTGCTACCATTGCCATGCCATAATCAATGATATTTTGTTACCCTTCCTGTGATGTTTCATTGCCCACTTCCATATGCAGAGTCCCATGTAATGGTTGGAGCAGGGAGGGCTCTGCATTAGCTCCTGTGACCAAGACATGCTTGGGGCAACAAAACCCTTCCATCGTAAGATGTTACTCCAAATTCCCACACCAACTGCCCATAAGGGAAGAATAGCTTCCATTATGGGTTGAGTGACTTACAGCTGATCAGACCTACTGCTTTGTTCCAGAGCACCTCTGCTCAGTGGGAGCAGTTGCCTGGCGACTGGCAGTTGCCCACAAAAGAAGATCCACCTTCGTCATGGGTTGAATGAGATCAGCTGCTCAATCTTCCTCTTTTACCTCAGAGAACAATACCGAGGAAGAAGAACAAGCTTGAATGCCGCCTGAGTAATCCAGTTGCTATAGGGGCATTTATTTGATTATCATTTTTATTGTGAGAATTTTTTGTAAGCTGTCAATTAAGGCTATTTACTTCAGTTCTTCACAACATGACAGGAGTCTGAATATCAGAGGTATAAGATGAGAAACCTAGAGTGCTATCATGATCTTTAGGTGCCCCTGAAGATGGTAACTGGATATGGGGCAGAAAGTGGGATGGGGAGACAGCCTCACAAACTGGTTTTTAAGGTAAGTGCGAAAAACATAGTTCAAGACTGCCTGGGACTGACACCACTACAGGGGCAAAAAAGTGTACCTAGGAATGCTGCACAACTGACTTTTCCATTAGGTGAGACTCTACAGCCACATTCACACCATACATTTAAAACACTATGATACAGCTTTAAACTGCCATGGCTCCCACCAAAGAATTATGGGAACTATGGTTTATTAAGGGTGCTGAGAGTGGTTAGGATACCCCTATCCCTTTTCAGAACTACAATTCCTAGTTCCCTGGGACGAGGGATTGACTGTTAAACCACTCTGAGATTATAGCTCTGTGAGGTGAATATGGCTCTCCTAAAAACTCTCAGAATTCTTTGGGGGAAGCCATGATAGTTTAAAGTGGTATCATAGTGCTTCAAATATATTAGGTGAATATGACCTAGGTGTCTCCAAGCCTCTATTAGAGAATTCTCTGCACTCACGAGATCTGCTCTTTATGAGCACAGAACACAATTTGTCTTTTTAAATGACAGCATCTGCATACATTTATCTACTCAGCTCATAGAATTTGACAGTATATCTGACAGCATTTTTGCAGTAGAATGTAGCAAATACTATAACTTCATTCATTCAACCAAATTAAACAAGTGAACTTTGACTCCATATTTCAGTGTCAAAGTCAGTTAAATTTGGGGGACAATTCATTGTTTACATACATTATTACCATCATACAAAAAATACAGCTTAGCATCAGTCTTATACATAAACAGCCCATGCTATTACAGTTGTACCTTGGATCTCACACACCTTGGCTCCTGAAAAAATTGTCTCCCAAACGATCAAAACTTGGAAGTGAGTGTTCCGGATTTTGAACGATTTTTGGAAGCCGATCGTCTGGTGGGGCTTCCACGGCTTCTGGTTGGCTGCAGGAGCTGCCTGCAGCCAATCAGAAGCCGTGCTTTGGTTTTCGAATGTTTTGGAAGTCGAACGGACTTCCGGAATGGATTCTGTTCGACTTCCAGGGTACGGGTGTGTATGTTTGATTCAAACAGTACATGATTCCTGGTTCCTCAGTGCAGTCAGGATCCATTTATCCAGCATAATAAAAGGATACATGTTGTCTTGCACTTTGTTCCTCGACATGACGAACATTCTCCATTTTTCCATGCAACAATTATCCACCTGCTTACCTGCTCTTACTTTGGCCAACACTGTCAACTTAATCATATAATGCCAACTGGTTATCAATTTATTCATTATCATTTATTAATTAAAAGATACCACTTTTCATGGACTGACAAAGTAAGTACCGAAGCAGTTCACACCATATAAACACATCAATACTCAACAAACCAATAGACATCATGAAATTTAATCATTTCGGGGATCAAAGTTTTGATGTCAGGATCCTGATTTTGTTTCAGTTCCACTCAGAAGAGATGCTCAACCTCCACAGCCACAGAGGTCTGGAGTTTGGATGTAGATTGCTCCCTCTCTCCAGTCATAAACGTATCACTCGTCTGATGAATTTGGGGAGTGGAGTTGATAAACCCTCCTGCTCCTCAGATCTGCACTGGTTAGCTGAGGAGGAGAGGCTTGTGTGTCTGTGTACATGTATTGTGCGTGTATGAAAAAGAGAGAGAGGGGTGACCACACCCAAAAGTGCTGTGTAGGTGAATTCTGAACTTGGTCCTTCAGCCAAAAAAGGTTATCCTTTAAAAAAAAATGCTTTATTGGTTTCAAAGCTGCATAACAGAAATAGATGTTAATGACAAAATTATGATAAACATTCATTCATTCCTTGATTGTTGCTTGTTTTGTACCTCATTCTATACTTCAATTTAACATGACCTCCGATCTTCCCATTATGTTTCCCAGTTAGATTCCTTGGATACGCACTTATTTTCTCCCTGTTATTTAACTTGTTTTAGATTTTTCCAAAATTGTCCTATTCACACACAGAAACCCATTCGATACCTGCCTATGGATTGATATTTTGACAATGTTCTTTTACATAGACTCTCTATATCTCACTCTCTGGTAAATTTTTCATCTGTAACATCTCGTAGCCTTGCTGATATTCTCGCTAATTCTGCACACTCTCTTAATTTGTTTTGCCAGTCTGATTTGGATGGGATAGTTTCTCCCTTCCAACCATTTGCAATTAAAATTCTGGCATACATAAAGATTCTCCTTAACTTTTTTGGCATTTCATTACCCATAATTCCTAGCAGGAAGGCTTCAGGTTTTTTGGGGAAAGAGCATTTAAACGTTTTATTAAATTCGTTGTAAATCATTTCCCAAAATTGGAAATGCAAAAAGGGTTACCCATCCCTGTCTTAAATGATGGTAAGTCCCCACTCCACCCCCCTGCCAAATATTTATAGATTTTGGCCAGCCACTGAAGTTTATTCAAGTCTGTTTATTCCACAGAATATATTGGCTCAGTGCTAGTTTCTTCCCAACACCTATTCCTGGTTTCAATGTCAGGTATCCATTCTTCTCTCAGGCTTCCTGCTCCCTTTCTGAATCCAGGGACAAGGCCAGTTCTGCAAGCTTCTTTCTCTTTCCCCATTGAACTTTCTGCCACCCACAGCTTTCTGCTCACCTCAGAACCCTCCTTTGTTTTCTTCAGATGGAGGAAGAACTCCTGCAGCCCATGCTTGGAAGGCACAACAAATGCAGGCAGGAAAGTGTGAGACCGTCGAGGCGCCCATTATCCGTTTAACCTCTAGACCACAGACATTTTTGTGGCACTCCAGACTGAATGACAAACCGGCCCAGCTTAAATTGAATTCCTACCCTCTTTATTGAATTCCTATGAAGTACATAAAAGATAACAAATAATCACAACAAATGTTTCTAAAACAGACTGCTTTTTCAAAATTTAACCTTGAACATGTTCAAGAATTGGCTGTGGGCCCTGCTGGATTTTGTCCCCCCTCCCTCCCCACGTCATCTGAAATGGTGACCCTGTCTGAATGACAGTCAACTTTTCTTTCTTTGAAAAACAATGGGCTGGATTCAACAAAGTAGATGCCTTAGTGGGAGCCAGCACAGTGAGTCTGGCTAGTGTGACAGCATGCAGAATATGGTTGCCCACTGCACCCGTCCAACTCAGCTCTGGAGGTCAGAAGAACCTCCAGAGCAGCATGAAGGGGGGAAAGAGGAGAAATCGTTATGCCAGAAAAGCAAAAATTCAATTGCACTCATGGAACATTTGAGAGCCAGTGTGGTGTAGTGGTTAAGAGCAGTAGTCACGTAATCTGGGGAACTGGGTTCGCGTCCCCGCTCCTCCACATGCAGCTGCTGGGTGACCTTGGGCCAGTCACGCTTCTTTGAAGTCTCTCAGCCCCACTCACCTCACAGAGTGTTTGTTGTGGGGGAGGAAGGGAAAGGAGATTGTTAGCCGCTTTGAGACTCCTGAAGGGGAGTGAAAGGCGGGATATCAAATCCAAACTCTTCTTCTTCTTCTTCTGTGTTAGTGCAACCTTGAATTACTCCGAATATATTTAATGTACCGTATTTTTCGCTCTATAAGTCGCACCAGACCGTAAGACACACCTAGTTTTTGGAGCAGGAAAACAAGGGGGGGGGGAATTCTGAATCCCAGAAGCCAGAACAGGAAGAGGGATCGCTGTGCAGCGTTCCCTCTTGCTGTTCTGGCTTCTGGGATAGCTGCACAAAGCCTCTTCAGGGCAGGGGGAAGAAGAGTTTGGATTTGATATCCTGCTTTATCACTACCAGAGGGAGTCTCAAAGCGGCTAACATTCTCCTTTCCCTTCCTCCCCCACAACAAACACTCTGTGAGGTGAGTGAGGCTGAGAGACTCCAGAAAAGTGTGACTAGCCCAAGGTCACCCAGCAGCAGCATGTGGAGGAGCGGAGATGTGAACCCGGTTCCCCATATTATGAGTCTATCACTCTTAAACACTACACTACACTGCCCTGAGGAGGCTTTGTGCAGCTATCCCTGAAGCCAGAACAGCAAGGGGGATCGTTGCGCAGTGAAAGCAATGATCCCTCTTGCTGTTCTAGCTTCTGGGATAGCTGTGCGGCCTGCATTCGCTCCATAAGACGCACACACATTTCCCCTTACTTTTTAGGAGGGAAAAGGTGCGTCTTATAGAGCGAAAAATACAGTAAGCGATTGTGTAGTTGTTCACGCATTGGTTCACTCATTGGCCTTCTTGAGAGGGTGCTGGTACTCTAACTGCAGGTATACTTGGAACAAAAAGGTTATCTAGACCCATTTCCATCTGGCTTGAAGCTTGCATTGGGAACTGAAGTGGCCTTGGCTACCCTGTTGGGAGAAAGGCAAAGCAACTGCTGCTCTGCAGAATCTCCTTTTGCTTCCAGGACTGAAGAACTCTAGAGCAAGGATCCCGTAATGCGGAAGGGGTGGGAAATGTAACTCATGTGGCTTCTGACTTTCCTGAGTGCTCCATGCAAAATGAGAATGGTGGCACCACTGGGGAATCTTAGGAGCTCTTAGAAGCCAGCCTTGCATGTAAAATATGAAGCAACAGGACAGCTGTTCCTAAGCCCAATGTGGACAATGAGGGACTGAGCAGTGGCTTTGCCTTTGAACTGAGAGCTCATCCAGACTGTTGTCATTTTGCTGGTGGGATTGCGTGGCATATCTGCAAATTCCGGTTGTGTGATTAAAGTGGATCTGGCGCTTTTGCACATAAACTCGCTTCTTCCCCCCCTTTTTTTTGCAGTAGGAAAAGAGATTGCAAAATGCACTGGAAATTTGTTTGAGGCCACATTGTACATCCTCTTCACAAAAAGAAATCAGAATGAATGTTCCATAATCAGCCAACGTTGTACAGCCTCCCCACCAACTTTGTGCAAACAAATTGGGTTGAATGTTCAATAAACAGGTTTTCTGGACGTGGTCTGAGTTTTTGGAGATCCTTTATGTTACTGGAGCACACAGTTCTTTGGGCAGTGATGGTGGCTTAGTTTCTCTCTTAACAGGGGGGAAAATGATCAAAAATAAGAAAACAATCACTGTTTGAAAGTGAAAGAAGGGCGCCTCCCCCCCCTTCCCCCAGCCCTTTTCCCTACTTTGACATCTCAGTGTTTTTTTCCTCTCTTTTAGCTGCGGTTTCTGGGATAGGTGATAACTGCCAGTAATAGGATTAGCATTGATTTCTTTAGCAAGAACAGAGATGTGGCAGTTCCAGCCATTTACTGAACTGCCAGCTTTGAAATATCAAAAAAGGGAAAAAGAAAGAAAAGAAAAGAAAGAAAGAAAAAGGAATCTGCAGGAAAAAAAGCTTTTGCAGCATTTTAAAGAAAAGAAAGCTTGTGTGAATTAAAATACACATATACACTCACTCATGCAGACACAGAATCTATATAAATACACACACACTGACACATATATCTCATATGTATATTAATATATATGTCTGTCTGTCTGTGTGTATATATATATTGCTTTTAGAGCTTTTTTGTTGCAGCGAGATAAAGGATCAAAAAGACTGTCTGTGTTCTAAGCTTCAAGAAAGCCTTTCTAAAATCATTTGGCTTTCTTTAGCTTTCACTTGCTAACATATTTTAGGCGCTAATCTTACATATTTACTATTGTATCCTGACTTTTTTTAACCTTGAAATGCAAGCAAAGGCAGAACGAGAAAAAGGGCTGGGTGGGAAATAAAGAGATCAGAGGAGAAGATGGCACCTTTGGAGGCTGGTTGTATCTGGCACGGGTGCAGATTGGCATGGAACCCGAGATTCTCCTTCATTCTCTTTATCTCCTGCTCTTCTCTCCCACCACTCGCTTATTTTTTTTCCAAAAGAAAAGGAAAACGGGCGGGGGTGGGTGGGTTGGAAGCCACACAAATGACACAAGCCAACAGAGGGACAATCCATGCCCCCACTCAAGTCAACCACAACATCTCCTTTGTTTTTTTAAGGAGCTGTATTTGTTGGTCCTGATCCAAGGATATTCATCTGCAGAAGGAAGCAGCTGATGCTCAATTGTGCACATGTACACAATTATGGGTGTATCAGGGGCCACCAACATTTGGGGGATATTTGCAAGCTGGAGAAACAGTTGTGGGTACCATATCAGCACCACAACACATTGCAGAAGAATGCTTTTTCGAATCATACTTTCAGAAAGTGGGGCAGGGCATCCTGTGGGCATCTGGGAAAGCTTCTGTGGGGACATGTGTAACTCTGGACACCATGCTGGTGTAGCCAACAAACAATTAAAAAAAATACATCCTTTAGCATTGCCCAGTGGGTGACAGGAATGAAGTTCAACAACAGCAAACCCAAGCACTTTTGAATTCATCATGTGGTACCCATAGTCCACTCTTCCCAATTCTAACTTGGCTAGTTTTATGCATGGTTTACCAAATGAGTTTGTGTTTGAGGTGTGCTTGTTGAGGGGCGGGGGCTGGATAATGCTTATACAGTGGTACCTCGGGTTAAGAACTTAATTCGTTCTGGAGGTCTGTTCTTAACCTGAAACTGTTCTTAACCTGAGGTACCACTTTAGCTAATGGGGCCTCCTGTTGCCGCCGTGCCGCAGCCACGCAATTTCTGTTCTCAGCCTGAAGCAAAGTTCTTAACCCAAGGTACTATTTCTGGGTTAGCAGAGTCTGTAACCTGAAGCGTCTGTAACCTGAAGCGTCCATAACCCGAGGTACCACTATAGTTTTATTTTACTTGGGAATGTACATGCAGAAAAGAAATTGGTCGACTCATACAACTGAGCATAGGAGCCCTAGCTCCAGAAGAAGAACATAACTGGTAAAATTGAGGAGAGAAAGCTCATCAAATAAGAAACAGGTTAGTAACAGCAAATGAACAAGGAAGGCTGAAGCATTCCTTTCCTTGCAGGTTTTCAAGGGAAGGCTGGACAGGTGTCTGCTGGGGAGACATCTTCCATTTGTTTACTTCAGTGCTGAGGAAGCTGTTGCCCTCCAGACACTGTGGGACTCAAGTTCCCATTAGTCCCAGGCCACATGTCCAATGCTAAGGGATGATGGGGGTTGTAGACCAACAAGATCCGGAGGACCATAATTATTACAGTTATTATTACCTTCAGGGACGCGGGTGGCGCTGTGGGTAAAACCTCAGTGCCTAGGGCTTGCCGTTCGTATGGCCGGCGGTTCGAATCCCCACGGCGGGGTGAGCTCCCGTCGTTCGGTCCCAGCTCCTGCCCACCTAGCAGTTCGAAATCACCCCTAAGTGCAAGTAGATAAATAGGTACCACTTTATAGCGGGAAGGTAACGGCGTTTCCGTGTGCTGCGCTGGTGCTGGCTCGCTAGAGCAGCTTCGTCATGCTGGCCACGTGACCCGGAAGTGTCTTCAGACAGCGCTGGCTCCTGGCCTCTTAAGCAAGATGAGCACGCAACCCCAGAGTCGGTCACGACTGGCCCGTACGGGCAGGGGTACCTTTACCTTTACCTTAATACCTTGCCTTTGAGGATTTTTATTTAATTTCATGTAGTTCTTATTTCAAAAGTTTTGGATTTCCCATGAACATCTGATTGGCCACTGTGAGAATGGGTTGCTGCACTTAGATGGCCTTTGACCTGATCCACCACGGCTCTTCTTATGGTCTTAATATGTTGCACACTTGAACTACTGAATGGGAGAAACATTACTACATGTAATGGCGTGCGCGCACACACACACTCCCTCCCCTCCTTCAATCTAAAGTGCTCATAAATGCAGTGGAGGAGCAAGCCGGTCATTTCTCAGGATTCTTTGGGGGAAACCATGTGTTTTAAATGTATGGAGTACATATGAAACCCACGTGGCTTTCAAATTGCCAAATAAGTACAATAATATGTACAAATCGCCAAATATTTACAACTAAGTAAAATATATAAACTGCACCTTTCCGAAAAGGCTCAAGGTGGCTGACAAAAAGGAAAAATGCAAAAAGAACAAAAATTCAACACACACATACAAGCATCCCAAAACAAATTAAAACAATAGCTAAAAGCATTGTGGTGAAAAGAAAGGGGCAGAAGAAGGCTGGCAGATAAAAGAAAAAGCAGTTAAAACCAACCATGCAGGTTTTAATGAACTACACACTGAAGGCATTCCGAAAGAGAAACATCTTCACATTGTAGCAGAAGGTTGCCATGGAAAGGGTGAGGTGGGTCTTTCTGGCAGGGGGTTCCAGTGCTTGGGTACAGCATGACTCTGGAACATACAGCAGGTTCTCTATTCACGATCTTAATACCCTGATGGGCTTATATTGGAGAAGGTAATCCTCTGCTGGTCCCAAACTGCATGTGGCTTTGTAAGTCAGAAGATAGATGGCTCCTCAGAGACTCAATTTAGGTTGGCTTCGTATTTTCCAGGGTGTCCCTCCATACACAAATTGTGGAGTGAGGAATCAGAATGAGAAAAATATTGCGTCCATCTAGCTAGCTTAGATGAAACACCATCTTCTCACCTCCTTCAAGCTAGCCCAACTCCTCCCCTCAACAATTCCCCTTTCCTTTCCTACAATTAGCAGCAGCAGCAGCAGCAGATGAGGTCCACATCCTCTTTTACCTCCTATTCCCTTTCATCCTAGCTAAATGACAGGATACTGTGTATTATGGGAAGTGTAGTTCTTTCCAGGAAACTTGCAGTGCTCTGGGTACATTATATATAGCAGGCAAGATATAGCACAGCATAATGTAAAAGCATATACATTGTGCAATTTCTACTTTGGCAACGTTCAGATTAGAGCAACATAGCTTCTGCTGCGTAACCATCCCTGGCTTCCTAGTCTTTGTAATATGCAAGAGCTGGAAACGAGACAATATTAGATTATTTTCACACAGTCTTTTTTTCTCTTTCCTGGAGCTGGAAGCTTGCTATTCAAATGTTCTTTTTCTTTGTCACCTACCAGCAAGCAATGATTCTTAGGGGTTGTTTGGAGGTGATATATGCCACCAAATGTTTTGGAAATTACATTCTGCGAACAAAGGCAACACAGCAAAGAGAGGGGAAAGGCACGAGTTGCATTTGGGAAAAATATTCTAATGCCTTTTGTCATGCTTTGTCTCTCACACAAAAAGGAGTCCCTGAAATTTGAAAATGACAGAGAGGGAAGGATGCACTTTGGAGATGGTGAACAGGGAGAAGAAGCAAGAATTGGCAGACACCTGGATGGAAGAGCGAAATGGAAAGCACCGAGGAGTCAAAGCAAGCTCTGCCAGTTAATATGACAGGAGAAATATTATCAATAATAATATATGCAGCAGAACCAGTCCTACCATTAGGCAGAGTGATTTGGCTGCCTCGGGCAGCAAATGCTGATGAACAAGGAACAGTGCTGAGTTGTGAGAGGGCAGAGCTGTGTGTTATTTTCAGCTGCCAACCATGTAAAATACAGGTAGCTTGTCTCTTATGCACATTTAACTTGTGTGCATTCAGCTTAACATGCTTGGCAAAAAAATTTAAAAATTAAAAAAAATTTAAAAGGGGACAGAAAGGGGGTGAGCATCTGGGGGAAAAGGATTCGGCGATCCCACTCACCATGGAACTCAATGTGTTTCGACCAGTGCTTTTTTTCTAAAAAAAAAATTAGGGGTACAGTGGTACCTTGGGTTAAGTACTTAATTCTTTCCGGAGGTCCGTTCTTAACCTGAAACTGTTCTTAACCTGAAGCACCACTTTAGCTAATGGGGCCTTCTGCTGCCGCCATGCCGCCGGAGCACGATTTCTGTTCTCATCCTGAAGCAAAGTTCTTAACCCAAGGTACTATTTCTGGGTTAGTAGAGTCTGTAACCTGAAGCATATGTAACCTGAAGCGTATGTAACCCGAGGTATCGTACTCTAATTTTTACTCAAGAAAACCATGATTTTATAGTTCAAATCGGGCGAAATCAATACAGTAAATGGACAAAAGTACAAAGATTCACAAAATGTTTAGGGGCATGCGTACCCCTGCGTACCCCCAGAAAAAAGCACTGGTTTTGACTCTAAGCGATTTTGGCTTTGTGTCTAATTTCAAAGTTGGTTTTGACAATGCAATAAACTGCAATATATTCTGAATTTTTGCCAACTAATCCATAATATTCTCTTCTAAGATTCAACTTCATTGGGGAAGTCTCTATTTTTGTCTTTTTTACACGTGTTCTTATGCACTACTTTTCTGATTCATGTACTATGACTACATTCTGCATTGCCATTTCAGATAATAACAACCACTGTCTCTTATATTGTTCCCAGGTCTCAAGGACTGTCAGTGGCTCTTGTGTATTTGGGCCTCCTCTCCTTTGTGCTTGTTCACAGCTGGTGGCGATGAGAGAGAGGGCCTCCTCTGTGGGATTGTGTGGGTTACAGAACTCCCTGCTCCAGGAAATAAACTCAATTCATATACTAGTGCTATTTCAACGCTGACTCAAAGCCTCTTAACCCAGTTGGCATATAACCTAACTGATCATTGATCTGCCTTTGTTCCCTTGGTTTTGCCCTCCATTTCTGGATGGTTTCATACAGCTGTGCCATTTATTAATTGTTTTCTCATTACAGATGTTGCTTATTGCTTTTCATGCTAGGGGACATGGGGGCTTTGCCCTCCCCACAATAAAATATTTGAGGGTGGGCATTCCCATTCAAATGGTGTGTGTGCACTGTGTCATGTGATCGATTATGCGGGCCGGGGCTTACCTTTGTTGTTGTTGTTGTTGTTTAGTCGTGTCCGACTCTTCGTGACCCCATGGACCAGAGCACGTCAGGGGCTTACCTGGGCCCCCACAATATTTTATTCAAGTTGGCACCCCTGCATGCTTGGCTGTGAGCTGGAGTCTGGAGAAGTAGGGTGGATTTTATTAATAGGAACACTATCATGTCCTTTTGTAGTGTTTCCTACTTACCCTACTGAGACCACTCTTACCCACATCTCCTGGTCAAGCAAGAATGCTTAAGGGGGACTCAAGGATGGATAAGAGGCCTTGACTGGTCCCTAAGGATTGGGTGATCCGTAAAGAATGAGGGAGAAGAAGCAGAATTATTTTGAAGGAACAGATGAGAATAGAATTAAGAAAGAATGAGGAACGTAGAGGCTCTTTAGTTTACTCTCCCCCAAGAAAATAATGATAATCCAGAGGACTTCCTTCCTTCCTCTTGCATACATCTCTGAATGACTTTGCACCATCTGTAAATAGGCACATCAAGGGGGAGGGGAGGCTCAGTGGCTACACATTTCTGCTGGTGCACAATAGTCACAATTTATCACAAAAAGAGAGGCTGGACTACCCTTCCGGCTAAAGGACTCTGTTGAATTCTCTTCCTACCCTCGTTTAATTATCAAAATAAAGCCTTTGCTTGAGTAGTGTGTGCTGTGGGATGAATTTCAGCCTTTGAGATTACTAGACAGTGCCGGGCTTACAGCCTTTGAGAAAGAACAGTTTGTAAAAGCATAATGAGTCACTATTAAGACACAATGCCATATATCACATAGCAAGTTCCACTGTCCTGTTTTTCTAGCCTACTAAAACAGGGTAGCTATTTCTCCCCCTTTTTTACACTGCTATGAAATCTGACAGATAATATGATAAATAACCACTAATGACTGGTGCACAGATACAGTAATATGAAAGGGGGGGGGGAACCTTGAGTGAAATATCTTTGCCTCCACAAGCTTGTGTCAAGGCAGGAAAAAAACCCCTTGTATTTCCTCTTTATTTGTTCCATTTGTTTATTTTGCTGGACCACCCCATGAACCTGCGAGAAACACGCGAGCGAGAAAAAAATTATAGCAACACCAACTATTCTGGGAGATACACGAGCCCCTCCATGTTTATCAGGTTGAGGGCACTGTATTTTGATGTCAATAAGCAATTTTTCCAGCCCGGTCTCCTGCCCGACCCTTTTAATCCATCAATATATTATTAGAGATAAAGTTGGTGGATGCCTGCTGCAGTTAGAAGATAAATGACATCTCTGAAGTCAGGCATTAAAGACTAGATTAAGGCCTTGTGACACCGTTTTCAGTGCTCATCTCTGCACTTCTGTTCAACCTATCACACTGAGTGACAAGAAAGAAAAATAATGAACTGGGCCAAGGAAAGAAGAAGGAAAAAGGCAGAAAGAGAGAGAGAGAGAGAGAAAGAGAGAGAGATTTCGCCTCCCCCCCAACCCCAATAGACAAACTACATCAGTTCACACTCGGGATTAGACTGTATTTAAAGAAAGAAAAAAGAAAGCAGAAACGGGGGAGGGGGGGGAATAAGTCTGGGAATGGATGGAGCAGCAAAGATTAAAATAGGGCACGGAAGAGGAAAATGGAGGGTTTCGTGCTTGTTTTTGCTCAGGCTTATTTTATTGTCTCTTACTTTATTTACCTTGAAGGAGTTGACAAAACCAGGTTTCCCGGGCATTGATGTGGTGGGTGTTTCCCCCCCCCTGTTTGTCTCGGCCTAAATCAAATTCTGTTTGGGTGTCAGGCGGCAGATATAAATCAGTAAGAATAACTCATCGCTTACAAATGAAATTAAAATCTCAATGAATTAGGACTTCCCTGTCTTTTCCTGCCTGGCTCTGGGATTTGTCTTCCTTAGCTTTGCTTACATAGAGGTTTCCCCCTGAGGTTCAAGCAAAGTCACTGGCTTGGAAAAGCAGAAATGTCACCTCGCCCTTTCTTTATAAAGGATGCTTTGAGGAGCACCGTATAACAGGAGGATGGACAGGCCACCGATTTACTACCAGGGTCATATGTAGCCCCATAGTTGCCATTCAGGTGAAATCAGCTCCTCCTTATAAACAGGTACTTATGCTGAACAACAGCTGATAATTTGCCACAGAGGGCAGTAAGAGGCCATTGCTTTTGCTACCACTTCCTGCTCTTGGTTTGCCATGGAATAACATTTGTTAGATGCATCTTTAAGCTACTTAATTGACATCGTACTCCCCAACATTTCTCTAATGAAAATAGGGAAGTCCACTCAATAATAATAATAATAATAATAATAATAATAATAATAATAATAATAATAATGTTATTATTTATACCCCACTCATCTGACTGGATTACCCCAGCCACTCTTGGTGGTTCCCAACATGTATAAAACCATAATAAAACATTAAACTTTTTAAAAAACTTCCCTGTATAGGTCTGCCTTCAGATGTCTTCTTAAGGTTGTATAGTCACTTATCGCCTTGGCTTGGGGATCGCATAACTCCATACCCTCCAACATTTCTCTGATGGAAATACAGACGTCCTAAGGAAAAGTGGGACATTCTGGGATCAAATCAGAAACCGGGGCAGCTTCTGTAAATTCAGGACTGTCCTTGGAAAATAAGGACATTTGGAGGGTCTGTAATGCTCTCATCCCATGGCCAAGATGAGAATGAGCCAATGATATAAAGTGTACCCTCAGTGATTTATCATGCATGTCTATGCTTCCTCTTCAACAACATCTAATGGTGGTGTCCATTTTAAAATATACAGCAATATACAATTATTATTATTTTTTTAAAAAATATTATAAAGACAACAGAATGCAAAATCAAATGCACCTGCAGCCCAGACACTGAGGTCCAGCTCTGAGGGCCTTCTGGCAGTTTCCTCACTGCAAGAAGTGAAATCACAGGAGACCAGGCAGAGGGCCTTCTTGATAGTGGCACCCATCCTGTGGAGAGCCCTCCCATCAGATGTCAAGGAAATAAACAACTGCATGACTTTTAGAAGACATCTGAATGCAGCCCTGTATAGGGAGATTTTTAAATGTTTGATGTGTGGTGTACAGTGGTACCTCGGGTTACATACGCTTCAGGTTACATACGCTTCAGGTTACAGACTCTGCTAACCCAGAAATAGTGCTTCAGGTTAAGAACTTTGCTTCAGGATGAGAACAGAAATCGTGCTCTGGCGGCACGGCGGCAGCAGGAGGCCCCATTAGCTAAAGTGGTGCTTCAGGTTAAGAGGAGTTTCAGGTTAAGAACGGACCTCCGGAACAAATTAAGTACTTAATCCGAGGTACTACTGTACTGTGTTTTTATATTTTGTTGGAAGCAACCCAGTCAGATGGGTGGGGTACAGATAATACAATTATTACTATTGTTATTAAGATGGAAAAATAAGAATGAAAAATGCAATCACGTGTCTGCAAAGGCCTAATAACAGTGTTTCACAGAATCACTAAAATAAAGTCAAAGATGGCACCTGCCTAAATTCAGGAGGAAGGCAATCCCAGAAAAGGGATGCCGCCTAGTGGACATCAATCATATAGCACCACAAGGAGGGCCCTGAAGTAGAATTGTAGTGACTGAAACAGGTAATATGGGAGAAAGTGAATCCATAATTCAGTGTTTCCCAACCGGTGTTCCGCGGCACACTAGTGTGCCGCGAGACGTTGCCTGGTGTGCCGCGAGATGTTGCCTGGAGGGAGGCGGGCGAGTCGGAGAGGCCGCCCAGCGCGGGGCTCTCGCCGTCTGCCTGCCTGGCTGCCTGCGTGGCGCTGACGTCACGGGGCTGTAACGTGCCCCACATAGGCACACGCGGGGCGGCGAGCGAGCTCCCTCCCACATCCCATCGCCGCTCGCTTCGGCCGGCCTACTGGGCTGTCGCAGGCGGAAGGCCTGCGCATGCGCGAGGTTTTCACGCCTTCGGGATTCCCTTCATGCCTTCCTCCTCCCAGGTCCTTGAGAGCGCGGGAAGCGGCAGCGCGAGACCGGCGTTGAGCCTGGTAGGTATTGCGCTTGCCAAGGCAGTCATTTGGGAAATGAAAACTTGCAAAGCAAGCAACCAGTTCAATCTGAAGTACGTGTATGCTTAATATCCTGTATCTGAAACCTGTTCTGCCCCCTCCCCCACACTTGGTGCCATTTTCATCTACACATGCAGCAGAGTAAGTTGACCCAGAATAGTACCAATTCAGATGGCAGATGGGAGAATGACAGTGCTGAATGCTTTCCCATGTAGAACAGTCCCTACAAATAAAAACCTAGCATATTTGGAAGAGGGATGCTAGCCTAACCATTACCTTCTATGCTGTTACTATTTTTTTATTTTTTTTTACATAAGTAAAAAGTGACCTTTCCCCATCTGGCATGGTGGTGTGCCTCGAGATTTTTTTCATGAAACAAGTGTGCCTTTGCCCAAAAAAGGTTGGGAAACACTAATTATGCTGCTCCCAAGTTGTTTAGTGCTGTAGGTCGAGGCCAAAAGCTTGAACTTGACTTGGTAGCCAGCACAATTCTTTTAAAATTGATGTAACTTGGCTACAGTAAGGCACTCTTGTGATTAAACTATATATAGATGTGAAATAGGACACAGGGCAAGATGGTACATAACCAGTTCCTTGGACTCAATTCCCATCTTTATCCCCTTTCTCCTGTTTTGTATGTGGGGAAAAGCATAGAAGAGACAGGAAGTGTGACTGAATTGTACTTCCTGTTTACTGTTTCCCTTCTCTCATATGAAGAAGTGACAAATATTTGGAGTGAATCTGCCACCCGCCCTCTCACGGTTAGCAGAAGCTGTTGCTGGCATGGTGAACTGTGTGGCATAGTTCATCACGGGTGTGCTGGTAGCTTTTACTTCTGGTGAACAACAGAAGCAGATTCACAGGATCTGTTCATCACAAACAGTGAAGCCCGGCAGGCAAAAACAGTCATTAGGCTTCACTAGGTTTGAAATATGGTCTGGCATCTTGTACCTCCATGAATTAATGCAGCTTCTTGCCTTTGGTTGATATTTAACCCTAAAGATTTGCAGATCTTTGGGCAAAGGGGACACCCTAGCACCTTTCGATCAAATTGACGCAGTTGCTCCACAACCCTCATGCCAGAGAGTGATCAGGATGACCAGCCTGGTGAGACCTTCTTCCATAACAAAGAAAGGTGGAATACTCTTTACATAAGCTCCAGTGAGGAACTGAGGTTCATTCAGTCTGATATGATTGACTTCTCTTAACCAAGTGAGGAAATTGTGCCAGCCTGTTGCAAGGAAAACCAGAGATGACTGTAGCATGTTCAAGACAAACGCATTTATTATGACATATGATGTTGTGAAGCAGAGTCTACTTCATCACTATAGCCCATGAAAGTTTATGTTGTAGATACATTTGTTTGTTTTTTAGATGCTACAGGACTTTGTTGCTTCCTTTTAACCAAGGATGCTTCCACTCTTTCACCTTCAGCTAGAACTCTGCCAAAATGCCTCCATACTTTCACAGCTCCATTTGCTGAAAGTGGGTCATTTTGGTACTTGGCAGGAGGCAGGGACAGATGGACACGACCACAATATCTCAAGGACTGCCTTTTCCCCATATGAACCCAGTGATCATCATCTGAGGCCCTTCTTCCTGTGCCTCTTCCAGGGGCGGTCCATAAGGCAGCAAGATGAGAATGGGTCTTTTCTGGGGTGGCTCCCTGGCGCCTTCATTACATACCTTTAGGTGCCAGACAATTTATTTCTCTCCCAGGCCTTTGGCTAATTAAATTATCTGTGGCCTTTTAAACTGTGTGTGAGGGGGGCATTATTGGTTTTGATCGTTGCTATGCTATGGATTTTTGTGTTTTTATATTCTACACTGTTCTGGGATCCTTGGATAAAGGGTGGTATAGAAAATAATAATAATAATAATAATAATAATAATAATAATAATAATAATAATAGAAGAAGATAGAAGGGGGAAGAAAGGGGGTGAAAGTTTGGCTTTTTGGAGGTACTTCTTCTGACAGCCAACATTTTTCTCTCCAGAGAAAGCCAGTAACAACACTATGGCCAGAGCTGTCCTTACCATAAGGCAGAGTGAGATATCTGCTGCAGGAGCTGGATGCTGAGGATGGGGGAGTAACAGTTGCAGCCCCCCAGCCATTCCTCCTGAGCTCCATGGTCAGTTCCTTCAACTGGAGGACAGAGCCCCACACCTAGTCTTACCCCACACAGAGACACACCCGTGACTTACTGTCCTCAGGTGTGATGGAAGACATTGTCCCATAACGATTCTTGAAGTAAGAGCCAACTACCTGTCTTATAACGTCTGTATGTAGAAGGCCTCAGGCTGCAAAACATCTTGGAGTTGTTCCACCTCCCTCCGCCGCCTGTACGTGTTCCTGTTTTGTCCATCAGACATTTTATTGCATTTGTCGGTGATTTACTTTTGGGCCCTTCACTCCACCTGCAAAAGTGGACACAGATTTGCATATGACACAAAGCATATGCAAACTGAATGGAAACATGTGTCCTTTTTTGTGAGTGGGTTGCAGGCTGGGGAAAAATCCCATTGGCAACCCATGCGTGTATGATACATTCATTTCCAAACTCAAGTGTGTCTGGTTCACACAATATATTTGTAGGTGTGTGCCTAACAACAACAACAACAAAATCTTAAGCATAATGCATGACACAGCCTCAGCACAGGGCCTCAAAGAGTTTGCTGCCTCTTTGTGAAACTGAGGACAGTGATAAAATGGTGTGAAGTCTAGCTCAGAGCTGAACGCTTGAATGGGGCTCTCTGTCTCTGTCTCTTTTTTGCTTACATCCTTGCTGTCCTTTCCTTTTGAAGATTTTCAAACTCTCTTTTAAAAAATTACTTTGTCACAATAATTCAGCAAAGGGTTTCTGTGCCTGTAGAAAATATTAATAGACTATTATGAGGTCCTACAACTAATTTTTCCACACATATCATCTGTCTTTGCATGGTTATTAAGCGCCAACAATATTTCATGCAATGCTTCCTTGCTAAATTAATTTGGTTTCTTCTTCTCCTGCTTCATTTTTTCTCCTTCTGCAACCTTTAAAATTAAATTGAATCTTCATAATTATGGCTTTTTGTTGTCCCTCATATCTTTTGCTTTTCAATTTCCCTATCAAAGTGGCTATAGAGTTTAATAAAGATGTAAGGAAACAGCATTGCTGGAGTATAAGAGGCAGGAACGGTTCGGGCTTGGTTGGTCTTGGAGCTCAAAGTGTTGTGAATTCAAGAAGAAGGAACCCCTTGTAGCATTTCAGAAACAGGGGTGGGTGGGTTGATTACACAAGACACTGGCCCTGGGGACAGGCTGTTACATGGGGGGCAGTCTGAGACTCTTATGGTCTCCTGCAGCAGTCCAAATGCAGAGTGTGGTTTGCAAGGAATGGTACAGAAACAGTGGATAGGGAAAAGTTTGCCTCTCTCTCTCATAATACTGGAATTTGGGGCCATCCAATGAAGCTAAATGTTGGAAGATTCAGGACAGACAAAACAAAGTACTTCTTCACACAATCATGTAGCTAAACCATGTAATTTGCTCCCACAAAATTTAGTGATGGCCACCAATCCAGATAATTACAACAGAGGATTAGACAAACCCTCAAATTTGTATCAATGGCTACTAACTAACTAACTAAATTTTTATTTATACCACACCCTTCCCAGTTCAGAAAACTGGGCTCAGGGCGGCTAACAACAAATTTAAAACACTTAATTGATGCAACAAAAAACAGCATAAAATACAGTATAAAACGTGAATAACAATAAATTCATAATTCAAAAATCAATTTAGGGGGGAAATCCATCCGATAAACATTAGATGATCACCAGGGCTAGCTGGCTAAATTAGTCTTATTTGGGCCAGCGAGGAGACCAGGGGAGAATTAGCTGTGGGATCCCAGAGTGGGTAATCGTCATAAAAAGGGGAGGGGGAGGGAAGGAAGGGGAATAAAAGACCAGGCTAAGTTCAAATTGAAAGCCAGGTGGAATAGCTCTGTCTTATAGGCATAGCTGTCAACGTTTCCCTTTTTTAAAAAAGGGAAATTCCCTTATTCCGAATAGGATTCCTCGCAAGAAAAGGGAAAAGTTGACAGCTATGCTTATAGGCCCTGCGGAAGGAAGTTAAATCCCGCAGGGCCCTGGTCTCATGGGACAGAGCATTTATATCAATGGCTACTAACTAGGATAGCTATCAGACTGGTGCCAAAGATTGAGGAGGCACAGTGTTGTGTGAGTGCAACATCTTCATCATTGGGAAGAGGCCAAGCACAGAGTTGAGTGCAGAGTGGCTTCAATGGCTGGTGGCTCCTCCTCTCTTGCGCTCGGCCTCCTTCCATGGCAGCAGCGGGAGGAGCTGTACTGTGCTTGGCTACATGCATGGCGTCTTCTGCCTCCTCAGCATTGGGGTGCCCACCTGAAAAGATACTGGGAGGCCCAAAACAGCTGGACCCTCATGAGTTGGCATCCATAGTCGCTATGTTCTACCTCCACTGTCAGAGGCATCGTGCTTCTACTTCCCTGGTGCTGCGGATCACAAGGAGGGAGAGTGGTGTTGTGCTCAGGTCCTGCTTGTGGCATCTGGCTGGCTACTTTGAGAACAGGATCCTGAACTAAGATGGGTCTTTGATCCAGCAGGGATTCAGCAGTCGTCTTTTGCATCTGGCCACCCTGAGCTTGACTTCTGCTGGGACTTGGCAGTACTTTATAGCGCAAGTGCTTAGCTGTTGTGGCGAATGCCCAAAAATGACATTAGGACATTAGAGAACTTGAATAGTCCTCTCCTCCTACAGCAAGACAACACTATAGGTAACACTATGGGCAAATCTGTCAGTTTCTGTTTCTCTTTTTTTCCTATCTTAAGTTCAGTTCCCCACATTTCGACATTAGTTTGCAATTATTATATCATTTTTATTTTTAAAAGGTCCTCATGAAATTTTACTGTAAATTTCTCCAAACACAACACATTTTTGGAGACATTTTACACAATAAACACATTTTTGCTAAGCAGTTTCTCCTAATATAATGCAATTTTGGACGTTGTATTCCCGAACATGTGCATGTTTGTATGGATATCACTTGACTGGAGAACTTCATTGCAAAATTCAGAGAGCTATGAATTTCCAAGGATGGCTATGTTTAAGTTCAGGTATAGTTTTCAAAAGTGTGAATTAGGTAGGTTTATCTTTAAATGCAAACTGAATTTCATTTCTCCCTCCTCCCTACAACACTATTTAGGAATTATTTCCCTTTATATAAGTTTTCATTCTTTCCATTCCTTCTCCCATTGTTTTCCCCATTCTTCAAATCAGCACCTCCCTTCTTTACTCAAGCAACAAGGCTGATCCTCCTGCAATGTGTTTCTTCCAACCCTTCGCTAAGTCTGAATAGCTGTCAACAATATTACTGCAAGACAAGTGCAACAGCCTAGTTGCAGTAAGATGGCTTAATGGGCTGGCACAAGGGCTTAGCAGGCATTACTCCTAGCCCACAGATAATATAAAGATGCCAGTGATATTCTCTTTCTCAATATCAGGGCACCCAGGTATTTGTGCAGTGGGTAAACACAGTAACACGTATTTATCTGGGCAGAAGGTATCAACCAACCAGACTTTAAACTCTGGCTCTGGTGCAGAGAACAATAGAAGCCGCAGAAAGCTGCAGGTGGACAATGCCTAGCGCAAAACACGACATTACATATACCAGAGTTTTCCAGATTTGGGTCTCCAACTGTTTTTGGACTACAATTCCCATGATCCCTGGTCTTGCTAGTGAGGGATGATGGGAGTTGTAGTCTAAAAACAGCTGGAGACCCAAGTTTGGGAAACCCTGACATATACACAGCAGCACTGCTGTGTGAAGTGTTGTACCCTGCACAACTGTCTTCTGTGCAACCAGTACAAAATATCTGCATGTGGAAATGTGCTGCTTCACTTTGATGAAGGTGGTTATGGGATTTGGTCTTATGACTCAAATTAAGTAGCATTCTCCAGATACTTGGCTTCACAGAAGCTTATTGCCTCCTGGTTGCATCGGACATTGAAGATGTTTCCATACTTACCAAATGCATCAGGTTGCATTTCTCTCGAAACAAATGTTTGGTATGCATCTGCATTTGACAATCTGTCTTATTTCACTTTGTACAATAATGTCAGTGCCACATCGTACCAGTACAAGGGCAGTGTAGTGTCAAAGCTGACAAGGAGCATCATCAAATGGATTTAAGCTGCTCTATCCAGCTTGAACATGACTGGCCAAATATTTCTTCTGAGGTCAACTGGAAAGAGAAGGCTGACGAATCATAACAGGCTGATAAATTTAAAATGGGACCAAGTTTGTTAAGGCCTCTTTTCCAGGTTTCTTCTTGAGGCAAGCAGGTTATCGTGAGCAAGTGAGGCTCAATCTTGCCAGATGGACAGAAAGAGAAGACCAAACTTACGCACAAAAGACCGTATTATTGGCACAGCATATGTGTGGATCCATAGCTAGCAGCTTAAAGTATAATCCTGCTACTGTCACTATTTACCTATCGCCATAAGTCAGACACACCAATGCACGAGAAGATTAAAGCTAGAAAGCACTGAATGGAGTTTTCACCACTCTCTTGACCTCCCCCTTCAGTACTGAGCAAGAGTGGAGACAGCCAATGAAAGGTTTAGCTCCAGAGAATAACTAGCGGTTTCTAAACACACTTGAACTATCTCCTTATAAAGTCACCACAAGGTCGCACACTACTGCCTAGTGGATTGGGCAGTCTTCATGTCAGGACAAATGCAACAGCAGAGAGTGGAAAAAAGTAAAAAGGTGGTAAATAAAACACCATCTAAGAAGATTAGAAAGAATATGACAGTAAAAATAAATAAAATCCAATAAGTGAAGCGAGAATATGGATAAAGCAGATATCTGGTGGTCAGAGAGCTAATTATGTTAAGAAGGGTGGGATTTTCTTTGCATTTGGTGCGTTGGTAGCTGTCAGATGCCACAACCCTTTAGGAGAAGATGGATTAGGTACCGATGAATAAATATTAAAAAATGTCATAAATATGTTATTTTTATTGAAGGCAAAACCGGCTGTTACTAATTGACACTGGTACTTGCGGGAGCTTTCACTTTACCAATGCAGTGTGAGCTTGTAAGAAACTCAGTGCAGCAATGAGTTAAGATAAGGCAGCAAATTACAACCATTTTGATGCCCAAAGGTGAGGAAGTCCAGAGGAAATGCACTCTGCTTCTCCTGACCAGCACAACAGGCTTATGTCTGTGCTCTGCCCTACTTCCTTTTCTGCGTCAGCGCAATGCACACAGTGCATTAGCAAGCACCACCCTAGCTGCTCTCCCTGGATGCACATACATCACTTGCAGTTCCCTCCTTTAAGAAACCCCACCTAACCCTCAGCAGTGTCACCAAACAGCAGCAGCTTGTGCATTTATCATCTTTAAGGTCAGTCATGCTAGGGCATCAAGGCTTGGCAGATGGATTTATGGGTAGTCTTGGATGTAGTTATATTTTATAATGCATGTCAAAGGTGCCTAGAACCATGGATAGGCATCTTTCAGATTTGATTGTATGCACTGGGATAAATAAATAAAGCAGTGGCTTCAGGGAGAATTTTGCAGGTGACAAGACTGTCGATATGGGATTTGAAAGTCTGCCAGGCAAGACCATAAGATTAGGCTTACCTTTCCCTGTTAAGCATTTGTTTGATGTGTGATTTCCTGTCCTGATCTCTCCGCTGTTCTTTACGAGAGTAACATGTATAGGAGAGTAACATGGTTCTTACACTTGATCTTGGCCAAAAGGCTGCGCACGCAACAGGGTGGCAACATGGTTCTGGTGTATTTGCCTCTAATTCAGGGAAACATCAAAGACAGGCGGAATTCTTGTCCCCATTATCACACAGCTCTTCTCCGGGACATTAGTCAGATGCAAATGAATGCCATGTGTTAAGAACACAAGAAGTTATTTTATACCAAGCCGGGTCATAGCTATAATGATTGGCAGTGGAGCTCCAGTGTTTCAGATAGGACTACCTAGAGGTGTCAGATATTGAACTGGGGATCCTTTGCATGCCATGGACTCCACCTCTGAGCTAACACCCCTTTTGATAGAGGGCTTCCCTGCAGCAGACATCCATGGGCCCCTTGCACTTCCGCAAATCTCTCCATGGGATTACTGCACAAAGAGGACATCACTCCTGTCATTCTTGCAGTGAGTGTCCCATACCCAGCATAATTCACTGGCATTCTGCTCACACGTTACTTAATACTTCCCAAGCTGTTGTGTTACCATTTGACATAGCAAAGTGGCTGCAGTCTAGGTGCAATCCTATGCACACTCAGTGACAAAGCTGCACGCTCTGCTACCGGGGGCGGAGAGCAGACAGGGGCATGGCGCGCATCCCGCGGGTGTGGTACACCACCCACGAGGGCGTGGCGCATGTTCTGGGGTGTGATGTGCCGCTGTGGGTGCGTGGTGTCCGGCACACATGGGGGTGAGCAGTACGTGTCCGGAGGGGCCGCCGCGATGGCACCCTACCAGAATAGTGGTGCCAGAGGTGGTCCGCTCCCTCCGCACTCCCGTTCCTCCGCCAGTGTGCACACTTACTTGGGAGCAGGAACTACTGGACACAATGGGACATAGGATCAAGTTATGCAAAAGTGACTACATATTGAAAATTTGGCATGGACCTACGAGGCCAATTGAGTTCCATGTCAGTTTTTCATACGTTTAATCATAAGTCTGCTCTGTCCTGTTTTCTATGCATTTTTTATTACAAGAAACTGCACCAAAATTCACTTTTAAACAGTACAGTGGTACCTTGGGGTACATATGCTTCAGGTTACATACACTTCAGGTTACATACACTTCAGGTTACAGACTCTGCTAACCCAGAAATATTACCTCGGGTTAAGAACTTTGCTTCAGGATGAGAACAGAAATCGTGCTCCAGTGGCACGGCAGCAGCAGGAGGCCCCATTAGCTAAAGTGGTGCTTCAGGTTAAGAACAGTTTCAGGTTAAGAACGGACCTCCGGAACGAATTAAGTACTTAACCTGAGGTACCACTGTATACATTTCCCTCTGTTACATGCAGTGTTACATACACTTCCCACTAAAATACATAATTTGTATGCATTGTCCCCTAAAATAACATTTTTTTGTATGCTTTTCTATGCATCATTCTCTATTGTATGCATTTTGGTATGACTTTACCTCGTAAAATATGCATTTCTGAACCAAAACTGCCTTCCATCCCTACTGAGAAGAGTTAACTTCTGCGCTGTAAGAAGAAAACCAGTTTCTGTCTCGGGTGTCTAGCCTGTAGCATTCAGCCTATAACTGAGGGCAACCTGTGGTGCCCAGAGAACTCTTTTTCCTCCTTTCTAATATTTTATTGCTATTGAGTATGCCGACAGTCAATATTTGCAGAATATATATGTATAAATAAGCTTAGAGAGTGGGATAAAAACCAAGGAAAATTCGCCTCGGAAAGCCTTTTATTCCAACCGGAAAATTGCCCTGCAAATGTACCCGACACAATGCTCCATACGTCATTTGGAAGTGACAGGTGCAGCTGTTAAGGCAGCTACGTTATCTCATCTTTGAAGACAAATTCCAGGCTGTATTTCACTGCTGCTCTGTAATGTGTGTGGGAATACAGCCTAACAGCTGCTTTACCTTACTATATAGATTTCAGGCATAGTTCTATGCTTACCAGAAAAAAAGGTGTCAACTAACAAGTACCTGTGATATTTTCAGGGCCAAGCCAACCTGTAGGAGAGTGGCAGAGGAACCATACACATTCATCACAAGCTCTTCAGCTTTCCTTCCAAGCATGGCTTGGTTTATCTCTCTGTGACATTTGCTTTGATTCTTGGAAAAAACGGCTTCAGAGACATTTTAAAGATGGGCCGTCACAGCAAGTCATTAGGGCTTAAACACTAGTGCAATTTAGGTCCCACTTTAAAATGAGACGTATTTGTTTATTTGCTTCAAAAACTTGTATCCCACTTCTAAATTTTAATCAGATTTCTAAAGCAGTGCACAATTTATATGACTAAAAGAAAAACACCTGTAAAAATACAACAGATTTTTAAAAAAACCACCACAAATAGCCAGGCCCTAAGCTACTGAAGGTAATGGGGCCCTTTATATGTCCAGCTCTCCATTGTCAACAACAAATTGTCACTGTATTTTGTGTTGAATATATGCTATATGGTAATTTATGGACCTAATGGGTATTTAAAGCCATTCCCTGTTTAGGGAAGTTTTTAATGTTTGAAGTTTTATTCTGTTTTTAATGCTCAGTTGAAAGCTGCCCAGAGTGGCTGGGGAAACCCAGCCAGATGGGCAGGGTATTATTAATAATAATAATAATAATAATAATAATAATAATAATAATAATAATTTGCACATGGCCAAATATGGATTTTATCAAAGTAATTGTTGAACTGAAATGCAACTGAGAAGAAGTATATTAATAGTGAAGGACCACACATATCTGCTATTTGGGTCCCTGAAGCACAGATTCACACAAAGCGGCAAAATGCTCTTGCAGGTTATTTACAGGAATTTTATTTGAAGTGCATATGCAGAACATAGGCACAGGGCGATCAGTACGCAACCTGTACACAATAGCCAGGGTGCGCCCCTTTATATAGATTTGCAAAATAGAATACCACCCGATCTCTTGTAGGTCACCTGATTTCTTGTAAGTCACCTGATTTCTGGGAAATCGAAACTTATAATAAGTTCCTATTTTGCCATATAAGGTCTTGGTCTTCTCTCCCTCCTTCCTGCAACCTCCCTCATCCTGGTGTGACAATAAATCCTTGTTCTTTATCTCTATCTGTCCAGGCTAGACATTCTGAGGGGCCCATTTGCAATGTAACATTTAAGCATGTCCTTCAATAATAGAGCAATTATATTGTAATATGCTCCTTCAATAGTGAAATACAATTAAGAAGAAGTATATTGGGGGGGGGGGGGGCTGTAGCTTGTTTAGCTTATATGTAAATCCGGCACTGGAAAGAGCAGAAGAACTGGAAAATAAAAGCAGCACCGAGCAAGAAAAGTAATAGAACATCTGAGAAAACAACTAAAGTTCTCAGCAGGTTAAATAAGGCCATTGACAGTAAATGAAATGAACTTGAGGGAAAATGTCTCAATAGGAAGATCAGTTCAAGAATGGAGTCTATTACCATGAGGGATGGTAGACTCCCACTCATGGAGCGTCTTTGAGCAGAGGTTGGGCAGCCACTTTTTCAGGGTGTGCTAGCTCTGGGGGTGGGCATCAACTAAGTGTTACTCAGAGTAGACCCACTGAAATTAATGAACCTGACTAGGCTAGGTTTTAATAGGTTTACTCTGAGTAAAACTTATCTTTATACCAACCTCAATTTCCTGCATCAGGTAAAGAGTTTCATTAGATCAGGCATAGGGAAACTTGGGCCTTCCAGATGTTGCTGAACTACAACTCCCATCATCCCCAGAAAGCTTGACCAATTGCCAGGGATGATGGGAGTTGTAGTTCAGCAACATCTGGAAGGCCAAAGGTTCCCCACATCTGGAATAGTGGGCCAACAAGACCCCCTCCAGCTCCACGATTCCATGAAAAAGTCCTAACTTGATGACTACAACTTAAGAAGCTCTCTGAGATGGAATTCCACAAAAGAGGTGCCAATATCACTACTGAAAAGGCTCTCTCTTCATTTGCCACCTGCATCATCTATGCAGGTGAAGGTGCCCATGGAAGAGTCTGTGGTAAAGATCTGAGTGTCTGAGTAGTTCATATGGGAGTATATAAGGCCATTTGGCCATCTGCATCTCAACAGATTATCCTGCACAAGCCAAACCAACATATGCTGCAGATCAGAGAACAGATGAGCACCACAGTGAATCAGCTAATGTGCGCTTAAGCAGGGAGCGAACTGGGCAATATTCAGAAGAACGTTCAAATGTCTAAAAATAGCCACAAGCCAAGTGAACTCACTTGAGCCCAGAGGTTTTTTCCCCAGCTCTGCCCTTTTCACGAAAACGCCGACTCCTTCTGTGCAAATGGGATAAAACTTCAGGCAGGCCCTTTGAATAAAGCCATAAAAGCCAGAGCCCCGTTTTTATCTGGCTAATTTTCTTTCCCGAAATTAATTGTGTGAATGAAAGAGAATAGAGCAACCTGCTGGAACAGGAAGGAAGAAAAACCTCGGACAGAATGGCTTTGCCTCCCAGGCCCTGAAATTTAAGATCTTTATAAATGATCTGTTAAAACTATAGTGACGATAAGCTTATGAATCATGATCTATATTAATCAGGGCTGCTGATACAGAAAGATTAATTGAAACGTGCAGTTCTACACAAATGATAAAGTGGTAACAATTTAATATCAGACAAGAAGAGTGAAGAAATTACACTCCAAGCTTCATGCATCATTACTATGGATATTAATATTTTACGCAGCGCAACAGCATCGGGAATCATAATGAAAATCCATAACTAGTGCACAGACATGATTAAATACAACAGTCTTTAGGTGCTGTTTGGTGATGGGGGTTTAGCCATATTTCACTCCTGCTGTGGGTGATTCGAGTGATAGAGTCTAGACGAGAGTGATTAAAAAGTGTTCCTCCTAAAGGCTGTTAACCTTTTACTACTGAAATGAATTTCTTTGATTTTAAAATTATGCCGCTCACTCTGGTGTCCCCCCCCCCCTTCTCTTCCCGAGTGAAGACCTTGTACAGAATATCGATAGAGCGGGTTCCCTGGGCTTTGGAAATAAAGCACCAGTGAAGCAGTGTGTGATGTGATGCCTGTTGTCCGTGCGCATGCGTCTCTGTGCAATAGGTACTGTGACATGACTTATCACTATCGTGCTTTCTTAATGGGGAATTCTAGTAGTGGCAGCTTTGTCATGTGGCTAGTACCAGATTTCTGGGAGAGACACATGCCCATTCTGTACATCAGTTTTGGCGTGCCTCTTGATTGAATTATACTTGCTGAGGTCAACAGTTAAGCTTTTAGTTTGCCTGAACTGATTGCCCCCTGCCCACAACCACCTTCAAATAATTACTGTATTGATTCTATAGCCATACAATTCAATTGTTAGGCAGACATCCTCACTAAACCAAAGGGTGCCCAAACTGTGGTCCATGGACCACCAGTGGTCTACTAGCTTCTTTCAGGTGGCCCACACTGTGTCTCTGAAGGGCAGTGGGCACAGCAGCTGTGAGCGGCAGGCGACACGCATTAAATAGTCATATTGATTTTTAATTGTATTTTAATGCTTCTTTTATTTCTTATATTGTATTTTATTAGTTATTCTTGGACTTCACACTGTATCTTACGGAATATTCTACTGCATTCTATTGTCATCCAAAAAATGCAATATGAGAAACAAAAGAACCAATAAAAAAATGCAATTAGAAATCATACAGCATCACAGCACATTACAATTGCTACAATAGAAAAATCATCAAACGGTCTGCCAGGACTCAAAGCAATTTTCACATGATCCATGGTTGCGGGTGAGAATGGAAACCAATTCCTTCAAGGCCTGTCTTCCTTGGATTGTGGATGACGGCTCATCCTTAAGCCTTGCCTGTTTTGCAATGTCTCCAAAATACTTCTGATGAGGTAAAAAATCTAGCTCACCAAGTGTTATGTATAATCATGCGTGGCTCAACAGAACTTCCCTCCAATAAAAGGAAGGTGGAATCAGAATTTGTTCTGGACAGCAATGGGTAGGAAATCTTTTTGGCATGTAACTTGCTAGATGCCCTGGAAAATTGTGACTGATGATCGGGGAAAACCCAGCCTTCCAACAAATGGCAAAGGACAAGATGATGCCCTTCCTCCAGTTCTACATGCAGAATTCTGACTTGAAGGGGCTTGAATCTTCCTTCAACACTGGCAGCAGCATCCCCTCCCACACCTGGGAGCAGCAGGGCAGGTCATGTGGTACACACAGCTTTCCCCTCCAACAGAGCAGAATGGCCAAGGGGTTCAGAAGGAACAACCCAGCACTCTCCAGTATCTGCCACCTGGGGTAGCAGCCTCATTCTGCCTAATGGTAGGGCTAGTCCTGACTACTATGTAGGTTTTTTTAATGACTTCAGGCCCTGGGCCTAAATGCAGCCCTCCGGAGCTCTTTCTCTGGTCTATGGGACTTTGTTCAAGCTGCACCCTGCCTCGAAACACATCTCTCACCAACTCTTCTCCACACCCTCCTCAAATGCTTTCGCCAGTCTAGAATGTGTTTCCGAGCTCTTGCCTACTCAGACATGGGATGTTCACATTCTGTCTGTCAGACATTTTACTGTTTGTGTATCCTGTGTGCATACTGATTTATTTTGGGGCTGCTTGCTCCAATAATAATAATAATAATAATAATAATAATAATAATAATAATAATAATAATATATTTATACTCCTCTGGCTGGGTTTCCCCCACCACTCTGGGCGGCTTCCAACAAAATATTAAAAATACAATAAAACATCAGACATTAAAAACTTCCCTAAACAGATGTCTTCTAAAAGTCAGATAGTTGTTTATTTCCTTGACATCCGATGGGAGGGCGTTCCACAGGGCGGGCGCCACTACCGAGAAGGCTGGTTATAAAAGCGGAGGCTTCCTTCCTCCACCTGAGGATCCATGCCCTGCTCCTCTTCTGATGGAGCTACAATTTTTCTGGCAAAATGTGAATTTCCTGGTGCGGCCTCCTCTGGGTCAGTATCCAAGTCACTGCTTGGGGCTGAGGACAAAGCCATTTCCGCCTTGGAGGAGAGGGGGTTGCGGGCTAACTCCTCCCACACACGCGCGGGGGCTGGCCTTTGCCCCCGTGCGAGCAGGGAATCCCCGGGCGTGTCACTGAGCTGGCCCGCCAATCAGCGGGCCGGGGAGGTGGGGCCTGGCCTACTTAAGGCCAGGCACGCCCGGAGACCGCCCTCTTTCTACCTGGATAGCTGAGAGGCACGCCCCCGAGCGGTGACACCCGTGGGATCCTAGTTGGCGCACTTCAACAGGACCCCCACGGTTTGTGTACAACCCTTCCCGGTCTCCATGCCGGGTAGTCGACAGGAGCCAATGCCTAAAGCCAATACCTTTCAATCCTGTAATCAATAAAGTTGTGGCCTTTTTATGCCCATTAACCTAAAATATTGTGTCCAGTGTCTTCATTTCACATGGGAGAGGAGACTCGCCACGCAAAACAATTACTCTGGAGGAAGTACAAAAGTGAAGCTGACCTGATTTTTTTTTTGCTTTGTGAAATTTCACCTAATGGTGCTCGAGCACCACTTACTAAGTAAAATATTTAGTAAAGTGTCAATGAGAGATTTCCTCCCATTGCAAGCAGTAGGCCTGAGGTGGGGTGAGGTGATTCTAATGGAGATCATGGAGGGGCAAAGGGTTAAAGCTGCTCCCCTACCCTCCATGCCCAAGTCTTAACATGGCTCCCTCCCCTATTTCTTAAAGAAAAATCAATGGTACAAAGGCAAACATATAAAAAAGCACGTCTAGTTTGTCCCTTAGGGACGCGGGTGGCGCTGTGGGTAAAACCTCAGTGCCTAGGACTTGCCGATCGAAAGGTCGGCGGTTCGAATCCCCGCGGCGGGGTGCGCTCTTGCTGCTCGGTCCCAGCGCCTGCCAACCTAGCAGTTTGAAAGCACCCCCGGGTGCAAGTAGATAAATAGGGACCGCTTTATAGTGGGAAGGTAAATGGCATTTCCGTGTGTGTTGCGCTGGCTCGCCAGAGCAGCTTTGTCACGCTGGCCACGTGACCCGGAAGTGTCTCCGGACAGCGCTGGCTCCCGGCCTATAGAGTGAGATGATTGCACAACCCTAGAGTCTGTCAAGACTGGCCCGTACGGGCAGGGGTACCTTTACCTTTACCTTAGTTTGTCCCTTAGATCTCCAACATGCAAAAGTGTGCATTTAACTACCAGGACCATCTCCAAAAACCAAAATTTATTTTTTCTCAGCCTCATACCGAAGCATAACATAAACTTGAGGGAACTAGGTTTTAGAAAGGTTTTTTATATGCATGTGCATGGTGTGGGTTCCCCTCCCCCCAAATATAATTATTAATTAAATCAATGAACTGCAACTGATGCAATTTTCCTTTTTTTGTTTTGTTTTAAGCGGTAAGATGGCTACCTATCTTGAGACAGGGCCACTGTGCCTTTAAATGCTGCATGAGAAGCCGGAATGTAACAGGTGTTGTTTTTCCCCATCACTGCATATCCACACTGGGGAAAGCTGCAGCTGTCACATTTCTGCTGATTGTTCAGAAGCAGGAAATCCCGCCAGAGAAGGAAGGCATTCTGTTATTAAGGCTGTGCGCCCACACATGTGTATACATGTATATGTGTGTCTGTGGATGTAAAATAGCACATGTGTGCATGTTTACTGGAATGCAATGTGACCCTGGTGTTTCTGACAGCCCTTGAATGAATGCAGACAGCCGTGGTGAAAACAGCTGCCAGATCCGTTGTCTGTTTGGAAAACTGGTTAACTTAAATAAAAAGAATCGGCAGGTCACACCTCGTATAACAGGTATTGGCATTAGCATATTTCCTCCAGCAGGTTTGCGCTTCCCAAGGAGAGGGCAGTGCACATATAATTAAATACTGTTTTGGGAGCTGGGAGGAAGAGATGCCAATCACCAATCAATCAAAGCAATTACCGTTCGGCCAAACGACATCACCATCAAAGTAAAACAATATGCAGGATTTCATTTGAAATCATGTTAAACCCATTTAATATAAAAATCTCACTTTGCTGGATATATCAAGTCAATATTGTAGCATGGCAATTTTTTTCCAGTTTACCTGGTGAAAAGCATTTTTCTTTTTATTCCAACCATAGCCTCTCTCTAAGTGACTATTTTCTGCTGTTGTTCAGCAAGACATTCATTTCACCTGATATATATATATATATATGCATCTATCTGCCTGACCAATAGTTCATCAGAAATGTAGGCAATGTATAGAAAGGGCAGCACAAGGGACAGTGGCGCTAACATATATTACTGCGTAGAAACACTAACCATTAAGTGGTATAGAAATGCTTTAAATACATAAATTATATGTGTATATATACACACACACCTGTGAACATATACCTGTGTGAGTGTTGCATGATCTTCGAATATCACAAAGGCATATTTTGGCAAAGCTGATATAGTGATAAATATAAGGTAGCTTCCAGCGTACAATACAGACAAGCAAATTAGCATGTGCAAACGGTTGTGAGCAGCTGTCCTATAATGTTAGTATTTTCTTTCTAAAGGGAGATGGCTCTCCGTGCAGTATATTCTTCAAAGTAAAAATGGAGAACCCCTCAATTCAGTTCCCGAATAGCCCATTTGCCCCCACGTACTAGCTTTGACAACAGAAAGAAATGCAAAGCCATTCAGCAATAAATAAACAAACCAAACCACAATATAAAGCAGGAGGGTTGAGCCTTTGGGGACAGAAGATGGCCTCCACACAAGGCATCTGAAATGTGTGCCCATTTGGGGACTTCTCCATCTTCAGCGTGGACTGGATTAAACACAACGCTGAGAGAGCGGTTAATAATAACCCATCCCGTTAATTAATAGCAGAATCCCAGAACGATGCAAATGTCACCCCAGTAATGAAGAGCAGGCGCCACCCAGGGAAACTGCCAAAGCTGTAGCAATTTCTTCTCAGTTACTCTTGAGATTTGGCTCCAGATTCAAAGGATAGGCAGGCGGGGAGAGAGGGAGGAAGGGAGGGAGGAGGAGTTGGCTCATATTCTGCTGTGACCCAATTCCATACAAAGCATTTTGTAACAAAACACGTCTCTATCTACAAAGTACAAGCAATCTTTGTTTTCAGTACAATACTTATCTGCATTTAGGCCAACAACAGCAGTAGTTGGCGTATTTTCATGGCTCCTGTTATCCTTTTTATCCCTCTGTTTCTGTCTTTCCTCTGTGCACTTGCTTGTTTCTCTTTCTTTCCACCCCCCCCTTTCTTTACGTCTACTCGCAGGCCTGGAAGACAGCAGGTATGGGAGGCTACTGGATGGGTGGGTGTCAGCTGGACTCAGAACACTGAAGAAAAGCGGAGTGTGCCAATATATCTGGAGGACAGAAGAATCAAGGCTTTAGAGTGCAAACTCACTGTGAAGCATATTATTATTATTCATTTACTACCACTACCACTACAATTTATTGAACTTATTGGTCGCTTTACACAAATGTCTCAAAGCGACTTGAAATAATAGTATACAATAAAATGCAAAACATCTAAAACCATTACAAGGTAATTTAACCACAAAACAATCCCTCCAACCATAGGTCTGACCGCCAAAAAAAAGTCCCCCAAAATGGAGATACCATCAGCTGCTAACAAAAATTAACACTCAAATGTCTGTGGATGACACAGACATACACAAGGATACTTGGTTTAGTGTTATGTTCCTGAGCCTCTGGCTCGTGTGATTCCCACTTTGCTCTCTTTTTCTTGCCACAAGGAGATCAGAAGCTTTTTCTTCCATTATCAGTCTTAATATGTTGTTACATCCAGAACTCAGATTGTTATTAATCTTTACAATGGTTTAGGGGAGCTAGTTAGGATTGTAATCTTGACTTGCATCTCTGATTCATAGTTAGGACTAGCTATAGTTTGCCTGGGTTCAGACAATGGCAGTGATCTCCTCTTCATGGCTATGCTAGACAAACCCAAGACTTATTTATGTAATGCTAAACTACAGTATGGAGGGACGCGGGTGGCGCTGTGGGGAAAAGCCTCAGCGCCTAGGGCTTGCCGATCGAAAGGTCGGCGGTTCGAATCCCCGCGGCGGGGTGCGCTCCCGTTGCTCGGTCCCAGCGCCTGCCAACCTAGCAGTTCGAAAGCACCCCCGGGTGCAAGTAGATTAATAGGGACCCCTTACTGGCGGGAAGGTAAACGGCGTTTCCGTGTGCGGCTCTGGCTCGCCAGATGCAGCTTTGTCACGCTGGCCACGTGACCCGGAAGTGTCTCCAGACAGCGCTGGCCCCCGGCCTATAGAGTGAGATGGGCGCACAACCCTAGAGTCTGTTAAGACTGGCCCGTACGGGCAGGGGTACCTTTACCTTTACCTTTAAACTACAGTATAGTGCTATGCCCAAACAAGGTCCAAAGCTTGTTAACAATGAGTCTTATGGGTTGGGTCAAGGGGAGCTCTCTTCCTGCAGTTTCTGCTAGTCCAGGAGTGGACAACCTTTGGTCCATGGGCCAAATATGGCCTGACACAGGTCCCAATTTGGCCCATTAGGGTTTCCCCCCCAAGCATGCCCATCTGCCCCACATCTGATGTCATATGTGATATCGGGTGTGGGGCAGGTAGAGACATCACCGGATTGGTTGTATGATCAAGTTCCCCAAATGAGTGATCCCTGCAGAAAGCAGGGTTGAAATCACAGCATATCAACAGATGGGCTGATCCTACAGGGTTGGCTTTGTGTCTGAGTTCCACATGGGATGCCTGCAGAAGGCAGGCTTGTACTGTGGTGTCAAAATATGAGTTCAGTGAATGCACGGTGGGTGTCCACAAACATTTCACCACCTCACTGGAGGCTCGAGTCCTTACAACTAGCCTTTCCCCATAACCACCACATGCTGAAGTGACCTTTACAAAATCACAGAGGCTGTGATCGGCAGCTTGGATCTTTAAGCAGTATGTTACATTTTAATTTGGAATAATTGACATAATCCCATTCTTTCAAAATATTACTATCTGCCCTAAACATCCTAGGAAAGGGTTAAAATAAACTTCTAAAATTAATATATTTGCTTTTAAAAATGAATTAGAATATAGGTTTAGAGTATGTATATCCTGGAGCTGAAAATCCACCATGTACGTAGGGAGGAGGAGGAGGAGGAGGAGGAGAGAAAGGACTGCAAAATCAGTCTAGATCAGCTAATTTAACTTGAAAGTGAAATTGAGTTTACATCAATATGCCTGATCTATCAGTTAAAAGAATTAATTTAGATCATGAAGAAGCCTTGTGTGGACAGAGCTGCAGGTCTCTAAAACCACAACATGCTCTCGAAATCTAAATCTGATTTTAAGACAATGTCTCTGAAAATGTCAGATTCAGTCAAAGGAAGGACTAGTGGCAGCATACAGGTAGACAGTCAAGGTTCACTCCCTGGTATCTCTAGTTAAAAGAATCACCAGGTGATGGGGAAAAGTCTCTGCTGGAGACTCACTGCCACTCAGAGTAGACAGCACTGTGTCTTCTGATTTGACTCCTAGGGACTCTGTCTTGATCCAGGTCACAATCCAGAATCCTGTGTGAGTTAAGATGGGAGAAATCGGTGATTGGTTTACCCAGCATTTCCTGTTTCCTGCATCTGATCATCAAGGGAGAGTTGACCCTCCCTCCACACCATTTTCCTGACCTAAATCTCACCTCTCAGATGCTATTTGCTCAGCTGGGGGGGGGGGGGGACACAACAACGTACAAAGACCCTTGCCCTACACAGCTAATCTTAGAAGGAATATCCGTAAAGTCTTCATTTCTTAGAATAATCAGAAAATGACTAGCGTCCGGATTCAACTAACCCTGTGTTCTAGTGGAAGCCAGCACAAGGACTCCTGTCAAATGAGGCTTCCCCGCTCTCCTCCTCAGCACACCCCCTGAGCATCTTCCAAATCCACTCTGGGGGGTTGGGAGAATCCCAAGAGCTGTGAGGTGGGAAGAGAGGAGCGGACATTGTTCCGCCTGGCAAGCCGAAATGCTTGTTCTGATGGAATGATCACATTAGCATGACATTGATTTCCACCCTTGAAATTTCACTTAAAACCATAGAATCATTAGTATAAACTGACATATTCAAGGCATGATTACTGCCAACTTAAAGGCTGAAATCTTAAGAATCATCACTTTCAGAGCAAACCTGTTTACCTACATAAAAGCAAAAAAACCAAAACACAAGGTACTAAACGAAGGTAACTAAACACACTGCATCTCACCGTCACCACAGTTATAGGTCCAATAAACTCAACCAACTTACCAAATGATAAGGCACCTTCACATTTACCTCTTAGGAAGTTGGTAATCTGTATTACTAATTGCAGGCAGGTGACATGGAGTGCGAAATATATTCCCTAGAGCTGTAGAGTCTTATGGCTAAAAGTGCCATTTAAGGAACAGCTTGTCTTCCCTGTTTTTAAGTTTAAAATAATATTTCTGTTCCCACCGTTGTTTAGGTGTTTTTTTAAAATAGATGTATATATTTGCTGAGCTTGTTCAGTGTTTTTAAAATATTAACTTAAGTTTTTGCATGGTTTGCTTGGGGACACATTCCAATATAGAATTGTAACTCAGGGGTTGCCAGACTGTTTGCTCCTCCATCTCACTCCCAGGGTCTTCTACATTAAAGAGGGCCCCTCAGACATGCCCATATTTCTTTGGATAGACACCTTATCATCTTTTCTGAATGGGGAAGGAAAAGAGCTTCTCTCTATGAGTGAGCCCATTGGTAGCTGATGTAGATGCCTTCTCTCTCCCCCACCCCCACCCCACTGATGGGGTGGCAGACGGGAGAGGCATTTCCATGCCATTTTGTGGCCCTGTCTTTTTCTGTTTTCTTTGATATATGGCGGCCATTAGGTCACACCCCCACGGCAGCCATTTTGTGACTGGAACCCACAGGTTTTTATGATCAAGCAGTATATAAAAACTGTTAAATAAATTAAAAATAAATGTGCCCCACTGGCCCCAAAGGTGAGCCCCGAATCACTTTATTTGTAGACTGTCTATCACTGGTATAAATTAGGTCCAAGCTGAAGAAACTAGAAAGAAAAGTCTAAAGGTGGACTCTTGTTCTGTCATAATATGTCATGATTGACAGATTATGACAGTGTTTGAGGGTGGCTTTTTGAAAGCAAGAACATGTAGATGTATTTCTATGTGTGTTATATAATAAAGTTGAGTGGTGTATATATAATAAACTTGATTTCAAAGTGTGGAATTATATACACTAGATGGATTCACAGCTTACAAACAACCCAACTTCATGGGTTTAAGATCAAAACAAGCTTCTTTTAAAAAGCCTAAGAGAAAGAGAACTTCAAAGATATGTGGAAATGTGTATTGACCTCTGAAACAACACCATTATCAGTATGAATGAACTTTTATTGATGCAAGAACAGTTATATTATCCATATCCCTAAACAAAGAACTGGGAAGTGGAGGCAAAACACTGCAGCAGGGAATGGAGGGAACACGTCACTTAACATAAGAACATAAAATGCGTCCTGCTGGATCAGGCCAAGGACCCATCCAGTCCAGCACTCTGGGCTCACGGTAGCCAATTAGCTGCCCATGGGAAGTTATTAGGGAATGCAGCAACAGTAGGCACAGAACAGTGATCTCATGTATTGGTAATGTCAGAAAGGGACAGTTATAGTACACTCCCTGAGGCCTGGTTCCAAAGTTGCAGCTGATGGAGAATGCAAAGTCTGGGATGCTAAGTGGAGCATCCCCCCCCCAACACATCTGTGCTAAAGGAGTTGAACGGGTTGCCATTTTGCTACTGACTTTTAAAGCCCTGAACAACTTGGGACAACTTGGGTCTCCATGTTCACTAAGATATTTGGAACAGGCCCTTTTAATAGGCCTGTGGAAATCTATTTAATGGCGACTCAGAAGAGGTCCTTCTCCATGGTGGCACCCAGCAATCTCCCCTCTAAATTACCGGTACTACAGGCACCAACTGTAATGTGCTTTCTCCAACTGCTAAAAACCTATTGTTCGGTCTTCTTGAGCCTCTGATAGAACAAACCATTCCTGGTGGTGTCTTATGTTTTTATTGATCTGCTCCTATTTTTATTATAAACCATAGTATTAGAACCCTAAAGGTTCCTTTGGAACAGCAGGGTAGTAATTCTGTTGTTGTTGTTCCTCCACTGACTGGAATCAGTGGCAAAATAGCAGCTTGGAGGCTTCATTGTGTAGGGCTAAGAACCTGAGACTGCAATCTTGTTTGCAGTTACCTGGAAGTAAGTCCCACTGAGTGCGGTGGTATTTTCTTCTCAGTGGCGTAGCATGGGTTGTCAGCACCCGGGGCAAGGCAAGTAATTTGCGCCCCCTAACCCGTGGATTTGCGCCCCCTAACCCGTGGATTTGCGCCCCCTAACCTGTGGATTTGCCCTAACCCCAGATGTTGCGCCCGGTGCGGCCGGCCCCCCCTGCACCCCCCACGCTACGCCACTGTTTCTTCTGATGAAACCTTTATAGGATTGCATAGTAGAGAACCCTGTAAAATTCCTGAATTAATTAAACAGTATACCAATAATTATAATCTGGAATAAATTCTTTAACATCAGTATAGTTTGCCTGGGATGTGAAGATCAACAGAACCAAAAGTAATTATTCTATTTAGAACAATTAACTGAGCCAATGCAGAAATCTCTGGAGGTAAAGTGGGAGCCATTAGGCTCAAAAGTAGCTAAAATTGTTTTATTCTTTGGTCACAACGATTACTACAAAGTAGCATATCTAACAATTATTGCAAAGCCTCTGGATTATTTTAAATAATTTTAAAGCTTAGTAATTGTACGTGCTTCCTAAATAAGGTAGGAAGATTGATGGCAAACCTCTACTGTGGTACAATGGCCAGTCTACTTGCTCCTTTTCTTTGGTGGTTGCGAGTGGTCCTAAAAAGACCTGTTTCAAGATCTCCATCCTGTTCATTCAATCCCTTCATGGACTTCCTTTTTATTAAACCAAGTAAAAGAAGTTAAAAAGAAAGATTCTGAAATCATAACCTCCCACATGAACCAAATCATAAAGGAGCTGAGGAGGCTTGTTAACTCAAGAAATTTCTATGAAGCAGGCATGGACTCAGAAATGCATCTCCACAAATAAACATCTGCACAATGAGCCCACTGTTGTCAGAACAAAAGGCAAAACTTCCTTTGTTAACTTACCCTTTATCTTTTCATGCTGCCCACAAGCACCAATAAATCTAATAGTAAGCAAGCTTTACCTACCATTCCTCTGGCTGGGAAGAAAATGAAGTTTAGAAGGGGGTGGGGAAAGACCATTATTATTCCTATTCCTTGTTTTGGATGTTTGTGCAGTGGTCTCTTAGAAGGTTAGGTATAGCACTGAAATTTTAAAATATGGATTCTGTAATATTACACTTGTGTGTGTCATAGAGTTGTACATATTTCAGGCTGGATTGTGTAGGTCTGTGACTGTGTACAAAGAGCACACAGTTGCTATGGTACTTAACACCACCACTTTGGGTTTAAACTATAAGGATTATCACAGAGCTTTGGAATTCTGGGAATAAACAGATCCACCACTTTTCCAAGGGGACACAGAAAGAGAGAGAGAGAGAGAGAGAGAGAGAGAGAGAGAGAGAGAGAGAGAGAGGTGAGGAGAAGGAGGGGTTGGAGAGAGAAAGAGAGAGAGCAGGGAGGAGGGGAAATGAAAGGATATTATTTTTTTGTATCTGTCATTTCCCTGCTATCTCCCATATGACTTCTTAATCCATCAGAATGCTGGGAAGATAATGTTTTGGGCGAAATAACATGAGAGAGAGGATAGACTCCCAAGGACCAATATCTTTATTGCTCGGAGGATAAACGGATTATGTCAGCCATTTTCTGTTGCTGACAGCTTTTCTTATTAACCGATTTTATTTTTTAATCTTCCGGGGAAGAAATATGGTTTTATGTCACAATAAAACGCCGGTCACATCTAATTCTGCCCTCAAACAAACAGATTTCTGAAAGCCTTGCAGAGAAATTTGAAATAACTTTAAAGAGGGGTTTTTTGGATAAAGTCTTTATCCAGAGGCTTGTTCAACTGCAGTGTAAAAGGTTTAGAGTGAGAGAGGGAGAGGGAGTAAGCGAACGAGAGTGAGAGAGAAAAAGAGAGAGAGAGAGAAGTCCCTCACAGTTGTTTTTCCCCTGTTGATCCCCATTAAAAGAAACTCTTCATTGTAATGTACTCAAGGAAATACAGCTCAGACGAAAGAGTCATATGAATGTTAACAAATATGGCTATTTGTGTGGCTTATGCTCTCCGCCGGGCTTAGAGATGTTGCGTGTGACACCCAGAGAAAGAAGGAAGCAATCATTAGAATCCCAGCAACCTGCTTAACCGCCTTCTTTCAAACTCCCCCTTTTGATCTGACACTTCCCCCCACTTCAGTTATGCTGGGATTACTGTAGAAGATGCTAATAAAGTATTGCATACATTGTGTAGGCAGAGAGATAAGAAAGTCTCTTTGCATCAAACTTTGAAGTTTTCAGCAATCCAGGCATGTACTTGTTGCACCTTCATTTCCCACTATGAATTTGAAAGATCCCAGTGTTTTATTCCTGTGTTCCCTTCTTCCCAAATCCCACACCAGAGTGTTTCATGCACTTGCCTGATCAGGAGCTATGCGGAGTCACAAGTAAGCTAATCACATGCACAAATAGTCCTATGGATATTGCTCTTGCCTGGCCCTCATTTACAAAGGGCAGCTCCACTCACAGTCCCAAATTTTCCCTCCGTTCCACAATATAGGATGCTACTTATGACAGTAAATTGTGTATAAGTGTGTGTGCATGGAGGGTTGCGGAAATGTGAAGTGGAGGTTATGGAAAGCTTTTCATGTGCTGAAAAAAATGCATTTCATGTCTTCAGTGGCCTATTCTAATGCAGCACAGGTGTTAGCTAACAAACTCCGCTTTTATAAAACTTTCAGGCAGCAAAAATTCAGCCAAATAACTATTTTATAAAATAACTGTTTTATGGAGACAAAGTCTGAGAACCCATTTGTACAAATTATAATCAACATTGCAACAAATTTAGGCTGAAATCTGCAAACCATCTGTACTGTCAACTGCAAATGGTTCAATTGAGGACTAAAGCCTAAATTTACTTCGAGAATTTTTGGTCCAAAATGTCGACATGAGCAAAATAACTAATTCCTTTAAAACAAATGCATTCCTCCTTACAGCCTCCATTGTCTCTGAATGAAAAATGCACAGACTTCTTAACTTGATGCTCTCAGCATCTGACGCTGTCAGTGTTTCAAATTACCCTACCTTCTATATTCTCCTAGGCCTAGGGAAAGAGCAGTAGTTGTGCAACACTCATGATTTACTCCCTTGACACCTCTAGGCAAGACTGGAAAAGATTTCTGAGTGCAGTCTTTGACATCTGCTGCCTGTCTGCAGAAACCAGGCATGGAGAACCTATGGCTTAGGAGCCAGATTAGACCCAGCAAGGGTCTTAATTTGGCCCATGAAGCTGTTTTCTCCAAGCCATGTCCACCAGCCCCTCACCTGATTCTTGTATGAAATCAAGTGTGGGGCAGATAAAGATGACAAAAGAACAACCCCCCCCTTAAATTGCACTCCCCGTTGTTTCTTGCATTTGGTACCTTTTAAATGGAGCTCCAGAATAGAGGTGATGGGCTTGCCACCAGTGCTGATCAGTTGACACTGTTGGCAAGTCCTGCTGGGCTTTTCCACTTTTCCAGGCAAGCATCTTCTTTTGCAACCTAGTTTACATTCCAGCAGGGTTGCTAAGGAAAAGTGATTCTTTTCAGGCATAGTTTGAAAAGAAGGAAATAATTGGGAGTGCACTTAGAATGCACCCCCAATTCATTGTTTTGAAGTTGAGTCACCTGATATCAGGTGACCCCCCCCCACCTACTTAATGTTTTAAAAATGCTTCACCACCACTATATAAGTACAGAAGGAACGCCGGTTCCTTATGCTCACATTTGGATTTTCTATGTCCCTGGCATTATCATTTTGGGAAAGAATCCAGCCAAACTAGAGCACCTATTGATTTTAATAGGATAATTGGGATGTGGGTGGTGCTGTAGGTTAAACCACAGAGTCTAGGACTTGCTGATCAGAAGGTTGGCGGTTTGAATCCCTGTGACGGGGTGAGCTCCCGTTGCTCAGTCCCTGTTCCTGCCAACCTAGCAGTTCGAAAGCACATCAAAGTGCAAGTAGATAAATAGGTACCGCTCTGGTGGGAAGGTAAACGCCGTTTCTGTGCACTGCTCTGGTTCGCCAGAAGCGGCTTAGTCATGCTGGCCACATGACCCGGAAGCTGTACGCCGGCTCCCTCAGCCAATAAAGCGAGATGAGCACCGCAACCCCAGAGTCGGCCACAACTGGACCTAATGGGCAGGGGTCCCTTTACCTTTAAGAGTATAATACAGAGGGGAGTTTTTGTGGTGACCCCATGAATATGAATGGAATATGAATGGAAGCTGCATTCTCTCCCCATGGAAGGTAGTAGCATTTCAAAATACTTCACTTTAGCCAGAGTGTGCCTTTGATTTTTCAAGGTGAAACACTCAGGCTGAAGATTTTAAAACATTGCTGACTTGCTAACTTTTCTTGCCAAAACAAACAAACAAACCAACCAACAAACCAACAAACCAACCAACCAACCAACCAACCAACCAACCAACCAACTCTTTTTATCATGACTCATTACAGTCACATTAATAATGCTTCTAATATTAGATAATTACTGTAAACATGATAAAAAGATGATACATGCTGATGGCAGTCTTAAGTGGGCTTAAATGAGAGGAAATCCCATTGGTCACTGCAGCCTCTACGTATGTGTGCTTTTAAAACACCCATTTTTTTGTAAATATTTTTTTATTAATTTTCCACAGTTAAGTTTTCACAATGAAAAACAAAAATTAACTCACATTTCTAAAACACCCATTTCACATCCAAAACAAATGCCATAGAAAGTTGTGAGCAGTGACAGGCAAATGTGTCAGTTATGATTTCTTTCAGTTTGTTATCAATTTGCAATTTTTTATTTTTTTTGAAAATTCACCAGCAAATACATGTGAATTTCTCATTATATATCCATTTTTCATATACATGTTTTTGCAAATCCATTTCTCTTATTGCAATGAATCTTTGTATGTTATTTTTACTAAAATGTAAAATTATAAGCACACTTTGCCCTGGTATATGCATTTTGGTACATCTTACTTGCTTGGCTAACTGCACTGCAAAATTTGGAGGCGTGGCAGTGGATCTCTAGATTTTGGTTTGTGACGTGTTTCTCAAAGCAAGAATATTGTTACTTTTGCCTTTAAATGTGAACCGAATCAGATTTCTCCTCCATCCCTGGGTTGTGAGTGTGAAAAACAGAAAGACATTATGCACCTAGAGTCATATGGTCGATTTTTCACAATGGTGTATAGAGTGGATTGGAGGATAGTGTGGTGTTTCACAAACCTTTGTATAAAACAGTTAAGTTGCTCACTCCTCTGGTGTGACTCTGCTGTTTATCGAGTCACACCAGTGGTGCGTCTAACATTGGTATTGCATTTATACCAATTGATGGTTTAACCGCATTTTGAATTGTGTCTAGCATCCTGGTTACTGCAACACTAAACAGATATTGTAGAGCTGGAAAAGGTGCAAAAGATGGGCTAGAGCAACTCCATTACGAGGAGAGGTTACAACCTTTGGGCTTTCCAAATTAGATAAAACGAAGTAAGTAATGGGGATATTGTAGAGGTGGGACGTGGGTGGCGCTGTGGGTTAAAGCCTCAGCGCCTAGGACTTGCTGATCAAAAGGTGGGCGGTTCGAATCCCCGTGGCGGGGTGCGCTCCCGTTACTCGGTCCCAGCGCCTGCCAACCTAGCAGTTCAAAAGCACCCCCGGGTGCAAGTAGATAAATAGGGACCGCTTACTAGCGGGAAGGTAAACGGCGTTCCGTGTGCTGCGCTGGCTCGCCAGATGCAGCTTGTCACGCTGGCCACGTGACCCGGAAGTGTCTGCGGACAGCGCTGGCTCCCGGCCTCTTAAGTGAGATGAGCGCACAACCCTAGAGTCTGTCAAGACTGGCCCGTACAGGCAGGGGTACCTTTACCTTACCTTTACTATAAGAATTAGGCAAGGTGTTGGGAAAGGAGGTAGGGCCATTTTCCTCCCTTTTCTATACAATACTAGAACCCAAGGTTTTCCAATGAAGCAGAATGCTGGGAGATTCGGGATGTACACAAAGAAGGGATGTTCTTCTTCACATAGTGCATAATTAAACTAGGGGATTTGTTCCCACAAGGTACAGTGATGATGATGATCACCAACTTGGGACTGCATTAAAAGGGGATAAGTCAATTTTATGGAAGATAAGGTTACCAGTGGCTTCTAGTCATGATGGCTATATTCTAAGCCCAGTCCCAGAGGCTCTATGCCTCTCAATACGACTTGCTGGGCAAGTGCTGTGATCTTCATATCCTGCTTGCAGCCTCCCCATAGTCATCTGATTGGCCACTGTGGGAACAAACTACTGGAGCAGATAGGCTTTTGATCTGATCCAGTAGGTCTCTTCCAATGTTCTTAAGGCCTTATTGTCCTCTCAGACTGAATACAACGCCCCAGAGTCTTAGGCAGAGGACTTTCCTCGCCTTGCTCCTAAACATCCTACCAACTGAAATGCCAGGAATTGAATCGAATCTAGGACTCTACACATGCATTTCTTGAATCTGGGACTCTACACTCAGCTCATGAACTCTGCATGTGATTCCCTCTGCAAGTGACTGTAGATATAAATAGGTAGCTTAAGCATGGCTGGAATGCAGGTGGGGCTGTGGGTTAAACCACTGAGCCTAGGGCTTGCCGATCAGAAGGTCGGCGGTTCGAATCCCCATGATGGGGTGAGCTCCCATTGCTCGGTCCCTGCTCCTGCCAACCTAGCAGTTCGAAAGCATGTCAAAGTGCAATTAGATAAATAGGTATCGCTCCGGCGGGAAGGTAAAAGGTGTTTCCGTGTGCTGCTCTGGTTCTCCAGAAGCAGATTAGTCATGCTGGCCACATGACCCAGAAGCTGTACGCAGGCTCCGCTGGCCAATAAAGCAAGATGAGCGCCACAACTCCAGAGTCGGCCACGACTGGACCTGATGGTCAGGGGTCCCTTTACCCTTACCTTTAAGCATGGCTAAGTATATCCAAGTCCATAGAAAAAGAATCCCAAATAGGTGCAAAACTAGTGGAGTTGCCTTAGTGGACCAAATGCTCTCCTTTGCCAAACAGATAGCCAAGAAAATATACCAGTTACTGACCTTTTCCCTCTCTACCAGCTGCTTGAGTTTCTGCTTGTTTTGATTATAGAAATAACATCAGAAAAAATATGGTCCTCCTCATGTTAATCTCCCACCATCCTTTTCCTTTGGCCATGGTGGGAGCTGAAGTCCTGCAACATTCGGAGGGCACCAAGTTGGTGACAGCCTGTTCTGTAGGCACACCATTTGGCTCTAATTTTTGGTTATGCCACTGTTTGTGTCTCTGAAACTCAAGACTGAGGCTTGCAAGGAGCATTACTGCTAGAGAGCCTTTGATTTAGGCGTAGCTGGGTTTTTTTATTGAATCTGCACCACTTTTAGAGAGCCACGACTTCCTTGACAAAGACCATAGTCCAGAAGTAACTCATTTGTGATTTCATTTCAGTGGGCATTGATTCATGTTGATTGAGCACCTCTACTGATGCACATGGTATTGAGCAATCTTACATTGGCTGTGGCCATGGTGACTGGGGGATGATGGGAGTTGGAGTCCAACAACTTCTGGAGGGATACAGGTTCCCCATCCCTCATCTATGAAAAGGTTCCTGCAGCAGCTCCAATCCTTCTACAGAGGCACCTCATTACAGAACTCTCAACAATATTGATGCAAAAATGGAAAAGGAAAGGAAAGAGGAAGCAGACTCGTATTCATTCTAGTGCCATTGTAAACGCAAAAAATATATTAATATTTCTTTTCCAATGTGGAAAAGAAAAATCAATAGAGAAAGAAATATTATTTTTAATCTTCTAAGTGATTTTTTTTTAACAAACAAGGAGAGAGAAAAAGGAAAACCATGAAAAAAGACTTGCCAGTGTCCTTTTAACCTTTATTTATTATCACTCAGTCCACATCAGCCCATGACTGCATGATAATTTGGGATTTCATTTTAATTTCAGTGTATCATATAATTCAACACAGCTTTTCACAATATTTTTTTTCTACTGTAAACTTTAAAAATCTCTTTAAAGGAAATGCATCAAGGAGAAAGCCCCCAATACCCCTTCTGTTGCAGTTACTTAATTTATAACATGAAAAGGGTTTGTGCTAAAATATGATAAAAATAAAATCAACACACTTCAAAAAGGGAATATTCTGTAATAAAGCGTCTGCAATAAAGGGTGGCTGTTTCTGTGCTTCTCTGAGAGTTTGCCTGTGCCATGCATTAGAGCGCAAGCTATTTGGGAGGCTGTTGCCTTGATCCAGCACAGGCAACCCATGTGCAAACACAGATTACTGGATGCAGATTGCCCAGCTGCTTCTCTCTCTGCACAAGTGGAAAGTTGTCTCAGGGAGAAGAATACTCAGGCAGAGGGAGGGAGACCCACACCTAAGGGTGAGCATGGTTTCCATTGCTGAATGAAAGATTGGAGGATAAGGTAGTATCCAAAACAGCATTAAGTTACAGCCCCATTGGTGCAAGGATTTATTCTTGTGCAATGGGACTTACCCCCTGTCCTTCACCTACATGCCCCCTAAATCTATTCCAAGGGTTCCCCCAACCCTCCAGAGCTGATTTGATGAGGGCATGGGGAGGAGGAGAGGGGCAAAGCCCTGTTGCACTGGCAGGACTCATTGTACTGGCTCCCGCTAGCTCAACAATTTAGTTAAATCTGTGTTTATTACATGTTGTGGTGTGAGTGAATACAGGAGCCTCCTTTCCCTAATTCTGGCAGTCTGTATTGCTAGAACTGGTCTTTTTGGTGGTGGTGGATCCAGCAGTGAGGAACCTTCTTCAGCCCAAGAGCTGCATTCACTTCTGGACAACCTTCCCAGAGCCTGGGTGGGGCCAGGGACAAAACTGGGCAGATGCAAGCTTGTTTCTACCCACCCTTCTCTAGTCGTCTCCATTCAGTGAAATAGAGGCATTACCAGAATCTCAGAAACCCTTGGGGTGCAGAGCCAGAGGGGTGTGTGACTTGTCATGTCACAGGAGTGGAGATTCTGCTGAATTGAGCCCTGTGAAGCAGATCCTACTAGGAGTTTGTTTGTTCACCTATTGGGTTAAAGCACAGCCCTGTTGTAGGTATTCCCATTAGATCAGGGTCCTCCCGTATGACGGCTGTGTATGTGTGCTTTAATGAACTGCGTAGGGTGAAAATTGTGAGTTGTTGGGGGGGGGGGAGGGAGTGTGTGTGTGTAAGAACTTCTTATTTCTTTAGTTGCTATTTTGTTAATATTGTTTTACAGATGATAAAAGCCTCATTGTGATATGACTTATGCTGTAATTCTTATATTTGGCTTTTTAAAAGTTGCTGGTTTGTTAATACTGTTTTTTTTAACTTGTAAGCCCTTTACTGATGGTCTGTTTATTATATTATATGATTTTTTGCTGCACTTGTGATATTCTGTTAGGTTATTGCTGTTTATGGTTTGTGAGCCACTTTGGGGTTCATTTGAATGGAAAGCGGCATTGATATACAGCAAATCAAATCGTATCTTTGCTCCATTGGAGGTGTAATTTGTAGCTTCCATGGATATGCAGGTGGGTGGAAACTGGGAGGCCAGTAGTGAACCACTGGTGGGGGAAAGATCTTTGAGAGATGCTCCCTGTGGACTCCAAAGCATCTCCAGATCACAGCATTGTGTCCCTCACAAGTGGTTACTGGGGAGCTCCTCATAGGAGAGTCTACAGAGACAGAGCGACCATTGCAAGAAAAGCAGGGAACAACCGCAGCACGACTTATGCCAACCACACCTTGGGTGCACTTCTTTTGTTCCTCTAGGCACAGAGCAAGGAACTCAATCAACTCACAAGCATCTGCTTACATAGAGGAATATCTCACTCTGTGCACACGGCTCTTTGAGCAAAAGTGGGGAGAGGGGAAACTTGCTAATACAAATGGCCTAGGTGATATATGGCTAGGACTCCATTTGATTGCCGCCATTTTTCTTGCCAATTGTTACTGAATGGGAAATGGATTCCTTGTTTATTTTCCACAATAATTATTGACAAAAAAAATTCCACAACATTAATTTGCTTAATAGCACCCTGCTGCAGATGGCACATTTTGCCCAGCGTGTTGGCACTGGCTGTGGACATAAGGGGCTTCATCTATTTATGTCAGCATTCATCACCAGCCCTGTTTATCAGAGGGCTCCTTAAGTAACCGACACAAAAGCCTTGTTTACTTTGAATTGCCAGTCATCTCAGAGGGATGTAGAGACCTTCTCTGCCATCGGCCCGAGGCACTGCCAGTCTGGCCAAAATGAAGGCGGGCAGAGGGCAGACACAGCAGGTCTGGCTCCCAGATCATCGTAGTTTTGGTGTTATTTTGTGTTTTTTTAAGGTTGCCACACGCACACTTGCTCTCTGAGGACATTCGCTCAGGGTTAGGCTTGTGGACAAATTAAATAAGGAGTCACCAATCTATGTATTATATTATTATATGCTATTAAATAATATTGCATTGCATTGCATTGCGTTGTGTTGTGAATGGCTTTTTTTTAAAAAAAATGTGTTTTATTGATTTTCAGTTATAAATGAATTAGATATAAAAAGGAGAAAATTAAAAATAATGTTACCAATAACGGCAACAGGTTGGAGTACAGAGTCATCACAAACAAAGGGAAACTATAATAGAAGCAATCCCAGCTGTCCTTCAATGGATGTATAGTAGTCAGTTGAAACTGCCATTTCACAGTGTTGCTGGTGGTTGGAAGCCATGCTCAATAGGTATTCAATAAAAGGATATCATGTTGCATAAAAGTTTGTGTTTTTCTTTCCAGTACAGTGCTCTCATTGTCCTTAAGTATAGTGTACCATATCTTGAGACAGCCAAGTGTCAAAGAGATTTACATGAAGAGTCCTCTCACACCGGCCAATTATTAATCTGGCAACAGTTAACTAATGGGTAAGATGTTCTGTATTAGGCATTCCCTTGACTTCTGAAGGAAAATGGAACCTCAGTTTCCGAACCAGTTTCCTCTGTTGTTGTATATTTCGGTTCCCAAACACTGAAAACCCAGAAGTAAATGCTTCCATTTTTGAACATTTTTCAGAACCCAAACTTGCGACTCAGCTTCCGCTGAGTGAAAGAAGCTCTTGCAACCAATGGGAAGCCGTGCCTTGATTTTTGAATAGGCTTCCAGAATGGATTTCGTCTGAGAACCGAGGTACCACTGTAGTGCTATTTTGTGTTCCGATTGGACCGGCTATTTCACAACCTAGTTTGAAATGGCTTTTAACAGCACTGCAATGTTTTTACTCTGTATTTTAATATATTAGTTTTTCTATAGTTGCAATTTTACTATAGTTTAATTACTTTTTAGCTTTCTGTGTTTTATCCATATCTATTTTAATGTATTCCCCATTCTGGGAGAAAGGTGGGATATTAATAATAGTAGTAGTAATAATAATAATATCTCTAGACAAATGATATCCTGAATTCTGGAGAACTTTGAGCCTGTCAATAGGCAGAGCCTATTGTTGCTTGTAAAATGCAGATGAGAGAGACTAGAGCATTGTCAGCACCATAAGCAGTACAGAAGCTGGACTGGCAAGCATTCATGTACATCTGTAAACAGAGCAATAACTTTCTTAAGAAGCTTCACTCAAGCAGAAGATTGAAGATGGGACAGTTGCTAGTCAGGGATCAGTATCAAAAGGAAGTTTCTAAAACAGAAAGGGAGAAGGCAAATTGTATCAAGTTCTCTCTCACCTGTCTAAGACCACCAAGGATTTTTGACATTTCTAAGTCCAGATGCTGAAGATGATGTATCAGCTACCTTCATCATAATGAAATCAACTTAAAACTCATGCGCACTGAAATATCTGCATGTATTAGGTTTACCTCAATCTGAGTTCCATTTCTGATAGCTTGAAAACATGGTCAAAGAACCTGGTAGCTAATTTTGAAGCTGCATATTGTGAAAGATGCCAGCCCAACTCTTTTTTAAAGCAAATGAAAGGGCTACAGGTTAAGGAAACATGCTCACTTTTTGAGTAGACTGATCAAGGGAACAGGGAGAGGCAGAAAATACATAAGAATTTTTTTTAAAAATGTATTATTGTTTTACAAATATCAAAAACTTTATAGATACTTTTCTGCATGCATTCAGTGTTCAGGATAAAAATAAATAAATGTAAGATTGACCATAAAGATTGAATACATTCTTACAACTGCAGTTTAGTCTGCTGGTCACCACCCGTGGTGCTCAGAGAACAAAACATAGCCTGTATTGATTCATTTATAGTTCACTTGGCCCTGTCCAGATGAGATAGCCAAGTGCCTCAAATTTCAAGTCATTAAAAAATTGAAATGGCAAAAGAAGAAACAGATTTGAATTACAGGAGCCTTTATCTCCTGTTCCATTCTGGCCACACAGTCCCCTTGTAAGGTACAAAACAGATAAGTCAAAACAATGCATGCCATTGTTGGGGAAAATGGCAAGCCTAATTCCTTCAACTGCTGGTCTTGGGGGTAATGGTGCCACATGGGTTGTACTGAATGAGAAATGCAGAAGTGGTGAAATAAAATGAGATGGAATATATTCTTACATGTCCAAGTAGATCTGTTGGTGGTCATAGCTGTCAGCCGCACTTCTGAACAATTCCTGGAACAGGGCAAGATCTAAAACAAAGCACTGTGCTTTTTGTTGTCTCTCATTTTGTGCCACCAATGTAGGTCTGGATGCACAATTCGGAGAATTAAAAAATGCCACTTTCTACAAGGCCAAAATAAAAATAAATAAAGGCCGCTAAAACTATTATGTTTATTGTGCAATTAATCCCATTGTTATTATCTTAGTAGACTGATCATAGCAATTCCAAATTAGATATGCTTGATTGTAGTCTCTTTTTTACAATTGTTTATATATTCACATTGTTGTGCAATGTTTTTCTTTTCTTTTGTCTCTGCTCTGAGCTGGCATGGTGTAGTGTTGTCAGTTTCAGACTACGACCAAGAAGAATCAGGTTCAAATCACAGATCATCCAGGAAACTCTCACTGAGTGGCTTTCTTTCTCAGCCTAACCTACCTTATAGGGTTGCTGTGATGGGGTGGTAGTGGAGAAGACCTTGTAATCTACCCTGGGTTCCTTGGCAGAAGGGTTGAATAAAATAAATAAGCTGTGGGTATTCTTCTTTGGGAGCTCCTGATTATCATCCTTTCAAGGGTCTGGAGAGCTGTCTTTGATTAAATGTCTGCAGGCTGAAGAAGGGACTATTGATAAAGGATTGATCACTAATTTTGGGATCATGAGCAAATTTTCTCAGCATGCAAAGTAAACACCTTCAGCTTCCACCATGGGTTGCAGCATCCCTGTTGCACCAAAAAAGGCAATCCAATTCAGATATTGTTGTTTTATGCGTAATTCTTTTCTGGAGTTTTAAAAGCTTTTCAGTAAAGCATATAAAGGTAAAGGTAAAGTCCAGTTGTGGCCGACTCTCGGGTTGCGGCACTCATCTTGCTTTATTGATTGAGGGAGCCAGTGTACAGCTTCCGGGTCATGTGGCCAGCATGACTAAGCTGTTTCTGGCGAACCAGAGCAGCGCACAGAAACGCCGTTTACCTTCCTGCCGGAGCGGTACCTATTTATCTACTTGCACTATGACATGCTTTTGAACTGCTAGGTTGGCAGGAGCAGGGACTGAGCAACGGGAGCTCACCCCATCGCTGGGATTCGAACCGCCGACCTTCTGATCGGCAAGTCATAGGCTCTGTGGTTTAACCCACAGCACCACCCGTGTCCTGACAGTAAAGCATATAGCCACCCTTTAAAGAAAGGCAACATTAGAATGAGTAGAATTATTAATATTTGGATGCAACTTCTATTTCCTATCCTGCTGTCACTGATACTTATTTATTTATTGCATTAATATCCCATCCTCCCTCATGAAGGAGCCCAGGGTAGCAAACAGATCCACAATTTAAAAACAAAAAGGAAGTGAAAACATTCTAAAACAGTTTCGACATTCCCAAAACAACTGCAGCTAAAAAATCTAAAAACAGCTAGAGCTTTAAAAAACACCATTCTTCTATCAAGCAATCTCAGGATTGCCAAGAACAGAATTCTTCAACCATCAAATGACTGTATAAACAGGATTTTTTTCAGATTTCTCCTGAAAATTAATAATGATGCAGACGGATACCAAGAACTTGGAACACCTCTGCCACACTCAGGGTTCATCTGTAGTTTACTGGCCCACATCTATCCTGCCTCCTCTTCTGATGCAACAAAATCAGTTGAGCATCCTCTACATAATGATGACACCTCACTCCACATCTCCTGAAGACAGCTTCCAGTAGCTTCAGGTAGATGTTAACAGCACCGGATTTAGGGTGGTGTTGGCAGTTCCTCAGCACCGGGGGCCAAGCTGATGGGATGCAAAAATGAAAAGATCCCTAATTGAGAAGATCCATATGGGGGCACCAAATTTTGGCCTCGCATAGGGCGCCATATTATGAAAGATAATAAAGTCCTCCCCTGATGGTAAGTAGCATGGGTGACAAAATGGAACCCTGTGAATACCATGGGACAATTCCCATGGTCCCAAACAATAGCACCCCACAACTGCTTTCTGGAAATGACCCCAAAGGTAATACAGTGCCCCAAATTCCTACTCCCTGGAGCTGGTCTAGAAGTGTGGTGAACTTGGATGGATGGAAAACCAAAGTACCCCTTTCCTTTACTGGAAATAAAGTTGCCATTCACACATAATTTGGAAATGATATTCTTTTTAAAAAGCCTTGTTTCTTAAAAACAAGCTGTACGGTTATGGAACCCAGTTCTTTTACTGAATGCTACATAACAGTGACATGGGTGGCGCTGTGGGTAAAAGCCTCAGTGCCTAGGGCTTGCTGATCGAAAGGTCGGTGGTTCAAATCCCCGCGGCGGGGTGCGCTCCCGTTGTTCGGTCCCAGCGCCTGCCAACCTAGCAGTTCGAAAGCACTCCCGGGTGCAAGTAGATAAATAGGGACCGCTTACTAGCGGGAAGGTAAACAGCGTTTCCGTGTGAGGCTCTGGCTCGCCAGAGCAGCGATGTCATGCTGGCCACGTGACCCGGAAGTGTCTCCAGACAGCGCTGGCTCCCGGCCTCTTGAGTGAGATGGGCGCACAACCCTAGAGTCTGGCAAGACTGGCCCGTACGGGCAGGGGTACCTTTACCTTTACCTTTACATAACAGTGAATGCCTTTCTTTTAAATTCACTCAATAGGAAAATGATCTACATACATCTCAAATGCATAACGGTTTTCTCTCCTTGAGTTTTGTTGTTGTTATTGCTTTTTTTGGAGGGGGGGGGAACGATGGAGATTTTGCAGTTGAGCCATAAATAGCATCTTAAACATTCCGTTAAACCAATTGGATAAAATGTGGTCTGTCTAGGTTTCCAGCTCACTGAAATTGACACCCACCCACTGGCTTTAGACCAGCCTTTCCCAGGTGCGGTCTTCATGTTTTGAACTACAACTCCCATCAGCTCCAGTCACCTGGCTGATGGGACTTGTAGTCCAAAACATCTGGGGAGCACCAGGTTGGAGAAGACTAGCATGTTATGTAGAATGGCTAATGTATCTTGCATAGGAATATATTTGCTTGCTTGCTTGCTTAGCAATGACAGACAGCTGCTGAGCTCAGGCTTCTTGTCACCTTGTATATTTAATGTGTGTCCATGTTTCCATACATTTTGATCATGATTGCAAGCTCTATTGTACCTGATGGCATATGCATGTCATAAGAAAGGGCAAGATGGGGGGGGGGGTGCTACATAGGGTGGGAGATTTGATAGAAGAGCTTTGTGTCACATGAATAGGGCGGTTGTATTATATACATTCCCTTGCTCCAAGCTCCAGATGATAGAAATCCTATAATCCCACTCTGCTTTAATACTGGATTAATGTGGATTTGTTAATAAAAATGCTGGTGAAAATGAGAATAAATTGTAATTAACTCAAACTTCCACTCCTTGCATGATTCTCTCCCTCTTTTTTTTGAATATTTTTAAATAGAAAGGAGGAATCGCTTTAGATGCTGCACACTCCTGCAGCAAGAAGGGATCTCTGGCACAGAGATGAGACCTTTGGAATCGATGTCTGTTCAGCTGAGCTGGCGGCTGAGGCTGCAGCAGGCACAGGAGCAGTTCCATACAGGAATGGCATAATGACCAGGCTGCCTTCTAGGGGCTTTGAGAAGTGCTCTTTGATATTAGCAGAGCATAATCCCGAATGGATATGGCAGTTTATTTCAAAGCGCATGTACCAACAGGCAAAGTATTGTCACAGGCAAATATAATGAGAACAATATGAAAACTACTTATCGTACCCACTACAGTAGGTTTAGAATTACGGCATTAATGTTGCTACCTGCTCAACGGCATTAAGAGATCATGCTTTGCATACATGGGATTTCTTACGAGATACTCCTCTGATCTAAAGTCTTTATAGGCACAGAGACATGCAGAGCACAATGCGGAGTCATCCAGCTCGACATCCTGCCTAATCCTTGCACAACCCCATGGAACTCTTGCCAGTAATGAGGGGAAGGGAAGGCGACGTAGCCAGGCATCCTGTGCAAACAAGATCGCTAAGGAGTTAGGTACATGCAGGAAACCAACAACCACACAAATGCCTAGTCCAGGTGTCTGACTCCAGTTGTGGCCACCCAGTTCTGCAGAAACGCATCAGCATGATAGACTGGGAAATAACAGTGTTACGCTATTGGTTGCTCTTTTGCTAGCATATATAGAAATCAGAGATAGACTGTCTCTGAACTTGGAGGTTCTATTTTTAGCCTGGCTTGGCTAACAATCATTGGTTGGTTTATCCAGTTTTTTGAATTTGACAAATCCGTTTTCAAAGCTATCTATGCTAGTGGCCATTTCAATTTCCTATAGCGATGAATTCCATAAGTCGACAATGCATGAAAACGTTGCTCTTTTATTTTGCCCTTTATCTATTGCCAGTCACCTTCATTGGATAATCCTGAGATCTAGTCTGTTAAGAGGGAGTAGATAATCACATACATGAACAGTGAACATGGAGCAGAATGTATTTATGCAACCAAAATGGCACCAGATGGAAATTACCAGCAGGCTTGGAGGAACCCAAAGGTTTGTAGAAGTACCAAACAACAAAGCAGCTTTTGTGTTCTTATTTGTATAATTTATTTTGTTGGATGATGGGGGGGTACAAAACAACTTTGGGGTGGGGCTGAGGAGACAACCTAAGGAGGGAGCGATCCCACAGCAGCCCAGTGTGAAGTGAGCATGCTCACAGTAAATAAATGCTGTGTCTGCTAGGGAAGGGGATAAGAAATGCAGAGGAATGGTAGGAGGCACCAGCTGGGGAACCTCAAGGGACAAAAGCTCGGAGCCAGAGGATTGATGGTGGGACAAGTGTGAGTGGTCAGAAGGAGAAGCCTGGGAGGAGGAGGAGGAGGAGGAGAAGCAGAAGCAGGTAACAGGGTTTAGTGAGCAGGGAGAGTCTGTGACAGAGAGCAATTCAGACTCCGAGGGTGAAGAGGAGGGCCAGGAGACTGAGATGAAGCAGGCTGCTGAAGAATCCAAGGAGACTTCCCCTCTTGCTGCAATCAGCTCCTGTCCCCCTGGTCTCCCAGAAGAGGATGAAGAGGGGGGGCACAGAGACAGACGTATCAGATTGCTTGAGAAGGACCTGGAAGAGAAAGAGACTGAGGCAGCTGTGGGGAGGTGGGGACCTTTACTCTTCACATTTTCCTCATAGGGGCAAGACCTGCTGTTGAGAGTTGCTGTGCTCATTAGGCCTGGCCCTCCTGAGCTAGACCTTGTTTCTTCTACTAAAGAGTTAACTTCACTTACTCTGTATGATTTATTGCTGACCCGCTCCTGTCAGTGGCCCCAGAAGGCAATACATAAGGCAATACAACCCTTGGAGAACCAGTGTGGTGTAGTGGTTAAGAGCAATAGACTAGTAATCTGGTGAACCGGATTCGGGTCTCCGCTCCTCCACACGCAGCTGCTGGGTGACCTTGTGCCAGTCACACTTCTTTGAAGTCTCTCAGCCCCACTCACCTCACAGAGTGTTTGTTGTGGGGGAGGAAGGGAAAGAAGAATGTTAGCCGCTTTGAGACTCCTTCGGGTTGTGATAAAGCGGGATATCAAATCCAAACTCTTCTTCTTCTTCTTGGGCTAAAAAGAGGTTATCCACTCTTACTGTAACCATTTCTGAACTAGGGGATTGATCAGCCTGGGGAGTCAGCCTTTTCAATGGAAACCCCCCCCCCCCAATGGTGACTCTAATAATTGCTCACGACGTGACGTTTGGTCCAATCTGTTTTGAATGAAATAATAAATAAATTGTATAACCCCCCTGCAAGAACCAAGTGCTTCTGTACATTGACTGAACAAACCCCCACCCCACAGGCTTGCAGTCCAAAAAGACGAGATCATAAGGGAAAAGACACAAATGGATGATGGACACAAATGGAATGATGGACACAAATGGAAAAGCAGTCCCTTGAATTTTACCTGGCAGCCCCAGGATGCTATTGTGTTAGACAAGGAGATAACCCAGTACAGTGCTGAGTAACCTATGCATGGTGTAAATTGCCCCTAACTAATATAGGCTGGGAATTGTGCCCTTTATTGGGGTTACTGTTCCAACAACAGCTGACAGAGCAAGGGCCTCTGACAAGGAGTGAGTCAAACCCACATGGGTAAAACACCACACTTTTCTTTAGCAAAACAGATTTCCATGGAACGGGAAGAGAAATCTCAATCTGACAGAAAGTCAGACAAATCCATCCATCCTGAGTGACGCACATCAACAATATCCCAAACAAAGTCGTACCACAGAGGAAAGCTGTGCAGCTCTGAATCTGACAAAATTAATTGCTTGTGGCAGGTCTCAATCTCTGGCCAACCTCCTCTGATTATTCATCTCTCTCTTTCACCGGATACCTGTTGCTGGAACTACTCCATGTTCTTCAGCACAATTTGGCATCCTTTGATACCATTACTTACCCCAAATGGATCACTCGGTTTCACCCTTTAGGTAGGTTTAAAGCAGAGATTGCTCTCATTCAACCCATAGGTGATAATAACATCCAGCTATATTGTTTCCATTCAGTGTTTGCAGGCAGGTGCTTCTCTAGGTAAACATGCTATGGAGAGGGACTTCACTGCCACTCTTACCAGAATTAAAGTGACTCACTTAACATCCACAGTGCGCTGCAGTGTATTTCCAAACTCAGCTCTTATTCTGGCAGCAAATGAGTTCAGTTTTGCCTTCCAAATTCTCTCTCCTTCTCTAAAGGATAGCATTCTTGTCTCCTTCAGATTGGAAGGAAGTATTGATTTGAAAGAAGCAGTAATTGGATGCATGACATATAGCTGCACTGGAGAAGGAGTCGCCAAGGACAGTCCTCATCGTATAGCACCAGGGATAGAATTTCTTTATTTAGCACCCAGTTTTGTGCTAGGTGCTGTATCGGTGAAACAACAATTGCAATGGAAGTGGAAGTTGATTCTCTGGAAAATCTCTTTTCTGCTTTTGGTTTCTTAGCAGGCAATCGTTTGTTCTTGCTTTTATGTAATACTACAAGAAGCACTGAAGAGTCACTGAGCACCCTAATTCCAGGAAATGTAAAGCAAGGGGAATGGCACTCCTGTTACATAGCATCAACTTGCAAGTATGCTTTAGTGCCACCTAGCTTACTATCTGTGTAATTAATGTCACTGTGTGTTTTCTGGCCTTTAACACTAGAATTTCAGCCCCTTCCATTGACAGTCTGTCAGATCCTATAAGTATCTACTAAGAAGGAAGAATCAGTTGAATTAAATGAGGTTTATTTCCATTTAAATAGATACAGAATTGAAGTCCCCCTTGCAAAGTATATATCTGAGGTATTTATATAAATGCAATTCTTTGATTAGACCTACGCTCCAAGCTTTTGCTTAAGCTCTTCCTACCTCACAATGCATTTCTGCTACACTTCAATCATCCTGATTTTTTATTTTTTTTAATGTGTGTGTGTCTTCATGGAGGGTAAAATGCTAACCAATTACAATGTGTCCTTTCACATCCTCTGTGGCTATTGCCTGTTGATGCAATTCATCCATGCACATTCTGTGACTTCAGCAATTTGACTTCAGTGGGATTTGCTTGCAAGCAAATGTGTTGACAGGCAGCAAATGATTTAGTGCAACTTGAAGTCCGGACACTCACCATAAGGTTATCTTGCAGCGTTACAATTTGACCGTGATCGTCAGTGATGGGTAGTGATGTCCCAAATCATGGGGGTTGTGCGGAAATGACAGGTGCCATTTATTTAAAAAGTACAAAACTCTGTTTTGGTTTCTATGTCCTTCAGAGTGCTGGACGGTTGCTAGATTGTGAGGCCTGAGCCTGCAAAGCCAGTCACTCATAGTTGGTAGGTGTATAAACAGATAATATTACATTTCATTTGTCTTAAGCAGTCTCTTCTTACAACGATTAGTCAGTTGCACCTTGTCTGGCTTAGGGAGCAATTAGATTTGCCTGTGGGAGGTCCATACAAGGTTATCCTTCATTTTTTAATGATTAGCAGCCCTGGGGTGTAGGGGGTGATTAGGACCATGGTTTTGAAGGATAGGAGCAATTTCTTGATTAAAAGACACAGACACAGAAGCTGCTGTTTGCTCTGGGTGGGGGAAACTTACAAGTATCTGTATGGCCTAGTAGGGCAAATAGCAGCTTTGGGGGAGGGTGGAAAATTTTCCCTGGGAGAACGATTTTGAGGCAAGGTTAACTACATTTGGTGCCACCTCCCACAACTGCTAATCAATTAAAAAAACAACCCTGGAGGAAATCAGATCACAGATGTCCCACAGGCAGACATTCATAACGAGAGTTTATTAACTCTGCTCTAGCCATTTTCTGGTCCACTTCATTACCCCCCTGGCTCCTTGTGACATTGCGCAACATCGTGTCGGACCCCCTCAATCAACTAGAGAAGATGGTACCTCTACTCAGAGGGGAGACCATCTTAATGTGTCCTCCTATCCTGGACAGACATTGTGGCTAGTAGCCACTGGTAGCCTTTGGCTCAACATTCACCTTCAGTGAAAGACCCAGGTTCTAGTATTTTGAGAAAGGGAGAAAAACTTTTATTCAACCATTTTTTCCACACATAGCATAATTTTATACACCTCTAACATCTCCCCGCTTGCTCACTTTTTTCCTAAACAAAAAAGCTTCATATGTTGCAACAATTCCTCAGAGGGGAGCTGTTCCGGCCTCATAATAATTATGGTTGCCATTTTCTGAACCTTTCCAGTTTTACAATATCCTCTTTGAGGTGCACCCACCAGAACTGTACAAAGTATTCCAAGCATGGTCACACTATAGATTTGTATAAAGGCATTATGATATTGGCAGTTTTATTTTCAATCCCCTTTCCTAATAATACCTAAAATGTAATTTTCCGTTTTCACAGCTGCCACCAACTGGGGGCCCAAGATCTCTTTGCTGGCCAGTCCTCTCCAGTTCAGACCCTATTAGTGTATATGTGAAGTTAGTGACTTTTTGCACCAGTATGCATCGTGCTGAATTGCATTTGTCATTTTAATGCCCATTCGTCCAGTCTAGAGAAAACCTTTTGGAGCTCCCCTTAATCCCTTTATGTTCTTCCCACCCAGAACAACTGGGTGTCATCAGCAAGCATGTCCATCTCACTGCTCACCCCTTTATGATCATTTGTGAACAAATTTAAAAGCTCAGGTAGGTCGCCATTACTGTTCCTTGAGGGGTCCCATTTCTTTGCATCCTTCCATTGTGAGAACCGTCCATTTATTCCTGCTCTGTTTCCTCTTCCTTATTCCTGCTCTGTTTCCCCTTCTTTAATCAATTACTGATCCACCTTGAACCACTTCTGATAGACACCAAACACAGAGATTGCAGGGTAGGACAAGGCTAGCCCACATGGCCTCTTGATTTCCTCCAGCCACTTTTTCTCTAAATGGAAGGGGTTTATGTGAAACCTCCTGTCGTGCATCTGCACAAGCCATTCCTCCGAGCCTGCTTCTTTTCAGTCAGGAAACATGCTCAGAATAATGACTCATACTTCAAATCTTGTAGGGCTTAGCCCCCTGTTTTTGTACTTGATTTTTATCCTCAGGATCTCGGATAAGAAATTAACACAACGCTACTAATTAGCCTGTAATTAGACTCCCCTGCACCTCTGCATCTGAAGCAAAATTAGCGTATGGAGCAACATAGCCTAAGTGCCCTTGTGTCATGAACTTCAGTACATCTACATACTCACAAACCACTTAGAATGTATGCCTCAGAGGCAGTGTGAAATAGTGGTTAGAGTGTCAGACTAGGACCTGGAAGACAAGGACTCAAAACCTCATTGGGCCATGAAGCTTACTGGGTGACCTTGGGGTAGTTATGACCTGTCACAAGATTCTTGTGAGGATTAAAGAAGGGCAATAACCATGACCTCTTTGAAGAAACAGTAGGATATAAATGCAATAAATATGGATTCCTCTCCCCAGTTCTTTTCAGTTCAATTGTTTCCTCCTTGCCTCCTGTTTCTGCACCATATCCTGCTTTTGGCTGTTTATTCCTCTTCGCTGGATTGTGTATTTAATTATTTTTTTTACAAATGTATGAACTGTTTCACAGCCTGAGGCCATCAAAGTGGGATACAAGATGATAATAATAATAATAATAATAATAATAATAATAATACAAATCCTAAAAAAACACCTTATACAAATTTTAAAAAGAAAACAATTTAATGGCATTTTTACATGAGTACAGTTAATATTTCACAAATGACTGGGTCACACATTCTGGAAAAGCCTTCTGAAACAAAAGTTATTATTATTTTCATTATAAGCACCTAACCATCATAATGCTGGGCACCTGCCTAATTTAGTTAGGAACTGATTCTAGAGGGCTGGAGATGCAACACTAAAAGCCCAGTTTCTAGTACAAACAAAGTGCACCCCTGTGGCTTGTGACCCATCTGAAGAGCACAGTTCCTTTGGCAAGATATATGGGAAGAGGTGGTTCCTTAGTTAACCTGGCCCCAAATTAGTCCCAATCCGATTACTTCACAATACTAGTGTATGGCATTATCAGATGCCACAAAGGTCACGTTTAACAAACAAGGAAATATAAAGAATTGCTGGAAAGAGGAATGGTATTTTGGCATTCCTAAAAAAAAATATCCATGCAATGGAGGAGTAGTTCTGCTTCAGAACTACTAACAAAGGTCCTGTGTGTGCATTTCTTTTGAAAGTGACAATATATACGTTCATATTTTTGAACGTGTGCAGTTCTTGCAGTTCTAAAACCAGTTACTGGGGCATAAACCACATAAAGCACAAGGGGACTAACTTCTGAGTCAACATGCACAGGATTGTGCCATGAAGCATGTATCTTGCCCAGTGGAGTGCTGGTGATGAAAACACACACACACACACACACACACACACACACACACACAGTTCCTCTTTCAGTGTTTGGGATGTGTCAACGAATCTAAAAAAAAAAGTGTCCCTTCTTCACCCAATTATCTGAGCCAGCCATATCATCCCTGCAATCCTCTCACTGGAAAGTAAAGCCGCCTAATATTAGTTGGGTATTTATTTAAATGAAAGGTGACTTAATGCTAGTTAATCTAAGGAAACATCCAGCCTTTGCGAGGTGGCTATAGAAGGCAGCAGCTGTTTCACGTCGGCTATTACTATTTCATCTTTTTTGTGTGTGCTGGAAATGAGAACTTAAAAATCCAAACACAGTCAGATGTAGCCAGATCATCTGAGGTTCGTGTGGTCACATTTCAAGATGTGATGCATCTTTTCCCCATCAGCACACGGGCACACAGAGGCACTAATGCACATGTGCCCTTCTGACGCAGCCACATAACAGGCTCGCTCGCAGCAACCTCGGAAAAGCAATTTTTCCTCGGCATCAAAAAAGTTCCCCTTTCCACTTAAATGCTTTTCTGATTCATTTTACTTTATTTTTTTTATTTATTTCTTTCTCTGCTGTATCCTTTTCAATCTGGAAAGTGACTTGGCCTCTTCTCCCGCCATCTATTTCCCTCCTGCCACTATTCAGTTTAGGCATGAAACACAGAACTAGATTGAAAGCATTCAATGGCCATTCAATCGGAGAAGAAAAGAGCCCCTCAGAGCTTTATTAGATATGAAGATCCACAATAAAAATCAATTTCTGCCTCTTTATGCAGTTTAAATGACAAAGCACCCACCCATTCTGCGGCCATTGTGCCTCGGAAATGTAATTCAGTGCTGGAGCCGGGACCAGAGCACCATGGACTCCCTGACCTGCACTGACAGATTCCAATATGATACAGACCTTCTCAGATAATGACAGCCACTTCATCTCGCAGTAGGGGAAAAAAAAAGTTATCTGATATCTTTGAGGGTTAAAAGGCTATGTGGGCAGCATTTTTAATAGTCCTCTAAATCAGCATCCTAAAAAATACCACCTTTTCCTTCCTGAATCGAGCTTGCCCTGCCAAATCTGTTGTAGTGCCTTGACTAGTGCACCGTCCTAGGTCTGCTCTTCATCTCAAAGGTGGCAAGGACAGCATCAGGATAGGCCTTGTTGGGTGTTTGTTGGGGCCTATCCCTCAGCAGGAGGCTATCCTGGAGCCCCAGTGCCTATCTACTCACCGTGGTGCAGTAAATGGTCTTAGAGGGGCCCTTGCTTGTTAGATAACAACGCATATTACCATGCTAACCGAAATGCGGCAAGCCAGCCCTGCTGAATCTGCAGCTGCCCCAAGTGTCCCTATTTTTCTAGGAACAGTCCCGGATTTACAGAAGTCGTCCCAGTTTCTGGTTTGATTCCAGAATGTTCTGCTTTTCTTTAGGAGATCCCTATTTTCAGCAGAGAAACGTTGACAGGTATGGTAGGATATCTCTATTTTCATCGAAGAAATGTTGATGAGTATGGAATTACGCAACCCATGAGCCAAGGAGATAACCTACTATACAGTGGTACCTCTGGTTACGTGCTTAATTCGTTCTGGAGGTCTGTTCTTAACCTGAAACTGTTCTTAACCTGAAGCACCACTTTAGCTAATGGGGCCTCCTGCTGCCGCTGCACGATTTCTGTTCTCATCCTGAAGCAAAGTTCTTAACCCGAGGTACTATTTCTGGGTTAGCGGAGTCTGTAACCTGAAGCGTCTGTAACCTGAAGTGTATGTAACCTGAGGTACCACTGTACAACCGTTAGAGGACATCTGAAGGCAGCCCTGTACAGGGAAGGTTTTTTTAAATGTTTTGTTATGTTTTTATATACGTTGGAAGCCTCCCAGAGTGGCTGGGGCAACCCAGTCAGATGGGTGGGGTATAAATAATAAAAAAATTATTTGTATTTTGGAAAAAGGATGTCCCTATTTTCATTGGGGAAATGTTGCAGGGTATGCATCTGGCAGTCCTCCTGCCCATTTGGCTGTGTGGAGTCCTCCGGACATCTGCCCTGAAGTTCTGCCTTGGTGGTGCCACCAGCTGCTCCCACTCCTTGCTCTTGCTTCCTGTCCATCTCCCCCTTCTAAGGAAGTGAGCAGTGATAGGAGGAGGGAGAAGAGCCACCTCTGATCACCTTTCCTTCTGGGTAGCTTTGCTGATCTGAGACCAAAGGGAGAGGGTAAGCAAATAGGCAGCTGCGGCGGCAGCAAAGCAAAGGTAAGTGAGAAAGAGCCATTCATTTCCAGAGACTGTGAGAAGATTCTGGAAGATTCCTGAAGCATTGAGGTGCAAGATTGTCTACAGCAGCTGTAAATCGTTGCGGGGCACTTATCTGTGGACATGCATGATTCCTACTGAACTTTCCTGCTTCCATGCGTGTTTAATTGCCATTGGCAGTGCACAACTCGATCCTTTCAACGTGAAGCTGAGTGATCGTCACTCTGCTGTGCAAGGGAGCTAGCATATACGTAAGGAAGTGTTGCTGGACCGCCATCAAGTTTTATGGTTGGAGATCGTAAAATCTTCTTCACTCTCAAGGACCCTCTAACATCTGGGACACAACCTTTTCCAATACACAGTTGACGGGAGGAAATGCTATGTCCTTTCCATGCATGCTGATTGCCCTTATTTGTCCAGATGCTGCACTGGAAAGTGCCCATAGGTCCCTTAGGTAGTGGCAGGCCACCCCAAATATCATCCAATACAAATGTTAAAGGTAAAGGTAAAGGTACCCCTGCCCGTACGGGCCAGTCTTGACAGACTCTGGGGTTGTGCGCCCATCTCACTCAAGAGGCCGGGGGCCAGCGCTGTCCGCAGACACTTCCGGGTCACGTGGCCAGCGTGACAAAGCCGCATCTGGCGAGGCAGCGCAGCACACAGAACGCCGTTTACCTTCCCGCTGGTAAGCGGTCCCTATTTATCTACTTGCACCCGGGGGTGCTTTCGAACTGCTAGGTTGGCAGGCGCTGGGACCGAACGACGGGAGCGCACCCCGCCGCGGGGATTTGAACCGCCGACCTTTCGATCGGCAAGTCCTAGGCGCTGAGGCTTTAACCCACAGCGCCACCCGCGTCCCCAAGAAGAGGAGTTTGGATTTGATATCCTGCCTTTCACTCTCAAAGTCTCAAAGCGGCTAACAATCTCCTTTCCCTTCCTCCCCAATTGTTACTTGATAATAAATAGCTCATTTTGCCCTGCGAGCTCCAGAATAACTCCCTTTTCAGAGTTAAAAATTAAGAGACAAAAGCTAATCCTTTTCAGAGTTAAAAATTAGGAGACAAAGGTGTGGGGGCCGGTGTAGGGACAGGGAGGGACGGGCTTGTATGAGCTGCACAGAAATGAACGTTCAGTGACTGAAAAAAAAGAGACCCAAGCAACTCTGCATGCTGAGCAAGCATGGATTTTTAAAGAGAGGTTTCTATTCAGGTACAAATTACATGCCCTGAGTTAATCCTGGACACAGAAAGTTAAAACAGTTTAATGAAAGATGCTCAGGGGCCAGTTGCTGGCATGTCTCAGGGAAAGGAATGAAACCTACCTCACCCCCCCCACACACAAATTGTACATGGTCTTTCAACGCTCCCCAGACTCAGGACTGAAAAATGTGTGGGCACCCTCTGTGCATAAAAAGGAACTGGTGGAGGAGGAGGGCTGGAATTTGTGGGTTAACTCTCTCTCCCAGGGCAGTGGCCCCAATCCGAATTGTACCCTCTCCCATGGATGCTATTTTCTGACATTTAAAGAGCCATTCACCAGGCCTTCAGGGTGCCCCCATATCTGACATAGGGTAATTCCTATACAACCTTCTGTTTAGGAAGCAGTATGGAATCTATATACTGAATGCTTCTCTTTCTAATAATGTTCCTGTCAATTTACAGAGGATTGTTTTAACTGTTTTTCAGTGTAAATGCAGTTGTTTTACATATGCTTTTATTGTATTGTGAAATCGCTTTGAGATACTTCATAGGGCATGATTAATAAATAAAATAATAACATATTAGGATGAATTTTAGTTGTAATGAAACAAAATAAAGCTTAAAATGTATGCACTTACAGTTTGTTATTATTGTACACTGTTAGTATTGTCTTTACTGTATCTTTTCATTCATTTTAGAGATGCTACAAATGTTGCATGAATGTAACAAAGAGATCCAAGCCTTCGTTCTTTCACACACTTTGTTTTCGTCAAACCTTAATTTGGTCTGGCTTCTCGTATTCATGTGTAAAAGTGAAGGTACAAAATTCGGAAAGAAAGAAAAAATCCAAAAGCAGACAAAAACATTTGATGACAAAGCTCAGCTCTCTGCTAGCACTGGGGTATTCTGCAATTTTTACTTTTTTAGGATTCGGTCTTGAAATGTCAGCTGCTAGGTTCATTCAGTGTATGTTCATTGTGCATTCTGACCTTCAAAAAGTAAGATTAATGGAATGTGGTTCTTGAGTGGGGTAGCCAGGGTGTCCTGCTTTATAGAGAACTGTCCTTTGAAGGACTTTTCAGTGCAAGACTGGTTTAAAAGGGGGAGATTCAACTAAGTTGTGAGTGTGGAATGAAATCCACTTGCACAATGGGATTTTCACCCTCTCCCTTTTTAACCTCATGCCCCTAAATCTGCTCTGGAGGTTTGAGGGAGCCCACAGTACAGGTTTATGGGGCACATGGTGGGAAGGAGAGGGGAGGAAATCCCGTTGCACAAGCAGATCCCACGCACGTTCTCAACTTAGTGCTACATTGAATTCCATGCAAATAACCCTAAGAAGCAAAAGCAGGGACCCTGGATTTGCTCATCAGCCTTGAACACCTGGGCAGCAGGCTGAGCAGGTCACAGTCTTCTCCACTCTGGTGAGATGTATTTATATTTAAATTACAGCAATCATTTTTAAATGTGCATCTATACATCTAGATTAGCATATGCCATTCTTGTCCATGTCTGTGTTCTCTTTTGTCCCCTCTTTTGGTGATGTGTAAGTGGTCACCCTCCATTCACAGTTTCAGTAGAGGCATGTTCCAAGGACATAAAAATGGCTATTGTGTGATGCTGAACCATGTCAAGAACGGAAGGGAGATGCAGCTATTTCACTAACCTAGATACATACATATGGAGAATTATATAGCCCACCCTTTCCGCTGCTTTAAATCAGACCCACCCAAAGCCTTTCCAAGATCTACGTTATGTACACTGGCTTAGGATTTATCCCTAGCTTTCTATTCCAAAATAGCACACGAATATCAGGACAACTTTCATGTGCAGGGAACTGAGCAAACATGAAACTTGATGGTGCATGCATTTTTTTTCCTATCTAGGCCAAGTGTTTTTTTAAAATATATATATTTAGTATAACTTTATGTCCAGAACCGACAACCGACACATATGGTATGCTACTGTGAAGCAAGAATGGCTGAAACCTACCTTAAAAAGTTAACCTACTGTGCTTGATGTTAGGGTTGTGGAGAAATTCAATTCCGTTCACAGTTAAAAGTGAATGTCTGTAATTCACACTTCCCAAAGGAAGATGCAAATCAAAGCACTGCCATCATTTGAAATTCCCACTTCTCAAAATTTTACAATGCAACTCTCCAGACAAACAATGTGTACAATGTAAAGTGTTAATGTAAGTGCATGTATTAATGAAGACAGCATACACAAATGCATTATATTAGGGGGAATTGCTTGCAAAACTACATACATCCGTTCCTGTGCAGCAGTCATCCCTTTCCTTCATTCCCCCCCCCTTTTTTTTGGGTCAGTATATGGGCATCATCCCAACAGTGGAAGAGTACACTGGGATTTCCTGGTGCAGCCCATGTTGCAACTAAGAGGCTAGAGAGAATCACGGAAATATCTCCAATGTCCAGAATGCATATTCTCAAGACCTGAATGACTCAGATAAGGAGGTGGCAACGTACTGGAAAGTGACAAGAACTGGCCTGTCCAGCAGTGGCAAGGAGAATGCCTGATGACTGAAAAGATACATATATCATTTTGAGCATCAAGTGGAGTTGGCCTCTCATTTTAATGCAGGAAAAAAGACCTATGTCCTAGCTATTATAAAGAAGGAAACACTACCATAAGTGTTTCCTAGAGGCCCCATGCACTGTAGAACTACCTCAGCAGAGACAGTCCAATCCTCCTGATGTTGTTGGACTACAGCTCCCATCATCCCTGAGTTCTTGGACCACAGCTTGCATCATTGGCCACGCTGGGTGTGGCTGAGTCCAGTCACACCTGGAAGGCACCACATTGGGTACCCCATTCCTACAGCATCATATACCACCATTGGTTCACCACCATTTCAGGAGCAGATACTACTTCAAAGTAGCTTTTAGGCTACGTTGGGATGTGAAGGTGCTGCCTGATCTATTGGTAAGCATGATGCTCACTTAAATGTTTAATATAGTTTAAACAAACTGTTTATTGGCAAATTGCTAATGTTCTGCTGCAGTGCTATTATAATTTTTATTGTGTAAAACAGTCACCACCCTGTTGTGCTTTGACTGTTTTATTTCTGTGAACCTCTCTGAGTACAAATGTATTTCTGGGAAAGGCGGTATATAAATAAACTATGACTAGCAGCAACGATGTTGCAGTCCTATATCATTTTCTGTGCCGCCACAAATAATTTGGGCAGGGTTGTTAATATGGTTGAATAATTCTTAGTCATGGTGGGACCCTGGCTGCCTAGAATGGAAACCAACCACCTTCCCCTCTTGAATTGACAACTCACAAATCCCAGGCGCTGCTAAACACAGCAGACCTTTCAATCAAACTATGCAACATGCAGATCCATCGTGTGCGCTGTCCTCATAAATGAGTTTTCTAATATCCTTCCTCCCCCACAAGAGGAAAGTGGGGAGCCTTTATTTATTTAGACTGCTTTTACTGTCTGATCAGAATTACCTGCCGAGGAGGTGGATTTGAATAGCATCTTATTGGGGGTCTTTCTGTAGTGCAAAGAATAGTGGGCTCTATAAATTGCTTTAATTAGACTTGCGGAGTTGGAAAAGAGAATGAATTGGACAGCAAAGTTTTTTTTTTAAAAAAAACCAACAACCCTAAAAACAACTTTGAAAAGTACAATGCGAATAAGGGGGGAAATGATGGTTTTACTCTTTTGCCTTAAAGTAAAATAGCTTTTATCTCCCTCCCCCTCCCTTACAACAGCCTCCTCTACCTAGATAATGCATTTGGTTAGATTTATTTGCTCAGCCCAGAAAACTTGACACTAAGGGGATTATTTAGTTTTAGATTCGCTGTAGTCCATAGTAATAGCCAACAGGGAAAGGAATGAAGCAGCGATATTAGCAGGGAGATGGGAGGGGAGGGCGGATGAGGGAGGGGGTGGCATAGGCTGCAGCTAAGCAAAACTGCTTGCATAAACACCATTAAGAAGATTTAGACATTGCTTTCCTTATCATCAGCACTCCTGGAAGAAATAAAAAGAGAGAGAGAGAGAGGGAGCGCAAACGGAAAAAGGGATGGGGCCTGACTTGCTGTGTATGCGTTTCCATCAAGATTCAATAGAAAATAAAACTAGCCCAGGGTCCAAACTGCAGCATTCCTGCCGACCTCTCTTGAGTTGCCTGAGCCTCATCACGGTCCAAAGGAGACATTTGTTCCACATGTTAACGGAGGGAGAAGTCAGCGCAAAGGGAAGAAAGCATGTGGCTTCCAAGCAAATGCCGGAAGAGATAAAATTAGGTCACTTTTGGCTGACCAAAGAGCACATTTACATTTAAGGCCCTGTGCAGACACCATCCTTTTAGGACACGGATTGCCTTTGTGTTCCCTTAACAGAGACAATTAATTCTCTGTGGAAATGGGGAGGGGGGGGGGGAAATGGATGGACAAGCATCCTAGCATCCCACCGGCTGCACAAATGGCAGGCTAAACTTTGAGTGATGCTGGACCCAAGCCTGGGACCTCTTGTGTCGGGAGGGTGGCTCATGGAAACGGCAAAAGAAATCCCTAGGAGAAAGTGGTTGTGAAGAAGGAGGAAAAGCAGGAGGAGGAGGAGAAGAGGCGCAGACTTGGAAAATGGGCACACAACAGATGCAAGAATAAAACTAGGGGCAACGAGAAGCATCATTGCTTATCCTGATTTTGGCCAGTTATGTTTGGTCTAATCTAAATGGTCTGCATGATGGAAGCAGCTGACTGAAAGACTCACAATACAGTTTAATGGCTCCCACAAGGGACTCGATCTGTAACTCATTTCTCAAAACTCAAAAGACATGGGGATGAGATGAATTCCTGGAAGGATCCAATCAGGCATCTTTTATTTTCTCTTCTTACCATCTTCTTTCATTTGTCCCTGTGAAGCACTTTGAAGCACACCTGCTTTCTGCTCTCATGAGCAACAGGCTCTTTGGCAGTGGGCTCAGGTGGCCTCCCAGACAGCTGGGGGCCAGATCAGCATCCCTCTTTCCACTGCGCTGCTAACAGAAAAACAAAAGCGGGGATAGGGAGAATGTCTGTGAGATTGCCAAATAGGTAGGGGTAAGAAGGGTTCATGACTTCTTCTCATTTTTTAAAGCACAGTGGGAAATAGGTGGAAAAATAAACCATATGGGTGCATGTAGAAATTACAGAATTGCATTTAAAATAGGAATAAAATCTCAATATATGGAAGGGGGAAAGGATCATGGGCTGCTCAACTGTGTGGCACATGGTCAGGGCTGGCCCAAGGCATTTTGCTGCCTGATGTAACAGACAAGATGGCAACCCTTCCCCATTCCGTGGGTAGAAGCTGACTGAACTGGCCATCGGATCTCATCTCCAGACTGGCAAGGAGGCAATGTTCGGTACCACCCCTGAGGGCAGTAGGCAAGCTTAAGGGGCAGGCCACATGATAGACACAGTTCTGTCCTCCAACACCTCACTGCCACCCATAACAACTGGCACCTGAAGTTGTTGTCTCACTTTGCCCAATGGTAGGGCCAGTCCTGCTGTTTATGGTAAAGCATATATGCACTAATATTATTGGAGCAGGGAGAAAACAGCCTACACCACACAGACAGAAGCCCAGTTCAAATGTTATGGCAAGGAGGTGTGACGGGAGCCTACTACCTTTGCTTTCTAGAAACAATTTAATAGATTTTTTTCTTCTAACAAGCTTTCTCAGCTAGATGAATAGCACTTTTTTTTTTTTTTTTGCCAAGGGCTTCTTCTCCATATTGTTTTTAGATTTATCCAGTGCTTTTTTATGGGAGGACGCAGGCAGCGCACACATACACCCAAACATTTAGTGAATCTAACAGGAGAAGAAATTAAAAAAAAAAAATTTCTTTTAGTTTCTTCTCTAGCACAGTGAATCGTCAGCTCTGTTGCTATTGCCGATGGCGGCCTCATTTCTTGTCACAGTGTTTCCTGAGTCTCAGATGGAAGTGAGCGTTTAATATGTGAAGCAGTGTGGAATGTGGATGTGTGGTGTTTGATTGATGAAAGTTTGGCCTCTTTGAGGGGCAGTATTTCAATATGAGTAATGCATGTTCTTTGTACTTTTGTCCATTTACTGTATTTATTTTTCCCAATTTGAAGTATAAAATGGTGATTTTCTTGAGTCAAAATGAGAGTACCCCTAAACATTTTTTAAAGAAAAAAAGCACTGGATTTATCTGTCATTTAAATGTCAGTTCCACCACCAAGGCAACCCTACTCTTGGTAGATTTCTGCTGAACAATGTCAGTGAGGTTATTAGAACCAGGGCCTCAGATGTAGAACAGACTGAATGAAGGAGTACGAAGGGGCTTGGGTGGGGCTTGATGAAGTTACCTCAACAACGGAGCAAAAACCTTACACACTAAGTAAAAATAATGTACCCACCCTCTCCCCACCTAACTCCCCCCTAACCTTATAGTGTATACAACATTAATGACACATAGAATGTAACTAATTTGTAGAAAAGACTATGACCTGAAAATAGAGACAATTCAAGTTGTTTTGTAATCCAAGGAAACCTTTAATAAAAACAGCAATGGATGCACTAACGGTAAGTTAACACATGGGTTGTTCATATAAATCCCTTGACTCCCCTTGGTGGCATTCTGCTCAACACATAGACTTTAGGAGTAGCAGCAGGAGGCATGCAGATGCTACAGGCAAGGTGAGCAGGTGAAATTGTCTACTCCTCACATTGTTTTATTTGCTGGATGCTGGCATGCTTTTAGGATGCTCGGTCTGTTTGTTTTGAAGAGTTAGAATGGTATTTTAATACATTTCATTATTTGTGGTTTGTTTTTATTTTGTAATCTGCCTTGAGGATCTTTGTTATAGAAAGGCAAGGGATAAATTTTAAAACTACTGTAATGAAGATTATAAATGATAATGCATGGAACAGGTCTAGCTATAAACCAAGTTTCTGATAGATCCATTCATTGGCCCTTGAGCCTCACTGGATTCCAGATTCTCCTCTAGAAAATGAAGACATGTTGGTTGACTTATTCAGAAACTCTAGCTGTGCACTACATATGGCTTTTATCTCAAGAAATACATGACTTTGGAATGTATATATTCAGTCAAATTGTCTCTTCCTTTGATCTGGGCGGTCTCTGGATCAGAGGCATGTGGGATGGGGGCCTGGTGATGTTGCAGTATATAATCTCTGCAACCAAAATGAGGTTTCCCTGGAATCTGTACTGTCCCTTCAGCAAGTCACGGCACTTAACAGGAATCTGATAAGCCTTTAGCCACTGTTTTGTTAAAAAAAACACAACTCCTTCCCATTCACTTTTTGCTTGGGTGGGGAAGGATATTGTTGGTGCTGAGGGAAGAAGAGCATCCTGGAAGCTTCCCAGTGTTCTGCCAGTCCAGGAGTGGAAGATCTGATTCGTATTGTTGGAGATCCAAGAATAAGGCAAAGGTGAAAGGCAAAGAAGAGAAAGAGAGAGGCAGAGAAATCAAAGCGGACCATTAAGAAGAATGGTTATCTAGGAAGTTTGCCTTAGGCAAAGAGTTAATCCAGGCCTGGGAAGAGACTGTATTGGTAGTTAAAGCCCTTTAATGGCCTAAGCCCTATGATAATTAGTCTTGCCCTGGAGGTAGCTAATAGTGAGCCACTCCAGCTTGAAACGGTGCTTGATCCACTCCTGCGGCCCTAATCCACTGCATACAATAGAAGCTGAACTAATTCACTGAGTAAACACTTTCTCCAGTTACTTACAAGCATCTTCTTTCAGCCCTGTACCAAATAGATTCACTTTCAAGGCTTGGAAAGAAAATCAACTTTTCTTTCTTTCTTTCTTTCTTTCTTTCTTTCTTTCTTTCTTTCTTTCTTTCTTTCTTTCCTGATCTTGATTGAAGTGCATTTGGACTTCCTGTGTATCCTGAGCAGAATCTAGATGCGTAATGGTGCATATTCTCCTCCCTCCCCCTGCAGCCACCGACGGCCTTTTATTTTACTTCCTAAAAATGGCTTTTCTCTCTCTCTTTAAATAAAGCGTCTCCATTCTAATTGCCCAGGCTTTCCCCCTTGCCGTCTTTGAAGAGGCGCACGCTTGAAGATAGCGGGCAGTGGGAGCTGTATGAATCATCCAAAAAGATGCCAGAGCTATAAAATGTCTCCTGCTGCTGGCTCAGCAATTCCAACCGACTAAAAGCCTTCGCATAGTCCTAACAAGCATTGACTCACCAAGACACGAAACTCCAGGTATCTTGAACCCGCCCACCAGGCTTTTCAAAAAGCTACCCATAAAAAGGAGTATTCAAGTGCTCAGCACCTTTTGAATGTGTCCCTACAATGCAGTGCATATCATTAGGGTTATATAAATTGAGAGCTGGACCATAAAGAAGGCTGATCGCCGAAGAATTGATGCTTTTGAATTATGGTGCTGGAGGAGACTCTTGAGAGTCTCATGGACTGCAAGAAGATCAAACCTATCCATTCTGAAGGAAATCAGCCCTGAGTGCTCACTGGAAGAACAGATCCTGAAGCTGAGACTCCAATACTTTGGCCATCTCATGAGAAGAGAAGACTCCCTGGAAAAGACCCTGATGTTGGGAAAGACTGAGGGCACAAGGAGAAGGCGACGACAGAGGATGAGATGGTTTGACAGTGTTATCGAAGCTACCAGCATGAGTTTGACCAAACTGTGGGAGGCAGTGGAAGACAGGAGTGCCTGGCGTGCTCTGGTCCATGGGGTCACAAAGATTCGGACACGACTAAACGACTAAACAACAACAGTGATAAAATAGGGGAAAGGCTGTAGGTCAGTGGCAGAACATCAGCCTTGCAAGCAGAAGGTTCTTGGTTCAATCCCCGCTCCAGCATCTCCAGATAGGGCTAAGAAGGTTTCTTGTTTCAAACTGTGAAGAGCAGCTGCCAGCTAGTGTAGACAATTCTGAGGTCAGATGTAAAATACAGTCAAACCAACAATTCACGCTTTGCTAGGTAGGTACATGATAGGAACCAAAGCTCACAGAGTTTTCCTGTAAGTTTCCTAGAGAGGCCTCTGTGAGAAACACTCCTGCTGTGCGCTGTGGGGAAACCACTGCATTCCTAACCCAAGCCCTCTGCCTGCTCAAGCTGGTCCTCCTTGCTGTTGCTGCTGCTTCGCCTGCCCTCTTCAAAAACCAGAGAAGTGAGAAGTTCAGTGAGAAAGTGCAGCATCCACCTTGCCTTGCCCTCTCTCATCTCTAGGCAGAACTCCAGAGGGAGAGAGAAAGTGAAGGCACAGTAGTCATGGTAGCAAAGAGGTGGACCCACCCAAGAAGCATGGCCAACAGAGGACATCTTATATATTGTATTGCATTTGATACCCAGTCCTTCAATCTAAAGGTCCCCATCTGGTCCAAGGACCTCCAAACTCTGTTTCCCCATCACACTGTAAAACCTCAGCCCTAGCACAAAGTCCTAGTGCTTCTGGACTGAGCCACAGTCAGTTGGGTAAAGTCTCTTTCATCCCTCTGCCTGCTTCCTTCTCCATTCACTTCACCACAGTCTCCTTATGTGCCTGGGGAACCTTTTGGGGACAGAGGTAAAAATGGGCAGAGCAATGAATGTGAACATTACCTTTGTGCAGTAGGCCAGTTTCTACACACATTTCCTCTCTATCCTTCATCCGAGCAAGCAAGGGGCATCATCAGAGTCCAATAACAGATTCCTCACTGGTACCCAACACTCAAGGAAGGCACCAAGCAGAGCTGGAGAAGGGTGTGGCTGGAGGAGAACTCAAAGGGCCACATAAAAAGGCTTAGAGGGCCACATCCTGCCCCCAGGCCTGTGGTTCTCCATCCCTGCATTATATAATTCATTTGAGGGTGGGTGTGTGTTTTTCGATTCAAGCAGTATATAAATTTTGTGAAGCAATAAATGAAAAATTAAAAGTTGTAATGTGACAGGAAGAAGGAAGGGAGAAAAGGATGGAAGGAAGGAAGGATGGAAGGGGGAAAGAAAGAGAGGAAAATGTCTGTTATCTATTGGTACTGAGAGTGCTAAGGGAGAGGCAGCCTTCCTGGAGGCCCTCTCCTGCTATCAAAGTTGTTGGCAAGCACCATTAATACAGTTGCTTGGAGCCAGAAAAAGAATGATATTTGAAGTGCTGTGTATGTGTGTGTGACACACACACACACACACACACACACACACACACACACACACGAAAAATGGTAAAGAATGAGGCAGGGAGAGACAGAGAAGGGGGGGGGGGATCCCTGTTTGCATTAGCAGCTGCTTCTGTCTCCAGGCTCTTTGGCAATGATACCTCATCCCATCCATTCAACAACCCATTATCATTTCCCTCCTTCCCATTATTCCCCTTCAACCTTATCAGATGCAAGCATCGCCTCAGACACTCCAACTGGAGTCTTGTAATTGTCCCCTGGTTGGAGCTCGATAGCACCTTGAACCGCCAGAGCAATCTCTGCTTAAAAAATAGGCCTCGGAAAGGAGGGGAGGAGAGAATTTGCCTGTGGCTATGTGGGATCCTTAATAGCTAACTCCCTCTCTCTCCCCCCTTCTCTCTCTCTCTCACACGTGCAGAGAGAGGTATAAATGGAAAGGGAAGATTTTTTTTTTTGCTATCCCCATTTTATTTTATTTTTTGGATCAGAGGCAGGTGGATTTCAGTCAGTGTACACTGGTTTATTATGAAACAAAAGTGCATACTCTAGGGTTGCCATATTTCAAAAAGTGAAAATCCGGACACAGAAGTTGTTGAGCTCTTTTTTAGTTTTGCTTTTCGGCAAAATCGCAAAAAATGATGTTTTTATTCAATTTTTATGGGAAATTGGCAAAAAGGACACTGCTGACATGGGTTGCCATACACCTGGATTGCCCCGGACGCTGCTTCCGACTGCAGTATTTCGGGTATGTCTGGGAAAATCTGGACATATGGCAACCCTAGCATACTCAGGACCTCTTCCCAGTTCAGGAATAACTGCATTAAGTAGACACTCTTATGTCAGACACTATTGTTTAGCAACTTAAGTAGTGAATCAGTCTTAAAGTTCACTGGCTCCAGCATTCTTTGCAAGGAACCAGCAGGTGCTAGGTAGCTGCCCAGTGGGTTGTACAGGCCAAGCCCTAGCATTAGGTAGAGATTTTCAGTGTTGGGAGGGAGGGCGAGAGATGCTTGTGGGATTTTCTGCCTCAGGTGCCAAAATAATTTGACTGAACTTGGGTCCTAATTACTATTTTTTTCTTTCATCTCAGGCAGCAAAGGGACTTGGCCAGCCCTGCTTCTCCAAATCCCTGTTTTAGGCAGTCAGTTCAGCAGTCTCACAATCTTTTAAAAAATTAAATCCCAAGAGTGCTTTGGAGAAGTGCCTCCCTCCACGCCACAACTACAATGGGTGACAGGGCAATATAACATTGGGAGAAGATGGGCAGATGTGAAATACTTGAAAGGGGAAAGAAACAGATTCAACTTCTCCTCTTCTGTATTGTGCCATGAATGAAAGAAAATTCAGCTTGCTCAGATAAGGGGCACTTGGTAACAGCTGTGCTCAGGTAGAGGCGCTGGAAAGGAGAATGTAATGAGTCCAACCTGAGTTCTGGAACCACATGATTAAGTTTTCCAGGTGAGAATTAATACTCTAAGTTGTGCTCCAGTGCTGCTGAGAATACATATGCCAGGTGTTATTGAAAGCCGCTTTCCTCGTTCAGGAATTAAAACCTGTGATCCATTCATCGCTAGAGATCAACTGACTCTGAAGAGCACATGACTCCATGGGAAGTCTGCTCATTAGATTTTCAGCAAACAAATTATATTTGATGGCATTTGTGTTGCTGCTGTTAGACATCTTGATTGGGAAGCCATTTGGGGGAAAGCAGTAGTGAATTGCGAGGTGGGGCAGTGCCAGCTACTTGACTTCCACTCATTTCACTACAACTTACCAGAAGGTAGAGGGGGAGGGTCGAGGTGGTGAGGTTGGTGCAATGCAAATGCGCCAATCTGGGGTGCTCAGTGGGCCCTGCTGCCTCCCCCTCCCTCTCTATCTCCCAGTAAGCACTACCAATGCAACTGGCCAGGGGCCAGTTAAATGGTGCTCTCCCACCATGCCATCTGCCACTGGTGCACAATAAGATAGGTTAACACAAAAATAAACACAAGGGATTATAGAGGAAAGCGAATCCTTTTTACTCCCCCTCCCAAAGCCCCTGGATCTATTGTCTGCAATCAGGCAGCCAAAATCAACTCTGAACCTGTAAATTTCATCTGCTTTGGCCAAAGGATGGAAAGTTATGGGCTGTTTTTAGATTCCCCATTATAGTGAATGGGGAAACACCAAGCTTCATTTTATGTAGAAACAGATATATTTTTTTAGTGCGCAGGCAAATCTTGAAGGCGCCTGTACTCCCCTGGGGTAGATTTTATGCTGATTTATTCCATTTAGTTATATAATTCAGCTTTATACTAATACAACATCTTCATGGGGATATAACACAAAAAACACAATGAAACTATTTATTCCACATAAATGATTGATTGATTGATTGCATTTTTATACTGCCTTTCTGTCAAGGCAGCCAAGATGACTATATAACATATATTTAACAATTTGTACAATGTAGAAACTAAGTAATTAAGAAATGTGCACCATTGAAACTAGAGAGAACATGAGGAGCGGGGGAAGGGGGAGAGAAAGATGGTTTTAAAAACCTGCAGCATACCTCATAGCCAAACTAGATGTGATGCTAACTGCATTCATGCAATTCATCAGCCCATTTTTATTTATTTATTGCTAGGTAAATCAGCAAGCATGGGGAAACCTTGGAACCATGGGGCTGGGGCCCGTGGTGAGTGAGGAGAACAACTTTAATTTCTTATCTCCCTGTTGTAGTTCTTACAAAAAAAAAAAAAAATCATTTTCTGAACCCGCCAAAGAAGCTTTCATTGGCAGCAATGGCTTCCCTGGAGGGGTGATTTTTGTAAGGACTATAGCAAGGTGGGGGGAAACCTTCCTTTTCCAGGCAAACTCACCATTCTCAGGATGCTCAGGTTTCTCCATAACTACTATTTCCATTATCAGAAAATGTGCGCAATGACTGCATGCATCTAGTTTGGCCCCTCACTCCATGCCAGAAGAGGCAAATAAGTGTCACTATTAGGATACCTGATCAAGTCATATGCTGGAAGGCTAAAGGGAGACTTTGCAGCCCCTGCCCTGGCAACTTATGGTGCCTCCCAGGGCATTATCAAGCGCCACTGAGGTGCAACATCTTGCTAACTGTGATTGGGGTGGTGGTGGAATAATTTCAGCAGTATCATGCGGCATGAATGAGGCATGAAGAATATCAACAGAGCTCATTGGTAAATCAGAACATTAGGGAAGGAAATCAGATACAGAAAAGCCGATCAAGATTTATAGATTAGAATTTGGCATTAAAAAATGTGAGTGTTGGATCTATAAAAGCCAGTCATAACAGTGACAGGGCCTCCGAGTTTTCCGTGTGTAAATCAGTCCGTTGTATTCCAAATGGTAAAGAAGAGATTTGTAAATGAGCGCCCTTTATTTATTTATTTATTTATCTATCTTCCTTGCCGGGGGAACTTATTGGCACGACGTGTGATTATGTTTGCAGGATTTGTAAATCTGTTTTAGGATTTGTAAATCTATTTCCCTGACTCATAAGCCAATCGAATGTTTCAGAAGTCAGTCAGGTAGTTAAATCTGATGCTAAAAGTCATGGCTTGTAAATCAAAATGCAGGTCTTAGCGCTCCTTCTCTCTCCCACCCCCCCTTTTCTTTTTCTTTTTTTGTATATGTGTGTAAAGGATTTATGAATCTAAACGGAGATATCTAAATCTGGTTTATTAAAGGACTGATTTATAAATAAAGCCCCCCAAAGAATGGCTTTGGCTCACAGCAGATGATGAGTTGGGACGTGCAAAATGGCCATGACAAGGAAGGCCCACTGCTGTCTGTCAAAAGTGGAAGGAGAAGTGGGGAGGGGGGGGAGACCCAAGATTTAGCTTCTGTGCACGGCAACAGCTTTAGCCTTCTTTAAAAGGGAAATGCCTTGTGACCCTCTACTATGGCGCTCCACAATGGGAAAGGATACCAGGCTGATGCCTCTACTTGTCAATTGTTCCCCACCCCCCAATTAAGAGATGCAAGTGCCACCCCCTCCCCTACTACAAACAGACGGCCATTAAAACTCCCCGATAACCTCCTGGCTTCAATTTTTCCATCAGGGCAACGGGTGAGCATTTTTGTAATACACGCTTCACAAGTTTAACATTATAAATGTGCCTCTTATGTCTATAAAAAAAAAGTGGGGGGAGGAATCAAATTTCCACAGTTCTAAAACTTTTTTAAGCATTTAAATTTTAAGCTAGGGATTTATAAATGGGCTATTAAAGTTTAAGAGTTTCATTATAGTGTTTTTTTTTTAAAAAAAGAAATCATAATTACTTGAGGTGGGGAGGAGGGTTAGGGCTACTTTATTCCTGGTGGAGACTATACATATATATGAAGTATCTATATAAAAGCCGGAACTGAGCTTATATTAATACAGTTTAACTGATATTCAATAACTTCACCCTCCCCTTTTCCTATTGTCCATATTTAAATACTTCAAAAAGAATTCTAATCAAGTGGAAATTAATAGGGGAGGAAATACTGGGGCTAGCAGGAGAGGGCTCTAATCCCACTATCTCTTAATATTTCAAAGTCTCTTTTATTTTCCTAATAAAAAAGAGAGAGGGAGAGAAAAAGAGGAAGGGAGAGGGGAGAAAGTGGAATTAATCCAGTGCTCTGAACTGTCCTCTCGTCTTACCGCTTTAAATAAATTCCAAGAGCGTCTTGCATGTGAGGCGGCCAGTCCTGGCCTCTGGCCAAGTTGGGCTGCCAATTCCCAAGTTTCCCCCTTCTTCATGGAGAGCGGTGGTGGTGGGGTAGGAAAAGCAGGATGGCACAATGTCTGCTTGATGCCACCTTGGATTGAGTCTCCTTGTGGATGTGGAACCTCTGGTGAACACATAAGAGCTCCAGCACTCTGCAGTGTTGGGGACAGCATCACATACAGTGGTACCTCAGGTTACATATGCTTCAGGTTACAGACTCCGCTAACCCAGAAATAGTGCTTCAGGTTAAGAACTTTGCTTCAGGATGAGAACAGAAATCGTGCTCCGGCGGCGCGGTAGCAGCAGGAGGCCCCATTAGCTAAAGTGGTGCTTCAGGTTAAGAACAGTTTCAGGTTAAGAACAGACCTCCAAAATGAATTAAGTTAATGAATTTAGCTAATGGGGTCTCCCGCTGCCGCTGTGCTGCCACTGCACGATTTCTGTTCTCATTCTGAAGCAAAGTTCTTAACCCAAGGTACTATTTCTGGGTTAGCGGAGTCTGTAACCTGAAGCGTATGTAACCCGAGGTACCACTGTACTTGCCAGACTCTGAAACCTCCTTTGTAGAGGTTCTCTGAAAGGGGTGCATAGGCTTGTCAGAACTGGACTCTCTTGGATCATGTCTGCAATGAGATTCAGTTCCAACCACGACCATTCCAAGACATTTTGCTGCCTGAGGCAAAGGGCAAGATGGCACCTCCCTTCCTTTCAGGTTCAGAAACCTGACATTGGCAGTGGGATAGCCTCCTCCACAGCAACTAAGGGCAGCAGGCCTGTGTAGAGGATGCATGCCAAGCTGAGTGTCACACACAGCTCTGATCTTCAACAGAAGGGAATGATCAGGGGTTAGTGAGTACAGCTGCAACTGTTGTCATGAGCCCTGTGGAGACTTCTGGGCAGAACTGGTCATAGTGGGAGGAGGAATGGGATGACAGTACTGTGCTTGATGCTGGGGAGGGGTTGAGTGGCCCATCCAGAGACATCTCTGCCTTACTGGTACCCAACATTCCACCAGAGGAGGAAGAGCTGCCTGAAGCAGCCACTGCCCCACATCCTACTAATATGATCTACACAGCTACTGGGGATATGCCTGAGCCTGGAGTGGACATTTCATTGGCTGGACAGACCTGCCTCCATCTCCAAAGATGCACCATTGGATGTACTGGCGTGAACAGACCCAGCCTGCTCACAGGAGTGCCTACTTGCTTTCCCAGTCCCCATTGCTCAGGACCTTAAACATGCAAATATTAGAGCCCACCCTGCTCTTCAAAAGTAGGGCAAAGGAGGCATGTTAGTTGTTAATAATAATAATAATAATAATAATAATAATAATAATAATAATAATTTATTATTTATAGCCCACCCATCTGGCTGGGCTTCCCCAGCCACTCTGGGCGGCTTCCAAAAGAATATTAAAATACTGTGATACATCAAACATTAAAAGCTTCCCTAAACAGGACTGCCTTCAGATGTCTTCTAAAGGTCTGGTAGTTGTTGTTCTCTTTGACATCTGGTGGGAGGGCGTTCCACAGGGAGGGTGCCACTACCGAGAAGGCCCTCTGCCTGGTTCCCTGTAACTTGGCTTCTCGCAGTGAGGGAACTGCCAGAAGGCCCTCAGTGCTGGACCTCAGTGTCCGGGTAGAACGATGGGGGTGGAGACGCTCCTTCAGATATACTGGAGTTAAGATGTTCATGGGCTTGCCTTGTGCTGCACCATGTACTACAGAGTTCTGCACTGAACTGCTGAACTGTGTGTTCTGTAACCTGATTAAGCCATGTTTTTAAAGCCATTTTTGGAACAAAGCCTTCAGGAATAATCGAGCTGAGAGTCCAAGTACCATGTGCCACCTGAGAGTTGATTGCCTCAGTCTACACAATGGCAGCCTTGATACCTCATCATTCCATCTCATAATTGAATGAAAGCTTACTGCTTGCCTTCTTGACCATATCAGTAGCCAGGTGGTCAGGTTCCTTCTTTATAAAAAGAAGGGGAAATAGTGTGATGCTGCTTTCCCTTCCCTTGCCTTTCCAGTGATTTCTTTCCTCCCATCCTTGTAGTCCCCACTCAAGAGTTATGTTCAATGCATTTACCATTGCACCTGCTGGGGCTAGTGTTGCAGAAGAACCCTATCAGATCCAGAAGTCAGGTTTGTCCATTGGACTATGGTTTGTGCAACTGGTTTTCACCCTGATTCAGAGATCTGCCTTCATGTTCATTCTGAGGCAGTTTCTGGAGACCTTTTATCCTTCTTTGTTTGCCCACCCTGGACTGCCCAACACATTTGGATCACTTATGAAAACAAAAAGGAAGATGACTGGTGACAACAAATAAACAAACCTGCTCCAAGGACTGGCTGACAGAGAAATTTAGAGTTGGCTCAGTTTAATGCAAGCTTTGGTTAGAGGCATTAAAGTAAATGGTGCCATTTACAAATTAGTAAATCAGGAGGGTGTGTGTGTTGCCTGCAGCCAACATGCAGAATCTATCAGTGCAAAATAAGATCAGTCAAAAGACAGAAAACCCAATGCATTTCCAGGAATGTTTGCAGGAATTACACAGTCATGTATTCTTAGTTTTCTTTTCTTTTTCCTAAATCCCCCCAGAGCATAAACTTGGAAATGTGCTAGGTTACCTGCTTGTTGAATAAATTCTATTTTGCATCATCTGTTCTGAGCCAAGCCATTTATTATGGCCTCTCCAGGCTGAAAGTGACCTACCCAGCTCCACTTATTCCATGTACAACTTGTTCTATTAATTGTAAATCATATCAATTTGGTGTGAGCCAGTATGAGGGCAGAGAGGTGGCACAGAAATTCAATAAATACATAAATACATACATAAAACAAATGGAAATGTGTGCATACACAGTCCTCCGTACACACATACAAAAATGCCACCCTTTCTTGAAGCAAATCAACAGTTATCAGCTTCCGTCACCAAGGGCAGTACCAGTCAGGCGCGATAAATCATCCATAGGGAATAGGAAAGATTAGAAGCAGAGACTGAACACAATCAAATGAGATTTTGCTTGGGAAATTGCCACTGAGAACAGAAGGAAATAATCCCAAAAGACATACATTGACTGTGAGATGGAAAGGCTGAAAACTCTAATACTGAAGGAGACCCAGGGGTGACGTCAGCAGATGTATGCATTTGCAATCTGACACAGCTCCAGTGTAATTTTAACTGCCAATGTAAATTGTAAGGTGAAGCCTTGCAAGATACCTGTGGTGTAATCAGGAATATTAAGGAATGTGCTCTTTGAAAATAATAGTAGTAAGAATAATAAGAAAAAATAAATAATAGATTCCCATTGACTATGACCGAATATTCAGAAATCAGGGCCATTGCATGTTAAAGCCAAGAGTGTGTTTTGTAGATCCCTATATTACCTGAAGAGAGACACAAATATAATATGAAAATGGAATATATAAAGGTAACTCACAGAGAGGGCTTGCATAGATGGTTGAGCAATCAGCCTTTCCTCCCAATTTATTGCATGTAATATTAACCTTAGGTTAGATATGCATCTATCTGTAGAAACATAGGAATATAGGAAGCTGCTTAATATTGTGCCAGACCACTGGTCCATCTAGCCTGTCCAGGAAATGCCAGGGATTGGGACCTTTTTCATGTAAAGCCAGTGCTTTATTCCCCCTTTTCTAAAAAAATGTTTAGAGGTACTCTCATTTCCCTACTCATATTGAAATACTGCCCCTCAATGAGGCCAAACTTAGATTCACAAAATGTTTAGGGGTATGTGTACCCTTGCGTCCCCCCAGAAAAAAAAGCACTGTGTAAAGCACATACTCTTAACACTGAGCCATGACCCTTCCCCTTTCAACAGACAGCTGTAATTTAGAAACTTGTTTCTTTGTGTTTAAAATATTGCATGAGAAGCAGCCCACAAGCAGCAGCCTGGTGCCACCTCAGGTGATGGGTTTGGAGGAGGTCCATGTTGAATATCTGGGCCCATTGTGGGTGTAACATCTGACAGAAAAGAGATGTGTGGCTGTTTGAGATGTTGCAGTGTTAGCAACCCTCAAGAGAGTACTCTCTGAAGATTGGCAGCTAGCTGGCTGGCAAGGTGGGTGAAGAACTGAGGCCTCCCTGTAGCTATGGTGCTGATGTAATTGGGAGGCTCCTCTGTCTGAAGGAACAGAGTCTAGCTCAAGGAAAAAGAACCAGCAGCAAACTAAGCAGGGACGCAGATCACCTGGTCACAGTCTTATGGAGAGATGTGTTATTATTTTTATTTGAACGAATAGGAATTATTTCTATATTTGCATGTATACATATAATAATATGTATATGGATTTTTCCTGCAAATCTGCCCTCTCTTTTGTCTTCTTCTTTTCTTCTTTTTTTGATCAGGGAGTTGGGCATCCATGTGTGTGTGTGCATGCGATATGGCTACCCACTATACTTTCCATTGAGTTCAGCTGCAGCTGACCAATACAGCTCCCCTTCAGGAGGCCTTCTACATTCCCCACACCCCATAAATTAGACACAACTGATCCCTGAAGCTTTGGTTTTGGAGAAGGGGCAAGAGAACAGTCACACTTAATGACTGATCCAAGGCATGAAAATGGAACAAGTCTATTAACAGGGTTCACCATAATAACTAAACAAGAGCATAAGACAGGCCAAATACCCACTTATTATAAACCTTTGTATCAAACAAGAATCAAGCTACAATTTGATATGGTAGCTTCTTAACTCATTATTGTTTCCACAAACCCTAGTTTCCTGTATCCAGATAAAATGGGAAACTGGTTTGTCACAACTGGAAGCTTCCAACCTTGTCTTATTGTGTATGAAGGAGAAGAGGAAGCACTTAAGTCCAAGTGTCATATACAGTGGTACCTCGGGTTAAGAACTTAATTCGTTCTGGAGGTCCGTTCTTAACCTGAAACTGTTCTTAACCTGAAGCACCACTTTAGCTAATGGGGCCTCCCGCTGCTGCCGCGCCTCCTGAACACGATTTCTGTTCTCATCCTGAAGCAAAGTTCTTAACCCGAGGTTGTATTTATGGGTTAGCGGAGTCTGTAACCTGAAGCATCTGTAACCTGAAGCATCTGTAACCTGAGGTACCACTGTATGCTCATTCTCATACAAGAAACCATAGTTTGTTTGTATGGCTGAATCAGGCCAGTGCAGAACACCATAATATTGGACTTGAATCTAAGAGACCCCTGAGTTTGGATCTACACTGCTGCATCATTCAGTGATTCGTATTTTTTTAAAGTCCTCCTGAAAATTGATCAGCATTTTAGTCCACTTTTCTCCTAATTACATTTGCATGTAATTTTTGCCTAGTATACACATTTTCTTCAAAGCAATTTCCCCTAACACAATGCATTTCTGTATGTTATTTCTGCTAATACTTGCATTTTTATGCACACCTTACCCTAGCAGGTACATTTTTGTACACATTTCTTGACCGGACAGCTGCATTGCAAAATTCAGAGAAGGGCAAATTTCGAAGGACGGTTGTGTTTCGGTTCGTGTACTGTTTTGTAAAGTGTGAACTAGGTAGGTTCACTTTAAAAACATGAATTGAATCAAATTTCTGCCCCATCCCTAACCCTGGGTCCAAATGTTGCTCAGCCGTGGGTTTGTGGTGTGAGCCATGCACAATGCACAGCCTTAGGTCTTTCACCTCAATTGATGAAATGGGGGAGAAATCATTATCTCACAGGGCTAGGATAAGACGAAATGACAGAGGCTAAAGAGCACTTTGCCAATTGAAATTTCTATATTAATGATGTTTAGGAATACATTAAAAAGTGTGTAGTCAAGGACTGCCAAATCACAAGCAGAGATTGATCTTTTCTGTGTGGATTATGGAACTTTTACATACACTTTGTACGTTCCTGATTGTGTACATACTTGCATACCTATCCACAAATATTCCCATTCCACATGAACACATGTGCCTGGCCACTGAAATATTTATACATAAAGAGACCCATTTGCACGGAAATGGATTCAAGCTAGAGAAAAGGCTAGCTGTGTAACTGAAGGAGTGAACGATAAAGCAGAAGGAATACAATAAACTACAAAAGTCAGCAAATCACCCAATCAGAATATAATTTTTGCTGGACAGTGGTGGTGGGGAAAGCCTTTCTTCCAAAGAAATGGTGGTTTAAAATTAAAATTCATTAAAGAAGTCTAGCTGACACATTTTTGTATTCTTTGAGAAAGTATATCTGTTTAATTTAATGCACTGTCCAATTAAAAAGAAGTGGTCCCTTATTACAGATATGATGTATTCTCTGATAAACCACTGATTTATGGCTCACTAGGGTATATATTTAATACTGTCAAGAAAAAAAATATGAAAGGACACCCAAATCTATCTGCTGTGCCACAGCGATTGAGTCTGAAAAGGATCTGAGGCAGCAGAGGCCCCTGGGAGTGAAATGTAATCTTTGCCTGGGATAAAAGCACACAGAACTGCTGATCTTTACAAAAGGATCCATCTCCCCTCTCAACCCCCCCTTCCTCTCACGCACACCTCCCTTCCTGGCATAACAGAGCTGGCCCTGGCAAAGCAGAGAGTTGCACTTTAAATATTGGTGTGCTTTTGTTGCAAAGAATACCATTGTTTCATTAAAGAAATAATGAAGGATTTAAGCACAGGGATGGACGAATCTGCCAATTTTGGTTTCTCTCAGCTTCTCATTTTTTGTTAAATTTAGTTTGCCTCCTATTGTCATCAATTTGAATTTTTTTTAAAAAATATGCATTTCTGTGCTCATTTCTCATAATATATTTTTTCTTTTTTCTTTTTCTTTCTTTTTTGCAAACTACCATAATGCAATGAAATTTTCTACATCATTTTTCACAGATGTAGACATGTATTTTGGTGCATACTTTGGCTGGAGAATTCCATCACAAAATTCAGAGAAGTGCCAACTTCAAAGGATTGCTGTGTTTCCATTCGCTTATTAGTCTGAGAAGCATGAATTAAGTAGGTTGGCAAACTGAAGAGATTTTGCCCCACTCCCTCCTGAAGCATAGATGCAAAGGCTTTCTGTTGGGCTCAACACTAGCAACCTAGATCCAAAACGGTCAGAGGCACTAAAGCTTCTGCATACTAGTAAGGGATAGCGCTCTCCTGCTTGGGCTCTGCTTGTGGGTTTCCGACAGTAATCTGGTTGGCCACTGTGAGAACAGGATGCTGAACGAGATGGACCACTGGCCTGATCTAACAGTCTCTTCATGCGTGTAAGTAAGCTGCTTGAAAGCAGATGAAAGAGATGGTCATATAAGACTCTATGGGGTTGTTCATAGTGTCGGTTGGTGGCTTTCTCAGAGGGTTTAACTATCAATTCCTCTTCACTAGAAGTCATAGCTGTCAACGTTTCCCTTTTTTAAAAGGGGGAATTCCCTTATTCCAAATAGGATTTCCCTTAAAAAAAGGGAAAAGTTGACAGCTATGCTGGAGGTCTCCTCACAACTCTCAGAACCCGTAACCAACTGCAGCTCCCAGAGTTCTTTGAGGAAAGCCACAACTGTTTAAATTGGTATCACAGTGCTTTAAATGTATGGCATGACTCTGGCCTTAGTCCCTCTCTGTCACCCTTTGGTATAAGCAATGGACTGTTTTCTCTCATTCAAAAGTACAGTGATTGTGTTCGGATGTGTGGGAGCAAAGGCTGAAAAGGAGAAAGAAGAACTCACAGATTGCCAATGGGATGGGAGTTAAATAGCCCTACCAGGTGGGAGGCTCTGGATTGGATACAGTCCAAAGAGAGAGAGAGTCCAAAGAGAAAACAGCCAGCTTTTTACTTGACTCTCTCTAAAGGACCTTTAAAGCCCTTCACGGCCTAGGACCCTCGTACCTATGGGACCGCCTCTCCTGGTATGCTCCATAGAGAGCCTCAAGGTCCATAAATAGCAACACCCTAGTGGTCCCAGGCCCTAAGGAAGTTAGATTAGCTTCAACCAGAGCCAGGGCTTTTTCAACTCTGGCTCTGGCCTGGACCATGAGACCAGGGCCCTGCAGGATCTGATTTCTTTCCGCAGGGCCTGAAGACAGAGTTGTTCCACCTGACCTTTGGCTTGGAGCCAATTTGATTCCCTCCCTCTCTTTCTTTTTTCTTTTCCTTTCTCCTCCTGCGATGAGGCTACATTATTATTATTATTATTATTATTATTATTATTATTATTACTATTAAAGCAGGGTTGGGGAACCAGGAACCCCCCCATCACTCTTAGCCAACATGGGCAGTGGTTGGGGATGATAGGTGCTGCAGGTCAAGAACCTCTGGAGGGCCACATATGGAACTAGCTGAAATGACTGGCAGAATCCGAGATCTGAGCGAGGAAACAATAGAGGAGGACTGGAAAAAATTTAAAGACTATCTGCAAAAACATTATAAGCTGTATGAATGTTAAGATTGTGCACGATTAGGAAATGTTATGCTTTAGCAATTCGATTAGGTAAATGGTAAAGTAAGTCATAACAAAAAAAGAGGAGACAATTTGAAACAAATATATTATGTTTATTTTAAAGGTACTAAAATTGAATTACAACATTTTGAATTTGGAAACATAATAATTGAAAGTTACAGTAAGTTGCGAAATAAGGTAACAAATTGCTGACATTGTTATCGCAAAGAACGCAAAGTCTGGAAGATGTGAGGAGGTCCAATTGGTAGTGATAAATTATGAAAGGACATATCTATTCTTTTTTATTTTCTCTTATATCTATAATATGTTTCTTGTTTCTTACTTTTGTATGCTTCTGAAATTGTGAACCTATGGAAAGAAACGCAATAAAAAATATTTTTTTTAAAAAAAAGAACCTCTGGAGGGCCACAGGTTCCCTATCCTTATTACACACAATCTCTGTGGGTCCTTCCTGGTTGTCAGTTTAAGACTGAGCTGAAGGTTAGTTTGGAGAACCCGCCTCCCTTTGGTTAGATAATGCTCATAATGCAAGAAGAGGCCACAGATTCAGCATTTTATCCACAGGCCACACATGCTATCCACAGGCCACACATATATTCCTTCAACATTATACAGTTATTCTGAGTGTAGCATATTTTTCCAGTCTTCAGACAACAGTATTTTCTCCCTGTGGGTATGAATCCTTGCGCCTCTCCCCTTTGATTGTTGTTAGGATTGTTGTGGGGAATGCATATGATGTGCAGGTGATTGCACATAGAGATCCAAGGCAGAACCGTGAAATCACCTTCAGCAAAAAAAAAAAAAAAGTTTTCTTCTAGGTTTAGTAGCACTAGTTCAAGCTATCACTGGGGATAGCATGGCCTCATTTCACTACTACACGTGAGGGTCCAACAGCTACACCTGAATCTGAGCCTTTAAAATAAATTAATAAAATAAATAGGAGTGGGAGATTATAGGATTTTAGGTTCCATAGGGGACCACTGACCAATCTGGGTGTTTACTGTAATGTGGGTGGGTGGGGAAACCTGCAGTTAATGGGAGACGCATATGGAGAAGCCCCTTGTCATCTGAAAATTGTAGTTCCTTGTCTAGCGGCTAATTCAGATGCAGAGATGGATCATCTGATTGCCATCAACACACTTTCAGTATAATATATGTAGGTGGAAATTGCAAGGTTGATTTCCTAGTTTGATCATTAAACGCCATACAATGCACCTGTCAAGTACATCTGATGTCAAGGAGATAAATAACTAGACAACTTTCAGAATACATCTGAAAGCAGCCCTGTATTGGAAGGTTTTTAATGTTGATGTTTTATGTTTTTATACATGTTTGGCTGGGGCAAGCCAGCCAGATGGGTGGGGTATAAATATAATAATAATAATAATAATTATAATAATCCTCAGTGGTTTCAAAAAGCAGTGCAACCATCTGATACAGCTTCGCTCTCCAAGCCAAGATCATCTCCTGTCGGAACATGCCTGGGGGGCACACGCAGCCCCCAGAATGAGACAGACCTCTCCGGGCATCTTCCTGATGAAGCACAGCCCGGGGCATTCACAAATCAGTCCCAGTGCGCACCAGCGACACATATCTAAAGACATGTGCACACTCTATCAGCAGAGTATAGAAGAAACGATCGTGGAGCATGAGTGTAGCATTCTAAGTGATTTATTAAGCAATATATACTGTACAGGATGAGACGCAGGTGGCGCTGTGGGTTAAACCACAGAGCCTAGGACTTACCGATCAGAAGGTCGGCGGTTTGAATCCCTGCGACGAGGTGAGCTCCCAATGCTCGGTCCCTGTTCCTGCCAACCTAGCAGTTCAAAAGTATGTTAAAGTGCAAGTAGATAAATAGGTACCACTCCAGCGGGAAGGTAAACGGCTGCTCTGGTTTGCCAGAAGCGGCTTAGTCAGGCTGGCCACATGACCTGGAAGCTGTACACCGGCTCCCTCAGCCAATACAGCGAGATGAGTGCCGCAACCCCAGAGTCGGTCACGACTGGACCTAACAGTCAGGGGTCCCTTTATCTTTACCTTTACTGTACAGAACAAAGCAATCATGGTGTCCTCTCACTTCTTCTCCAAGAGAAAGAAAGAAAGGTACAAAAGTACATTACAGTGGAAGAAAGATAAGAATGACTTCCGTTCTCACAGTTCCCAAGCCAAGAAAGGAAACACTGCCATGTGATGTAGCAATCACACATCCAGCAACGGAGGAGTGAAATGCTGACACCTCCTCCTCATTTTCATATCTGTTGTCACTGGGTTTGGGTTTGAATGAGTCAAGGGCTTGCAAGAAGGCCATATAAAGGATCAAATGAGCGCCACTCTAGTTTAGTGGTAAGACTGTCAGACTCGGTCAGAAAGGACCCAGGTTCATATCCATACATAGCCGTGGAGCACACTGGGTGACCTTGGGCCAGTCACCATCTCTCAGCCTAACCCTACAAAAAGATATGTAGGATTGGGGTGGGGGGAGAGCCATATACACTACCTTGAACTCCTTGGAAGAAAGGAGGAATATAAATGTAATCTATAAATAAAATGCAGCCAGGCAAGTTTTGACCGATTATATGGATTAACTGCCAAAATATTCAGAGGAAAATTTAGCACTGTATAGATCCACGACATTCAGCCTGAATTTCTGTGGCAAGTCTAATGTGTGTTTATTATTTTATTTATTACATGGATATCCTTCCCTTCTTCAGAGCAGCAGTGTACATGGTTTTATTAATGCTGATGCATTCATCATCAATAAAGGAAGGGATGGGAATGTAGCATGGACCAAGCACTTTTCCAGACTTTTCCAGGAAAGATGGGAAGAAGAAAAAGAAGAAGAAGAAGAAGAAGAAGAAGAAGAAGAAGAAGAAGAAGAAGAAGAAGAAGAAGATATAATGTAATACTTGTTGTAAGTAGAAATTCCTGGCATTATGGATTTCACCTAGTTCACTGAGGTGGAACTGTGTTCTAGAATCAATGGAGACCAAGTACTTGGGGTGTGTGTGTGTGTGTGGTCCATACACAGCCTAGAACTATTGTGTAGGGTTTTTTGTCCATGAAAAGTGCTGGTTTCATTCCAAACAGATGAAAACCAATGTAGGCAGTCCCAGCAGTGGAGGGAGGAATGTATCCACACCTCCCCAATGTCTTGTGGATGGGCGTATATCAAGATCACAACCAACATTTCTTTCTTCATTTACCTGGGGCATGTGTAGGGTGGAAAAGGAGTGGATAACCTCATCAAGGGAGAGTTTTCAAACTCTTATCAAGGAGGCACACTCACCCTTGTCAATCTATTTGTTCAATAAAAAGGTGAAAAAATACATCCACCTCCCATGAGTTTTTTTGTTTTGTACGGCTAATCCAAAAATGTGCACACTCTTCCATATGTCTTACCTTAAACCCAGGAAAGGCTTTTCCGTGTTTTTGCACATTGGAGAGAGTTTATTCCTCCCTAGACCCTTTTAAGACTCCATGCTCCTGGTTAGTGGGCAGGCTTGTGTGGCGAGGATGCTAAGGAGCGGCACGGTGGCCTCCATAGTATGGTGATTGGACGTAAAAATGTCCTGCGTTGAGCCGAGACATGTTAACTGGTTTTTCAGATACCATCAACTATATTTAAACAAGCCTGATGCCTGAGTGCTCTTTGCAGCTGGTATGTTATACATAAAATATGTTGAGTCAGTGATAGCGTCCTTATCTAAAGACAGAAGCCAGCAAAATTTCATCTAGCGCACTTCGTCAGATTGTTCCCTGACACAGACAGCGGGCAACTCGCTGTGACAAATGGGTGATTGCATCTGACTCTCGGGAGAGGGCTGTTTTCATTCTCCCTCACCCGCTGTCTCTGTTCCTGCATCCTCAGATATTGGCTGCTTAGAGAAGAGAGCAGAACAAATAGTTGGTGCAGCAAAGATATTAGCCATACCATCAAAAAGAGTCCAGTTTTGTAAAAAATAAAATGCATTTGTGACCTTTCTATTTTGCTGGCTTAAGGGGGTGGAGTGGGGTGAGGTAGGGTAGGGTAGGGTAGGGTAGGGTAGGGGAAGTGGTCCACCTGTGTCACCACAAAAACAGACCCAAGAAGAAACATTTCTGTTTCTGAATTGGTTCCCTTGGGGTGAGGAAGCTGAGACTGTTGTTTACATAGCTTCTCATGCGTCAGAGGCACAGATCATGTAAATATTGATGTAGGGTAGATGTGTGTTACAGATACCTGGAATCAATGCTGGCCTGCAGTAAACACCCGGTGGAGACATGTCCCAAATGGGACTGAGGCAATCAGCAGAACACACTTCCTGGAACTTCATACTTCCTGGAATTTACTCTTGAGTACTAGGAGTTGAGGAGACTCTTACTATTCCATTTGAGAGCAGATGTTAAATAGCAGCTAGATTTCTAACTCAAGTCTTCATCTCAGCAACCAACTCTGTAAGAGGCCTTAGGCACACATTGCTTCTTAACTTCAACAGTCTTTTTCAGACATTCTCCACAACTTGTAAACTGAATGTGTGTTGGGTGGGTGGGGAACAGAGTAATGCTTGGTGGTTCCAGGGCTGGCATCAAAAGTCAGCATCGGTGGGCAGGAGGGCCCAAAGCCCAGCAAGGGGTTCCCTGGCAAAAGCCTCCCTGGCCATGCCTCTCCTCTTCATCATTCCAACCTGCCTGTCTAACTGTGTCTCACTCTGGTCCAGGAGATGGTGGTGATGAGAAGGAGGGGCAGTTGATGCTTTTTGGCTCTCTGCCTTATAACCAAGCAGGTGGCAGTAGTGTTGAAGAAGAACAGGAGGACCACCATAATTAATAATGATGTGGAGACAGACTCAGTGAAAGAAGGGGAGGGGCACAGAGGGCATGTTGCCCAGCAGGTCTCAGAAACTAGCAGACAACAGTGGCATGCTCAGTGGAAAGTCCAAAAAGGGCCTCTGTGCATATGCATATACAATTGGGGACTCTGCACAATGTGGGCTTCTGGTTGCATAGAAGACTTTACATGCACACCTTCTATTGAACATGTTGGTGGAGACCAGAGGGCTACAGTGGTACCTTGGTTCTCAAACTTAATCCATTCCAGAAGTCCGTTCAAAACCAAAGCATTCCAAAACCAAGGCGTGCTTTCCCATAGAAAGTAATGCGAAACAGATTAATCCGTTCCAGACTTTTAAAAGCAACCCCTAAAACAGCAATTTAACATGAATTTTACTATCTAACGAGACCATTGGTCCATAAAATAAAAGCAATAAATCATGTACTGTACTATAAAATAGTATTGTAGATTATAATTTTTTTTAAAAAAAATTCTTACTTGCATTGATGATAGTCATTGTTTGAATGGGGGGCTTTTATCCATTTATGCAGTCACACAATCAATCAATCAATCAATCAATCAATCAATCAATCACCTGAACTGGGATCCACACAGTCACAAAAACAAATTAACTGAAAAAGCTTCAAAACAAAAAAACACAAAATAAATAGCAAAAACAAAAGCACCAAATATAAACTCCAAATATCACCTTAGAACACTGCAATCTGAAATGGAAGGCTTGCTTGAATTACAATGGGGGGGGGGCAAATTAGCAGTGCAACAGGAAACATAGGGGGATTCAAAATGGAGCACATTCAGCTTCCGAAAAAAAGTTTGAAAACCAGAACACCTGCTTCCAGTTTTGCAGCATTTGGGTTCCAAGTTGTTTGTGAGCTAAGCTGTTCAAAAACTGAGGTACCACTGCACATGTCTGCTAGCCATCTGAAGTATGGTGGGTGGCAAATGGTTTTGGCATCCATTTTGGAACTTTGTTTCCAAAGAGGCTTAGATGTTACTATATATATAATATGGATTTTGAAAAATCTTCTACAGCATAATCCTATACACAGTAAGTTCCACTGAGTTAAGTGATGCTTACTCTTAGGTAAGTGTGTGAAGAATTTCAGCCTTGTTCAACAAAAATAAGATTATCGATTCATATAACTGTTGGGATGGAAATAAAAAAAAAACATTTTTGTGATAAAAAATACATTTCTGTAATTGTTATATGCAGTATACATTTCGCTTATACATTCTTCAAAAAATAATGTCATCTTATATCATTTCTATTATCATAGCTGATATTATTAGATTCTATTTTGGGGTGCCTTATAGTTTGGAAGTTACCCAAAGTTTCATTATTTGTGACTTGCATTAATTCTGATTTTTCTTCCTGCTATCTAACAGTAGGAAGAGTTGGAGGCTATTACTTAAGATTTCTTTAAAAAATGGGTTAATTTACCAACCTCCAGCTGACCTTAGAAATTTGGAACAAGATATGAAAACAACCAATATATGATCCCAGGCAATGATTGAATTTTATTATCTGACTGCTGATGGCCTTTTGTATGACGTATTCAAAGGTTGCAGTATTTCGTAATTTGTACTGGCTTGTGACACATAGAGCCTTTGGGAATTTATTTATTTGATATGATCTATCAATTTATGGCTGTTTTTGCTTTCATATCTCTTGATGTGCCTTCTGGTTCAATACTGTCAGGGGCTCAGGAGCAGAGGCACAGGGGAGAGAGGAAATGGAGAGCGAAGGGGAAGAATCTGAGGGCAGCGGAGGGGAGAATGACAGTGACCCGAGAGATTCCATGAGCCTCTCCAGCGAATCAGAAGATTCCCAGAAGGGGGCGCCGATGGTCAGGGCAAGGGGGGTCCCAGGGGGATGCACCAGAAGCAAGGGGCCAGCGGGGACTCCCAAAGCAGCAGCGGGAGATCAGGACCAGCTTCCCCACCAGAGCGTAGCGGGGGGGAAGAGTCCCATGGGTCAGGGACAGCGTCTCCTCCAGCAGGGAGAGAAGATGAGTCAGGACTGACCACGCCTCTATCGGAGAGTGGGGGAATGGAGGGGAGGTCAGATCCAGCTAGCCTCCCCGAAGGGGGAAGCAGTGACAGGAGCAGTGTAATGGTCAGGAGGAAGGTGACCGGCTGGGCGCGCGCGCCAAGTTCGAATGTACAGGCGCACGGGACAGCAGAAAACCCGGATTGGGAACCAGGTCCTAAAGCCCGCTGGAGGCAGGGGGAAGACTCAGGGGACTCAGCGTCAGAAGAGTCTAGGAAGGGGAAGACCCCAGCGGACAGGCGGACCCAGCGGAGGAAAGAGCAAAGGAAGAGGTGGAGCAAGGCTAGAGTCTTAAACTGGTGTCTGGGGGGAGGAGACTCAGACGGAGCTTCGGCGGTCTAGAGTTTGAGACGTAGAGCTGCGCGCCGCGGCTGTGAAAGCGAAACTGAGCTTCAATAAAGACTGTTTTATATAACAACGAACTGGCGTTGGTCCTTTGTGAGCTGGGACCTAGGGCAGCTCTGACAAATACATAATCCCATTTTTGTTTGTTTGTTTCCTAGTTCTTTTACATCTGCAATCCTTTCTATGCTTTGGACAAATCAGGCTCATTTCTCTGCCTGTGCTAAGTGATAAAAGGTAAAGGGTAAAGGGACCCCTGACCATTAGGTCCAGTTGTGACCGACTCTGGGGTTGCGGCGCTCATCTCGCATCTCGCTTTATTGGCCGAGGGAGCTGGTGTACAGTTTCCGGGTCATGTGGCCAGCATGACTAAGCTGCTTCTGGCAAACTAGAGCAGCACACGGAAACCCTGTTTACCTTCCTACTTATCTACTTGCACTGCGTGCTTATGAACTGCTAGGTTGGCAGGAGCAGAGACTGAGCAATGGGAGCTCACCCCGTCGCGGGGATTCGAACCACCGACCTTCTGATCAGCAAGTCCTAGGCTCTGTGATTTAACCCACAGCACCACCCGCATCCCAGGTGCTAAGTGATAGATGTTGTTTAAGAATACCACTGTAAAAGGTGGGACAACAAAGAAATGAGGAGGATGCCTTCTACTGGATTGCTTTGAACAGGGTCTCATTGGTACAAAGATTACTGCCAGCACAATGGGACTTTCCCCTCTTTCCTCCTGCCGTATGTGTTCTAGGAGTTCTCCCAATCCTCTGAAACAGATTTGGGAATGGTGCAGGGCACTCGCAGGGGGAATGGGTGAAGTCCCACTGAGGTAACAGTAATTCTTGTGCAGAGTTAGCAGAACTTGCCCACCAAGTTAGACTACTTCTCCATCTAGCTCAGGATTGTCTACACTGACTGGCAGTGGCTCTCCTCAATTTCAGATGGGAGATTCCCAGCCCTACCTGGAGATGGAAGGGATCAAACCCAGATTTTATGCATGGAAAGAAGAAGCTCTGCTGTTGAGCTAACCTGTGGCAGCAGGTGAACTAGACAGAATTAGACATGAAAACTGTAGCTCAGTCCTATGGCCAATACTGGGGCATGGCAGCCATATACTAATCTCCACCTGGAAGATTAAGTGTCCGGGTTGGGTTCCCCAAAGTCAGGATCAGAAGTTGCAAACCTGCACATCTGGACTTGGAGGTGCAAGTGGCAGAGGCTACTGCTCTGTTAAACCAGGCAGGAGCAGAAGGCCAGATTCTAAATATTTATTCCAGAGTTATAATACTGTCTATCATAATAGACAGAGTCTTCTGTGACTGAAGATAAGACCACAATGCAGGGTGTGTCCCATGGACCCTAACTTACTAGCATCACTGCGCCAGAGGGCTCTACCTCCACCAGTTGTATAGGAGGAAGAAACAATCTGGTTAAATGACAGGAGCAAGGTTGAATATTATATGCAGCTAATAAACAGGTGCACTTACGTGACAGCACACGGCGACATGGTGTAGTTATTTTATTTCTTTAACAGGCTTTAATAATCAAAACCTCAAAGCAGTTGACATAAAATATAAAATGCCCATTAAAATTACTGACAAAAAAACCATGTATTAAAACAAGCTGACCTAAAAAAGAATGCAAAACATAAAAAAAAATTATACACACGTGCACACACCGTAAAATAAAATTACATACTAAAATACATCTCAAATTAACATGTCTGGGTAGGCTTGTCTAAGCAAAAACATTTTTAGCAGGTGCCAAAAACAGTACAGTGAAGGCACCTTCCTAATGTCAATGGGCAGGGAGTTCCAGAGTGTAGATGCTGCCACACTGAAGGACTGATTCCTTGCAAGGGTGGGGTAAATGTTGTGTGCCAATTCTGCAAATCAAAATGGTCAAGTGGGCATATATGATAGGGAATGACCAGTTGGACCCTGCATGACATTAATATACTCCCAGTTTAAGTCACCGATACATATTCCCTCAAGGTTTTGGAAGTCTGATGGAGGAAGAGAGAATACACCCCCCCCCATCGCACTAATTGTCTAGTTTTGCATTTCAAACTAAGAAAAGAAGGAAAGTGTTGTGGTTGGTGATTAGGTGATATTATGTCGCTGTGGCGGGGAGCGCTCTTAACCCTGCTTGAATTTCTTTGAGAGAAATTCGTAAAGAGCAGGCTTCCTTGCTCACTTTTCCTAGTTCGTGTACAAGGCAACTTGAAAAAATAACCAAACTTTCCCTCTGTTTCCATTACAATGCTAGAAGAGTCTGCCTATAACAGAATCCTCGCCTAGGAAACTCCATAAAGGACAGAGAACTTACTCTTCTTCCTCTCTCTCTCTCTCTCTCTCTCTCTCTCTCTCTCTCTCTCTCTCCTCCTTCCACCTCAGAAAGTAATCTCATCCTTTCGTCACATATTATTGAAATCCCAGCTCTTTTAAAAAACTCTCATTTTTGCCCAGACTGAGAGCATGTCATTTGGAAGTGATGTGCAAGGCAGGAGATAACCAGGTAGAACTCAGCGATTCGCCACAGAAAATGGCTCCATGTATGGCTGTAATGCTATCAGAGTCTGTCCCTCAATAGCTCTTTACTTCTCCTGAGCTCACAATCTGCTGATTCAAGAACTTTGTCTGGAGAAGGAGGAGGAGGAGGAGGAGGGGAACGGAGGGTGGGGAGAGTTGTGGCGATAGATACAGATACAGTGTTTGTGGTCCTAACTGAGCACATATTAACACCGCAGCTTTCGGGGAGCGGCGGGGACTGCTGTCACTTTCCCTCTCTCATTCTGTGTCCTCATTTCATGCTTTAGTTGTGCTGATTGGGCGGGCTGAATCCCCTCAGCTAACTGCTTAGTACAAAACAGTTGCACTTCAGTTTAAAGTGGATAAGAGCTGGCGGCAAACCAAGCACAAGTGACGGATTTAACAAAGGCAAATGTGGTTCTCTGGATGGCCCAGAAATGGGAGCCGTTGGAATGGATGATTTTCCAGTCACAAAGGAGGCGGTGAAGGGAAAGGCACAGACACTTCCCAGATGTTTCTCATTTCACTAATTACATATTAGTTTATTTGCATGTAAAACAGGGAAGAGGCATTCTCTGCTCATCTTGGTGTAAAGATTTTGCCTTCTTCCCAAGCAGGAGCCGGTAGAAACCAAATTCAGAATAGCTCCCTTGGTAGCATGTTAATTGCACATTATCGTGAAGCATGTGACTATAAAGGCCCAGCAGGAGCATTTCAATCAGAATTCTTGTTTAAATTAAAGTTCCCGTTAACACCAGCAGCATGGAAGTAACATGTTTCAAACCTGAGGAGCTTCGCCCCCTCCTTCTCCCTGCCCCTACCCCTACCCTCCCACCCCTGGTACCCAGCAGAAATGGGTAACGCTGCTCCAAATGGACAGGAGGGTTAATTGAGTTTGCAAGGTTTTTTAAAGCCAGTGGATGTATACTCCAGAGAATGTTAAGTATGCTTAAGATGGAAACCTAATAGTTGTTCCTAAGGGGACGGGGAAGATTCAGGGATTGGCAAACCTGTCCCTTTCAGTTTCTCTCATCTTAAGTTTGGCTCACCCTGCTTCTCCTTGTTAGTGAATTAAGAAAGAAAAGAAAAAAGAAGTCTGTATGGAAATTCTCTTCATATAGGCATTTTTGCCTATGTACATCTTCGCAAGCAATTCTCCTGTAATAGAATGTATTTTGTACATTCCATACCCCCCCAACATATGTTTTTTGGGGCATACTTTTCACTAATATACACATTTATATTAGTGCATTGCAAAATCCAGAGAAGTGCAAATTTTAAAGGAGTACCGTGTTTTGGTTTGTTTATTGGTTTGGGGGTGTGCATACAAATTTGGTAGATTTACCCTGAAATGCAAAACAAACACATTTCTCCTTCTCTGTTTCTGGGTGCGGGAGCTGCATTTGCTCAGAGGCTAAGCCCGTTGGCAGAGGCACTAGTGCATGAGGTTTGTATTTATGTAGAGATGTATAAAGGCTGACTTAGGTACAGTGTTGCATGGATCAAATTGGCTTCCCCACCCATGTTGGCAACCGTCATAACCTTAGGATATTTTTAATATAAGAAATAACAAAGGATTTGCTGTCAAAAATGTGTCATTTGTTTTCAGCCTTGGAAATAATATCCCCAAATAAGCTTTCAGTATTGATTATTTCCTGGAATGAAATCTGGCTTTTTTTGAATGTAAAAAGAAAGATTAAAAAAAAACCCCAACTACCATAAAATATAGAATTTCAAAAGCCTCCATCAAATGTAATTTAGCTTGAATAAGTAGAACTTGAATAACAATGTTGGGGTTAAGATCATTGTCGCATCACTAATGTGGTGGAGTAATCTTTCACATCACCTTGCCAACTAAGGTCCGTATAGTAAAAGCTATGGTTTTCCCAGTAGTGATGTATGGAAGTGAGAGCTGGACCATAAAGAAGGCTGATCGCTGAAGAATTGATGCTTTTGAATTATGGTGCTGGAGGAGACTCTTGAGAGTCCCATGGACTGCAAGAAGAACAAACATATCCATTCTTAAGCAAATCAGCCCTGAGTGCTCACTGGAAGGACAGATCCTGAAGCTGAGGCTCTAATACTTTGGCCACCTCATGAGAAGAGAAGACTCCCTGGAAAAGACCCTGATACTGGGAAAGATGGAGGGCACAAGGAGAAGGGGACCACAGAGGACAAGATGGTTGGATAGTGTTCTTGAAGCTACCAGCATGAGTTTGACCAAACTGTGGGAAGCAGTGGGTGACAGGAGTGCCTGGTGTGCTCTGGTCCATGGGGTCACGAAGAGTCAGACACGACTAAACAACTAAACAACAACAAATCTTTCACTAAAGCCTTCTAAACTTTGATGGAAAGAATCAGCTCCTTTCGTAAGAGAGAGCAAAAAAAGGAGGAAACTTTTGGGAAGTCCTCTTCACCAAAAGGGAAGTCTGTGCTTTCTGTACCTGCTGCCTGCACCCCATCCAACCATGCATCACTGGAGAAGGCAGAAGATAAATGTGTATTTGCTAAGAGAAGAGGAATACAAAATATAAACGTTGATATTTTATTCCAGCTTTAATAGGATAGCAGTATTACTTATTAATGCAGATTTGCTAAAGTCTACTGTACACTGTTAAAATATTATTATGTTCACAACATGTAATTTTAGAGAATCTAAATATATTTTAATACTTAATTGATAAGTTTAGATTTTTAGCAGGTTGTACAGAAACTTCCAACAATGGCCCATCCATATAAGCAAGATGTTAAATACCCAAACATGTTCCTTAGACTTCATTCGAGGAGAAGGAAGGTCAGCAATGCTTAGTAACAGGACTGGTCCACATTTCCATATATAGGAATAATTGTGGTCACTGATCCATTATGCAAAAACGGGACATGGTTGACAAAATTGATCATATAGGCATTGACAGGAAAGTAGATTATGGAAAACTTATATTTATTGATATTAATTCATCCTTTGAATTTAGATAGCCTACCCTAGTGATTCTGGTGCTCTATAATAACATGGATAGCTTAAGTAGTGCCCTCCAGATGCTGTTATATTACAACTCTCATCAATCCTGACCAACTGGGGTTTGTAAGGGCTGGTGGGGCTTATAGTTTAACAACATCACATTGGTTATCCTTGCTGCAGAACCAGAAGTGGCTTGCCAGGTATGGCAGAGATGGTGCACTAGCTTTCGGCAGGTAGACCACTGTTGCCTTCTAGAAGGGAAAGAGGACGCAGTGCAAACACACTGGCAGGAGTGTCAGATTGGCTCCATCCCCCCTTCTCCGCCGCCTTGTCTCACACTAGCTCTCTCCTCATAAGCAATGGTGACCCACCTGCTGGGAAACTGGTGTAGTGTTTCCTCCCCAACCAGCAAGCTGCTTCTGCATATAAATACTTGGGGAGCATCTGGAAGTTTCACTGGTGGCAAGGAATCTCTTTGCCAGAGAGATAAACACATTGGTTTTTTGTGCGAGGGGATATCCATTGTTCCATAAGAAGTCCCATTCCTGGGGTTGCTGGTTTCCCTCCCTGAACTTTGGCTCAATCCACTCTCTTCTGCTTCTCTCCCTTTCCCTACAAGGTTGCCAATGGTTGCCAAAGAGGTCCAAGAGGCAGCTGGACAGCCTTCTGGCTTGCTGGTTGTTTTGATCCTTATTTGCTGGTTCTTGTCAAACGGGTTTGTTTTGTTCCAGTGGGATGAAGCCGGGCTTTCATTTCTGATGGAGCAAAAATGTCAGGGTAGTTTAGATGAGCCAGGGAAAGGTCTTCTGGCTAAAAAAAAACCCCAAGACAAGGATGAGACCCATTTCGCATGAAGTCTGATGTTGAAAACACACGTGGATGGATTTTGGAGGTTGATTTCTAGATCCATGTCACTGTGGGACAGCACCACCAGCTCTTTCTGCCCAGGCTAGCAGTCCTGTGGAAACAAGAGGCTTGTGGCGGCAAAAGCCAGCCTGCATCCCAGGAGCCTCCTGGTCCCCAAGATCCTCTTTTATTGTACTCAAAATGGCATTGTGATTAGATATAAACCGAAACTGTATTTCCTGCTCTTCAGTAATTACACTAGCTTATGGGAGCTTTATGCAGCATGAAACCTTATTATTCTGCAGAATGCAGTTCTGTATAATTTGCTTCTCCTTCATTGCACGAATGGGGGTGGGGGGGGGCAGGGAGGAAATCATATTTGGGTCCGAGCTGGTAAGAAAGGTTCAGTTATCACTTGAGAGCGTGGTGTTATTTTCCTCTTGGAATTAAAAAATCCATCTGGGTGTCTGACCCCTTTCACCCCACCGCCTCTCCATTCAGCCTTTTGTATGCAGATGAACCGTATCAATTTCCACTGGCTCAGAAAGATGCACCTAGCTGGGTGTACCTCCCCCCACCCCAGCAGCTGGCTCTTCCTCCTCTAATGGAAATGAATGGGGGTACAGAAGACTAAGCATAAATGCTTGCTGGGCACCTTGTGCTTTAGGACAAGGCCAGAGAAGAGGGCATTACGGCTTTCTCAGCCCCAGAATTCTTCGAAATAGTACTTCCACGTGTCACATTTTTTGCAATTAATTCATAACATCACCCACCCACAAATCTACACATTAAAGGGAGTCAGTCACCATGGCAGTCACTGAAAATTCAAACTGCCAAGGAGGGTGGACATGAGAAACAAAGCTACCATCAGCCAAAATAGCAAGGTTGTCTTTGAAACCCAACAACAGGAAGCCCTTTTTTTAAAAAAAAGCACTTCCTGTTTCACTTCCTGTTTTGTGTAGCAGAAGCAGTGCATGGAAACACCCCAAGAAAGCAGTTGTACCTAGTTTTTGCATACTCTGAAGAGCCAAAGTTTCAACCATTAACTTATGTAATGCTGCAACTAAGTGGTGGCACCAGAAAAATGGGGGGGGGGGGCGCTACAGAAAAGACATACAAATCTCCAAATACATCAGCAGATTGCTTGTCCATGTTCAAGGAATAAATCCTTCTGATCTACCCCAGCATATACTCCTAGGATATCTAGTTTTCTCTTTAAAAATAAATAAATTATGATATGTTACCTTAAACATAGTTACTATTGATGAAATCCATTCAAATCTGGGGTGCAAATCTGAATAAAATATTGGAGGGCAGGTAAGCCCTGCCCCACATAATTGATCACATGACACAGTGTACACCCCCCCATTTGAATGGCAATGCCCATCAACTTGGGAGGGGACTGGCCCTCTCAAATATTTTATTGGGAGGGGGCGATGGGACCTCGACCGCTAGGATCCTATGATTCAGATACAGTAGGATATATGCTCCCCCCCCCCAGTTTTTACTTATTATAGTCTTAGCAGAAGTTATAAAGTTGAACACTATTATTATAAAAGAAAACATATAAACCTGCCTTACTTTTATGGGAAAATTGGTATTTTGGTCAACGTTTTGGAACAACAAGTTCAATGATGATGTTCTACCTTATGTTGCTTTCAACCTGCTGTAACAGTATTCCTCTGTGTTCTTTATCTTTGGTTTATTATGTTTATCTTTTCTTAAAATATATCTTTTAAAAAGCATCTTTCTTTTTTAAATGGATTCTTCCCATGTTTTCTTCTGACAAAACTATCTCCAGCTTTGATTCTTTATTTTCATACGTGTATGTCATTCCTGGGTAATAAGAGAGAGTGAGTGAGTGAGTGAGTGAGTGAGAGAGAGAGGAGTGTTTTTTTCCAGAGCTTTTGTCCTGGGCCACAGACAGACAAGCAAATGAAGGGGGGGGAAAAGGCCAGCCTATTAAGCAGGTCAACAGTGGCAGAGCTATCAGATGCCATGCTGAACTAATTCCTAATTGGGGCAGTGTTTGTCAACACCGAGAGAGCCCTAATGCACTCTAATCATCGCTGCCACAAGCTCCGATAGAGATCTTAATCTCCCTGCTGTGTCCCTTTCACATAACAGCAAGCTTTTCTTCCTTCCCCAGGCTCATACATGCACACAGCCTTCCTTTGGGACTAAAGGAGTTTGTTTGTTTCATTTTTAAAAGAGCCATGCCTTTTATTGCGAGATCCAGAAATGGCAGTGTCATCAGGGAAGATAGTATGAATGAAGAAGGGGTAGGAGTCATCTGCAGCAGGTGGGGCATACGCTTTACTCAGGTGTGTGTACCTGTCACTTCTAGGTGCCCCACTCAGGAACAATATATAAAGGACCAGATTTTCAGAATCTCCCTCTCACCATACAGAAATTTCAAGCTTTAAGCCTGAAAAGAGCATTATACCTTTTTACTTTTTTAGTGTCCGACACGTGTATGAATAGCATTTTAAAGTCAATGGCACAATAAAAAGATATAACTTTGTCAGGAGCATTCTGGTGGACCTCAGGTCCAGATCCATGGACTAGATCTAATTTCAGCAGCAAAGCCCCTCTCTGGATAGGTTTTGGGTGTATTTGGGTGGAGTCATTTCCTGTTGCTGTTCTTTTCTTCTTAGGGGAGTGAGATAATAAAGTTCTGGCTTCCTGATTGGCCAATCCTCTAAGCCTTGCATGAGAGCCTCAAGTAATCACAAATCCACAACATGCCCAGCAAAACTTGCAGACCAATGTCCCAGAACCCAAGACAAATCAAGAGAAGACCAAGACTTCAGACAGTTTCTTGAACAAAATCCTAGATCTCCAGAATAGGCAGAATTCCAGAAGGTGGGAAGGACAGACTCGACAAACCAAGAACAGAAAGTTAAGGTAGCAGAATTTGCCACTTATATTTATTACCACACAGTGTGGATCTCTGATTCAAACCTGGCTGGTTTTTGCCAGGAAACTTGCTGGCACAATAGTATTCTGCACAGCCCTTTGGACTGCAGATGGTCAAATAACCAACATGTGAGAAGGAGGCACTGAACCTATTGTTCTTCCTTCCATGTTAGATTGATAATTTTAGGGTTTCCTACTTCCTCTTTTTCTTCATCTTCACCTTGGAAGAAGAGACATCTTTTTAGCATCTCTCCTACTGAGTTCTTCATATCTCCACCTTAGTTAGCTGGAACTAGGATATTTCCTATCAAGTATGTATTGAATCGTGGAACGCAGGTGGCGTTGTGGTCTAAACCACAGAGCCTAGGACTTGCCGATCAGAAGGTCGGTGGTTCGAATCCCCACGACAGGGTGAGCTCCTGTTGCTCGGTCCCTGCTCCTGCCAACCTAGCAGTTCAAAAGCACGTCAAAGTGCAAGTAGATAAATAGGTACCGCTCCGGCAGGAAGGTAAATGGCATTTCTGTGCGCTGCTCTGGTTCACTAGAAGCGGCTTAGTCATGCTGGCCACATGACCCAGAAGCTGTACACCGGCTCCCTTGGCCAGTAAAGTGAGATGAGCACTGCAACCCCAGAGTCGTTTACGACTGGACCTAATGGTCAGGGGTCACTTTACCTTTCTGTATTTAATGTCTCCTTTAACAAAATGACCTTTCTTATTTTCCAAACCCAAGAGTCTTTGTGTGATTATGTTCCGGGTAAATTGCTCTCCTTCAACAGTGATTCAGTGTTCAACTAAGCTTCCAAGTTTCACGTTGACTCCAAACACCATCAGAGGAATGATGCACCCCCTCCTCTCCACATGATGATGTCATGTATGATGGGGGTACCCCACACAGGTGCCTGATTATGCAGGTGCCCAGTTTGTATGACCACATCATTTAAGAGGAAATTGACACCATTTATGCAAATTTGGACCCTGCAGGGAATGCCCATATCACAGGTAACAACTGTTTCACTATGTCAAAAGCCTTGCCCACCCAGAAATTTGTCTGAAGCAGACCCAAGACAACATTGTTTCTTGATCATTCTTATTTCCTACTGGAGGTTTGTTGCCAGGGAGATCATTATGGGATCCTAAGTAGATACGCAAACACCACAGAGATGATGAGCTGCATTGAAAATGTAGTTGCAGTCCTATTTAGATTTATCTAGTATCCCTTCGGATCCATGATTGGCACCATAAGTTCTGACCCAATTATGAGAGTGAGGAGGGAGATTGGAAATGCCAGATCTCTGTGCCATAGAAAGCTTTTGGCTTCTCAATTACATCCGATCTTTCCCCAGCCAGCCCTTCTCATGGTAAGTGATTACCTCTGATTTATTGCCGATAATCACGTGGGCAGACATTTGTAATCGAACATATAACAGAGATATTCCCATGCTGAGGAGAAGTGATAACGCACCATTTAGTAATTTTTGTGCAGCCGGTAATTTGGAGAATGAATGATAATAATTTCTAGCACTGAAAATCTGCAATGACAATCCTTGGTGTTATTCACTTTATGAATAAAAGACGCCTTCCTCTCCATGTCTGATGATAAATTCCTTTTATTAAGGCCACTTATGCAGGACTTTATCTTAATAGTCTTACATACGGGGCAGTCTCCGTGGTGAGGCTGGGTCGTTTTTCACAACAAGCTCCAACATGCAATAGAAAGTAAATAAGTACCTGTCAGTGATAAGAAAGCAGGCATTTGAGTGAAATGGGCTTTACAAGTGAAGCCACACAACTCAATAAAGATGCAATGGTCCTACCTACACACACTAGAGAGTAGTAATTTCAGTCTAAACCTGTCATAGGATGCATTCACACCATATATTTAAAGCACTATGATACCACATTTAACAATCATGGCTTCTCCCAAGGAATTCTGGGTGTTGTAGTTCTTAGGAGACCCCTATTCCACATACTGAGCTTCAATTTCCAGAGCTCCCTGTGAAGCAGAATTGAATGTTAAACCACTCTGGGAATTGTAGTTCTGGGAAGGGAATAGGTGGCAAAGAATCAAAGATTTTTCTCGTGTAATTTGATGTTGTATAGCAGGGATGTCCAACCGGTCGACCGCAATCAACAGGTCGACCCCCGGTTGATATAAGTCGATCGCGGTTGATCATGGGCTCATTTCCCTCCGCTTGGGAAAAGGAGCATCTGGCCCTGGCCCCTCGCTCTTTCCTGTATTCATGCACGATTTCAAGAACGGAAGACGGAGTTACTGCTGGCGGGATTACTTCTTGTTTTTTGATTAATGGCACCCCCCACCGAAAACGCGGCTGAAGAATTAGCCGTCTTCCCTAAAAAAACCCTCAACAACTTTGGCTTGCCCCCCTAAAAAAAGCTCAAAAACTTTGGCTCCCCCCCCCCAATGGGTAGATCACTGCTAGTTTTGTGTGTGTGTGGGAGTAGATCACAGTCTCTTGGGAGTTGGACATCCCTGTTGTAGAGTTGAATTTTGTTACATAACTGGCCACAGGTTGTGAAGACTGGGCTGAATTAGGACTATAGCATAGAAGGCCCCCTGTGGTCCAGGAGTGGCCCACATCAGTGCTTCCTCTTCTCAAGGGAATTAAATTTTCCACTGGTGTCAATGGGGAACTTTCCTCCAGTGTGAACAGCAGGCACGAGGAAGGGGGACTGATTCCAATCATGACCACGGAAGGGCCAAAGGGCCCTCCATATCCCAGTTGAGCTTAACACACACACACACCCTACGCCAGTTATTTGCTTAGCAACAACCAGCTTTGCAATGCAAAACTACATGACTGTTGTGTTCAGGTCTGAAACCAGAATCTGCAGGGCAAGACAGGGTCAAAAGCCGCAGGACCACGGATAGCTCCGAGCAAGTAGATTGCTTCAACAAGGGTTGAGATCAGACCGAGCCTTTCAAAGCCTCTGCCCCCTTGTAGCTAAGTTTAAATTCTTAAAGGGCCGATCCTCTGGTCCATTCCATAGCCTCCTGCCTGGTGCACCCCATGCGCTACTGGACTGGTGAGGTCCTGTGGGAGGCATTTGGTTCCTCAAACTGAGGGGGGTCTGGGTTTTGTCTCATGAGTGGTGTCTAAGGGAGGTTCTTTTGGGGGCTGGTGTCCATCAGGCTCAGTGGTCTCCTGATTTCCATCTGCCAGATCAGATCAGAGCCCTTAGCTGGAGACAGTTCAGTCTCTGGCTCCAAGTCTGCTGCTGGTTGGGTCATGACACTGGCAAGAAATCATGCATAGTTTGACCATGAAATGTCTTCCTTAGCTCTGTGAGTTATTTGTACTGAAAGTCTGCTGGAGGGACCCAGCCCGACATGCTTAAACTTGAGCAAGTAAGTCATGAGTTAGGAAAGTAAAAATGTTAAATTATGGAAATGAAAAATAATATTCTATTAGTCTGTCTGAGTGGGCTGTGCTGCTTTCCATTCTAAGGAGCAAGACTGCATGTAGGTACTATTTATTTCCCTCCCCAGGGTACTGGCACTGAATGGCTAGGACAAGGTCAGACCTGCCCTGCCCTGTTTCTTAATCCAGGAAATCATTCCTATAAAAGGTTATGCCCTTGCTTCAATTTCTTAGCCAAATTTCATATAACTAAACAGACAAGTGTGAAGTGCTCTCAGTCTGGGATCAGCAGGTGCTAAACTCCCTGGATTTGACACTACGGCTTCAACTGGTGGTGGGAATGGGAAGAGAGAGACACTTGACTTTTAACTCACAATGACTGCACTGTCCCATGGATCTCCTTTAGCCTCACAAAGGGGTATTATATCATTTAGGGAAAATAAGATCAGCTGCTTGCTCTATATATTTTCACCACAGCAATTCTATTTGTATGTTAACAAACATGACTTTCTGGTTCTCTCAAATGCTGTGTTTCCATCGGGGGCGGGGATTCTAACTAAATTTATCTCACTGCATATTAATACATTTGTTCTTTTGGCCCATCTATTGGAAATGTTTATACGCTAACCTGGGCCCTCAATCCACCCTGTGGCCCAGATCTATGATGACCCAGTTTGGGCTGATCTGTCCTGTTCTGCCTCAGAGACCACCTGCCCTGGATCCATCCCTGTACCAATTCAGAGGTGAGGTCAGGGTTTTTTAAACCCTATTTTAACATATGGTCAAAAGTGGGATGGCAGAGACACTGTGTCGCCTTCTCCCCTCCCCTTCCCCACCGAGAACAGGCAGTTTCAACCCTGCAAGATACTGCTCCTTCACTGCATGCTGGGAAGCTGCTTCTGAAGGAGCAGCACCAAGCAGGATTGGATCTTCTACCAGCTGGTAAGTGGTAGGATCCGACCCTGCATGGTGGGAAGAAGGTGGGAAGGAGGAGAGGTTGGGCTGAAAAGGCATCTATCCACACCCACCATAACCGTCTTCCACAAAGTTGCAGCCACTTGGTAGGTCCTTCATTTTCATGGTTGCTCCTTCTTTCTGCCTGGGCTGCCCAACCTGAGCTGCAGCAATCTGAGGCTGTCTCAGCCCCACTCAGCTGAGACCCAGATCTCTGAATCAGCCTGATTTGGTTGAAATCTGCTGCACAACCCTAATGCTAGGCTGCTGATGTTCAAAAGATGTATCAGGACTCACTAGTGGGTCATGTCCTGATCAAATGTGGGTCACAGCAGGAGCATTACCACAGAGCAAATATACATAAAATAAGCAATACATATACAGTGGTACCTCGGGTTACAGATGCTTCAGGTTACAGACTCCGCTAACCCAGAAATAGTACCTCGGGTTAAGAACTTTGCTTCAGGATGAGAACAGAAATTGTGTGGTGGTGGCCCGGCAGCAGCAGGAGGCCCCATTAGCTAAACTGGTACCTCAGGTTAAGAACAGTTTCAGGTTAAGAACGGACCTCCAGAACAAATTAAGTTCTTAACCCAAGGTACCACTGTGTGTGTGTATATATATATATATATATATATATATATATATATATATATATGCTTTCGTAGATTTTCACGGGTATAGGTATGCAGGTTTTGGTGTCCTCGGGTGTCTTCCCGTGTAAAAGTTGGGGTGTCTAGGCGACGTTTCGACGAGGTCTCACTCGTCATCTTCAGGCTGGTGCTTTCGGCTTCTTGTTACTGGAACAGAGCAGGATCTCAGTGTTTGAGTTCCTATAAATACTGTTGAGGGCTGTGGTGTATAGCCTCCAATGTTCTGGGCCGAGAGGAAGTTCCCAGGCTAGTGTGCCTTTTCTTCTTTTGTTCCTTAGTTGCTTGAGGGATATCTTGAGTGATTTCTTGAGTGATATCCTGAGTACCACTTAGGTGGGTCATTAGGTGTGGATTAGTTGCTAAAGCCTTTGTGTCTTGACCTCTTGAACTTTGTGAAGAGTTTTTCTGAGAAGATGGCTGTAGTTGTGCTCTGGCTTGGCTTCGTGTATAGGGGCGAGCTGTGGTTTTGTGGCCTGTGCCAGCCAGATCTGTGTAGGGATTGCAGGGGGGTGCAGCATCCGGAGGTGCCATCATGGTTTGGCTACTGGATGGTGTCTGTAATTTATCTGTGGAGAGGGTCTGGGTTTGGGTCTGGTGTGGTTGATTGGTGATGGCGTTCTGTGTGCCTCTGGATCTGGTGTCAGTTTTTGTGGGGAGGGCTAATTTCCAGATGTCTGGCAAGCGGGATGTGTCGTCACGCTTGTTCATGTTGTGAGGGTGTTTCTCTATCTCGATGGCTTCCATGATTATTCTCTTGTGGTGATGTTCCATGTTAGAGAGCAATTTGGAATCTGCAAAATTAATTTCGTGTCCTGTTTCTTTCATGTGTTGGAAAAGAGAGGAAGTTTTTTCTTCTTTTTTGACGGCATTCTTGTGTTCTGCGATACGTGCATTTATTCGTCTGTTTGTTTGTCCAATGTACGTGGCTGGGCAGACTTTGCAGGGTATTTCATAGACCCCTTGGTTTTCCAACTGGATTTTATCCTTGGGGTTTCTGAGGATATTGGCTATCTTTTGGTTGGCGCAAAAGGCTGTTTTGATATTGTGTTTATGGAGGATTTTGCTAATTTTATCTGTAGTGCCCTTGATATAAGGAAGGAGGGCCATGCCATTGTTTTCTTCTGTGTCTTGGTTTTTGGGGGGTGTTTCTTTTTGGATTAGCTTCGTAACCCTGTTTTGCTGGTATCCATTGGCAATTAACACATTTGAGAGATTCTGTAACTCAGTTGTCAAGTGGTCTTTGTCAGCCAGGCGTTTGGTTCTGGAGATGAGAGTCTTGGCTACGGAGTTTATTTGTGCAGGGTGGTGGTGTGATTGTGCATGTAAGTAGCGGTTGGTGTGTGTTTTTTTCCGGTAGATAGTGTGTCCTAGGGAGCCATCAGGTTTTTTGTAGATTAGGACGTCAAGGAAGGGAAGTTGGTTGTTGGCTTCTATTTCCATAGTGAATTGTATTTTGGGGTGTAGGCTGTTGAGATGTGTGAGGAAGCTGTCCAGTTTTTCCTTCCCGTGTGGCCAAATTACAAAGGTGTCGTCAACATATCTGAGCCAAAGTTTGGGTTTGTGTTCTGACTTGTCTAAAGCATTGGTTTCAAAGTGTTCCATGTACAGGTTTGCGATGACCGGTGAGAGGGGTGATCCCATAGGTGCTCCTTCTATCTGTTTGTATCTTTGTCCATTGTGGATGAAGTACGTGTTGGTTAGGCAGTGGTTGGTCAGGTCCAAGATGTATTCGGGGGGATTGTATTTGTTTTGAATGGCTGTCAAGGCTTCATTAATGGGCACTTGTGTGAAGAGAGATACAACATCGAAGCTCACAAGTAGGTCATTGGGATGTAGGTTTTGCTTCTTTATTGTTTCTATGAACTGGAAGGAGTTTGGAACGTGTGAAGAGATGGATTCTGCATAGGGCTGAAGTTGCTTGGCGAGAAATTTAGCGAGATTTTGTAGAGGTGAGCCTATGGAGCTGACTATTGGTCTGAGTGGTGTTCCCTCTTTGTGTATTTTGGGGAGGCCATAGAGTTTGGGGCATCCGTCAAAAAAGAAGAAAAAACTTCCTCTCTTTTCCAACACATGAAAGAAACAGGACACGAAATTAATTTTGCAGATTCCAAATTGCTCTCTAACATGGAACATCACCACAAGAGAATAATCATGGAAGCCATCGAGATAGAGAAACACCCTCACAACATGAACAAGCGTGACGACACATCCCGCTTGCCAGACATCTGGAAATTAGCCCTCCCCACAAAAACTGACACCAGATCCAGAGGCACACAGAACGCCATCACCAATCAACCACACCAGACCCAAACCCAGACCCTCTCCACAGATAAATTACAGACACCATCCAGTAGCCAAACCATGATGGCACCTCCGGATGCTGCACCCCCCTGCAATCCCTACACAGATCTGGCTGGCACAGGCCACAAAACCACAGCTCGCCCCTATACACGAAGCCAAGCCAGAGCACAACTACAGCCATCTTCTCAGAAAAACTCTTCACAAAGTTCAAGAGGTCAAGACACAAAGGCTTTAGCAACTAATCCACACCTAATGACCCACCTAAGTGGTACTCAGGATATCACTCAAGAAATCACTCAAGATATCCCTCAAGCAACTAAGGAACAAAAGAAGAAAAGGCACACTAGCCTGGGAACTTCCTCTCGGCCCAGAACATTGGAGGCTATACACCACAGCCCTCAACAGTATTTATAGGAACTCAAACACTGAGATCCTGCTCTGTTCCAGTAACAAGAAGCCGAAAGCACCAGCCTGAAGATGACGAGTGAGACCTCGTCGAAACGTCGCCTAGACACCCCAACTTTTACACGGGAAGACACCCGAGGACACCAAAACCTGCATATATATATATATATATATATATAAAAAATAGAAGTGGGTCCACAAACACATGTTTGGGTTAAAAGTGGGCCCTGGGTCTGCAAATACCTGCTCTAGATCACAAATGAGAACCTCGGTTCCATGGGCAAAATCTGGCCCCACAACTCTCACTAATTTTGCTTTGCTCTGCTGCCCAGGAGGACTCTCCTGTGTGAGTGTCTGAGGGCCCTGCTCTTGCCGCTTACCATCTACCTGGCCCGGGGTGGGGCCTGAAGCCTCATAAGGACTGCTGCACTCTGCTGCCCAGGAGGACTCTCCTGTATGAGTGTCTGATGGTCCTGCTCCTGCCGCTTACCACCTACCTGGCCCAGGGCGGGGCCTGAAGCCTCACAACGACTGCTGTGCTCCGCTGCCCAGGAGAACTCTCCTGTGAGAGTGTCTGAGGGCCCTGCTCTTGCCGCTTACCATCTACCTGGAACGGGGCAGGGCCTGAAGCCTCATAAGTACTGCTGCGCTCTGCTGCCCAGGAGGACTCTCCTGTGTGAATATCTGAGGGCCCTGCTCCTTCCTGCCACTTACCACCTGGCCAAGGGAGGGGCCTGAAGCCTCACAGGGACTGCTGTGCTCTGCTGCCCAGGAGGACTCTCCTGTGTGAGTGTCTGAGGGCCCTGCTCTTGCTGCTTACCATCTTCCTGGCCCGGGGCGGGGCCTGAAGCCTCATAAGGACTGCTGCGCTCTGCTGCCCAGGAGGACTCTCCTGTGTGAATGTCTGAGGGCCCTGCTCCTTCCTGCCACTTACCACCTGGTCCAGGGCAGGGCCTGACGGGCCTCACTAGGACAGTTGCTGTTACTGCTGGAGGGGTGCAGAGTGCTTTTAAAATGTTTTAAAAATTTTCTTTTGAGTTTTTTGTATGTGGGGGTGGGGGGTGGGATGGATGTTTATTGGGCCTGGGAATTTGTTTGATTTTATGTTTTTGTAATTGTTATTGTTTATTTGTTTGAATTGTTTTATTTGTTTTTGTTTTTTTTAAGGTGTTATTTTGTTCTTAAGGGGAAGGGTCCTGAATGGGGTAACTGTGCCCCTGAAGGACCAGGTGGACAGCCTGGGAGTCATTTTGGACTCACAGCTGTCCATGGAGGCACAGGTCAAATCTGTATCCAGGGCAGCTGTTTACCAGCTCCATCTGGTACGTAGGCTGAGACCCTATCTGCCTGCAGACTGTCTCGCCAGAGTGGTGCATGCTCTGGTTATCTCCCGCTTGGACTACTGCAATGCGCTCTACGTGAAGGTGACCCGGAAACTACAACTAATCCAGAATGCGGCAGCTAGACTGGTGACTGGGAGTGGCCGCCGAGACCATATAACACCAGTCTTGAATGACCTACATTGGCTCCCAGTACGTTTCCAAGCACAATTCAAAGTGTTGGTGCTGACCTTTAAAGCCCTAAACGGCCTCGGTCCAGTATATCTGAAGGAGCATCTCCTCCCCCATCGTTCTGCCCGGACACTGAGGTCCAGTTCCGAGGGCCTTCTGGCGGTTCCCTCACTGCGAGAGGCCAAGTTACAGGGAACCAGGCAGAGGGCCTTCTCGGTAGTGGTGCCCGCCCTGTGGAACGCCCTCCCATCAGTTGTCAAAGCGATAAACAACTACCTGACATTCAGAAGACATCTGAAGGCAGCCCTGTTCAGGGAAGTTTTTAATATGTGACATTTTTGTGTATTTTTCATCTTTGTTGGAAGCCGCCCAGAGTGGCTGGGGAAACCCAGCCAGATGGGCGGGGTACAAATAAATAATAATAATAATAATAATAATAATAATAATAATAATAATAATAATAATTGCACCCTCTTTTCATGGAATGTGCCCTTGAACTTGGATAATGCTTCTTGCTTGCCTGAATAGAGGGTATAGAGGCATGTGCAGAGGGGCCATCTAGCACCCAAGATTGGAAGGGCTGGCGTGCATGATGTCACATTGTCGGGAGGTGGTCAAGCACAGAGCCCAGTGTGGCACAGCTTCCTCTCTATGCTCAGGAGGAGCCAGCCACTGGACTGTGTGGCACTCACCTCAATGATTGGCTTCCTCTGCCCCTTCAATATTAAGGGGGTCTGGCCCTGTGCCAGAATATTTTGTGGGGGCTGAAGATACCTCTGCCCCCTAGGAGTTGGTGTAACTTGAGGGTGTGTAAGTCTGGGTAGAAAGTAGCCTTCTGTACCAAGGCAAAATCCAGATGAAGAGTTCTGCTCACTTTTGTATCTGTTTGTGCACACTTTTGCCTTTGGATCTGCCCACCACTGGCAAGCCCTCATACAGCTTTCCAGAAGCGACTGCAGACTGAAAAAGGTCATCCTCTTCACTCTAGGCATCTTTGCATGTAAGAAACTGGAAACTGATTGAATTAGGTTAAGGTGTCCAATGCATTGCCAAAAAAGAGGAAAAACATTAACCCAATCCCCAAAAAGAGCACAACAGTGGACATGCATAAAATGTGCATGTGCCAATGTATATGAATAGGTGCAAAATTAGAAATCATTTCTCTTCCCCTCCCCCCACTCTCTCTACAAACACACATTCTCTCCTAATGCTCTTGAACCCAGTAGGCAGTGACAGCTATTGATTCACTGGGTGTGTTTTTTGAGTGAGGTTAGTCTTACTGGTAAACCTGAAGCAACGAAACAGCCATGGAATTTCATATACCAAGTAATTCCTGGGGGTGCCACGGTAAGGACAGCGATAATAATGACTCTCCCCAAGAACACCGACTTTCCTGTGAATGTTAGCTGTAAAATGCCTTCTGCTTCCTTCCTTTCTCTGTCCCACTTTACAGCGATCCGAACAGTTCCCCCTTCCAACTCTATTAAATGAATTAATGCCTATTTAAAACGAATGTAGCTGTGCAGTTGTCAAATCATTTCCAGTAATCATTTATGGTTTTTGACCCTGTTTAGTTAAAGGACACTTTACATAGCAGAGATGTATCAAAGGAGATGTGTGCCCCTCTTTCCATTGATCTGCAAAGAGGGAGGTCACTGAACGAATTTGGGATTTTAATTTGAATATTCAGCTTTTGAACTGTGCTCATTGTGGTGTTTGATGAAGGCTATTTCTCTCCTGGTCTCTGCTAATTATATATTTCTCCTAGATGATATTTTTTATTTCTGATGTGCTTGGGATTACTGAAGATGCCTAATTGAAGTCTTTGGTCAGATTTTTATCGTGTTATCCCTCTGTAACTCTTTATATACAGATTGAAATTTCTTATCTGGCACCTTTCACAGTCTCTGTGCTTAGTGGTGTGAGCCACACTACAAAGTATTTTATTTATATTGCTGAACTGAAATAAAGGGGGAGGACTTTTCCTGAAATGTCAAAAACAAATCCACACCTAGGATATCCATCCTTTGGACTGTGCCACTTGTTCTGGACCTGCTAATCACTCTGCAGGAATAACAGCTAAAGAATCCCTGTCTCTTGGTCCCCAAGAGTGGCATGTGGTGAAATTTTTCATAGGGGAACAGTTGGGGCCAGAGGTGCCAGCTTGCAAGGGCAATTGGCGGGGGCTGACATCTCAATGTTGCATGTGTGAGCATTGCGCCTCCCTCCCTAAGCTGGGCAGAAGCTTCCCAGGATTGGGAAGGAAATACCAGGGGGACATTTAGCAGATCAGCCCAGTCCCTCAGGCCCACTGACAGCAGGCCACTGGTTTCCAATGTCCCTGTCCTACTAGCACAAAAGACTTGTGGCTGCAGAATGGAACTTCCCTCTGACCTCCTTTGCAGTGTCCCGTGCATTTGCAAAATCAGCTCCAGGGGGTCAAATTTGGGAGTGCGGTGGGTGGGGAGAGCATGGGATGGGAAGTTCTGTGGCTGCTTTCAGAGCGTTGGGTACAACCCATGGTGTTGTGGGAGCAAATTTCATAGTTTAACTATGTGCTGTATGAAGGAGTCCTTCCCTTTGCCTCCTCTGGATGTCTCCCACCTCCCAATTCAGCTTCATCAGTGTCATGTACTGAGTTGAATAGGATCCAAAAGGCAGCAGTCTGATTGGTCCTAGAACAATAGGATCCAGAATGCAACAGTCTGATTGGTCCACAGGAGCCACCCAATCCAGCTCCAGGTGGAAGTGAATCCGCAACCTGATAGGCCTACAGGAGAATCCCGGAATTAGCCAATCACGTGGGGCCCATTGTGTAAATAATGTATATAAAGCAGACATTCTGGGGGAACTTCCATTCCTCCTTACCACTATGAGCTGAATAAAGAGCATGAAATCCACTCTCGACTCCGAGTATATTTCAATCAGATGGCCCTGCTTTCTAGTAATATGAGAGAGGGAGAAAAACTTGACATGACACCCTCGCCCCAAAGAAAATCTCCCCTGTCCAGAAGTACATTTCAAGCAACCATATCCACCATCACATCTCATTTCTTGGATGCCTCACTTCCTGCACTTTCCCTGTGCTCCGTGCTAATAATAATTGAAAATCGTGGCCAGGGTATGGCTTGAAGGGCACGTGAGGCCACCACCTGGCTGAAGCTCAGCAGGTTTGGGTCTGGTCAGTGCCTGTAAGAGCACCTGGGAGCGACATCTACGCCACCTTGGGCTCTATGGACAGGTGGGACAGAAACCCCGGGAAACAAGCAAACCGAAGGGTTGCAGAATGCAGATCTGAAAAGTGAAAACCATTGCTCTTAGCAACAGTAGTTTCCCCTCTGAGATGAGCAGAATTATCACCAGCTGCCGGTGAATGTGAGCATGTGACAACAGAAATCCCATGTCAGAATCCTCTTTGTGTTTCTGTGGAAGGGCAGCCGTGTTTCTGCCCTTCTTTCTGAGAAGGCAGCCATCCCTGGCAAGTGCCACCCTTTGCTGCCCTGCCAGCGCTCTGTCACTGCAGCATTGTGCCAAAGCGAATGTTGTGCCCTTGCCATCAGTCTATACCGCCAGATGCCATCACATGCATTCCAGTGGGCTGTGTGTACAGTGGCAGAGAGCCAAGCGTTGTGAGTTTATGACTGTGCAGCCACTCTCTCTGCTGTGACAAATGCGTTATTTCTCCAAATCTGCAGCAGCAGACCTGATAAGGGGAGAGCTGGGATGAACAATAGGCAGAAAGCCTAGCGACAAGCTATATAGGCAGCTTAGAACTGGATGGCACGTTTAGCAAAGAGACATGATACGGCCCTCTTAGGACTTGGTCACTTCAGGGGTGGCGGAGAGGAAGCGTTTTAAACGTTGCCCCATTTTCCCATGGACAACTAACACATCAAAATAAAAGTCAGTGGTAGAGCAGCTACTTCAAGTGCAAAAGTTCCTGTGTTCAGTTCCTGGCATCTCCAAATCAGTTCAGATTCCTTGTTTTATTTTCAGAAACCACTACGTTTTGTTGGTTTGGGGGCTTCATTCCACTCCCACTTTGTAGAGCTGCTTTGTTTCATAAATGAAACTTTTTTTTGCATTTCCAACTGATTTAAATGAGGGAAACACAACACATCTATAAATTTCACCTTTTTCTACCACAGAATTGCATTCTTTCGGCTAAAATACTGACATTTCAGACAAATAGGTCCAGCGGCTTTTTATGTTCCAAAGGTAACATTTTTAAAAAGTTTCTGCTGCTCCGCCACCTGGCTTTTGAAACTAAGTATTTGCATGGAACTTCTTTGGCCCAGAAATGGAAGACAGTCCAGGACTTAACCCTTTCATTGTGGTGTAAGAACATGTGGATTCTGGCTATTGTAGAGAAAATAACTCACAAATTACATGCTTCTAATGGTAAGGAAGATCCAGAACATTCCTATGCCTTTGGGAGGAATTTAATTTCTTATGTGTCAAATTCAGATATACAAAACTCTCTTCCCTCACCAAATCACAAAATTTAGCTTTCATTGTGTGCTTTGCCGCTTTTATTTTTCCACATTATCTTCTCTCTATTTATTTGGAAAATAAATGTACTGCTCTTCTGTTTTGTAATTTTGATTATGTTTTCTTTTTTGTTGGCTGCACTTTTAATTTTATGTTAAGGGGAAAAATACTTTAATTAAAAAAAACACTTTACATAGATGCACACACACACACACACACAGAGAGAGAGAGAGAGAGAGAGAGAGAGAGAGAGAGAGAGAGAGAACCTCATTTGATATGGATATTTGCATCATGCAGGCAATGTAAGGCATTATTCCATTGACAGATAGACTTGTCAATTACAGTGTTGACAAGCACTCAGTCACCCTTTTCTGCCCCTTCCTGGACATAGGCAAGGCAGAAAATCATTACACAAAATACAACTGAAACTTCATTAAGCACTTTGGTTCTAGCTGCCTTGTCCCAGCTTCTGTTGCCTTCCACTTCATTTTACCTGGCTATGAACCACCCTGATCTATTTCACATCTGAATCTGATCCAAAGTGATTGCACAGCCCTTACACCTAATAACTTTTGGCATACCTTATTGGTTTCATCCCAGGGTTCTGCATGGGATGGTCAGTGGAAGCTTGAGAGACATTGCAGGGTACTGAAGATGAGGTTGAACTTAAGGGTTGCAGCTCACAGCTGGCCCATTGTGCCTGAATGCAAAGCAAGCAGAACTGCGGAGAAGGTGAGGAGCAGATTCCATTCTGTCTCACTTGTGTTGGAATGCAAAACAGCCGCATAGAACATCCTTCTTCAGTGAACACAGCCCTTTACAAGAAAGGAAGGTTAATAAAGAAGGACATTGGGCTGTATCCAAGCCTGCAACTCTGCTCAGGCAAGGGGCTTCCTCTCTCCTGTCCCTTCCAGACCCATGTGCACCCTCAAAATCAAATCCAGAGCATTGGATACAAGCTCCGCCCTCCTTTTAAACTGGGTGAACATAGCTTTAAAAGGTAGAGTAAGATACACAAAGTGAAAGCTCATCCACACTTATCTTTTGCCCCATGCTTTCTAGGCAAAGATCTGGGGTTTCCAGGTCTGACAACCTCCCCCCCCTGCTTTTTTTTGGGGGGGGGGAGGGTTTGCCCCGGCAAAAGCCCACTATTTACTACTGAATCAGAACACATGGCAATTTGTTCCAATTCAGCAGTAAAAACTGGGTTTTCATGGGGAAAGCAGTGGGGAGTGGGGTGCTCTCAGAAACAGACCAGGAAAGCACAGGCCTGTGGCTAGAAAGTGTGGGGCGAAAGGTAAGAGTGGATGAGCCTTGAGAAATAGTTTTGAACCCATTTGCTTCATAATGGTCATTATAGTAAAGACTCATATCTCCCCCCCAAGCTTTTGACAGACTAAGCGGATGCTATTTTTTTACTAGTGTGTCTGTTGTGGGGGGTATTTTCTTCTGTTTTATATGTAATGTATCTATATTTATGTATTAAATGTTCTGTCAGTTGCTTGGAGACCTTCAGGTAACAAGTGACTAAGAAGTATTATTATTATTATTATTATTATTATTATTATTATTATTATTATTATCTCTACTACTATTTCCTGCTAAACACTATAGTTGACACCAGTCACAATGGCGAGAAATAGGAAATTTCAAGGAGATGTAACAATTGAGGGGAGGTTGAATGAGGGGAGGTTATGTCGAGGCTGAGGAAGATCTAGAGATCTGGATGGATCCAAGTTCACAGAAGTTTATAAAAGTTTGTTTTACTGGGAGTAAAGAAATGCAATCTAAAACACAAGCTATGATGTGGAGCCTGGCTATGGGAACTTGCTGCTGGAATACTTTCCTGCCCGGAGAGGCCTGGCCGCACGTTTCCTGGATTTCTGCACTGTCTCCTGTCAGCAAAGTGCTGAGACAACAAACTTAACCTCTCTGTCCACGGCGCACCTATCAGCCGCGGTTATTAAAACCCACAAAAGGTAGAAGAAGGGAAGTGAATGGGTCTAAAAGGAAGGAGGGGAAGAAAGAAGCACTTTCCTCATTTGGATTACCTCCTACAGAAACAGGACCTGCCAGAGAAAGGCAGAGATGTAATTGCTGGCCTGAAAGAGAAAGACAAACTATAAAAGGAACGAAAGAGAAGAAGGGGAGAAAATTGATAATGAAAATTTATCCTCTGAGCTAACGGTTAATTAATTCTGAAAATATCTGTCAGGCTAATAGAAGGTGGGGGGCGGGGAGGCAAGAGGAAAGCACGTGCCACAAAACACAATCAGTAAAATAATAATAACCAAAAAAAAAAAAAAAAATGAAAGCGGAAAAAAGATTTTTGTAAGGTGTTGCTATCTTCTTACAGAGCAGGCCCTTGGCTTCCCAATGTCATTCTCTACACAATTTTTTCCCCTCCCTTCGTCTCTTTTCAGAAATTGTTCTCATGAATGATTTATATATGTCTAGTTATCTGGAGTGATTTCTATGGACCCGGGCGCGCTGCTGCATAATTGTTAATTTTAATGCCATAATAGCTTCAGATGGAGGAAGAGATTAGGCGTTTATTGCACAATTAAATGAAACATACTTGAGAATCACAAAAGGTTCCGTAATTATTTCAGACCATTAATAAAATGGGCATTAATTTATATGGGACACAAAAGGGAAAGGAAATAGATTTTCATTACAGCAATAGAAGCCGAGAGTAGTAATAGATCCTTGTTGAATTCTCTTTCTCTCTCTCTCTCTGAAATTAATTGTTGCCCAGCTTATTTCAAAGCAAAATAAAAGAGAAATAAAGTGTGTTAAAGAAGCCCTGATGAAAGGGCTTTGTTTGATAAGGACAATAGCCACTGATAAACTCCAAATAAAAGACGGCGCTTTGATTTTGGCTTCTGTCCTGAAGGCTGAGAGCGTTTTCACAAACAGAGGGTTTTCCAACAGAACAATGCTAATATAGGCCAGAAAAAGAGGGGGGAGATGAAGGAGGGTCCCCTTTGAATCTTGGATATTTGTTTCTGTTCCCTATTCATGTAAGAGATTCCTCCACCCCCTTGTCTCCTTGTCCTCCCTCCCCGCCATGTCCCATCTCAAAACACACGCCTTAAGCAAAGTCTAAGCTGTGCCTCATTTTAACTGTGCGTCTCCACTCCACTGCCAACTGGTTCACCCTACCCTGCTCACTGCTCCTCACATGCCAGCACCTTCTTTCTCCTTGCACCTTCCTCTCACCTGTCCAATGTCAACTGCAAGTCCTTCAGGGGACTGCCATTCCCATTCTAGGTAACAGACAATGCCAGCCATGGAATTGGTACCAGATAAAAGCTGCATATGGGTCCACAGTTTAATAGTCTGTATTCTGATTTGGGGTGTGCAGTGATATCTCCTGTTGTTGTTGTTGTTGTTGTTGTTGTTGTTGTTGTTGTTGTTGTTTTCCTTGCCTAATTGAAATGAGGAATTGAATCAAAGTGGGGTGGAATTAACCCTTTCTGCTGCATAAATTAATCTATGGACACCTCCCCTCCTGAAGCTGTTATTAACCACATAGGGAGGAAAGCAGGAACCTTTTTCCTGAAAGCATCATTTATGTCAAAGGAGTGGATATGAATGGACAGTTGCACCAAGGTGGGCCCTATTCGCATGATAATAGTTTTGGACCATGGCCGCCATGTTTTCCGTCAGCCTAGGATTATTCCCAGCTGAATTTCCAGACAGTCCGAGTCTATTGTTCAGGCTGATGCCACAGGCTGATGCTGGCAGAAGTTCTGTGCATGGCACTGACATGCATTTAACTGGATCAGCCTTTAGCAGTCTGCTTGGAAGTTGTTATAAGCTGACCGGAAACTGGAGCTGCTATAGCCCCCCAAAGCCACATGAACTGCATTGTGCAGTGCAGTGCCTAGGGTTTGTTTTAGATGTGGGGAAACAATCTTTGGACCCCCACACAGCTGTGAAGCATCTTTGCTTGGCTAGTAGCAGCTGGTGTGGTAGAGCAGAGCAGCCTTTATGACGCTGGCATTGCCACAGCTTACCAGTATGGGACAGTGAGGGTGGGGCTAGACTAAGGTTGATTGTTGTTGATTGTAAAGGGACCCCTGACTATTAGGTCCAGCCGTGACCGACTCTGGGGTTGCGGCACTCATCTTGCTTTATTGGCCGAGGGAGCCGGCGTACAACTTCCAGGTCATGTGCCAGCATGACTAAGCCGCTTCTGGCGAACCAGAGCAGTGCACGGAAACGCCGTTTACCTTCCCGCTGGAACGGTATCTATTTATCTACTTGCACTTTGATGTGCTTTTGAACTGCTATGTTGGCAGGAGCAGGGACCGAGCAATGGGAGCTCACCCCGTTGCGGAGATTTGAACTGCCGGCCTTTTGATCGGCAAGTCCTAGGCTCTGTGGTTTAACCCACAGCGCCACCCGCGTCCCGGGGCTAGACTAGTGCTATTCAAATAGGTCATTTTCAGGTTCTCTCACAGTCAGATTCTCATTTTTCAAATCCTAAGTTCAGTTCTCCACATTTCTATATCATTTTGCAATTATTATTATTATTATTATTATTATTATTATTATTATTATTATTATTTTAAGTCTATGAAAATTCATTAACATCTTTGGGAATGTTTCTCCTGCTTTATTCCATTTTATGTGCAATTTTACATAACATTCACATTTTTTTGCAAAGCAATTTCCCCTAATATAATGCATTTTTTGCACGCCATTCTCGCTAATGTTTTATGCATACTCTACCCTAGCAGATGCCCTTTTTGTACACATCATTTGTCTGGGGAACTCCATTGCAAAATTTGGATAAGTGTGAATTTCAAAGGATAGCTGTGTTTCAGTTTGCGTATTGCTTCCAAAATGTGCAAATTTGGTAAGCTCATCTTTAAATACAAACTGAATCATATGCCTCTCTCATCCCTAGGCTGCACAGGTGCACCAGCATGTGTGCCAGATTTGCTACATTGGTGAAGCTGCACATGCCAGACCCCCCCCACCCTGCCTGTTCCACCTCAACCCTGTTCAGATAAGCTGGAGTGATTCAGGTGTCAGGAGGACAGCATTGCCCCACCACACTGACAGTGGCTGCTCGTACCTCTGCTTTCTCAGGCTACCTGTGGCCAAGGCTTCTTATGGGGCTAAAATGCTGCTCTAAGTGCATCTAAGGAAGGCTGGGAGTGGGACGCAAGTGAATAAACGGTCACTACCATAACTCTCTCCTTCCACCGGCAGACTTACTCCTTCAGCTTATTTTTCTCTACTTGATACATGATATAAATTTCTATGTGAATTATTTCCCAAGCCTTGAAAGATAGTTCAGGGTCGACCTCCCATTGCAATTCAAATGTCTTCATTTGTCTTCAAAACTGCCAGCGCTGCTTTCATGTTACTTTTCGCCCTACACAACATTCTCCAGGGGGTGTTTGGGGGTGTAGGAAAGTTTGGATAGACAAAGATCCCGCTTCAGATCTCTCTCACATCTCCAGATAGCGCTGGACCCCTGTCCCATCTGAAACTCTGGGGAGCCGCTGCTGTTTCTCGCCAGAGACAGTGCTGAGTTAGATGAACCAATGGTCTGAATTAGGCGTCTCCCAATGTATTTGGCAAACAAAGAACTGCCAGTGCATCTCCCATGTGTGTCTATTGACCACTGTTTATGTGTTGGTCCCTCATTCACAAATAAAGTATCAAGTGGCCACCCTGCTGTACACAGGAGTATACAGAAGAAGGAAAGAACCATTTCCAGTGCATTTCCTCCTCTTAGTTGCTCCAAGAGCTTTTCCCTTCTTGGCCTTCATAGTGGAAGTGAGCTAAGAATGGTGAAAAGTGCTCACACAACAACAGGCTGCAGAGAGGTAAGGTGCGAGTGAGGGTTCATCATTCTTCTTCCACATGCTCCTCATCCTTTACTTTAATGGGGTGGACATATGAAAAAACTTGTGTATCTGCTACTGTTTCTTCTAGGTAAGTCCTTGTCCAAATGACATGAAGCTTTGGTTTAACTCAGAAATTTAGCATACTGATTGTTTGGAACCAAATGATTCCACTGGACATTGAGAGATGAGTATGAAATTTTTGGTAATTTTTGCTCAGGACACAGTTCTACATTTCAAGTTCAAATACCAGCTAAACATCCCCCCACAAAGCACAAATATTTTCAAGGGACCTGGGAAATACGTAAAATGCAATGTAATGTGTAATTCGCCTTGAAAATTGGGCTGCCATGATGACCTCTGGCACCCTGCACTTCTGTAACACAATTCTCTGTTTGATGTTGGGAACCCTCTCAAGCTCTGAGCCCTTTTATAAGAGACTGGGGAAAGGAAGGGGCCAAATGAATTCTAAGGTGTTGTCTGAAGAAAGGCCTTTTAAGCAAGGTCTCTTACAATTTCTTAGCATCCTTCGTCTCTGTGGGCCAAATGGCAAGTTACACTACAGCCATGTGCAATGTTAGTTTGATACCCGCTTTTTTATTGCAGAGGACCCTTGGGAAATGCAGGGGAAAGAAAGGCTGGATCCTTTCCTTGTGTCAGGACTGGGCCTCAGGAGTTCAGCAGCCTCAGACGAGTCAGGAATATAGAACCAGAAGTTGTGAGGTCCATGTCCAGGTCAGGAGGACAGGACAGGTTCTGCCACACAGTTCTTCCCTCAGACAGCTGACTTGATGGCAGTTATGCCAGTGTATAAAGTATAGGATTTTTTCATCCAAGGTGAAGGGCACATGCAAAAAGAATTATTTATTTATTGTTTCTTTATATCCTGTCTTCCTTCTTCAACAGAGGTGGCATACACAGGACCTCCCATCCAGGCACTGATCAGACTCAGATCTGCTTATCTGCAGCATGGCTCATGTATCAAATGCCTTCAGATCATCATCTGGGACTAATTGTGTATGAATTTATCAAAAACACAGAAGGATTGCCTCATTCCTTCCTAGCTGCCATATCTGACTTTTGTAATGGCATGCTCCTAACTCTCAGTGTTCAGGCCCTTCAACTTTAACAGGACACCTGTCTATTTTATACTGAGACTTGTGACCCTGTGCAAAATAATAATAATATGAGAATCAGCTCTTAAACTGGATATTTAAACAGAATATCTTGGTATATTATTCTAAATCTGACTCTCTCCCTCCCCCCCCCTCTCTCCACACACACACACAAACCAAGCAATGGTAGACTTTGGGCTTTAAAAATTCAGTGGCGTCCTGTGCGATGCCAAAATTTGTCCCTCCTCCTGCTTTCCATTCATCATGATTGCAGCGTCCCCTGTGGTGCCCAGTGCAGACAAACCAGTTATGGTCCCCTAAATCCGCCTCTGGACCAAGGAGGCAAAGGAATTGGGTAAAGACTTCACACGCAGGTCTTAGCAACAGGAGGGAGTTAGTGATATTGTAAGGCTTGGGATTTGGTTATTGAGGGGATATGAGATCACAGTGGGAAGAGTTTGACTTCCGGATGTGAATTTGAAACAACTAGACATATTTTGACATTCCTAACAGAACAGTGATTGGATTAGTACCATATAGTAGTATGATAAAACTGACCCGTTTGGTCAGATATAGTGAGGGCTGAGAAGGAGCTCATACTTTGAATGTGTTCTGCACAAAAATAGATTCCTTTTCTTAATTTCTTGAAACAGAGAGCCAGGCTCAACTAATGAGTCCTGCTAGCAGAAGCCCATGCAAGGACTTGTGCTAATGCAGTAGGGCTTAACTCCCTCTCCTCCCCCCATAAGCTGCCATGCCCCTCAAATTTGGCTCTGGGGTGCTGTTGGGAGAACCCCCAGAACAGCAGACAAGGTGAGGAGAGAGGGGATCATTCTGTCTGGCAAGCTGACCTGCTTTTCATAGCACTACACTGGATTCCCCCGGAGCTTGAGGCTGCAATCATCAATGCACATTTACCTAGGAGTAAGTCCCATTTAATTCAGTGGGATATATCAGTTTCCATTCATCTTAGTCTCTTTTATGATGTGCTGCATTTTAACTAAACCACTTTAAAGTCTAAGAAATAGAAGGAATACTTCTGTTTTAGCTTTTCTCTTATCCAATGTATCTGAAATGCCCTGGCATAACTTCACATTTTCTCCTCGTTGAGTATGACATTGCATGACCTGGAAATCTGTCGGTATCAATCAAGGCGCACTTTCATTTCTCTTGTTTGGTTCAGCTGTTCTGTTTGGCTTCAGCATCAAATCATTAAACAATGTCAGGCAAAGAAAAGGAGACAGAGCCGCAAACAGCAGGAGCTCAGAAGGTGTACATTCTGTTCAAGGCCTCTGGTTATGCCACTTTTAGAAGTCCTGGTTGGTCTAGATTCCCAGGAGGAGCACTCTTAGGCAAGGCAGAAAGGAATGTGTGTATAGCACAGCGTTCCCTAAAAGAATAATCTAGTTGGAAACATCTTACTTTTAGAAAGCTGGCCATAGTGGCTTCAAAACACAAATCAAACATTAGTCACAATCCATCAGAAAATTGAAATGAATGGGAATTTGGAATGAACAAGAGCGGCTTATGAGCATGCACTGCAGTGTTCTCATGAAGCCCCCATTCCTATCCTCTTGACCTATCCATTTTGTGGAACCGACATAGGAATAACATTGCCCCAGGCACAAAATTGTTAGGGATGCAAAATTTCAATCCCTGGTGCAGCCTCAGTACAGCTGCATGCTTCCATTGCTGGGCTGTGTTGAAAATAGCTTCTCCATGCAAACCAGGAAGTGACCTCTTCAGACAATGGAACGGCTCTTCTTTTCATATCTCTGTGGCTGCAATCTCCTGGGTGGCATGACACCATTAGGCAGCTGAATGTGCATGTATACTCCATCCATTTCCCTCTCTCCCACCCATCCTCCTCTGTGTAGCCCCAAGTGCTGGCAACCCCTGCTATGCCACTGGCCACAAGACACTCTCTTGTTTTTGCAGCAACAGATTGCCAGCCCAACCTAGCAATTCTAACCTAGATGCAGACTAGATATGTGTCAGCCTGGGACATACAGTATGGCTACCTTACAATTCTTACAATTTGTCTATAGATAATTCAGCAGCAGCAATACCAGCCAATAATGCCCTTGTGGAGTCACACTGTTTACCATTATGAAAAGCGTTGTGAGCATTTATTCCCACCCTTTATTTTTTTGCCTTTTAACCAGTTTCCAATTCGTAAGAGCACCACTCTTTGAAGTTTCCTTACATAATCTCTTGGGGTCCCGTTATGCAGTTAGACCTTTGAATCTTTTCCAGCTAACTTTTAAACACCTGGTGTTAGATTAACCACATTCCTGTAGGGTGCTGACCCTTCAGAGGAATCCTATACATAAACATCTTCTGTGTTCAGCAAGGATTGCTTCCTACAAATTGTGGAAAGGGATTGCAGGTTTAATAATAATTACACTTTAAACAGAGACATCTGCAGTTAACTTTATATTGAATCTGACCATTGGTCTATCCAGCCCAGTAGTGTGTACTGCAGCTGTCTGGAGGTCTCCAAGGTTTTAGACAGATGTCTTGCCCAGATCTGCTTCCTGAGATCCTGTTAACTCAACATGCATCCAAACTTGTATCACCTCCATTTCAAAATGATCCTGCAGTGTTACAGTCAAGCACACTAGTGCAGAACTGTGTGAATTCTTTCAGGACCACCAGGACAGTGACTAGTTACTATTTGGTTTGCATTTAGCGAGGCACTAGATGTTACAAGCAACACTGAAGTGCCACTTCAAACATCTAATCTAGGAGTAGTCTTCCAGATTTCAACTCCCACCATGTCTAACCTTTGGCCATCCAGTACGAAGGACGCCTTGTGCAAAGGCATTTATATTATGTTCCAGGTGAGGTCCATGGGGATAATGGAGAGGGAAGAACAAATATTGCATTTGTTAAATTTGTTAAATGAGCATTGCTAGAAACTCACAAATTACATCTAAAATTTTAATTCCTGTGCTGGCAACTTTGAAATTCGGTTTACAAATATGGCTTGAGAAGTGGCAAGTTATTTGTTCTTTGGTCACATGACAAAACAACCAGAGTGCTATTCCATTGCAGATTTCAGTATCCACCACTGATACTGTGATTTACCCTATTAAAGTCCATTGTGTGAATTTCTGGCCTTCAGAAAGAAGGCATTTTATTGCAAAAGTGTTTCAAAATACAGAGACAGCCTTCTGCTTAATGCCCCACCATGTCTACCTTTTGTTCACCACAGATGCAGGTTGTCTAAAAGTAGTTGCAGCTCAGAGAGTCATCTAGTGGCTGGAAAATAGACATCTCGTCACACTGTGTGCAGCCCATCTTGACAAAAAGTAAATATTGGCTGTTGCTGCTGTTACTCATGCAGTGCTTACACAGCCGAGACAGCTGGGACTTGGAGAAATGCAGATTCTATTTCTTCTCTGGCCCTGAGGGAAACCTTTATTAAATTCTAATCCCTGTGCAAATTTACTGAAGGGTCTTAATTGGGAAACACCATGGCTGCAAAGGTGTAACTGACAGCTTAATTTGGTCTTAGAAAGTGTGTATTCCTGCTGATGATGTTGACTGAGATGGAAAGAGTCCAGGTCTGCCTTTCAGGCTATGTCTGCTCCAGCAGCAATCATTGCGCATCATTTCCAGACCTGGCACATAGTCTAGATGGGTAGCCCAGTCTTGTGCAAAGTTAGCTGTACCTAAGAAGCTCATTGATTCCAGTGAATTTGGAGGGTCCAGAGGTGCCTTTGGAAATCTAAGACACTGTCGTGGGCACCACAAAATGCCCATTTCAGGGGGAAACTCATGATGTTCAGAACCCCTACCTCAAACAAAAGGAAAAACACCTGCACACACCCCAGACAAATAAAACATAGACCAGAAAAACCCCACAGGTTATCCCCCCAACCCCCCAATGGGTAGCATGGGACTTGTCTGATGGCACCATGATGCTCATGGGAGCTACACTGGGGAGCCCGGATCTAAATTATTCAGGAGTAACATGTCCCACATATGATGTCTGGAACAAGCAATGGGATGGGGCTGCCATAGCAAACTCATTTCTGTGTTTAGATCAGAAGCAGGGCTGGAGTCAGCAGGAATATGGGAGACGGGATCTGACCTCACTCCTATGCAGGGGCGTAGGAAGGGGGGCGGTGAGGGCGGTCCGCCACAGGTGTCATCCCTGAGGGGGGGCATGACAAAATCCCCCCGGATGCCAATTGCCGCACCAATTGCCCCCCTGGACACTGATCAACATGCAAGTGCCCCCAGTGGGTACCGATTGCGGTGCCGATCACCTCCCTGAGATGCTCACCGAACACTGCAGGCAGCACCCCCCTGTGATGCTTGCCCCGCCCACACGGGATGTTTGCCCCGCCCCGTGGGTGGCTATCCCCACCCCCAGGTGCACAGCATGTTCGCCGCTCCGGGTGCCAGAACAGCTAGCTCTACCTCTGCTCCTATGCTGCCACCTTGAGTTTGGGGGACAGTTATTTTCACAGAACTGAGTGTGGGAGATGAGATTCAATGTAACTGCAACATGATACATTCTATGTCAGAAGATCCAAGCTGCATATTCATTTAATTTAAATTTGCAAGTGCATGTATTTGAATGAATGCACATTTCAAAAGACCCATGGCTATTTCTGAGGTTAAAAAAAAAGAGCAATAAAATGAATTAAAATAAGCTTTTAAAGTTTTCAAGAAGGGGGATAAGCTGGATGTAAAATGATTTAAAATGATAAAATTATCAAACAATATATAAAATTATCAAACAATAGTTGCAATGAGGAGACCAATGTGTAGATGCAACACTGCCCTCTGGTGGGTGGAGTCAAGCTATGTAGGTCTCTCTCTGGGCAGGAAGCAGCAAAGGAGAGTTTCCTGTTTGGTGGAAGGGATGGGTCTTAGCAGGAAGAACCAAGTTATGTCTTTGTGGTTGCTTTCTTTTTCACAGTCATTGTATGTGTGCAGCAGAGTGACAACCATGAAGTCCTACACTGATTTGCTACAATACAAAATAAGCAAAAGAGTAGTTAAAGGGAAACATAAGAAGCTAAAGAAAGAGTCAGAATCAGGAGAGGAGGAAAAAAGGCCTTAGAGAGATGAAAGAAGGATGGCATTAGAGGGACACAAATAAGGAGATACAATGAAACATGAACAATACACAGTATTAGAAGAGCCAGTAAAAAAAATTCTTGAAAGAAAACTGGCTAAAATGCTAAACAGTCAGAAACTCAGATGAAAGTTAAAGAATGTGAGGCTTGGTTTATGGTCTATTTTGAATGTATTGTTGTTTATAGGCCAGTTTTCTCACCTGCTGATTATTAGAAACTCTCATTCACATAACTAAAAGTACAACCCTGTGCATGTCTAGGCTAACTGTTTCAGAAAGCTGTCTTGTCTCCTTGTCCTACAGACATGGTACTCTTGAGAAGAACCCTGAGTCTATACAGAAAAGATGCAGTGGAGCAGGTGGTGCTCTGGAACTTATTTTTGTGATATGTTTTAAAGCATCTGATAGCATGGAGAACCCATGCCAGCCCTATAATTTGACTACAGTGGACGCTCGGGTTGCGAACGTGACCTGTGTGGGATGCACGTTTGCAACCTGCAGCGGCATGTCTGTGCATGCACGGGTTGTGATTCGGCACTTCTGCGCATGCGCAAAGCGTGATTTAACGCTTCTATGCATGCTCGACTGCCGAAACCTGGAAGTAACCCGTTCCGGTACTTCTGGGTTTCGGTGCGTCCGTAACCTGAAAAAACGCAACCTGAAGTGTCTGTAACCCAAGGTATGATTGTATTCTTTTTTACATGCTAGCAGCGCTGCTGGAAGACACTTGAAGGCCATATGATAGCCTGGCCTGTGATCATACTAGTTATATATAACAATGCTAAGAACATGGGAAGGTGCCTTACACCAATTAAGAACATTGCTCTGTCTAGTTCTGTATTGTCTATGGTAGTGGCTCTCCAGGGTTTCAGGGAAGGATTCTCCTCCAGCCATTCCAGGATATGTCAGGGACTGAACCTGGGACCTTCTCTATGCAAATCAGATGTTCTACCACTGAGCCACTGTTCTCCCCCAAAGAACCATGGGATATATGTGAAGAGTAAGTGTACATGATCTTTTACCAATGGCTAAAGTGTGTGGGCTGCATATTTTTGAGTTGGGGTAGAGGATGCCAGAGTTTTACTAGCAACATGTCAGTTATGTATCCATTGCATATCCAGGCTCCATGGTCCAAAGTCATGAAGGTTTCAGCCTATGCAATTACATTTTGGAGCATTCTCATGGGACTAAAGCACTCCATAGGATTTGCGGCACCAGTGTGGTGATCTCCCTTCTTTTTCACTGATTGAGTCCTGCAGTCTTGGTTTGTGCATGAACTAAGGACAGAAGCAACTGCCATACTTGTGAAGTAGAGGCTGATCTTCTCCACAGTTCACAGGTGTATAAGCAATTAATCTCTCTCATTGTCCAGATCATGCGATGTCACTCCTTAATTTCTGACTTCCTGCCTAGTCTCAAAATCTAGCACAAACTGCTTGTCCTGGCCTTAGAAGTAATCCATGGTTTCCCTCCCTCCCTCCCAGTAGATATCCTTTCTGTGACCTTCTCACCACCTCAACCATCCTCAGCCATCTGAGGAAGTCCTGCTCCTTCAAACATCTCCACCTCCCCCCCTTGCCTTATCCTTAAGCTCTTTCCCCCCGTTCCAACCAAATAGCAACAGTAAAGCATTACATCTCAGACTGAATTTGGTTTCCCAAATTCCCAAATTGGGGTGGGGGAGGGGGAGAGATAAGTTCTGGGGTCATGTGATATTGGTAGAAAGCTCAGTGATTTGCAAATAGAATCAAATGAGACCTTGGGCAAAAATGTCAGCAGACATAGTGGGACTTCTGCTGGGGCAGTTGAATATATTTTGCTGCCTGAGTTGAAGGACAAGATGGCACCCCACCCCCATTCCATAAACCACTGATTGGCAGTTAAATCTTGCTTCAAAGCTAGCCATGGGAGAGCATCCTCCATTGCACCTGAGAGCAGGAGGGTAGCTTAGGTGGTGCAGGGCAGGCCATGTGGCACACACAGCTCCATCCCCCCCCCCTCCTGCTGCCAACCCTTCAACATCGGCTACCTTGGGAAGCCACCTTACTCTACCCAATGGTAGGGATGGTCCTGTTTGTGGCTCTAATTCTCTGGTGTGTTTTCCCTGTGTTAAGTTCACTTCTATGAAATAGGTCTTGGGGCAATTTCTAAAGTGTCTTGATCCTTCCTTCCTTCCTTCCTTCCTTCCTTCCTTCCTTCCTTCCTATGCTGTTTGAGAGTGAATTGTTTTGGGAAGCAACAATGATGCATAACCGCTAAAGAGTGGTGACGGAAGGGAAGAATAATAGCTTAGAATATGCAGAACTCATAACCTTATGAATGAAAGAACAAGCTATAACATTGCCTTGAAAGAAATGTCGCCTCTCCTCCTTCTCATTGAAATTACTGCCTGCCTAGAACCTTTCTTAGTAACCTATGCTTGGCTTCCTACCTTGGAACTCAATGGGGCAGCACAGGAAGCAGTACAGACTGTCTTTTCCAAGGTTTGAGTGATGCATCTCTCTCTTTAAGGGGGCCTGCTTATGGGCAGAGATAACACATTTAGTGCCAGCCTGGAAGGCGGGAGACGAAAACACTGGGGCCCTGATCAGTGCAGTGGTGCTTGACTGCCTCTTTCTATCTCTCTCAGGCCCAAAGACAGCTGAGCAATAATCTCTCCAGTCCCTGATTACAGCAGGGAAATCCATGACTTGGCAGCTCATAGGACTCTGGCAGCTGCCCAGGAAATATGGAAAACTCAGGAATTCCAAGCAGCACATTGGGCAGGTTTCTTACTACCCTCCAGCGTACGGCAGGTTTTGTGGTGATTGTCTACTTAAAACACTTCAGTGTCATCCTAACCAAGACACATCAGCTAGGAAATTACCTGCTCTGTCCAGGACAGGTGGTGACTGTTGCTGAGCAATGGTTGGTTCCACGTTTGGCAGGTAGCAGAGTAATAATGTAGAGCAGGGGTCACTGATGTGGTGCTTGCAGGTTCCAATGTGTGTTTGAGAAACCCTTATGGCACCTGCAAAAGGTCTCAATAAATATCCCCTCAAAAACCCACAGCGCACAAGAGGCTGCTTGTTCTTCCTGCTCAGTTCCTCTCCTACACTGAAAGCTGCACTTCAGGGTTGGCACTTGAGGCAAACCACAAAATGGCAGACACGTACTCCAGAAAAGAAGTGGGGAGAGAAGTTCTACAACAGTAAGAAACGGGGAACAAACTGGGTACAGGGCAGGAGGAGACCAGCAGTGCCTCCTATTTACTGAGATGTGGCTGTGGAGGCTGCCAAGGAGGTAACAGATCTCGCTTCCAAAGAGCATGCTGCAGCCGTAGGGTGATGAATTCCTTGGAGGCTGGATTTTGTGGTCCTGTATCTTATTCTGCTATTTTAGATGTGGCAGCCATTTTGTGCTATACCACACACCCCACGGCAGCCATTTTGTGGCTGGCATCCATTACACATCCACAGAACCCCAAATGTGCCCACTGGCCCCCCAAATGTTTGGCAACCCCTGATGAAGCAGGGCATAAGTACCAGTAACATAGAGGGCACATGCTGCTTATTCTGTGTACCAACTGTGCCCACAGAGTGCAGTCAAGAGGGGCCAGGGGCATTAACCAACCGGGCGGTTGCTGAGGATGGTTGTAGCACCAGTGTTGTCTACACAGTGTCCACAGCTGGTTTCTTGATTTCCACATAGGGTTGCCCCAAGGAACAGCTACCTAGAGAGGTGCTGCCATGCATGTGAAAATGAAACAGACACCATACCTGAGAATGCTCCTGTGCATTTAGAACTGGGGGGGAGCTTCATTCCCACCCCCCCTTAAGACTGGGGTTGCTTCCTATTGAGCCTTCCCTTTGCTGAGGAGGTCTATACAGGCAGAGAACTTGTGGTGCCTCCAGCATCAAGTCTGGATTACAGAGTCCTATGTGGAGGTCAGAGAGGGGAGAGCTGTTAGCAAGGATTTTCACTATCTGAATGAAAGCTTTAGGATTTCCCTTCACTTCAAAGAAAAGATGCCAATAGAAGCACATCCTTGCCTTGTCACATTGGTAGGCAGAGGCAGTATTAGCATCATTGACATGTAAGCAGAGGAAGCCAGGGGCTCAGAACTGTGGTTCCACGCTGTCATAAACTCACAGGGAAATTTTTCAAAGCATTGCACCGAGATTCAGCCATGCAACTCCCATTGACTTATGTATTAGTAAAACAGCTAAATCCCCACACACCACTTTGAACATTTCTCCTTAGGAGACTGAAAGGGACAGCAAGCTTCTGTTTTATTAGATCTAAAAGGAGAATTAAAGGAATATTTGTGTGGGAGTCAAGGAAACCTGCAGCATATCTTTGCCACTCTCTCCATCCTCCTGAATGATCAGTGCTGGCCCCAATACCCCCACGATTAACCTAGCAACAGGAAGTTATAGCTTGTTGTTTTTAAAACTTACTTGCATCCCAATGTATTCCCTGGGTTTTACTCAGTCAACTGGGGAGTTACACAGGAATTTACCTTATGGATCAAGTGCCAGATTCCTCAGTTTAACAAAGCCCATTCCCCGGCGTTTTGTTCCCAGGGAATAAATGGAGGGCAGTTGTTGTTGTTGTTGTTGTTGTTGTTGTTGTTGTTGTTGTTGTTGTTTCAATGAATTCTGCTGGAAGAGAGGAACAAGAAGTTATCCAGAGCAATGAAACCTAGGGATCTTTGAGTAATTTGAATTTTGAAATTTCCTCCACGAAATGGTCAGATCCAGAGCCCTTAGCTATATCCACCAGACCGCACAGTTCTTTAAATGTTACCATACAGTTCTCAGAAGTTTAAATGCATTTAAAAGAAAAGGCACATTAAAAATATATTGGCACATGTTAAATTGCAGCTTTTCTTGCCAGATGATTAGATCTCTGCCATGGGTGTCCACTTAGTATCGTTTATAATCATCTGTCTTTTCGTGTGTGTTACTTTTAACTGTTTTTCTTTTTTTAAAGTAGTTTTTATTGTATTCTGTACATCACCTTGAGATATATACCAGTATATGTCCAAGGTGATCAATAAATAACAACAACAACATTTAACCTCTCTTTTAAATCAGAACCAGTGAGGGCGGTGAAGGTCCTGTGTGAGTGTCTGGAGGCGGTTGGAGGATGGATGGCGGCTAACAGATTGAGGTTGAATCCTGACAAGACAGAAGTACTGTTTTTGGGGGACAGGAGGCGGGCAGGTGTGGAGGATTCCCTGGTCCTGAATGGGGTAACTGTGCCCCTGAAGGACCAGGTGCGCAGCCTGGGAGTCATTTTGGACTCACAGCTGTCCATGGAGGCACAGGTCAAATCTGTGTCCAGGGCAGCTGTTTACCAGCTCCATCTGGTACGTAGGCTGAGACCCTATCTGCCTGCGGACTGTCTCGCCAGAGTGGTGCATGCTCTGGTTATCTCCCGCTTGGACTACTGCAATGCACTCTACGTGGGGCTACCTTTGAAGGTGACTCGGAAACTACAACTAATCCAGAATGCGGCAGCTAGACTGGTGACTGGGGGCGGCCGCCGAGACCATATAACACCGGTCTTGAAAGACCTACATTGGCTCCCAGTATGTTTCCGAGCACAATTCAAAGTGTTGGTGCTGACCTTTAAAGCCCTAAACTGCCTCGGTCCAGTATACCTGAAGGAGCGTCTCCACCCCCATCATTCTGCCCAGACACTGAGGTCCAGCGCCGAGGGCCTTCTGGTGGTTCCCTCATTGCGAGAAGCAAAGCTACAGGGAACCAGGCAGAGGGCCTTCTCGGTAGTGGCGCCCGCCCTGTGGAACGCCCTTCCAGCAGATGTCAAAGCGATAAACAACTACCTGACATTCAGAAGACATCTTAAGGCAGCCCTGTTCAGGGAAGTTTTTAACGTGTGATATTTTACTGTATTTTTGGTTTTTATGGAAGCGGAATAAATATTTATTTTTAGAGGACTTTAAAAAGAACAAAATCCACAGATTAATGCAGAAATGGAATGGGATTATGGGTAAAAATAATGCAGAAATGACAGAGATAAAAAACAGGCAGTTTTGTCCATCCATATTAAAATCTCATCCCCTGACCATTGGTCTTCTGAGACCTCTGCAAGCTCTGTCTAGTCTGTTTCACAAATGTCCACCCCATTGCACATATAAAATAATGTTCCTTAGCACCTTTTGAAGTTTTTTGTCCTTCTGTCTTTGATCTAAAAAATCATTGCTGCCCACTCTTTTTTCTTCTTTATGGGCAACTGGTAAGGCTTTGCTGGGATTGCTGGGGTGCTTTCCTGTTTGGTGGAACCAGGAATTCCTAAGCAGATGTGGACATTTTATTAATGCCTTCACCACAAAGCTTCTGTCTGACAAACTGAACTCTTATCATCTCATCCTCCTCCCCTCCTCTGTGCAATGGCAGGGGACCACTTTTGCTTGCAAATTGATGTTCAAAGATAATAAGGGTGTTTTTTTTACACATCCCCTTGAAATGTGATATTATTTGCACAACATTCTAATAACATTTGGTTCTTTGTTTGCCTAGGCTATAATTGCTTCTACATGCAAATAGTGTGCATTGAATAAATGAAGACTTGACTCATTTATGATGCTTCAGTCTCCTTTTTTCTTGTTAGCTCTAGGATACATAGACAGCCGGGGCCACTGCACATTTATCCATAAAGGTGCATTGCATTTCCTACAGACATCACATTGGCAAGTCTATCGCCTTGATATTTTGAAAGCAGCATCTTTATTACTCAGAAGGGTGAGGCTAATCAAAGCCTTTCTGGTGGGGATTTTCACATGCCTGATTTAGTAGTGAGGCTGCTGTGTCTTGGAGTAAATGTAAGTGAGCCTATGGCTTTTCAAAACCATTTCATGTTGTGGGATGCTCAAGCCTTCTGATTCCCTGGACTCAGCAATGAGGAGAAGTTGCCCTTCTTCCATTTACAAATATATTTTTATTGGTTTATCATAAACATATGTACAAACTAACCACATAATCATACAAAGAATAACAGGAGCATACATGGAAGATATTCAGTACACATAAAAAACAAATTATAAAGATGCAGTTCTACATATAGCCAAGATTTTAAGATGATTCTATATAGCCCAACCACAATGAAGAGTGTGTCATAGGAGGAGTACTTACTGTACATGCCTTTCTGATGTGGACTTTTCAAACCCTAAAACCTTGTAAGTTTTGTGCTGTGTAAATAGGAATCTGTGTTTTATATCTAACCTAAATCCAATATCCTTTCTTTCAGCAGATCTACACTCTGAGGACCATTTATTGTTATTATATTAGCAGTATTTAGAAATTTATTTTTAAAACTGCAAAAGCTTTCCCCATTATTGCTCACACATTGTGAAGTTTATAAAGCAGAATGCCATTGCAAAATAGAATTAGAACAAAAATAAAACAGAGGATTCCTTCAAACTGGCGTGAACTTCCTCAGGGAGGGAGTGCCATGATTTTGGTGCCCTTGTCAAAAAGCTCCTGACCTAAGTAGCCAAACTGTGAACAGCAACAAAACTTGAAACAGGACCTTTTAGGAAGATCTCCTGCTAAGGGTAGGTTCATATGAGAGCATGCAGTCCTTAGATGCCCTGGGCCCAGATCTTTTAGATCAAGAATAGACAATTTGTGGTCCTCTAGGTGTTATTGTCCTGTACTTCTCATCATCCCTGTCCATTGGCTAGGCTGGCTGGGACTAATGGGGATTTGAGTCCAACATTGTTTGGAGGGTCACAGATTCTTCATACCTGGCTTAGGATTTTAAAGGTCAACATCAAACTTTGAGCTGGGCCAAGAAACCAAGTGGGAGTCAAAGAAGCTAATTTCAAACTGTGAGATGTGTTCCCTACGTCTCCTCCAGTTGTAACTGTAGCAACGGTGTTTTGAACCAGTTGTAGTTTTCAAGAGATCATCAAAAAGATCATGCCGACTGTGTCTTACTTTGGCATCCACTCAGCTCTGCAGCCTGTGGTCCCTGCTTCCAATTCCTCTGCTTCTTATTTCTTTGGCTACTTATCCTCTGAATTCCCATCTTTCTGTTCCATACGCACAGCATTAATTCAGTAGTTCCCATAAAGAGCTGGTGCACTCATCATTGCACTAAATGCAAAAGCAAACACCTAGCTCTTGAGCTGCTCCTAATCAGAGTGTGGTTATTTTTCCCCATTAGCATGCATTGATAGGGCAAAAAGGGGGGAAGATCCATTATTTAACCATCCTGACAGTGGCTTGGTTTGTGCACGATCACTCTCCCCATTCCTTGAATGATGCTGCATGTTTATTATATCTCACCCTTCCTGTCCTCCCCCCACCCACTCCTTTGCCCAGTTATTAAGCCCCAAGTTAAGGGTTTAAGGCCTTTTAAAGGTCATTCTGTAATCCCACTCCCAGTGTCATTTGTAATTCATGGTATATTTTCCAGTGCCTTTGGGTCAATATGGGCAGCCAAAATGTGACGCTGTATTCAGGTCATGATATTTTGGCAGTATATTTTTTAACTTTTCACCATTTGTTATTTTAACATTCTGTTTTCCTTCTCTACGGTGATACTGCAGGTTGTGTTCAGTGACCTGCATGACTTGTGACCCGCCAAGATGAAGTCGGTCTACTGCTCATATATTTTTGGCCTGTCTGGTGCTTGACTGCTACTAATTTGCAGTCTCTGTTTTTGCGGTGCTAGACAAGTAGCACATAAAAAAAATTATAGCATCCCAAACACGGCCTGTGGGTTTCATTCAGCTTGGCAGGTCATAAGTTTTGTGAGACTGTAGATCTCATTCCTGAATGACTAATTAAGAAATAAACACTCATAGGGAGCTGCCTTACACTGAGTCAGACGATTAATCCATCTAGCTCAGTATCGTCTATGGCTCTCAGCCTATGACTGGCCATGGCTCTCCAGGATTTCAGAAAGAGTCCTTTCCTAGCACAGCCTGGAGATCTCAGGGACCTTCAGCATAAAAAGCAAATGCTCTTCCACTGAGCTACGGCCCTTCCTTCAGATTAAGACCTATACTTCTCAGAATTTTATTTTGTTTGTCTGCTGTTGCCTCGGGAATTCTTCTAAGTCTGGAAACACCAGTTAACTGAAGGAGCGTCTCCACCCCCATTGTTCAACCTGGACACTAAGGTCCATATTATTGTTATTGTTGTTGTTGTTGTTGTTGTTGTTGTTGTTGTTGTTAACAACTAGATTGGTACAAAGGCCAAGTAGAAACTATTTAGTCAGAATTGAACATGGATGAAGAATCCATAACATGCGATCACTTGGGACCTAGCAAGATCGACACTTACATCTTGCTTAAGTTGAGATGTGTTTCCAAATGGAACATTCTGCCACAAATAATCTTGCACAGTTATGAATTTAGTTACAGGTAGGTCTGCTGTAGTCGAAACAAACAAACAAACAAACAAACAAACAAAATTCCTTCCAGTAGCACCTTAGAGACCAACTAAGTTTGTTCTTTGTATGAGCTTTCATGTGCATGGTATCTGAAGAAGTGTGCATGCACATGGAAGCTCATACCAATAACAAACTTAGTTGGTCTCTAAGGTGCTACTGGAAGGGTTTTTTTTAATTTAGTTATGAATTTGTTAGTAATATGAACGCTATAAAGCACAAACAGTTCCACTGAAAATGATCAGATTATATGATGAGTGGTGTTCTCATTGGCTGCTTCTTAGTTGGTATTCCATCCCCCATAGTGGATAGTGCCTGAATATCTACTGGAAAAGTTAGTAGATATCATCATTAGTCTGGTTGCAGGAGTCTGAACCAGGTTACAGCCATTTGTAAAAGGAGTTATATTATCAAGGGGGCTATGAATCCAGGATGCAACAGCACAGGAATGTGTTTCTATTTATATGCATGCATATATATGGTATGACAAGGTAAAATTGCATAAAGGTTTTAAGAACCATATGGTGAGGAAAGCTTTGTATAATGTTTGGATTAAGTATAAAGACCTGTTTGAAAGTAGAACCCCCAGGTGGTTGTCACCAATGGAAGCAAAAGAGGTGAAAAAATTGAATATGGGTTCTAATTGGCCTAAATATTGTGAAATTATAGAACAAGATGGTGAAAATGTAAAATTGCAGAGTTTTGAGAAACTGAAGTTTAAGGTAAGAGATTGGTTACATTATCGACAGATAAATGAAGTATTCAAACAGGACAGAAAGAAAGGCTTCCAAGTGGAGAAGTCAAAATTAGAAACAGAACTGTTAGAACCCAATACTAAAAATTTGTCAAGAATGTACAACTTGCTGTTGAAATGGAATACTCAAGATGAAATGGTGAAATCTAATATGATTAAATGGGCACAGGATATTGGGCATGACATTGAACTTGCTGACTGGGAGCAGTTATGGACCACTGGTGTTAAATTTACGGCATGCAATGCCTTAAAAGAAAACATTATGAAAATGATCTACAGGTGGTACATGACTCCTGCTAAGTTAGCAAAGATCTATCATTTGCCCAACAACAAGTGTTGGAAGTGTAGTGAAACGGAGGGAACCTTCTATCACCTTTGGTGGACCTGCCCGAGGATTAAGGCTTTCTGGGAAATGATCTATAATGAAATAAAAAAAGTTCTGAAGAGAACGTTTGTTAAAAAACCAGAGGCCTTTCTCTTGGGTATGGTGGGCCAAATGGTGCCAAAGAAGGATAGGACATTTTTTATGTATGCCACTACAGCAGCAAGAATTCTTCTAGCAAAGTATTGGAAGACGCAAGATTTACCCACGTTGGAAGAATGGCAGACGAAGGTGATCGACTATATGGGACTGGCAGAGATGACTGGCAGAATTCGAGACCGGGGGAAAGAGGCGGTGGATGAAGATTGGAACAAATTTAAAGTTTATCTTAAAAACTGTTGTAATTTGGAAAATTAGGGGCTCAGAGTTATAAGAGATAAAGAACTACAGTTGTATTAATAACTAACTGAAGTTAAATACAGGAAATATATTTAAGTTATGATCAGAGGGTTGCTGAAAAATCTTGAAACAAGAATGCAGAAAAGGGGTGGTATGGGGAAGTCGTGTTTTTGTTTGTTCATGTTTATGTTTCTGTTCTGTCTCTTTTTTATCTATGGAAAACTAATAAAAATTTATTATTTAAAAAAAAAAAAAAAAGGAATGTGTTTCTATTAACCTGACTGAGAACAGTAACTTAAAAGAAATGACAATCAAAGAATATCCTAACTGCTAACATGTTGTTAATCTGTTCTTAGGAATATGGTTGGTTAATTGCTGATACTGTGGCAGGAGAGATTGCCCAACTGGTAGTGATTCTTCCCAACAAGGGGCATTAATATGGAATGCTAAGCTACTAGATCTTTTGATGCATAGAGCTTCGAACATGCTGTTGGAGGCAAGAACACCACCAGTCAGCCCTGACACCTGGGAAAACTTGTGGAAGACCTCACCAGCTTCATTGGTTATATATCATTGTAAACTATCTCAAAAACATCGCTGCATTTGTTTAAGAGTTTGTTTGCTTTTAAAGTCCTTCACCTTTCTACACTGGTACCACACTGATAGGCTCAAACTGGGGTACCACAGGGTAGGAGGAATTTGGATTTTGATCTTATTAGAATTAGAGAGGATATCTTGATGTTTTATATGCCATGTGTTGAGAACTTATTTTTATATAGTTGGCTTTTTAATTGTTGTAACATGAGAAAGGATGGGATTAAAAACCCAAATTAATATTCATAAAGCACTTATCTGACTGGGGGGAATTATGATATTTGTTTTCGCAGATAGAACTCAAATCTGTGCAATTATACTGAGTGACTCATCAGAAAAAGAAATCTGGAGTGAAAACTAGAAGCTATCCTTAGTATTTATGCAGATTTGATGTTTGTGTGTATGTAGAAATCATTCTTTAAGATTACTTCTGAGGTAAAGTTTTGTTCTGAAGAATTGTATATGAGCTGTCTAGGGCTCCAGGCTTTCGATTATGAGCAGTGGGTGCCTGGTACAGTGGTACCTCGGGTTACAGATGCTTCAGGTTACAGACTCCACTAACCCAGAAATAGTACCTCGGGTTAAGAACTTTGCTTCAGGATCAGAACAGAAATTGTGCAGTGGCAGCGCAGCAGCAGTGGGAGGCCCCATTAACTAAACTGGTACCTCAGGTTAGGAACAGTTTCAGGTTAAGAACGGACCTCCAGAACGAATTAAGTTCTTAACCCAAGATACCACTGTATTAGACTGAGAGCTGCAGGTGCCTGCCTGACAGCTAACTGTCACATCACCAAGAAAACCAAAATAGTTTTGAGAGTGAGGTCCTGTTTATACACAGAGATAAAGGATTGAAATCTGGTAGATTTTGATTGGTCAAGACAGTCAATATTCCTCATTCCATTGGACCAGAGTGGTGGCTTGATGAAAGGGGCATCTCTGAAGTGATTGGCTGGAGAGAGGCCCTAGCTGGAAATTATAGGGCAAACTTGAACCAGAGTGGGGTCAATCTTCAGGGAGAGTCACTGTGGGTTGGTTGTTGATAAGAGGAAGACCGTGGTCATCATGGGAAGAAGACAGAATTTCTTATGTTCTAATGAACATCATGACTTGGAAAAACAGAAAGCTCAAGAACTGAAATCATTGGTTGGCTCTGAGGAGGTATATGAGGGAGTGAAAATGTCCAGAGAGGCCGCCTTCAAGAGTCAGTGGAGTTGTGAAGCTCCTGAGGCAGGAGAGATTGCTGGACCAAGGTGAAAATTATATCAGAAGTCCTAACAGAAACCTGAGAAACTTCAGAGATAAATAGTTGAGGGCCAGAGTAGAGACTGCAAGTATAGTCCTCAGAGCCTAGTTGATGAGTGCTAACTGGGTTGGAGTGTGTAAAGGAAATTGGCAATAGGTTTTACATAGTTTTGAGGTATTCATTTCCTCTCCCTGTATTCTTAATGATACAATAGAGATAAATACATTGTATGACAAAGGAGCTGTGGCCTGACCATGTTTACAAGAAAGAAGATAACTATATAGTTTTCTCGGTAGTGGCACCCGCCCTATGGAATGCCCTCCCATCAGATGTCAAAGCGATAAACAACTACCTGACATTCAGAAGACATCTTAAGGCAGCCCTGTTCAGGGAAGTTTTTAATGTGTAACATTTTAGTGTATTTTTGCTTTCTGTGGAAGCCGCCCAGAGTGGCTGGGGAAACCCAGCCAGATGTGCGGGGTACAAATAATAAATTATTATTATATTATTATTATTTCAAACAACAATGTATTGTGACTGGAATGCTAGGGACAATGCCTGAGCAGTGGAAGCGCAATTTTGGGTGACAATGTTTGTATCACCCACAGGAAATGAGTGACAACTATTCTCCCATTCTACCCTGCAAATGATCGTGTGTTTCTTAGTTGTGAGTCCAACACTTCGTGATCTCTTTGGCATGACCTCGGGGTCTGATTCCTCATTTTCAGATATTTGGAGTGAGAAAAAGGATTGCCCTCTGAACCAGCCCCAGATATACCTACTACCCTGGAAGGGTACCCAAGAGGTTCATACCAGTATACCTGAAGGAGCATCTCCAGCCCCATCATTCAGCTTGGACACTGAGGTCCACCTCTGAGGGACCAAAATCTACATGCCTGAAACCATTGCATGCAACGACATGTAAGAGATCTAATACAATTTCCTCTTCATAATCATCCAATTAACTCCTTTTAAAATAAATGTAAATAAAATTGCATATTACCAAAAACCTCAGTGTTTGAGAATATATGGGAATATGCAGTGTGAGATGACTTACAAATGAATAAATGTTACCATTTTCTCCTTCATTCTCCATTACAGTAACATACAAGACTCCTATTAGCTAAATAAATAAGCAAACAAGTGTGACCTTAACTTACAGCTCCACCACTTAGAATTTGCTGTTACTGATTAAAATGGTCATCTCCTGATGAATCAAGTCAGGCTTTGACTGATTAATCTAACTGTCAAACCAGTCAAGGCTTCCAGCTCTAATTTTCATTATGATACTTTACATAAAGATCACTAACCAAGGACACAAGTGTAATCTGTGTCATACCCAGCTCAAAGGCCAAAATGACAGAGACCCAGAAAATCCAGTGCTCCTGAAAATACCACAACAGATCTTCTGCATAAAGAAGAGGATCACAATGGGCTGTAGTAAATCTAGGAAACAACATCAAGACAACTTTATTATATTTAAACACCCTCCCCAGAAAAGCTAGTGATAGCAGTAATTGGAAGGGGCTCCATTTTACTAACCAGGAACAGGTTAAAAATCCAGAAAGATGTTTTTAAAATTGAGAAAGATAGTTAACACAAATTTATGCTAAGTTGTGTTCTGTGTGCCATATAATCTTTATCATATATAGAAAATACTAATGTCTGGTATAAATAATACTTAAATATAATACAGCTGCCTAGAAATGTGAAGCAATAAATGCTGGGTGAATATTGGACTAAGTTTATCTGACTTTTAAGTATTTTAGGATATATGCTGACATAGTTCAGATAACCACATTTTATGTACTGCCACAATGTTCCATATAATAAATAGACCCTCCACAAATAGTATCTGCATGTTTGTGTGTGTGTGTGTGTGGTGGTTTTTTTTAAATACTGTTTTTAAGAACACTTCAAGTTTCTCCACCTTTAAGAATACAAATGGCAGCCTCACCCAAAAGAGACAGAAATGGACATATTTGAAACATGAAATGGAGATTCCTTATATTCCAGTATTCTTAGCTTCAAGCTCAGGCAACCCATGACAAAATAAAAGAATTATTTGTAATCTACTCTCTCTAATATCGCCAATTACTATATATTTTGGGTGAATAGCAGGGAGCCAGGCAGAAGTCATACACCCAATTTTCACATGATGGCCTCCTACTTAAAACGTCCTGCTGCTTCCCATTCTGTACCACAAATCCTCCCCACTGCTTTCTTTCCACAATACTTACCCACTGTGAGGTGACTGGTGGGGATGGCTCACCTGTAAACCCCTTGCCCCGGTAAGCATGCACACAGCAGCATTTAGGCATGGAAGTTTGGGGAATGTAAGTTCCCATGACTCCTGCTATGCATGGACACTGCTGCACATGCTTTCAGCAGCATCGATGGATGCAAAAGAGAAAAACAAGAACAGGGAAATGAAGTCCCCATGACTGGATGCTCATGGCAATGCATAGGCAATACGCCCCATCACAGCACACCAGTTTCCTTGAGAGAGGCAGCAAAAAGAAGGGTTTGAATGGAGGGTAAGAGTTCTAGGGTGCTTCAAGATCCTGGTGACATCTCTGGAAGTGTAGCAGGGGCCATTGGCATAGCCAAGGTGGGGCTGCTGCCCCCCATCAAGTAAATCAATATAAATACATAACTAACTGAGGTTCTGCACCCCCCCAACATAAAGCCTGCCCCGCCTAACATAAATCTTAGCTACGCCTATGGCAGGGGCACAATTCACCAAACCAATTAACAATAATTGTTTTCAAAGTTTAGCGAAATTCCAAAACAAATGGAATCATTGAACATAATTGGTTTAAAGTATCAAATCCACATTCTTCCAAATAATTAATTTCATTCGGTCGTATTCTGAATCGGACCATCCCTTACTGATATTTCACTTCTAGCTAATTATCACTGCTGCTGGGATTTCTTAGTAATGTCAGTCAGTCAAACTTATTGACTAAAAACTATAAACTATCAGACTGAGAGAGCTATTTTAGCATAGATGACCCATGGCACATTGAACCCCTATTTGCATGAGTTGCCTTGTTACCAGGCTCATATTAGCTTTGCCTACATTTACAAATAGGGAGGGCTCAGAGTGAGCTGATCATTTTAGCATCTAGCAAACTGAGAGCCACTATCTAATCCCTGTATTTTCCCATCTCTTCCACCTTTCAGGGGTTTTTTTTAGGTTTACCAGGCTCCAAGGTTTAGTGCAGGGATATAGATAGATAGATTTAGTCTGCAGAATCTAAGAACTGTAGGAAATGCATATGGGAAAATCTAAACAATGTGTTATATCTGTCGTGACATCAGGCCCTCATATAATAATTGCTGGTGGCTTTAATGCCAGAATGGGACACGATTATAAGCTGTTAATTAAACATCAGCTGATCACTTGTTGAGGAAGAGGAGGTAGAGACTGCAAATGTCATTATATTTTTCTATCTTCATAAGGGGGGAGCGTTATTTACATGCTTCCTTCCTGCGCAGCAGTTCCATGATTGGATTATTTTATGGTTGTTGACTGGGAAGTGACCAATTCCTAATCAAACTCACCCGCCCCCCCTCAATAAGGCTGAGGCGTGCCTTCAGTATGGAAAGACATAGTTATAGACATAGTCAGATAGCTAAGACATATCCTCCAAGGCTCTAGGCAGGTTTTTTTGTCTATTCCCATTAAAGAAGGAATAACCAACCTAGTTCGTGATTATACCTTACCCTTAACATGACAAATTAGGCATCTTGAAGGCATCATAGCCATTTTTTGTTGCAGTCTAATCCTTCCTAGTTAAACAATTTAATGGTGGCTGATTTGATTTTGAATGCTGGAGAGCCAAATGTTCTATTGAAAAAAGTTATAAGAGTTTTCAGAAGAGAAGGGAGCCACTCTTCCCCAGCAGATTACTGTGTCCCACCCCACATTGTTCATAAAGGTCCACCAGAGAGGCTTTCTAGAGCATGTGTAGTGAGCTGCAGTGGGGAGGAGGGGACTTCCTTAAGTTAACTGTTCTTGGCATCTAACACATTTCCAGCACTTCCCACTCTCAGTGTAAATGTTAGGAAGTTAAATGTGAATTAAGAGATTCTCTGAAGCCAACAAGATTTAAGAGCCCAGTATGTTTTATGGCCTGAATATAACCCTGAATTTCTAGTGTTAGGTTGATTCCTTAGTTGTCATGCAACTTAACTTAATCAGTTAAGTACCCCAGTTAATCAACTTCTGTTTTAAATTACAGATAAAATCAAACATATTTGAACTGCTGAAGGGCCTGACAGTGCTCAGTGCAAATAGCCAACTCTATCCACTGTATATTAGGTCTGATGAAAAAGACAAAAGCAATGCCTTTTCCTTCAAGTTTGTATTCAAAAGTAGCAAATATTTGCCTTTTAGGGAGAAATGGTTATGCTGTTAATTCTAGTAAAAAGAACCTATGGCAAGAGGAGCAGGCAGTGCTTGGCTGAAATCACTGCCGATATCACACACACACCGGCAAAAAAAATCTGAATTTTCCACAATACTGATGGAACTTGAGCTTTTTTTGTGAAGATATTTGGGGATGTTATCATAATAGGAAATATCACATATTTGTTTGATAGAGAAGAAAATGAAGGTGACTCTTCCTTCTAGCAATAAGGGGTGGTTTTGTTCTGTTATTCAATTTAATAAAATGTGCTGCCTTGCACTTAAGGAAAACTATCCCTTTCCTTCAGAATCATCACAAACACATTTTCATGGATGTTCTAGTATATGTGCACATATATTTCAATAGAACAATCTTCAGATTACTCTGCTAAAAGGTTAACTAAATCAACTGGCTGAAACTTACTCCAAGGTATTTTCTGCTCCTTTCCCCCTTAGCTATTGTCCAGAGAAGTTTTACTGCAGTAGTGCTACATAAATAAACTTTCTGCAGTGATGCTACATAAATGATGGCATATACAGATTTCCATGTAATTTAGGAAAAAATATCCAAATATATGAGAGTTATAATAATGTTTCAGAAGCAAATTCTACTGTGTTTGTTGGGGCTTGCTCCCAGGTATGTGTACATACAATGTGTCTTTACTCAGAAGTAAGCCCCATTCAATGTTTTAGTTCCAGATACTTTCCTATATGACTGCAGCCACAGACATTCATGTGTTACATATGAGTGACAGGAAAATGGCTTTTCTGTGACACAGGAGGGCCAAATTGAAGACTGTGTTAGCCTAGCCTCAGATTTTATTCTAACACCATTCATGTGGCAGTTGAAAGACAGGTGTTCATTTGACTTGCAGTGGTCCTTGAATGAGGGAATAAGTAAGAGATAACAAAATCTGACAATTCTAAAAGATGTTTAAAAGCTGCAGGCCAGCATTCAGGTGTGACTCTAGAAATTCAATAAATTTATGTACAAATTTAATGAATAATAATAATGATGATGTGTTTGGTGAAGGGAGTTAGTGGTTTTCTTTCATTTTCATATGTATATTGTGTTCTCATTTTATATTTTGTATTTTTTATGTTGCAAACCATCCTGTGGTCTTTGGATGAAGGGCAGAATAGAAATTTAATAAATAACAATATAGAAGTGGTTGTTTGTGAAAGAAACTGAAATGCCAGCAGATGCCAATGTGTTTGCTTGCATTTCCAAAAATAACACTGGCGTTTATATGGAAAATAAGAACAGAGACTTGAACTTAGCCTGAGCATGTTATTAAGAAGCAACCCCCTCTAAAATCAACTGGACTTTCTTCATGTTAATATGTTTAGGACGGTGACCTCTTGAACAAGGAAGAGGGCTTTGATCCATGACTAAGGGCTATTAACTTCACTTATCTTTTCTCAGGCTAATTCAGAACTGCTCCTTTGAGCATCACTGCTGTACCAATGCCACCTTCAACCATCCTTAAGGATTCAGGAATAGATGGACCAAAGAGATGGTAGAGGTCTTCGTCATCGTGGTTACTGGTGATGATGGTGATAATGATAGCAGCAGCAAGAAGAGTGGTCGGATCTCTTCATTGCTTTAATAATTTTGTATTGCTTTCTGCTGAAACTATTAGCCATATCCTAATAATTTAAATCAGTGTAAGTCCCATAGTTGCCAATACATATTCAGGATCGCAATCTTAAATGCTGTTACTTGTAACTGCTCTGGGGACTCTCCGAAAGAAGAAGAAAGGGATTGAGCGCCCGCACTTATTTTAGTGGAGCTCGTGGCATGTAAATGTCTGGATATGCATTGCATATATATCGCACAGTACTTCTGGTCCACATATTTTCATCAAAATGCCGCTCCAGAAAACCACTTCTCTCATCGCCAAGGGAATTAACTGCATGTGTAGCGTATGTGAGGGCAGGGAATGGATTGTGATGCTGGAGTTCCTGACAGTCTCTCGATAACTTCTTACGCACCCTCTGAGACCCTTATACTCCCCCGTTGACTTTGCTCTTTTGTGCGTGAAAAGCAACGCACTTTAATGTTGATTCATTCTTAGCATTGAAACCAAGTGGTTAACTTGCTCCCCGCCCCCGCCCCCCTCTCCAATTTAACTCAGAAATCATGACTTCTCCGGCGCGTCCAGTTAGACGGGTGCCGGAAGAGAAGAATACTTAAACCTGGTCGGTCCTTGTTCTGTTGCTTCGCTGCTATTTGCTCCTGCCCCCGAAATAGCAAGCGCGCCCAGTTCTAAACCGGGATGACATTCGCCTGTGCAGAGGGCGCCTTCTAATTGGGCTTGAACGCGATTCCCAAAGGAAGCTGAACTGCCTTCGGGCGCAGCATTTACTCATATCTTTTGCTCTGCGGGAGATAAACCCCCCGCAATTATAACTCCGTCCCCACCCTTCTCTCTTGAATACCTTTTGGTGGAAAGAAGCGAGGGGAGGGGGAACCAACTCCACAAACTTCCTCGCAAGCTTGCTGAAGTCGAGCGATTTGTCTTTGCAGCAGGTGGGAGTTCTCTTTTCCTGAAGACGAGGTCGCTGGAATTCCATGAGGGACTTAGTGGGCTATTCAATAGAATCCCCCATTTGGATGTTCCTCCCAGGGGAAGGAACGATGTGGACACAATGCAAGAGAAAGTGTGCGTGCGCGCGCTCTCCATTTCCCTCCCGGGCTGCTTAAACGCGCCTAGACGAGCGTCGGGGAGTTTATTGGCAGAGCAATCTCGCTCTATCAATAGTCCCAACAATTATAGAGTGTTTTTTGAAAGGGTCTTCGATAGCCAACAAAGGGCAGCCTTCAGCTCCCAAACGATTGGTCTTGCTATCTGGATTATTTTGTAAACCTAGAGACCAAATTGCACTTGTTTCTAAGCGGGGAAAATGATAGCATGTCCCCCCCTCAAATAAATACATACTTCTCCTCCCACCCATCCCCAATAACAATGTCTTTGATAAAATAAATAAATGGATAAAATATAATTTGGCAGGAAAGGAGGAGGAAAGAACCGATATGTCATCGAGCCTGAGTCAAAGGGACCGCACACCCAAGCTCAGGTCTGTAATGTGATTTTCCTGCCTTTTATCAAGCGCGGGTCTTTGCCTCGCGGCTCTGCACACCTTGGTACATGTGAGCTCCCGACCTTGCGCTACAGCGCTTCCCAGCCAGACCCTCGCAGCAACCCCGGCTGGAAAGATCCCAATGCTCTTTGGGAATGCGAGCAATCCGCGCGCCCGAAGAAGGGATCGCATTAGGAAACTGGCTGCCCCGCGCAAGGCGCATCTGGCTGCTGACTAATCCCAGACTACGGCCATGAGCCGCGGGAGAGACGTTTGCCTTGGCAAAGGGCTCTGAGTGGCAGTTTCTCTCCTATTGGTCCTCCGCTCCGATTCTACCCTCCCCAGCTTTTTTTAGTTGCTGGTGGGGAATTGAGGCAGAGGGGGAACCTGCCCCGAGGCTAAACAATCATTTTAGTTTGAGACTTGAAGTCCCAGCTGACGAATGACCCCTGTCCATTTAGCCTAAGCAGGAGGATCCCTCGCACAGCGCTGCACCTGAGCTGTCTTGGAGCTTTCCCAAGAAGTCGGAGGGGGCGAACGGGCAAGAGGGGAGCTGCTTTGGGTAGCCCCTTACAGAGACCCGATTTAGACCTGGGATTATTTTCGCAGTTGAGGAGAGAATGTGGAAGTTGCGAGAAAAAATCAGTCAGGATCGTGAGCTGTGTTCTAAAACAGGGCGCAAACTCGGCTCAAGAGCGCGCTTTACGGGTATTTTGGAGAGGACTTTTGTTCACCCGGAGACAAATAGCATCTGTAGCCCTGACTAAGCAACAAGACGTCGATCGCTTCCCCACCCCGCTTCTCTTTGCCCGCCTGGTTGGGGTCTCCTCCTGGCCTGATAAGCACCATAGTTTCTTTCCCAGTCCCCACTTCCCAACGCCTTAATACAAGCAGGCAAACGGTGTAAAGTGATTTCTCTAGGAGTTTTCTGACCGAGGAAAAAGTAGTGTGCGTGCGCTTGCGCGCGCGCCCTTGCCACTGCGGGTGCGTGATGGGAGAGAGGGAGCGCTCACCTGTTCCCAGGGTCCCCGCCTCCAAATAGCCAACGAAATTTACTAAGGAACGTCTGCTGCAGCCTTTGAATCATATTCCAATTCCCCCGGGGATAGGATGTGAGGGCAAGGGACTGCGGCTCCTTCCTGCGACCTGGTGAATTATGTATCTTATGTGCAGTGATTTTTTTCTTAAAAGAAATGTTTAGGGGTACTCTCATTTTCCGACTCATACTGAAATACTGCCCTCAATGAGGCCAAACTTTGATTCACAAAATGTTTCTTTGTGCGTACCCCCGCGTACCCCCACAAAAATCACTGCTTTTGTGTATGTTTAGCGCCGTGCCGCGCGCCATCAGCTCTCTCGTCGGTGTTTTGGTGCCACCGCCGCCGTCAACTTCTGCCGGGGAGGGAGGGGAGCGAGCTCATAGATTATCGCTATTGGTCATCTGAAATCTGGAAGTATAAAAATCGACAGCGAAGGAAAACCCCTCTTTAATCACTCCCGTTTACTTAAGTTACACACTGCGTTCAAGCCGTCTACGCGGGCCCTTGCAATGAGACCATTCTTGCCGCGTAAAAGCGCATGTCGAGCGGGGCCGGCCTGCGCCAGGGTTTGCTTGCTGAGCACCGTGCCGGGCTCAGAAATAGCAGGCGCGCGCGGCCATTACTTGAGCTGAGCCCACAGGACGGGAGCACGCCGGCGTGTGCGGGAGGAATAAGCTTTATACAGCCATATTCGCGGGCGCCATCAATTTACGACGGTGGTGGGAGTTGGGGAGGGTGGGAGAAGATGTCTGATGTTGTCTCAAAAAGGTACGTATGGACGTGCATCGCCACAGGCAGAAGACACAGGCAGAAGCCAAGGTCCCAGACTTCAGCTATTTAAATCGTGGCAGCTAACGAAATCCATGTATATCCCCCTGAGCATTTGAAATGGCATGGGTTTTCTCTCTCTCTCTCTCCTGTTGGTGTAGTTTTCTATTCAGGAGATCACTTCATATATATTACGCACATGCACATGCAATTCAGGAATCAAAGGTCACTCTTTGCCCAGCATTTAAAAAAAACCAAACACCAACAGTGGGGTGGTTTTTTTTGCTCTAGACGCTGATATATTAGAAACCTTCCTTTGGATAAAAGTGTGGCAGAACTGAGAAGCGGGGGCGGTCGGATGGAGGATTCCGTTCGAAAAAGACATACCAATACACACGCAGCACAGCACCGATGCGTTACATATGCATGAACCAGCCGCTCGTATGGGGCATGTAACCTCTAAATATACCTTGGGGAGCAAAACGCAGAGGGCCCCGGGCGCAGAGGGAGGGGGGAGAATGTCTCTGGCTGAAAAATGATTGGTGTTCTGCAAATATTTGCGATCTATTACCTACGCCGTTGCCAAGCGCGGGGAGAGCTGGTCGCTGCTGTTTCTTCCCAAGCTTGAAAAACAACAACAAAACTATGGTTTGGACTCTCGGCAGGCAACGGCACTGATTTCGAGAGAGAGAAAGCCAGCGGCCCGGGGAATATTTTTGCGCGCGCTTCTGTGTCCCGTGTGTGTGTGTGTGTGTGTGTGTGTGTGTGTGTGTACTTCCGAGATCTTTTGAAATGAACCAGGATGAGCTCGGCAGCAGGTGTTGCCTGCGGGGAGCGCTTTAAGACGCCTCTCTGTACAGGTGTAAAGACTGAAACTGGCCTTCCATTGCTTTAAATAGGAAGTTGAGGAAAAATCAGATCAGCAGTGGAGGTTGGGAGAAGGGGGGCTAAATGGGTAAGCATTATTCTGCAGGGGCCCCCATAACAACCGAGAGGAAAGAAAATGACAGGTTCCCTCCCCGCCCCTTAGACAGTGCTGCAAATCATATGGTTTTTTATTTGTATGAATGTTTAACACCACGGGGCATAGTGGATGATATTATTATTATTATTATTATTATTATTATTATTATTATTATTATTATTATGTACTTGATTGGAATAAAAAAAATGGATGAGGCGCCTATACTTACATCCCCAGCTTTAAAATCACGGGTGTAAAATTACCTGGCGTGCTCTTTTTCCATTTGTTGTAAAAATCAAAATCAAATTTGAACCATGCAGTTGGCTAAATGAGCCTCAGAATTCCTATATTTTAAAACACCCTCTCTCTTCACCCCCCCACCCCGAGACGCGGAAAAGGCATCATCAAAGATCCGGATCTACAAAAGAAGGGAAGGTAACCCAACTCCTGCTAACTCTGACGCGTCTTTCGAAAGAGAGCAGCTACAGAGCTAAAGGAGGCGATGGGAAACTATGGAAGAGGGTCGAGGGGCGGGGCGGGGGTGTGGAGGAAGCGAGGGAAGGCTGATGTTGGACCAGTTTTAAACTCGGCAGGTGCACAGAGCCAATAGGCCCTTCAAGAACCCGGGCTCTTTGGGGATTCGAGGGAAATGGTTTCCATTTAATAAATATTTTCCCCAAGGGCATTTTGCGTTAGGCAGCAATTATTCAAAGAAAACAGGCGTGGAGGGGAGAGAGGAGGGAGGGAGGCAGAGCTCCTGTGGGTATTTTGTTCTCTTTAGAAGCCAATCTTTTAATAGTTACCCCCCCCCCAAATGCAACAACAAAAACCCCAGGACAGAGAAAGGCTTAGATTTAAAGCAGAGGAGAAGAATGAGAGAGCGCATCACAAAAGGGCATCGTCACCAAAGCGCAGGGGACAAACGTCTTCCTCGCCGCGCCCGCCCCGTCCAGAGTCCCCTCCTAGCCCAGTTCACTTAAGTCGGGCAGAACTCATGCTCTTTGAGGCTCTTTAGATTTTCGCCGCCATAAAGTACGTATTGACTTTTGGTATAAAAATGAACTCCAAATAGCGCGGGAAGTTTAGGTCTGTCCTGTTCCACTCCCGTCCACCCCATCGAAGTGCCAGACCCCCTTAATGCATATGGATCCAGCTTCGTCCTTCCACTCCCCCCGCCTCCCAGCTCAGCCCCGTTTCTCCAGGTCGGCATTTCCCAGGCTCTCCCCGGCTCGGCCCAACTCCTTGCGGGGCAAGACGGGAAGCTGGAGAGAGACGCCTGGCGACCTTCGCGCGGCTCTGCTCACTTTTGCTTTTCAAACAATCGCACGCGCCCCCCAGTCGCCTGTCATTTCTCTCTCCCTCCGCCCCCCCATCTCTCTCTCCAGCCAGACCTGGTGCTTTTCTGGTGGGGTCGAACACAAGGGGGGGGGCATGAACAAGGACGCCCTTGTCCTTGGCTCGTGCTCTTGCCCCATTGACAAATTTACTCCGCTTGTTTGGACCCCACTCCCCAAATTAGGGGGAAGATTGGCACCACTCTGCCATGCCCCCCTCCCTGCTCAAAAGAGCTCTTTTCACCCACTCCGCCCTAAAACGAGGGGATGGGCGGAGTTTTATTGGCTGCTGCTATTAGCGCGCCGTCTAACAAAAGCGGCCCCTTTAATCCTGTGTCTTTAGTGATTTCTGCCCTCTCCCCTCCCTCTCCCCTCCTCTTTTTTCCTCTTTCTCCCGCTCTCTCTCTTCCGAAGGTATTCGTTCTCTCTCGCTCGCTCTTTCTCTGGCCGCTGATTGGGCGATCAGGTGAAGGGAGTGAACGCCCTACTCGCCGCTCCGTCAAGCTTGCGCGCCGTCCTGAACAGCCTCGCCTTTGAACTTCCCCGCTTTTGGCTCCGAGTCCGCTCCTTGTCCTCAGTCCCTTGCCAGCCGAGCCAGACACCCTCCGCGTAGCCACCGATCCCCGGTTCCAGGGCCGTCGAGGGGAACCCCCTGGCAATCCTCTGGAGAGAGAGCGCTCGCTCGCCGGCGGACTAGGCGCCCCTGGATTGCCTTTGGCCTCGCTCCTCGGGCTCCTTCGCCCTGTGGCTGCCTCCTCCTCTTCCTGCTGCTTGCTCGCTCGCTCCGCTTCTCTCCTCCCCTCCCCTCCCCGCTCCCCAGCCATCCATCGGGGTACCTTGGCGGGGACTGGATCGCCCGGAGAACTGGTATGATCAGCTGAGCGTGGTGGGAGGTCGCCTTGGCTGGAAGGCAGGAGGAGGCGGCGAAGCGGAGCCAGGTGCGCGGGGCTGGGGACAGCTGGCGGCGGTTGGGCTGCTCGACGAGGCGTCCGTCCGGCACACCACCATGTCCAAACCTTCCGACCACATCAAGCGCCCTATGAACGCCTTCATGGTGTGGTCCCGGGGCCAGCGTCGGAAGATGGCCCAGGAAAACCCTAAAATGCACAACTCGGAGATTAGCAAGCGCCTGGGCGCCGAATGGAAGCTGCTGTCGGAAGCCGAGAAGCGCCCTTACATCGACGAAGCCAAGAGGCTGCGCGCCCAGCACATGAAGGAGCACCCAGACTACAAGTACCGGCCCCGTCGCAAGCCCAAGAACCTCCTCAAGAAGGACAGGTATGTCTTCCCTTTGCCTTACCTCGGAGACACTGACCCCCTCAAGGCGGCCGGGCTCCCCGTGGCAGCCACGGACTCTCTGCTCGGCTCCCCGGAGAAGGCGAGGGCTTTCCTGCCCCCCACCTCCGCGCCCTACTCCTTACTTGACCCCAGCCAGTTCAGCTCCAGCGCCATCCAGAAGATGACCGAGGTGCCCCACACCTTGGCCACCAGCACCCTGCCCTACGCCTCCACCTTGGGATACCAGAACGGGGCCTTTGGCACCTTGAGTTGCCCCAGCCAGCACACCCACACCCACCCGTCGCCCACCAACCCCGGCTACGTGGTGCCCTGTAACTGTACGGCTTGGTCGGCGTCCAGTTTGCAGCCTCCCGTGGCCTACATATTATTCCCAGGCATGACCAAGACTGGAATAGACCCCTACTCGTCAGCGCACGCCGCAGCCATGTAACCCCCCCGGCAAGCTCCCATCATTGACAGCCCCACATAGGGCAGGCGGCCTGGAAACCCCCACGTCGCCATAGCCTTGGCTTGCCGGTGGAATCGGAACCCCTCCGTGGTGCATGTGATATTTGACGAGACTTCAGAAACAAAGATATTTTAAGAGCCTAAGCGAAAGCCACCTGAGCGCGGGAGAGATGTCCCGGAGACCTGATTTCACCTGGGGAAAGACTTTTAAGACTCGACTTTTTCCGAGGGTGGGAGGGCGGGGATGGGGAGACTCCGAGACTTTGTAGTCGAATCCAAAAACAAACACACAAAAGGTATTTTTCTTTCTGCACTTGGGGCTCCGAGGGGCCCCGTAACTTGTAAGAATTGTAAATGTGTCAAACTTTTAATTGCCCTTTTTTGGCCGAAAGGCCAAAACATCTTTGATGATGATGATTTTCTTTTTTATTTATTATCTCAATGTCTATGAGTTTATATGATCGGATGTGAATTGGACTTGAATTCCTAAAATCCCGGAAGTATTCTGACTTAACGATTTCCTTTTTTTGCACATTAAAAAACAAGAGTTAGCTGTGTTATATATATCTATATATCTATATTTTACCATCCAGCACTAATAGCTAAAATTGCTTTTCATGTCAAAAAGATTAAAAAAGAAGCTCTTCAGAGATATTAAAAAAGGATGAAAAACGTTTATATTTCAAACATGGTATGATAGTGTTTGCTTAATTTAAAACAGATAGTCCTTCAATTTGTGTGAATCAGTGCAAGTAGACCTAAGTTTACTTTTAGACAGAATGTCAGATATGAAGTCAGGCAGTAGAATTGTTTTTTTTTAATGGAAAATAAAATTTTAAAAAATGAATAACACGGTGGTAATTTAAATATGTTTTAACAATGTATTGGGGGAAGAATTGTATCCAGAAGGATTTTACCTCGTTAATTCTGTTCATTTGCTGAACAAAGACATTTTGAATAAAGACAATCTGTCGTCGAACACGTTAGTTATGTGCTTGTGAATCCAGTCTCGATCCACACAAAACAAAACCTTCTAGACAGCGAGGAAGCTGGCCAAGTCTACCTGCGCCTTGGCGGTGTGGTAGGGCCTGCAAATGCTGCAGAAAGTAGGGTCAGGATACAAACCATTTCTAATATCGTCCTGCAAGCTCGAAGATTTTTAAAGATCTGGGCACAATCTTCCGGGAAATTATCCTACTTACGCTCTATTAAAATGAACTGGGTTTTTGTGGGTAGCGAAAGCAGTTGCTCAATCTTTCCTGCCGTGGACGAACTTCCAGGGAGGCCGTGCCCATAGCTTGTCAAACTCCTTTCCATCCATCCACCAGTCCACCCATCCACCCATCCATTTATTTATTCCGATTTCTGGATTCCTCTGCCTCTAAGGCCCAGGGGCGTGTATAATGCTATATCTCTCTCTCTCTCTCTCTCTCTCTCTCTCTCTCTCTCTCTCTCTCTCTCTAAACCAACTCTTCCTATTTTACAGATTGGGAAACTGAGGTTGAGTCAGAGACAATGACTGGCTCTCGGCCACTCAGCGAGGTCCCCAGCTAGCGATCTGTCCTCTGGGCCGCTCTGAGGCCGCAACCTTAGTGTAAGCTCCATCGAACACAGAGTGGGGGCGACTTTTGAGTAAACACGCAAATGCTTGTGCTAAGGGGAGTCTTTAATGACACTCTGTTTGCATATTTACTGCGAGTGATCTCCCGTGCATTTAGTGGGCTTACTCCTAATGAAGTGCTCGTCGAACCACAGCCTGCCTTGCAGCAGTGTTTTAAGAGACTGAACCGGTTTAAAACAGGGCAATCGGTTACAGGTTTACCGTTTCCTCAGCAGTTAGGTCCCGTTGTGTTCGGTGGGGCCCATTCTCAGGTATAGGATTTGCAGTCTGGCTGAGTGGCAAAGGAATAAGTCTCACCTTGTTTAGGATTAGGAAGGAAAGAGATTTAAAGGGAGGTGCAGGAAGGAAAAGGAACAGTGAAACTCAGACGGACTGGTCCATATTTTGCTTCAGGCCTGAAAAGAACTGATCAAGTTCTCGAAATGTTTCCGGTACAGTTGGAGGTACCCAAATATTGACCCCAAACTTAAGCAGCTAAGCGATTATGTCTTGGCGCGCCTCTAGCTTTCCAAAAGCGAGGCGGCACAAAACAGCTGGGATAGGCCGAAGGAATTCGCCTTAGCCCCGTCTCCCTGCCTAGTAAAATGTAGGGAAAGAAGAGCGCTTCTGACAATGTGCAGAATCCCTTCCGGCTGAACTAACGGCAGTTTATGGGGGCTACTCGACCTCTAGAAATTCCGTTTCCTCGTCCCTCTGCACGTATTGCAACCACCGCCCACTTTGCCCTCGTTTCCCAGGTCCCGGGATCATTTAATGTAGACTCCAGACCTGATGATTTGATGACCTCCGCTCTATCGATGGCAAAATGTAGGACTTCACTTCTTTCCAAATGTGGTGAGACAGCTCTGTTGCCCTCGGGTCCCTCCTGGTCCCTCTGCTGAGTGGGGGTCCAGGAGTGCCTCAAAAGCGCCCCCACTCCCAATTTCCACCACCTTCCTTGCCCACGTTTCCACATTTCACTGCCCCCCCCCAATATCCCAAATCAGAGGGCGCAGGCCTGGAAAGAGGAAGAAACATCTCGGAAGCGAGGCTGGCGCAGGGCAGATTAGCATCTTGTCCCAAACAATTAACAGTGTTTGGCGCCCCTATTCATCAGGTCTCTCCTTTTGTCCAGGAAAGGATTTTTCATTAAAGGGGGGAAGGAGGGGAGGATAGAAAGAAAAGATGGGGGGGGGGGCGTGAGGAGGGGAGGGCGAGAGAGAGAGAAGAAGTAGCAGTTGTCCATCTGGCTAAGCTGAATAGCCAACGTGATCCATGTTGTAGATGTTTTTCTCATTAAGTGCTCTTTGGAGACCGCTGTTAGAATTAAATGGCATAACACAATTAACATACACGGGACCTGAATGGCAGGGTAAGCAGAGGAAGAATAGATAGATAAATAAATGAGAGATCAGGCGAAGGTAAACAAAAGAGCCGAGGAGAAAAGCTTTGAAAGGCGAGGTTAGAATGGCTGAACCACGCTTGTTTAGCATGACAAAAAAAAAAAAAGAGAGAGAGAGAGCCCACTTACAAATGGGCACAATTAAGACCTGGCTTGACTCGGAGGCGACAATCAGAGGCACAGTTGCGAGGGGACACTCCGAGGCAAGCCGCAATGAATGGACCCCACAGCGGAGGCGGAGGAGCTGCGCGCCCGGGCTGATTTAACCCCAGTTGACAGTTGCTGTCAGGCCCTGTGATAACACTCATAGCTCAGCGTCCTTTAACATCTAGCTAGATTAGTCTTAACGCTGCCCTCACAGGTACAGGCGGGAGGGCTGCCGTCAGCTGTCTCCTCCTCTGGAGATTTGGGGAAGGGAGTCCGGAGGGCTGGACGGGGGCGCCAGAAGCCCCACGGAGAAAGGCCTGGGCGCGGGGGGGGGGGGTTGTGCGCTGGAGACTCGGTCTCCTGGGTTCCCTTCCTGGGCGCTAACGCAACGGGCTGGCTGGACTCCTCCGTTTGGTTACAGCGTTGACTTGAAAGTGCGAGATGGAGAGGACGTTAAGAGGTGATGGTCCCAGGGGCAACTTGGCTGTTTGGCAAAATGGAGTTGCGTGTGTGTGGATTTGTGCTTCTCTAGGAAATAAATAAATAAATAAATAGGTTATACTGCACCATCACCACCAACGCGGCCTCTCAAATAAATAGGTTGGTTGGTTTTGTAAAATGCTGTCGCTACTGTGGTCATCCTGTAGTCGATATGTGATGCTGAGATTTACCTAGTGGTTGCCGCGTCGCCTCAAGGGAATGCAAAGCAGGAGAGGGGAGGGACCGATTTTTCTTCTCGCAGGATCTTTCTCCTGGAACTTTTGGGTCACACAGGACTCTTCGTCAAGGGGAATGTAAAAGGGTGCCGACTGAGCAAGGTTACATATTCCACTGCGCAAACTCGCCATTTAAACATATTCATTTTGCGTTCTATTTGTGTTCTAGACGCCACAGAAATTGACGCGCGGAAGTTTGTGTGATTACTTTCCTCTCAACAGAAATCCAGACGAAAGCCAACAGGGCAAAACTTTAGGACTGTCTTGAAACTTCATCGCTTGTCCCCCTCGCCCCGCCCCTTGCAACATTTCCTCATTCCTCCGCCAAATTACCACCTCTATCCGGCTCCTTCGTTTGCAGGTGCGTGTAGCTATTTTTATGCGCGCAGAGATAAAAATATTAAATAATCGCCATGACACCGAAATGAACCGATTACCGACTTTGATGTCAAAAGAATTGCAAAAGAAGGCGAGAGAGCGAGCGAGAACTATTCCCTAAAGGGAGAGAACGAACTCCTTGTCAAACCTGTTTCGCCACAACTGTCTCCTTCTTTCAATAAAATCATTAAACAAAAGGCTGCGGGGGTTAGGAGACACCACGCCTTCCGTGCGCTTCCCAAAGAGCAGGGGAAGGCAAGAGGATCCCATTTAGCCCTCAGTTTCCCTACCTCCCCTCTCTCTGAGTTTGGGTTGTCTGGGGTGCTCAGCGTACCCAGCCCCTACTGGTCAGCTGGAGAGATGGTGGAGATGGAACCACACAGCTGGAGAGGAGGGAGATTGGGGAATCACGCGGAGAGATTTTATTTCATTTTTAATGATCGGCCTAGGATTCTGCTGGGCGAACGTGCGCATACCTCGCTGGTGCTGGAGTTTTGAACCGCTACTCAACTCTGGGGTTCGGGAACAATGCGGTCGCTCAACAAGTGGACACGATTGGTACACCCTCCCCTGTCTTCCAAAAGAAATCTCAGTGTGATTCTCCCGCTGAAACCAACGGGCCCTTCCTTCCCAGTAAGAGAGTTGAGGAGTGAAAGGCCAGCCCGATTGACAGCAGGGGGAGTGGCACCCGATCCTCAAACCTGTTTGCTTGCGAGCAATCTGGCTGAGCGGAAATAGGCTGCCAATGGACGTGAACCTGGGAGCAAATCCGCTTGAACGCAGCGGGATTTTACTCCCGAGTAAACACGTTTAGGGTTACACCGCCAGGGTCCAATGCGCAGCCCATTCTAACCGGCAGCAAAATCCTCTCTAGGTCTCAACGATTATAGATTGCGGTGTTATAAGATCGCGCTATATATTCAAGCAACCTTGATGAAGTGGACTGAGGATCTGGTCTTCCTAGTCCACAAATCATTGATTTCAAATAAGCTCCCCTTTGAAGGCGGGCGGGGCTGGAAGTTCTTAATCCATTTCCCTCCTTTGAGGAAGGAAAGAAGCTATTCTTAGCTAGCTGTAAACTTCACTGACTCCCACTATTTATACTTTTTCCTAATCCTCTCCAAAGGCCACCCCTCTCAAACTCCAGCCAGGGCGAAAGTGGGGGGGGGGGGTGCGCGCGCGCAAAAGAAGCGCCCCCTCATTTAGTTGCAGATGGAAACGCTGGATTCTTGGCCAACTTTGCTGCGGAGGGGATTAAACGAGCGAGGCCACGGACGTGCTGGAAACTTTCCTTTGAAAGGACACATTAAGAAGTCTCGGAGAGCTATTACTGATTTCTGCTGATTGGTGATAATAAGGGCGGAAATTCGCCGCCGAGGACTATCAAAGCCATTCAAAGGAACTCTGGGAGATCAAACAGATCCCAGGTTGTGATTTGACAGTGCGGTTTTTAAAATATATTTTTTAATCCCTGCCCCCCTCCCTCCGTCTCCTTCTGGCTAAATTTCCTTCATTGTACTGGGTTTTTGCTTGTTGTTTTTTTTTAAAAAAGGGAACCGGGAAATCAGTAACATCATCTTCATTCTCTAGCCCATGAAAGTATTTTTAAAGCAACGTCAATGTCTAGAACAAAAAACAAACAAACAAAAAAAAAAGGTGGGGGGAGGAGGAAGAAGATGGAGACCCTTCTGGAAACGAGACTCCGAGAAATAACCCCAAAACGAATGCACCCGCGCCGCCGCCCCTCCTTGCCGAAAGGGGCTCTTGATTTGGAGCTGTCAGCTCGGCAGACGCGGCGAGCCGTCGCTTATCGAGCTGCATCTTGTACGGAACATCTGGCGGAGCAGCTTCAAAGCGGCGGAGGAAAGTTGCGCAGGTAAGAACACGTTCTCCGCCGCATCGCCAGACCGCGATCGACGCAGATTCCCGGCAGCTGCTGCCTCCGAGCTAGGTGGGAGCTCGCATGCTACCTGCAGGAGTCTCTTGGGGAGGGTTGGAGGAGGATGTGTGGGGTGGAAAGCGACGCCTGGCGACGTGGACGAGATGCGCCAAGGCAACGCAACCTCCCAGGCGCACCCGGGGCCCTTCAGCCCAAGGAGGAACTCTGGCCCACAACTTCTCCAAGGCCTTTTCTTGGCAATGCGATGCGCCAAGCTGGCTTCGTTAGACTCCCTTTGGGATTTGCTTAAAAAAGAAATGCAGGAAAAGTTGGTGTTTGTGTGGGTGTGAAATTCTGGGTTTGTGAAATTGACTAGACCAGCGGAAGTGGGCTAGTTAATTGCAAAGGTCAGGAGATTGAAATGGGTTCAAGTCCCTGGCCGTCGGTTTCAAGAAGGCCAGATTCGTGGCCTTCCTACCACTCGAGAGGGGAGATTGTCGGGACGGAGGAGATGGTTGGGGAGGAGAAAAATAACAGCAAGGGAGACAGATGGGTTGAGAAGCGGGTGGAGGATGGAGAAGAAAAGTTTTAGTGGCACAGCTCCCAGTCTTCGAAGGGGATGGGGCGAATATGAGGGAAGGGGACGCAGAGGCGACCCCGTAGCCGGGATGGAGGAGATTCTCAGACTGGGGCCCTGGGGTGGGTGGGTGGAGGCCTTTCCCCGCAGATCCCGTGGGAATCGGTTAAGCCTTGCCGGCCAGTCGTTTGTTTTTCAATTCGGGAGCGATGCTGTCCCCACGCAAGCTGCAGAGGCGTTTGATCTCTCTGGAGTTTACGGTTTATCCTGCTAGGTCTTCATCTGCCTTTTAAAACGTTTGTGTTTTAATAGCATCTTCCTCTCTTTCTTCTTTCACACGCCTCGGCTTCGGTTCGGTCTGTTTTATAAGCACATCAAAGGCAAGAGCCAATCCTGCTTTCTTCTTTTTATTTTTCTTAATTTTTTTTTATTAGGACAAATCACCCAATATACTTCATTAGGGCCGAGCACGCCTCCTTTGAACCAGCTAAGCAAGAAATAACGTGCAAGTTCCGAGGAGGGGAAGATCACATTCCAAAAAGTTTGAGGGACTAAAAGGGGCCGGGAATGAAAGACTGCTACTGTTGCCAAATTTTAAACCCGCGCACGGAAAGAGAAGCTCCTCAACGGGCGTGGAAGGAGAGAGAGAGAAAAAGAAAGGGATCAGGCGGCGCCAAGGAGAGGGAAAGAGGAGCGAACGTGCACGCCGGATTCCAGCGTCGTCGTCTGCACCCAATTGGCACTCCGGCGCAAAAGCGTCGAGCGCTCATCTCCGGATGGGGCTCGCGTGCGCTCCCTTGTCTGGGCTTTGTGGTCCGCCCCCTCCCCCCGCCCAGCCCATTGTCACACTGCAATGCAATGGGATTTGCACACTTGAGGTGTAATAGCATTACTGCATTAATTAAAATTTTCATTTCACGTCCAGATTGTTTACTTATCTGCTGGAAACATATGTTGAGCGAAGTTAAGATTCTGGACTCTGCACTGTTGCCCAAGGTGCAATTCAATACCGAGGGTTGGGAGTGGGGTTGTGGGGCTGGTGGGGAGGGGGAGGAGAGCGGAGGAGAAAGAGAAGAGACGTCTTCCGATTTATTATTATTATTATATCCTCCAGCCTTATCTTGGTGGCTATAAATTATAAGGATACTCCATTGAGCTGAATATTAAGATTATATTCTCTCTCACCCCCAATTCCCGCGCCCCTGAACATCGCTTCCTAAAGCTGGCCAGATCTCTGGCTCTTTGAAATAACCAAGCCTGCCTCTCTCTCTCTCTCTCAATCCCCCTTCCAGCAATCCTACCTTGCTTAGCAGCCAGGGGGTACCCCATGGCAGACAGACTCCCATCACCTCTCTTTGGCCATGCAGAGAAGGTGGAAGAGGAAGTCCCGGATGCCTGGAGCGGCTCCTGATGCTGAGAAGCTCTGGATCATTTGTGTGCCTTCAAACGGAGATGCGCTTCTTTAAAAAACGTGCAAAAAGGCGGATATATTTCGACGGGAGAAGCGTTGGCTTCACCTCCCAAAATGCTTCCCCCCCACTTCATTGCTTTTATTTTTTATTAATTTTTAAAAGAAGTTTAAAAAGCGTTCTAACAAACCGCCAGACGTTTCATTCAGATCCGCACCGCCCCCCCTGCGCCGCTGTATCTCATCCGGATGGACCGGAGATGCAAAACCTCTCTCTCTCTCTGGTCTATTTTATTTAAGCAGCAGAGCTGCTCTGGAAGAGGAATCCAATCTCTCCTTATCTCGCCCAGGCCTCCTTTCAGGCTGAGATCAGAGCAGGGAGGATGGAGGGGGTGGGGAGGGGAGGGGGGGAAAAGAAAAAAAGAAGAGAGAGGGGGGTAATTGTTCTTTATTCCCCCCTCCCCTTTTAATTTAATACGGCAGCCACCGCTTTCAGGTCATTTATATGCCTAATTTAGTGATAAAAGTCAATAAGCAAGGATCACAGCGTTGTCCCCTCCTTGTAAGTATTTCAGAGGAAGCGAGGCTCGGGCGGAGCGCGGGTGGGGAGACAGTGAGAGGAAAAGCAGTTTCCAAATCCTGGGCTTCAAAGCGTCCTTCTGGCTGCTCAAAAAAAGAGGGTGTTTTTTTAGTGTAATGAGGCTGATATTTGTTTGGCGGTAGCTGTCAAGCCAGTGTGGCTCTTTTCTTGTAGGCACCGCTTGCCTCTCCCTCCCCACGACGCTCCGGCAGGACCCACCGCGAGAGTCGGAGAGCGAAGCGCACGATAGGATGATAGAATCGCTTCTTCCCCAGGATTCCCGCATAGGAACACCGCGGCGTGTTTCACCCCGGTTTGGACCAAGCCCCTGTCACGAAATAAACAGATTGCTTCTCCATTTGGGGTGTGTTTTGCGGGGTGGGGAATTGTCGTATGTGGTATAGGCGGAAGAGGCATTTCCCTTCCCACCCCCCCCCCCCACCTCTAATTTTTAAAAGAGGAACGGTAAGGTGTCACCCTCCCTTCCTGGTCTATCTGTAATTGAATCTAGGTCAGTATTCTAAAGCAAGAAAAGTATGCTTCTGACTTTCCTACATCAGCCTAGAATTTAGGGGAGGGAAAGGGAGGGGGGTTCCTTGCAATTTCATTTAAAATGTAATGGTGGATGAACTGATAAGCAAATGTGGGGGAGGGGGCCACTGCTTAAAAGAAAAAAAAATGGCACGGTTTTAATATGCTTCCAGGTGGGGGGAAATGATTTACATGGGAGTTTATTTCCTCTTTGCTGATATGAAAGAATTACAGATACAAAACCCACTGATCTATAGAATAAAAAAAGAAAAGAAATGTTATTTTCCTGTAAAGGTATCAGTTCATTTATATTCATTTAACCATCCATCCATCAATTTAGTTTCTCACTCCTTGCACATACTCCTTAGCTCTGTTAAAGCTTCCCAACCAATATACTTTTCCAGAATATACAATGAAGTTCCCACTTAAAAAAAAAATAAAAATCATGGGCTGAAGTAGGTAAAGATGAGACCATTTCCACCCTAGGGGAAACTAACACACACAAACACACATTCCCCCCTCTAGAGAGAATGAGCAGGGCTGAAGTTGAATCAGTTGCATTTATTCATATACTGTTTATGAAACTGATTCACCTTTACCAATACTCATTCTCAATATAGAAATATGTATGGTATAAGCACCCCTCTTCATAACATTCATTTTGTTGATAATAGACATGATTAATATGCATCATGCATTTATATTGTAAATGTAAGATTAATATTCAAATATATAGTACAGTACAGTATTATACACACACACAATGGGATCGTGTTGTTTATATTTGCATACCCATTTTATACGCATATACATTGGGTGATATGCATATCCTGACTTATTAAAATCAGTGAATTTGAGTGTCCATTCATGCCAGTGAGTCAACTCTGAGTGTGACTAACTCTGAATAATCACCCAGTATATTTATATTGTGTTTATTTTCATCATTAAACACAACAGCTATACTGCAGTCAACACAATGTAAATGTGCGTATTTAATCGTTAATGAAATAAATGAAAGTGTTATTTTTTTTTCATTTAGAAAGAAAAAATCAGATTAGAGTCTCATAAGAATTGTTCCATCTGGTTTTAAAATCAGTAAGAGATTTTAGCTGGGTTGGGGTGGGAGGAATTGAGAAAGAGAGAGACACTTTGCTCTTTGTAAATAGTATTAAAGAATGCAAGGCCAACCCCTTTCTTCCCATCAGCGGAACATCCTAACATTAAAGTCAAGCAAGACCATTATAGAAAAGCTCATTCTTATCTTTAGCGTCTGCACATTTGGTCAAGATATGGAGTGCTTTAAAGGGCTTTTCTCCAGTGTTTGACTCTGGCAGGCTTACTCAGGTGAGAGGTTTCAGGAAAGGAAGTGGGATTATTCACTAGCAGGGGTGGGGATGGGGGGTGGGAGTTACAGATTCAGGCTACTTGTAATTAATGGGCTGTTCTTGTATGTGTATAAATATATTTTAAAAGCTGGGTGGGGAGTGGGAGTAGGAAAGCTAGATGTTTTAAATTGGACAAAAACAAACAGGGTAAAACCCAGAAAAAAGCTAGCGATAATTAAGTGTACAATCCTGTGTACCCTTAAGTATGACTAAGTCCCATTCAACTTAGTAGGATTTACTTCTGAGTCAACCTGTATAGACTTGGGCTCTGTGTCTCAATGGAATCAAGGAAACTTACAGTGCAATCCTATATATGTCAGAAGTAAGCCCTAGCAAAATCAGAGACACTCACTCCCAGGTAAGCGCTTATAGAATTGCGGCACAAAACTAAATACTCCCATCATTATTAATGCATATATGACTTCCTGCCAGGATAGGCTTCTAGGTGGTTTACAAAATACTTTAAAAAAACCCATTTACACAAAGTTCCATTTTACTTGTAAATAAGTCCCACTGTTTGGATGTACACTCAGAAATAAGTTCCACTGTATCCACTTTGACTTACTCCCAGGTAAGTCATCACAGGATTGAATCTTTAGGTTTGATTAATTTTAAGTGATTGTGCCCAGCTTGTGTCTCCATATTTTTTTTTACTTCCAGCAAAAGAGTGCCTATTTCACAACTTATGTTTCCTTTTCGGTCTTTCAGAAATATACATCTAAATAACATACTTGTAAAATGCTCCAAATATCCTTAAAACCATAACATGAGCAATGTGACAGAGATTATTCTTGTTGAAATTTATACCCAGAAAGAGATCAGGGTCTGAATGGGAGCTGCATGTTGTGGTTTGAGCCCATCCATGCACCTCCCCTGCGCACGATCATTTCATACAATAGTAAGGTTAGCAAAAGAAGAAACCCCAAAATGCTGGAAGTTAATGCATTTGGAATGCAAGCAGTAGTAGAAATCAGAAAGATTGGCACCAGCAAACTATAGTTCTTTTTCTTAAATGGTATTAAGTATTAATCAAAATGTGGGTTTTGTGCTTGACTTTGGCAGAGGGTTTCTAAAGCAAGCGCACGAGCCACACAAAAGCCTTGTCCTTCCTAACCAGCCTCATTTCAATCAGTGGGAGTTTGCCCATCCATTGCCATGAGCTCCCAGAGGGGCTCCAAAGACCCATTTGGGTTGGGAACTGAAACGCTGCTGCAGAGTCTTTAATTTTATTAATCTTTTAAAGCCCACCGCTTTTGAACAAATGCCCATTTAAAGCAGTTTTGCATAATTACACGTTTCAGTCGCATTTGAGTTGATTCTTAATTTTTATTATTATTATTATTATCTTGGGTTGCGTGGAAGTGCTCAATTTGCTGAAACTCAGTCCGGCCTCTCTCTGTCTTGAGTTCTCTCTCCCCCCCCCCCCGAGACGCTTTTGGAATTCTCTGCCTTGCCACAAGAAGCTTTGGTCACGCAGAACTGTTGCCAGCTCCTAGGACTGGTGAGTAAATCATTCTAGCATCTTTCAAATGCTTTCCCTCTGGCTGTTTCTCTGCTGCATTTGTCCCAGAATATCTAGAGGTTGCTCCAGTGCAGGGTATATGCTTCTTTATTTGATGTGTTCCCTTTCGTTATGATCACACAGAGCTGGCCCTGCAGTGTGGCAAGGGGAAGCAGGCCCATAGCTGTCAACTTGCAGATTTGAAAATAATGGACCAGCAGCCTTGAAAATAAGGGACCAGCAGCCTTGAAAATAAGGGATCAGCAGCCAAAATAAGGGATCAACAATTACTTTGATAAAATACATATTTTGTTGCATGCAAATGGCTTTAGATACCTATTAGGTCCATAAATTACCATATAGCATATATTCAACACAAAAAAGCAACAATTTGTTGTTGACAAAGGACAGCTGGACATAGAAAGGACCCCATTATCTTCAGTAGCTTATTTAAGGGACATCATCAATAAGGGACAGCAGTGGGACATGGCGCTGGGATAAGGGACTGTCCCGCCAAATAAGGGACGCTTGACAGCTATGAGCAGGCTGCTTTGGGGGTGAAATTGAGGGGGCACAGCTGAAAGCAAGAATTGATGACTGAACAGTGCAGCAGGATTTTTCAAAGTGTTTGTCCGAGCATGAGGTGTATGTGCATGTGTGCGCCAGCCATTTGGTGACTTGGTGCAGGCAGCAAAATGCTTTGGACTGGTCATGTAATCACTTCACTTATTCCATTTGCAGAACCACACAAAACACTGCAAAGCCAGCTTCATCGGATTGCCTGTCCTGAATTTTGCTTGGGAATCTACCTGAAGGTATTGTAACAGAGCTGCTTCACAAATCACAGATACAATCCTGCCCAAATTAAGCACTTTTATAATACACGGAGACCGTGTTCATACTGTACACTTAAAGCACCCCCAAAGAATCCCAGAAACTGTAGTTTACCTCGTAAAGGTAAAGGGACCCCTGACCATTAGGTCCAGTCGTGACCGACTCTGGGGTTGCGGCGCTCATCTCGCTTTATTGGCCGAGGGAGCCGGCATACAGCTTCCGGGTCATGTGGCCAGCATGACTAAGCCGCTTCTGGTGAACCAGAGCAGCGCACGGAAATGCCGTTTACCTTCCCACCGGAGCGGTACCTATTTATCTACTTGCACTTTGATGTGCTTTCAAGCTGCTAGTTTGGCAGGAGCAGGGACCAAGGAACAGGAGCTCACCCTGTCACGGGGATTTGAACCGCCGACCTTCTGATTGGCAAGTCCTAGGCTCTGTGGTTTAACCCACAGTGCCACCCATGTCCCCCCTGCCGAGCTACAATTCCCAGTACTCTTAACAAACTACAGTTCCCAGGGTTCTTTGGGGGAAGCCATGTGCTTTATATGTATTGAGTGTACACGAAGTTTGATGAGAGTTAAGCATCTGCTTAAATCCCTCTCCTTGAAATCAGAGGGACCTAACTGGAGTGAGCCCTGCACTTCAGATGTGCATGTGAAATGTTTGTTTCCTCCCGAGAAAGTTAAATGGGAACATGCAGAAATATGTATGTAGGCACACCAGTGAGACCACAGCTCAAAGCTTTGGCTACAGCTCAAAGCTTTATGCACATCCAGTGGCAACCACTGGGTAATGTGAGAAGGGCCCTGTCAGCTTATTGAGACCCGTACATGGATACTGTATACATGAAGGATCAAAGTGAGGGCAGCACAAAACAAATGAATAGTTAAATCAGAGTGTTTGTATCACACATGCACACATGCTTCACACGTGAGATTCTTCCCATAAGTTGCAGCCTTAGACATCCAAGTAAATTCAACATAGCAAATGCAGACTCTGTGGGTTGAAGATCCCAGTCACAATGTTTATGGGTTCTTTCAATTCTGTATAAACTGGGTGTTCTTGAAGCCATCTACATATTGTTTGTCAGGTTACTGGTCCCTTACAGATGCTTTATGCAAGTGACCTAGTTTATGGCACTTGATTCTTGTTGGGTTTGACCACATTCCTTACTGGCTAGTTCAAGTTGCCTTCTCTGGTGAGCTGCTATGGGTCATAAGTGTCTGCTGGATGTAGGAATCATGCATCTCACTGGTTATACACATATGTTCTTGCTTTCTTTTTAACCTGGGTTGTTGTTCCCTTGCTCTCTGTCTCAGCTCTGCATCTCATCCCTTGTCAACTCCTGCTTGTCTTAGCTGCATGGGAACTAACCTCTGGGACCCTCCTTTCTGGAGAACCTTCTTACGTCTCCTTGTCTTGTCCTGATGCCTCTAAAGCTTCAACCCTGGGAGCCCATCTTGAACTCTGGAATTTTACCAGGAAAGGTAAGCACTAGAAATCATTAATTTAGTAAGTTGTTATAGACTGTTTCCATTATGGCCAGTTTGACACCTTGTCTCGTCTTGTATATCACTCCAGAATCTGCCTTGAAAAGTCTTGATATGCCTTGCTGGCTTAGAGCAAGGAAATGATACTTGCAATATAAGAAAACCTTAAAGTCTTATGCCTTCATTCTCACTATTGTGAGGGGAAATATTGTGCAGTAGAAGATCACTGCCTAAGCAGGGGTGCAGAAGTGATGGTTTGCAGGCCAAATTTGGCCCCTGGTGCATTTCCTACTAGCTTTCATTTGAAACCACTGCTCAGCTGTTTCCTGAACAGCTGGAGGAGGGGAATTGTGTGGAATGGAGAAAAACTTCCCCTCCTCATGCTCTCTCTCTCTCTTTCTCCCTCCCACCCATGACTCTTCCATCCTCTTTAGATTAAAGAGTGCTTTGGGTGACTTCCTGTTACTTTTCACTCTCCAGATCATCCTGCGCTGCCCTTTTAGCACTTGTGAGTAAAACTAGGCCAACCTGCTGCTCTTTTTGGGCCTAACTTTATCATTTGGTGACTGGGGTTTCTTGGGGTCTTCCCGAAAGGTTATATGATGTGGACCTGTGCACACCCTTCTTGCTATTAAAGGTCACTTTAGGACAGTCCATCATTACCTCTTCTCTTCAGTGTTATACTGAACACCCTGGCAAGGCATTTGGCTAGGCCAGAATTTTGATCTGTTCAAGGACAAACAATGAAATTATTGAACCAAAGCATTATTTATTCAGGAATGTATAATATAGCATCACACATGCCCAAATAAACGTGTCCCTGCAGTCTGACTGGTACCCCGATACCTCCTATGATTAATGAGGAATTAGTTCACAGGGGCACAGAAGATATTAGAGAGCAAAGAACTATTCCTAATCTGGCAGAGAGTGTCTGCGACATGCCCATCAAATGGTCAGTGAACAAAAATGAATGACAATGACAATCGCTTTTCTCTCCTGAGCCAACCCAGCAAGGGAAGATTGACCTTTGGAGAGCAAATGACATATCACAACCTTTTGTATTTGTTCAGAATTTATACTGTACCCTTTGCTGTGTTCACTCCCACCACTTCTGAAATTCTCATGAACGGTGGACATTTAGGAAAGGCATGAACTCTGAGGCTGCCCCACCAGTAGAGGTTTCATCCAGAAAATCAAAACAGTATTGGCATCTTTATTGATTCAAGTGCTTCTTAAGGGAAATCTTAGATGTATGCATGTCACAAACAAGGGATAGAATAGGTTGAAATGGCTTCAAAAAATACATAGGAGGCAAAGGAAGGCAGCACTTTGTGATCATAAGAAGGTTTTACTGTCAGGATGCTTGTTTGTTTTTAATATCAGGAATGCATTTTTTATTTTGCAAAATGTAAGAGCTAGTGACTGTTTGTCATGGAACCGGGGGGGGGGGGGGGGTGAGAGTAACTTGCTTCCTAAATGCTACAGCATCCCAGTTGTCAGTTGCCAGGTTGATTTTGTTTTGTTTCTTTTCTTTTCTTTTTAATCTGGTTTCATTGATAATGCTGTTTTGCTGTATTTTGTTATGGTTTTGACTGTAAGCCACGTTGAAAGGACCTTGCATAAAAATATTTTAAATAAAGGAGGTACTAGTGGCAATGGAGAACCTGGATTTTTGCACCCTGGTTATAGCAGCAGTAGCAGTTGTTATTAGCCCATGAAGTAAACTTGTACATGTGTGTGGATGCGAAAAGGAAGGAAAACAGAGGACAGAACTCCCGGCCCCTGAGTTCCTCATCCACTGAGCGAGGGGACCCTGCAGAGGCCGGTCCTGCTTCTGAGAGCTCTCAGGATCTGGCGCCAGGATACAGTTCCTTTACCTGATCCATGGAGTATAGTGTCAAGGTCTCCTCAGTGTTCCCTCATCTTCCATGAGTAGTTCAGGACTGGAGGGTGTGATGTGAGCTTCTACTCTCTTCTCTCCAGTCCCAATGCCATTGCAGGAGTTTGTCTTGGGACAGCGGAGGGCAAACAACATTCAGCCCCTGAATCCAAGGCACCTCTCCATGACAATGTCGGTGAGCTTTTGAGCTTTCAGAATCCATCCTATGGTGCTTGACAGGCCTCTTGCTTCCCTTCAGCCATATCTTCTTTGTCTTCTGGTGACTGAGGATGGTGCCTCTCTGTTGACAGGGATTTTGAAATGATAGCTCATGAGTACAACCTGGTTCCACAGCAACAGGTGTGTGGGGGCAGTGGGGGGGTCACTCTGTTCCTTGCTTTTATTCATCAGGGGAGTCTACTATGAATAGAGAGCCTCACCATGCCAATGTTTTCTCATTCCTCATTTTTGCATCCTCAGAGAGTGGTGGTGGTGGGAACACGAGATGTGCTAAGTCAACGTTTTATCGAACAGGGAGACCCATTCTACAGACTTCAACCCCCCTCATCCTGCAGCTGCCTCACTTTGCCTAATAGTTAGGGCTAGCCCTGTGTACTTGTGCTATTGGGTACATGCAATCTTCCCTTGGGTGCAGTTCTCTGCATGTAGGATGGCCATGGATGGGGAACATGTGTTGGTGATGAAGGGCACCCACAAATGGGCAAGGGAGGGGAGTATGTGAGAGGGAACTGGATTATTCTTCCGAGTGACCAATCATTTGGACAAAAGCTTCATTAACAGTGAAATCATTATATGTATCTAGTCAGAAGTAAACCCCTTTGCATCCAGTCAGTCTTATTTCTTTAAGACACTTATATGGGTTACAGCAGAATTATGGAATTAATTGTTAAAATATTATTGAAGTTTTGATGGCAGGTTTTTTCTGCAGCTTTAACTAATTTTTTTTTTAAAAAAATGAGATTTCAAGTATTGTAATGAAAGCAATGTTAGCGTAGAAAACCAACTTCTGAAGAAGACATGATTTATGTTACTGTGTCTGCCTTTGCACCTGCCTATCCCTGAAGCTATTCAAGTTTTTCTTATTCAGATTTGGTTTCCAAAATAATCCAAACTGGTAATAACCTCACCACAATTAAATCCAACAGCCTCTGGCCAAGCTAATCTGATCGTCAGTAGTAACATCTAAATTAGCCAAAAATAATTACAGAAACAAGATTCAAAATCAGGGAGAGAAATGGAAGCATTAATTGGGCACATGCAAGGAGGCAAATGTTTTTTGAGCAAACGTTCTGTAGAATGGGAACATTCTAGTGGTGCATTTTCTGGGCTGGCTTCTTGAACAAACCTGTTTCCAATGGTATTTCCAATTTTGCTTTGTTTGATAAATGGCCATTTGCTCAGCTGAATTTGCATGGTCACATTGGCAAAGTGAGCAGTAGGGGCCTTTGTGTGGAATGTCAGATAGTTTTTGTTCTCTAGATGTGCTCAGCGACAGCCAACGTATACTTGATCTCATTTTTGTGGGTTGCCTAGACAGGGAAACATGACGAATTGTAGGCTATATTTTTCCTCTTTTTGTCAGGGCGCTGAAATGGCAAGGCAGCTCTCCCTGTAGACCCGTGAGTAGTTGCTAGAGGAGGTATAATAATGATCTCCTTCTTAACTAAGGCTTTGATTATTCCAGAACTGGAATCACCAAGCTTTTTGGGCTCTTGGACCCATTTGCAAACCAGAGAAACTGTTGTTGGCGGGCATCCTCAACAACCAATCATTTCCCCAAACCTATTTGATTGGCTACAAGGCGAAGGAAGGGGGAGGTGACCCTGTGAGCACCAGGGAAGGTCTCTTGGGGGAGCATCTGTACTCATGGGCACCATGTTGGTGACGCCTGCTCTAGAACATGGAGAGGGACTTTTCTTACCTGTAGCCCAATCAATATAACTGGAGATGATGTCTGCCGTTCTACCTGTATTGATTGATGGAGATAGGGAACAATGGAGTGGTGTTTTTTGGCAGAGCCTGTTGGTGTATTCTTCCTTTGAGGATGTCAAAGCATGCATTTGCAGGGAAAAAGCCAAAGCTTAGTGGTATAATATGTGCCTTGCAATTAGGAAGCTCCAGGTTCAATCCCTAGTATTTTGAGATTGGATCTCAGGTAGCAGGACTGAGTTACTGAGACCCAGACAGCTACTGCACTCAGATTAGACTGCACTGCACTCAATGAACCAATGGTTTGACTCAGTCTAAGGCAGCTTAATTTTATTTATACCCCTCCTTTCTTTCAACATGGGACCTGTCTGACCTGAGACAGTGTACAGGGAGTTCCTGGGTGGCTGCCCATACAGGCACTGAGCGGTTCAGTGGTATCCTCATGTACCTTCAGACCATACACTAGGACAATATGTTTTCTGCTTTCCTCTTCTGTAGTTTCTGTTCATTTAATGCATCTCTCAATGTTTAAGTCAGATTGTAAAAGAGAGACGGGCGAGGAGAAGGCTAGGGAGGGTAAAAGTGAGCAAATCATTTTGAAGTTCCATGATTGTTAAAATTGTCACCAGGACTTGGTGGTTATCAAAACTGGCCCAAACTGGAGCAGCAGTCCTCCAAGTTATTCTGGCAACTAAGGCAGAGAATCCCACAAGGGGAATTTTGAATTAAACTTATGGCATAGCTCAGTGTGTGTGTGTGCCTTTTCCAGTGAGTAGGTATGCTGTCAAGTATCAAAATAATACTATTACCTTGGACTTAGAGAGACTCTTTGTTTGTTGATAGCAATCAATACAATGGCAGAGATGTCTGGCTCTGAGGTTCGCTAGAAAAGAGGAAGGAAAAAGGAGTGGTGTTTGTCGTACTATTCCAAATCACTGAGATGTTAATGGTTTTATTGCCCTCGGGAATAAATCTACACAGATAATAACTAACATTGCTAACAAATTTCTGCCCTTTCACAATGCCCAGAACCATCTCTGTGTGGCAAATGCCTTGCTAAGCCCAAGTTTATGTAACTGAAGTGCTCATGCACTTTCCCCCTGTTTCCCCGACCTCTTCTTCTGTTCCCTCACTTGTGTTGAATTTTAGATTGTAAATAAAAATGAAATGGCAATTATTATTTTTCAGAGTGTAAACTCCTCAGGGCAGTGATGTGTCTTTTCGTAAGACACATCTGTAAAGCGTGCACCCGTTAATGGCTCTCTGCTGCTGCTATTGTTGTGATGGCAGATCCAAACTTCCCATGTGTGGAACTCTGCTGTGGGAGGGAGAAGCAATATTTGCTGCTTCTGCCTTCTTCCTGCAGCCCCTGGACCTCCCTCAAAATCTCCTCTGGAGAACTGGAGAATTCTCCAAAAACCCTGTGGGAGGAGTTGTGGTGGTGGTTGCGCAGGAGGGAAGCAAATCATGTGAAAATGGCCACCTTCTCCTCCCACCAGTGGCAGCCCTCACTAGATCCCAGTCCCTTCCATGAATGGAAGAAAGGACATTTGCAGAAGGACAGTTCTGGATCCAGCCCATCGCCCCCACTATGAGCAGCAGCAATACTAGCGTAGGAAGAAATTATCACCATCTTAACCACCCCTTCACATGATTTCCCCTCTCTTAAAAAGCGAAACAAAAACAAACAAAAAACACAAAACAAAAACAAAACAGTCACACACCAGCCTTAATATATAGAAGTCCCCACATTTATAATTCAATTTCCTTGCAGCAGTTTTGTGAAGCAATCCCTGAACTTGATTGTTCCCACATTGGCACAGTGGCTCCCCACACAGGAACCTTTGCCGGCTTGGTCTTTCCACAACTGTTCTGCCCCCCAACCTGAGGTGCACAAGAAGAATTAGAAAGCAAACAAATGACATCTTTACAGAGAGTGAGAATTCCACCCCCCCCCCCAAGTTGACCGGTCTCCCTCAATTCCTCACTCCATTAACTAGCAACACTTTAAGGCAATTATATTACATCAAAGGATGATTTTATTATGGAAAGTAATTACAAGGAACAAGAAGGAGGAAAAGAAAGCGAGAGGCTTGAGTTGGCCAGCCTCCTCAGCAGTTTATAGAACCTACTCTGTACTTCCATTCCAGGCGAAATGGTCATCTGTTCCCTAAAAATCTTTCGACTGATTCCATCTGGGAATTCACCATTGATTGAGGACATTTCCACTGCCAAGAACAGAAAAGCCTGCTGGATCAGGCCAATGGCCCATCTAGTCCAGCATCTCAACAAACAGGTTGAGAGCCAATGTGGTGTAGTGGTTAAAAGCAGTAGACTCGTAATCTGGTGAACCGGGTTCACATCTCCGCTCCTCCACATGCAGCTGCTGTGTGACCTTGGGCCAGTCACACTTCTCTGAAGTCTCTCAGCCCCACTCACCTCACAGAGTGTTTGTTGTGGGGGAGGAAGGGAAAGGAGAATGTTAGCCGCTTTGAGACTCCTTTGGGTAGTGATAAAGCGGGATATCAAATCCAAACTCTTCTTCTTCATCATCATCATCCTGTACTCACAGTGGCCCACCAGATGCCTGTGGAAACCCTGCAAGCAGGATTTGAGCATAAGAGGACTCTCCTCCTGTGGTTTCCAGCAACTGGTATTCAGAAACAATGCTGTCTGCAGCTGTGAAGGCACAGTATAGCTGTGATGGTCTACAATCATCTACCAGCTCTCTCCTCCACAAACTTCTCTTTTATTATTATTTATTAAATTTGTATAATCCTCTTTAAAAAAGCAGTTTTGCTGTGGGATTCCGTCACATACTGGCAAATTCAAGATACACAATTAAACTTGATCTGAAGGTCTTATCCAAGAAACCTCCTTCCCCCCCACATATTAAATTTTTTGCAAAAGGGAAAGGGATGAGCAAATGGTGCTGTGAAGTGTGGGATGAGACTGGCTCGACACAACATTGTCTAACCTCCTCACAATCTAATCAGGAGGAATACTCACTAAACTGCCAATGTTATCTAATAATGTCCTTTCAGGATGAACGCTCAACAAACAGGTTGTCAGGAAGCACACTTTAGTTTGTCCAATTTACCCTTTCTGAGGGGAACAAAAGGCAATGTTACTCTCCTTTTCTCACTCTGAATACCAAATGGGAACTGAGATTTCTTGGGGCAGGACAGATTAGGAGAGATACAGTTTAATTGCAGAGCTGGGGTTTGTTAATACTTTTGCAGGGAGTTTGGGAGCCGGGACACTTTGGGAACCTCTCAAGATGATATCACTGCAGGGCCTGGATGCTCTCCCCTTACAGAACTACGAATGTGGATGAATTAAAGTCCAAGCCCACCAAATAAATAGAATGCCCAAATGGGATTTCACCCAATGTTGGTCACAGCTCTATCTCAGAGATGGGGAACCTTTGGCTCTCCAGATGTGGGTGGACTACGTCTCCCAGCATCCCTGACCATTGGTCACGTTATGGGAGTTGAGAGCTCATGTCCTGCCTGCTGGCTTCTCATAGGCATCTGGTTGGCCCACTTTGGACCGCATGCTGAGCTAGATATGCCTTTGGTCTGATGCAGAAGTGCTCTTCTTAAAGCAGGAGGAGTAGAATAGAGTGGGCTGCCCCTAGATGTGGTGTATCACAGAAATGGAAAGACAACTGCCTGAGAGGGGGTGGCTATTGCGTTGTTTTTATTTTGATTATGTATTTTGTGGTTTTATTTATTGATTTTATTCTGTGAACTGCCCTGAGACCTCCGGGTATAGGGTGGTATATAAATTCAAATAATAATAATAATAATAATAATAATAATAATAATAATAATAATAATAATACTTTGGGAGTCAAAACTGCATGAATGTAAAATGGAATACGACAAGTCCTTGGGAAAGTTTGAAAAGCAGGCTCATCAGTCTGAGAGACCCTAACCTAGACAAATGGCTGTGACAACTGAGTCCCATTTCTCTCTCTTTTTAACTTCCTCAGTGATCAGATGCAGTTTCTGAGAGAGCAGTGAGGACAACTGTGGCCTCAAGCTGAGGACATTTCTAATTTTGCTGACCTTCATTTTTTGCTACATGATCTATCTTCAGGATGGCTTTTTGTCCCTTGTGTGAACATATGTGGACTTCTTCAGTGATAACAATTCAGCCTGTTTCTTCTGTTATAAAGGATCAGGGTGGGAGATGGTAATAATGCTCTTTTTCTTGCCAAGCAGGTGGAATGTATCCTCTCTCCCTCTTCTACAATTTGGAAATAATTGCAAGCATATTCTTTCATTGAATTGGTTGTAGCAGATATTCTCCCCCAGACACTTTATTTCAGGGCAAACAAAGAATTGTACAGGCTGCCTTGCTTCCTTCACTGTTGGGGAATGCTCCAGTCACACAACCTCAGTGTACAAGTGGAGCATGCTGCAGCACAGAAAAGACTGGGGCAGCCCATGCTCCTGAGAAGGTCTAAGTGGTCAGTGCATCTGGCTGTAAGGTGGGTTAGGCTGAGAGGCAGCGACTGGCCCAAGGTCACCCAGTGAGCTTCATGGCCAAGTGGGAATTTGAACCCTGGTCTCCCAGGTCCTATTCTGACACTTACCACTACACAACACTGTTGCCAATAGGCTTCACAGCTGCAGATCATAGTGGGCACAATTTTTGGTCCATTCTCCAAATGTCTGGCCGCAAATGATTGGTATAGCTAGGCAATGGTTCTATAATTTTATCTCCTTTTCTTCAGTTGCTTCATGTTACTGGCAGCTGTCTTAGTCTCACATTTCTTCTTCCCACATCATTCCATCACATACCTGAAAGATGCAAGTGCTAACTTGATGATAGAAGGAATCATCTCCCTTTCCAGAATAAGAACTTGATAGGATGCAGTTTGGGAAGAATGTGTGTGTGTGTGTGTGTGTGTGAGAGAGAGAGAGAGAGAGAGAGAGAGAGAGAGAGAGAGAGAATGAGAGAGAGAGAGAGAGAGAGAGAGAGAGAGAGAGAGAGGAGGCAGGGGCTCACATGAGCTTCAGACAGCAGGGCCAATGGTCAGAGATGATGGGAAATGGAATCTAACAACTTCTGAAGAGCTACAATGTGTTTTGATTTCCAATACTGCTGAATGCCACCTGATTGCTTTGTGGATCATTTACTGTATAATCAGGGCTTTCACCCCAGCCAGAACTGACTAGAACTCAGTTCTGACCCCTCTCAGGTGGGCCCCCTTGCCATTATAAGAGAACAAGGGAGCTGTTCATGGAGATTTCCGGCACCTCTTTTTCTAGAAAAATGGCACTGTTTATAATACTTCACCCAATGCTTATTTTTCAAGTGTGTTTAATTAAAACGAGGAAGGCTTTCAAACTAACTGCGCTTAGCATTGGGACATCAGAGCATGTTAACTGTAGATTAATAAATTGACCCCAGATAACATAACCCTGCTTCATCCACTCTCTTAACCCCAGAGCTTAAGCAGTCTTTGAATCTCTATGTCATCAAAATTTATACAAAGCAGGAATCAAATGCAAATCCTCAAGAAGCTGGAACTTTCTGTGGAAACTGCTAGAAAATGTTTTCAGTCTTAAATGGAGGAAAGTTAAAGAGATGTTCATAGACAAGAATACCAGCAGCGCAATGCTGAAATCTGTCCTCTGATTTCTCAGTTTTTAAAATTCCACTCCAAAAAACCAACTTCCATTTCCCTGCCTCTTTCACAGGGCACTTTAGAATTCCTTTAGGATTTTGGTGAGTGTTGGGTTGGGCCTATTTTATTCTTGTGAAGTGACTGTGGGTTATGTGTCTGTTTTTCTCCCCACACCCCATGGATTGATCATATTTGGGCTTTACTGAGGCATACAACATTTTGTGGCATCTATACAGTTCAGTTGAAAAGATCGGTTGACCGCAATACATCTGTACATGTGCATACCTGCTGTCGTCATCTGATTGGCAGGTAGGGCTGAATGGAGACTTAATTCAGTAGGATTCCTCCCTCTAATAAGGTGTTGGCACCATCTTGTTGGCCAGAGTTCACAGGGCAGGCTCACATGGGAGTTTTTCTATTCATGGAACATTTTCCCGAGCCCTCTGCAGCCTCCCTGGCTGCCAGGGCTTCCTAATCTGAATAAACCCCATGGGAGAAGTTACTTAATGATGTCTTCCCCCAAGCTTTGTTTGAAGCCTGGGAGGCCTTCCCCAAGCACCAGAGATCAGTGCTGTCACTGAGTCTATTTTTAATGGAAGTCCAGACCACTCGAGCATACAAACCACTGGCCATTGGGTCTTACGAAGCCCCTTGCTAAGAGCTGTTCATCGAGTATATGTTGTTACACCCGCTATGTATTCCCAATGGACCAAATTATATGTGTAAGCAGCCTTCAAACAATATATATATATAAAAGTGCAGCAGGGTCAAACTTTTTTTGTGAGGGATGTGGTGGAATACAATGACAACAAAGCAGTAATATCAATCAAATAGGGGATCTTGAAAATCAGCCCATGATTTAGCCCCCCTTTGTCCTGTCCTTTTGGGGGAAACAGTTTTATGCACCCCAGTTTGGAGGATACTTCAACTGTACACATGCAATCAGTAATATTATTTGCCTTTTGGCTTCCATGTAGCTCATGAGCTAAAGACATCCTGTAGTAACATCTCATTAACAGGTGCCTTATTAATATTGATGGTTTCTGCAGTTTAACTTTCTGTGGCAAGGTGGACCCCCACAGCTTTTCCTTTTCCTCTAAAAATAAAACCAAGTGTGCTGAATCTAGCTATGACTGCCTTAGTTGTTGGGTAATGCTCTCATTTAATGGCTTTATTTAGATCCATTTTCTGTATGCAAATCCTTAGGATTTGGCTTTGCAGCAGCCAGTTTAAAGCAGTGTTCATCCAGCCAGCTGCATTTATTCAAGAACTCTGCATGTCCTGCTTTTTCATCACCTCTCTTACAGGCCTGTGTGTGATGCAGACATTTTGATGGCCCTCTTGTTGTTTTTTGCATTCACATGCTGGATTCTTACTTCATTAGCGATACAAGCAGCATGTTCATAGCCCACCACACACTGCATGTCATCCAGCAATGAATGTCTGATATTCTCTGAAATCATAGTTGACAGCTGGAGTACAAGCCCTGAATTTGGGAAGCTGACATTTAATGTTGCGGTCTTAAAACTTATCAACAAAGACTTCAGGTTTTCCTTAAGATCTGTACTTCAAAAACAAAACAGGAACACTCTAAAATTTCAAAGTTGAATCCTGATTCTCTCCCCTAAATTTGAACTTGTGCAACATTTCAGCTTGTTGACCATACCGCCAGGTCCCAGTGTCATCATGGACAAACAAATCAATGCCCATCATTGCCCTGTTCATCTGCATGGAGTCTTGTCTCCAGTTTCTTTAAATGAATCTCCAGGTGAGTGGGCTTGGAAAAGTAGGGACCAAGTATAGAAGTGTCTATTTTTGAAAGTGATATTCTTCAAATTTACTGACAAATGTCTAACCATCTAAGAAAATACAGGTGCTGAGGAATGAACAGGGTGATGGAGGATTTTCAGCTGCTTTCCAGTTTCTTCTTAGTAAGAACTGTTTGACAGCGGAACGGTCTCCCTTGGGAGGTTGTGGACTTGCCTTCCTTGGAGGTTTCTAAGCAGAGTTGGATGGGCATCTGTCATGGATGCTTTAGCAGAGACTCCTGCATTGCAGGGGGTTGGACAAGATTACCCTTGGGGTCCCTTCCAACTCTGCAATTCTATGATGCTTCAAGTTTAGAAATGCATATTCCTTTACATTTCCCAGTATTTTCTGCTTTTGTTTTTTCTGCTTTTGTCCCCCCCCCCCCCCGCTTTTGTCTTCAGCTTAGATTAAATGTACCTGGAAAGAGTTCATTCTGCAGAAGAACTGGCTGCTCTCCAAGAGAGGTGGAGCAGCTCTACTCAGTAACCCGCTCAACTCAAGCAGCTTTGTTAGCAGTCTGCCTACGCTGTAGTTGATTCTTGGGGTGGGATTATTGGATGAAAGGAAAGGTGAGTGGAATCAGTCCCCAGTTCAATACCATCAATACCAGAAGTTGCCAGCCTGTGGCCCTCCAGACATTGTTGGAATACAACCCCCACTAGCCCCAGGTAGTGGTCAGCAACATGTGGAGGGTCAGAGGTTAGCAACCCCAGTTAGCAGTGGCTCTCTGGAGAGTTTCAGACAGAAGCTTCATTCCCAGTACTACCTGCAATGGCTGGGGAGTGAAATGGGAGAGAGGGAAATGCTCTGCTGCTGAGCTATAGCCCTTCCCCATCTCTCTGGGTGTCTGCATGACTGCTTCTATTTACCTGGGTGAGCAGTGCCAGTGGGAAAGAGTCTGGTTTATGGAGAACATATACAGTTGATGTCAGGAGTGGGAGTCAGGAGCTAGCTGGCAATGAATCACACAGAGTCAGTGAAGCTAACCTCTTTATTCAAGGAAACATGGTCAGATCAGGAGGCCAAGCCTAGTGAGCAGAGCAACTTGTCCTGGTAGATCTTGCCCCAATGAGGAAGTTGTGGAGACTGAAGATCCCTGCCTTCCCAACAGTTGCCTAAGTCTCCTCCTTTCCCAAGCAATCAGAGACTCTGCCGCTGTGCCTGTCCCTGCTCCTATCTCTTCATACCTCTTTTGGTTCTGGGAGACCAGGGGAGAGGGGAGCTGGTCACAGCAGGAGGGGGAGAACCCTCTGGCTTCTTCATCAGCCTGACTCATCTCTGCCTCTTGGTCCCCCTTTGCAGCCTCCGCTTCTGCCTCTGATTCTGGACTGCTGTCTAGCACATACTCTTCCTGCTCACTATACCCTGTTGCGTCTTTAGCTTCCGACACCTCCTCCGTCCAGTCTGCCCCCTCTTCTCCCCCTGACCAGTCATCGTCATCCCACCACCAATCCCCTAGCTCGGAGCCTTCTTCCCTGGGGATTCCCTTTGGGGGGGGGTGTTCCCCAGCTGGCGGCTCCCACTGCTGCTTGGCATCTGGCCAGTTCATGACAGTTGAGCACGTCTCCCCGTAACCATTATGACAGCAGAAGGGTGATTCTGCATGTATCAAATACATCATTATACACTAAGGTCTCTATTCCCCACCCCGCTTGTCACCTGATGTGGTCCCTGTGGATACGCTAGAGCTCCCATTTGAACTCCAGAGTCCCATTGAGACTCTGGCAACAGTGTTTATGTGCTATTCTAATGCTGGTTTGAGCAGCCTAAGTGCTTTTTAATGCATAGCACTACGAGTGTGCCTTATTCTTTCCCTTGTTGAATGGGTGTCTGGAGGAATGTAATTCCAGTCTCTTGCTTCTGCACATCATTATTTACAAGGCACAGGAACATGACCACACCAAGCATGGAGAGAGCCACTATCAAGCTGTAATTTGGCAACTGGCACGTGTGTGAGTGCAAGGAGCAGATCCATCCTCTTCAGGCTGGATGTATGCACGAGATGGGCTAATACTTTTCTTTATTTCTGTAGAGCAGCAGTGGGGAGCCTGTATCAGCCCGATGATCACATTGCCTTCTGAAAAACCTATTTCAGGCATCCTTCCAAATTCGTACGTATATCCGAATTGTGCAGTGCAATGTTCTCCATGCAAACAACATGTACAAAGTTGCATATATTTTGGGAAAGTAAGCATAGAAATCAATGTATTATTGATGTATGATATGGTTGTATGAAATTAACATAGAAGTATGCATAGCATTGGGAGAAATTCCTTGTAAAAACGTTCACACCAGTCAAAACACAGTAAAAAAACTGTGTTTATTAGGAGAAATTCACATTAAAATGCTGAATAATTTTCATGACAATAAAAATATTGCTGCAGAAATGTGGAGAACTGAATTTAAGGCTGGAAGAAATGTGAAACTGAGAGAACCAAAACTGCCAGGTGTTTCTAACCCTAGTCCGACTGCTGTTCCAAAAGGTGTAGATGCTGCAAGTCCCACCCACCCTGTCAAGCTGTTTCTCCCACATCTTCCCTTGCTTCCACCCATCCTGAGCTCCTCCTATCTGCTGCATCTCAGCCGCTTCCATGGAAGGCCCTCTTATTAGCCATGGTAGCTAAATGGAAATTCAGAGGTGGGCTACCTATGAATAAGCCTTGATTGTGAGGACAAACTAGAATGGAAGGCCATTCTTACCAGTGGGCAATGTCTGGCTGCTGTTGCAAAGGCAAGGCTGGTCATGGTTTGACCCAGCACAACCTTAGGTCCTGATGCAGCTTTCACCAACATGGCGCCCTCCAGATGAAGGGGCAGGGCACCCAATGTGCTGCCCTCCTGTTGTTGCTGATCCAACTCCCATCAGTCCCAGCCAGTACAGCCCAATGGTCAGGGAGGATGGGATTCATAGAACCATAGAAGGAGCTCCAGGGACCATCTAGTCCACCCCCCCTGCAATGCAGGAATCTCAGCTAAAGGATCCATGACAGGTGGCCATCCAACCTCTGCTTAAAAACCTCCAAGGAAGGAGAGGCGACCACCCCTTGTGGGAGTCTGTTCAACTGTTGAAGAGCTCTTCGAAAGATTTTCCTGATGTTCAGTCATAATCTCCTTTCTTGTAACTTGAAGCCACTGGTTCGAGTCCTACCCTCCAGAGCAGGAGAAAACAAGCTTGTTCCCTCTTCCATGTGGCAGCCCCTTAGATATTTAAAGATGGCTATCACATCTCCTCTTAGTCTCCTCTTTTCCAGGCTAAACATACCCAGCTCCTTGCAGTAGGCAGAGGTGGATTTAGGGGTAATACAACCAGTTTGGTTGTACAGGGCGTGGAGCTTTGGGGATGCCACAACTATGATGTAGAACGGAAGGCAAGCGGCGGGGTGGGCATCCTACAGGGACGCCACTGAAATTTGAGACCTACTGCAGTAGGTATCACTTGCAGGCTGTGCTTGCTGCAATTCTCTCTTCTGCACAATTATTGAAAATGTAGGGACTTCTGCATCTGGCTATCCTAACTGAAGGCACTTTCCCTGGTGTGGATGAATGAATGGTGGACAGGATTGCATGCTACCAACTGGGGATTGCTCCGCATGGCAAGGTGCTCATGTGAAATGTGTGGCTGCACCGGTGTGTACTGCACCAGAACAACAGGCCAGTTCCTTTGCCCATTATGCCTCAGTAACACCATGTTTCTTGTTACAGGAACACCCTCCCTCTCTGCTTGACTTGGGGGTGGTGGGATGCTCTATTGCTCCTAACCCCTACTCTGCTGGAGGAGACACAACAGTATTATGGTGCCATCTCGTGGCCATAGCAAGTAGGGGCATTTAACAGCAATGCCGCTTGAGAGAGTCACATTGAAACTGTCTTCCATAACATTGGACGTGTCCACCTGAAACATGCGGCAGCTGCATCACAAAGGACACATTTCTGACTGATGAAGAGAAACCAAATCTGACAAAAGAGCGACAAGATCTGCTGGGGAACAATTGGTGAAACGTTCATGACAATGAAACAAGTTTAATGTTTTTGCAAAGGTGATGTCAATAGCCTGGCGACCTTGTCATCTGCCTGATTAATTGATGTCCTGTTGCTTTAATATTTGTATGCACAGATTTTGAAATGAAAAGATGGATGCATATTCCGATAGAGAGGTGGGATGTTTGCACTTTAGAAGCCTCTACCTCATTACTGCCTTCTGTTGTTGTTTTTTTTTCTTCATGCCACGGGGTTGCTGAAGGGGGATTACACTACATTAAATCACATGGTGCTTTACATTTTCAATCATCTATTTGCCCAGAAGCAGATAAAACAAATACAGTATAGTGCAGGACATCAGTTTCAGAACTCTGGGCTGGTTCATGAAATATAGCTCTCCAGCGCCACACCATGCTCGGGACAGCTTTTCTCTGCCCTTATCTCTGAGAATTCATACTTTTGTGGGGCTAGTCAGACTCGTGCAGATTTGGGATTATAGAGGCAAGGCAAATTTTAGCTTTGAGATTATTTTTTTTTAAGTTTTGGATTGAAAAAATGGCTGCAGCTTTATTCAAATCTCAATGAAAAGGCATGTGGTTATGCAGAGTTCAGTCAAGCAGCAAATATCACATTATGTACCCACTCCTTATAAACAGGCCATCCTGCCTTCCAGACAGGAGCTGCCCATGTTTGCATATCTGTGTCTGCAGTGAGAGTCATAATGGAACGTGCTGTGGCTGGTGGGAAATGGCCTCGGATGTTTTATGACTTCCCATTATTATACCAATAGACAGCACCACCACTACAACAAGAATACAATGGTGTTTTTTTTTAATAAAAAAACACATTTATTTGATTCCCCACCCCACTTATGGTTCAAAAGTACCACTCAAGGCACCTTTCAAAATTTAATTTTACAAATACAATTGAATTAAAGCAACAGTCAACCAAGGAAACAGGATCAGTGGTTAAAAGCCAGCAAAAAACTGGAATTCAATTAGGTTTTACTCAGACCCACAGAAATATATAGTCTTAAACATGTTCATTAGTTTCAGTGGGTCTATTCTAAATAAAACTAGCTGAATACCCCCCATTACCATAAAAGCCTAATAGAATAAAGTGGACATCCAATGAAAAACAATGAGGGAGGGAGTCAACCGTACTTTATGGGGCTAAGCGTTCCATAATCTGGGGGCAGCCACTAAGAAGCTCCCCCTCAACCATAGGAGCCAGCTCCTAGGGGCCAAGGTTCCTTTGCCCTCCAATAAGATATTTCAGGGAGCCAAGGATCCGCAAAGTTGAAGGTCATTGCTATTCAATTATGTGGGGTGTGGCTTAACTGAGCCCCCCAATTTTTTTATACAAGTTAGCACCCCTGCCCTCAACCCATTCTAAATGTGCTTCTGCTCTAAGTGGGACTTCTTCTTATATCAGGGAGTGGACAAATTATATGAAAGGAGGCAATATTCTGGATCTAAGTCATGTAAGGCTTTAATGCTCTGAATTGTGTGGCTATTGCAGGAGTAGTGTAACATGGCCCCATGCACCAACATCTATTCTGGACTGGCTGGAACGTCTGGAGAGTTTTCAAAAGTGTGTGTGCTGCAATAATCCAACATGGATGTAATGAAGGTATGTGTTACAATGGCCATGTCTAACCTCCTCCGGAATGGGCACAGTTGACAAAGGCATTCCTGGACACAGTGGCCACTGCAGACATGCCAAGCCAAGTCCAGAAGCGATCCCACAGTGTGAACCTCTTTCTGTAAGGGGAGTAATAGCCCTTCCAAAATAATGTTATTCTAGAGCCCCCCCTTCCTTATCAGAAGCATCTCTTTCTTATCTGGATGAAGCCTTCATTTGTTAGCCCACTACTACCTCCAAGCATTGATCCTGAACATCAGCACCTTCCTTGGCATTAGAAAAACCAAGAGAGAGAGAGTTGTGTGCCATTTGCATGTTAGTGAAAATGCACTTTAAATCCTTGGACGATCAATTTCAGTGGTTCCATGTAGATGTTTAATAACATGGGGGACAAGTTATTGCTGCGGACCAGCAGAAAGCTAACGGCCAAAGTGCTTGAGCACAAGTTCTCCAACACAACCTTGTGGAACTAATCTTCAAGGAAGGACCAGAAGCGTAGCAAAACTCTTCCTCCCAATTCCACCCCTGCCAAATAGTCTAGTTGGACAATAGCAGCTGCAATGTTTAACTGGTTAAATTTTAAACTTTTGATCAACTAAAAGGGGGCACCCAGTTAATTAGCTAGCAGGTTTTTTTAATAATAATAATAATCAAAGTTTTAGAAACGGCAGATGGCAAACTTCATCATAAAGAGTTATAGGAATTTAATATAAATAAATAAATAAATTGCTGCAAGAGGCTTCAACTCTGAAATTATTGAACAAATATGCTCACTCAAATGAGGACTACTGGTCATGGTCACCAGCAAAAGCCAGTTGTCTCCCATTTAGATGTGTACTCTCTTCATATATCTTCTTTATTTCACCTTGATAAATAAAGATATACTTCCATAAACATCCATGCATTTGTATTTATGTCACTCCAAGGTGGCTTGATGAAGGAGCCTGTTACCTGTGAAATATCATGTGGTGATTAAACCAGCAGATCTCTAAGATACCAAATACAGACCTCACATGACATAATGCAGGGTTGGGGAACCTCAGGTCTAGTGCTTAAATGTCGCCCTCCAAGTCTCTTTGTGCCGCCCAGAACTCTTGCTAGGCAATGCCCCTTTCCAGGACAACACTGCTACATGCCATTATTGAGTGCTTTTGCCTGGCCTCTCAGATGTGTTCTTGAACTGTGATGATGCCTCTTGCATGCCTAGATGGAGAGAGGGCCATGCACAAACATGTTAAGTTTATACTGTAAGAGTCGCATCTATTACTCCATTCAGTTTTGCCACCTTTTTTTTTTAGCACAGACATGTGGCTCCTGGGATGTTCCCTACGAGAGAAAGTGGCCTTTGGGTTGGGATAAAAAAAGTTTCCTACCTCAGTTTTGATGTGATCACTTAGCTACAGGAAAGCTGAGTGATCAAAAATCCCACAGTTCTATAGCTGGCTGCAGTGAAATGAGCTGTGCCACGTCTAACTCAGAGCGCTGGTCTGTTTAAAAAATGGCAATGTGAAACCGAAGTATCGGGTCGTGCACATTGATAGGTATGACGGGTCAAGGGAGCAGTGCTCGCCCTACTCCTTCGCCACCCTGCATGCGCTCCAATGAAAAGGTGTCACTGAAGGGGTTTAATAAACTGCGCTGCATGCACTGGGATGATACAGGATGGTGGCATGGGGGACTTGACGCTTCTGAAGAGCTGCTCAATTATGCATCCCTTATTTCTGCATATACGAAAGGTTAATCCACCCGGTGCTTCCCTACGCAGGGAAAGCAGCTCTTGGGAGGCCGTTTCACATTAAGTTCCCTCCTCACTCCCTCCTAGTGGTTTATCGAGCATTATCTGTCTTCTGTTTCTTCTGTTTGCAGTGGGTAGGGGGGAAGTCGCTCAGGAGGGACACTGTCTGGGAGGAGACCCACTACAGAGAAGAGAGAAAGTGGAGATCAACTTGTAAGGTTTTAGTGCCCCTAGCAACTGCTTCCCCTTTGTTGCCAAGGAGGTCCATTGTCCTATGGATGCATGTGCTTGCACTACCCTTTGCCCTAAGAGTACCTGCATCCTATTTGCTTCATTCAGTGAGGATAAACATCCCCTTGTAATTGAAAGATGAGGGGCTTTTAGTTCAACTCAAGATACCCATGTTAATTTGGGCTAGTTCCAGCCTCAATGCTTTTTCCTTCTTCCCGAGGGGCATGAAAGGCTGGCAAATGTAATCATGACATCACAAGAGCTTTTTCACTTTCAGCCCAACCCAGATTATGCTAAAATGGATGACATGCTGCATCCTGGCTCTTGCTTTACAGGTTTCAGTTTACCTCCAGTGCAAGGTGTGCAGAAACAGAATAGAAGATTAGCTCATTCACAGGGTGTACAGGAATACAGAGAGAAGATTAGCTCAATCACAGCTCTGTAACACTGCTAAAATTCAGGCAACATAAACATTCCCTCTATTTCTGATGGTCCCTCTGCTCTATGATAACAGAATACTGAATGACTCCTGGAATGGGTTGGGATGAGTTGGGGAGAATGGAATGGTGTATCCTGGTCTAGCTGGCAGGAACACTGAACACCATCATTCCATGCTACAACATTTTCTTGCAGATCCCAATCATATAGCAAAATCATAATTTTTAAATGATTCCCTGTTCCCCACACAAAGAGATGTATAGAACTGTACGTATTTTACTTGTGTCCTCCTTGTAAACATGGGAGCTGGTGGTGAAATCTGGCAGGAACATACCAGTGTTGATAAGGAATTGTGGAAGTCCAGAAGGGAAAAAACAAAACAAAACCCTGCCACATCTATCACTGAGCTGAGTACTGCGCTGACCTTAACTCTCAAACACGTCTTCTTTGAGCCCTGTTGTTCATTGTGAGCCCCAGAAGTCCTGCATTAAGAGCAAATCTTCAGACTTGAAAAGCTGTATTTATTTGTTTAATTTGGAAACTTTAACCCTGTTACATGGCTGAACAAAACCCTTCTCTGGAGAGCCTGAAGTCATTAAAAACTGTTGTCATTATTTCCTTCGATTATTATTAAATGGCACAAAACACTAAAAAGAGAATACAGAGTGACATTGATCAACAGAGATGAATAGCTTAAAAAACAAGCAAAGTTACAATTGAGGTCAAAATTACAGCTAAAGGGCTCGGTTATTGCCAATAAACAACAACAACCATGATGCTGATGTTTCACCATTTTTTCCTGACACTCAAGACAGAATGGGCCTTACAAACTGTTTTTGGGAGGGAATTCCACAATGAGGGCACCAGACTCACTGAATTGGCCCTGATCTGTGAGGTTGCCCATTGTGGCTTGATGATGTCGGTGTTTGTGGGGTGCCTGGAGGTTGGGGATACTAGTCTAGATAGTCAGATTTTGGTCTGACTGAGCAGGGAGTCTTGCTATCTTCAGTCAGTGGATGGGGTGAGGAGGAGAGGGTGAGAAAAGGCTCCTAAGCAGGCTGACCTTATAGCCCCTCACCAACCATTTAGGTCTCCCATTGGTGATGACACTACTACAACCACCAGCCTCTCTGTCCCCACATGTACAAACAGACTTACCCTGGTGTGGTGGCACTAGGGCTACAATGGGCTGAGGAGCCCTGTCACTGGTGAGTGTGAAGGAGTGGGGTGATGACCAGCCCTTCCCTGCCCCTTGACAGGGACTAAAGTGTCACCTGGGGGAACTGAGGCACTGAGCAGCTCCTGGTCCATCAGAGTCCCACTGCTAGGAAATCTGGCTTGCTCATGAGACTGAGGGGGAGCTGTTGGCTAGAGCGGTGGCAGAAGCCAGGGGGCATATGTCATATCAGAGACTGGTTGACCAGTCATAGCCTGAATCTTGTGGGGCCTTGCCAGGGTGTGTGTGCCAGTATCAAACACCCCAGTATGTTGGGAGCCAATGCCAGTTCTGGAGAAAACATGCCCTGAAATAAATAAACAAATAAATATTACTGTGGGTTGAGCATTCTTCGGCAATACGCTGCTCCATCAAATACATGCAACAGGCTCACATACCCTCCAACATTTCTCCAATGAAAACCGGGAGTCCTGTTCCATTATTATTATTATTATTATTATTATTATTATTATTATTATTATTATTATTATTATTTCCCCAGCCACTCTGGGTGGCTTCCAACATATATAAAAACATAATAAAACATTAAACATTAAAAAACTTCCCTATACAGGGCTGCCTCCAGATGTCTTCTAAAGGTTGTATAGTTACCGTATGGTACTTATCTCCTTGGCTTAGGGGTCGCATAACTGCATACCCTTCAATAGTTCTCTAATGAAAATAAGGATGTCCTAAGGAAAAGTGGGCCATTCTGGGATCAAATCAGAAACCGAAACTGCTTCTGTAAATCTGGGACTGTCCCTGGAAAATAGGGGCACTTGGAGGGTCTGAACTCAGTGGGTATGTACGTATGTTTGAGGTACAATGTAGGATGGAGTAACAAAGTGTTGTTCCATCTAATGAAATAAAGAATGCATTAGTTATAGGAACAAACAATGCATCCTGATAACTATATTTAAAAACAGAACATAAGATTTACTAAAGCATTGAAACATGGGTATCTAGGCCTTTCAGCTGCTCAAAACACATTTTAGACCGTTATTTGCAACAAGGGGAACATACACTACTTGTTTAATACACTATAGCAATAATGACTATTATCATTTGGATTCCCTCCGCAGTTACCATAATGAAGATGCTGCTGCCTTTCACTAGCAGTACATGCTCTCAATAAAATAAGTGCCACAGCCTAGGGCTTTGCCTACAACAAGAAATAGAGAGCCAAAGTTGAAGAGCTTTTAAGTCCCACGGAAACCCATGAAACTGAAAAGTGCTTAACGTTGGGTGGATTGTGCCCTGACTTTGCTACAGCTCAGAGGCCAGTTTAAATCTAGTGCTGTGCTATTATGATACATGATTCTGCCAGTTGCGTAAGGGGGTGGCGGAGGAAAGACGGGGAAATGACTTTGAACTGCTTTTCATCCCACTAGATATGGACGCCAGCAAAACTCTTGTTGCTTTGAAATGGAGCTTCAAATAAGGGATAAGGGAACCCTGAGAAGATTTTATTCAAAGGAATAGACTTCAGATGTGAATCACGTAGAAAAGCCACTGAAAAATTATGTTCAATAATTTTTATACCCAAAGCAGCAAGGGACTATAACCTTTAAGATACTGTGTTTGCAAACTGGTTCACTAGTCATTAGAGAATTGGTAAGCATTGGTTACTCCTCTACTATGTAGTTCACGGACCAAAAATGATCAAGGTCATTTCCTGGTAGCTTCCTAAGTCTGCATTCCTATGCACAGATACTATGGAGTAAACCCCACTATATAAAAAGTGTCTTCCTCCCAAACAGGGCTGTCTTAAGCATATCCGGTGCCGTGGTGCAAAGATCCCTCTGGCGCTCCACCCCCTGTTTCCCAGAGTTGTCGACCTTTTCTCAAGCATCTGCGGGGATTGCTCTCCTCCTGTGGGGGCTTGGGAAGGAAGCTGCATGCCCGTCAGCCATATGGTTGGTGCATCTGGCGGGCATGCAGGAGGGAAAGCGGCGGCAGCCGGCAAAGCCGTGCAGCTTCCCCACTCACTGGGGCGCCTCTGAGAGGCCGGCGCCCTGGTGCAACACGCCAGTAAACCCAATGGGAAAGATGGCTCTGCTCCTGAATAAAAGTGAACAGGATTGTGATGTTAATGGAAAATTATGGCTGTCATCCATAAATTAGCTACCCTGAAGCTGTTACAGAGATGCTCTATGTGACTTCTCCAAAGTAAATTATTATTATTATTATTATTATTATTATTATTATTATTATTATTATCTGGGTGCCATTAAGAATCATATGATTAGGGAATTAGGAATGAGTGAGAAAAGTGTCACACAGAATCATTTTATCACCTAGGAATTTGTGATAGGGAAAGCCAGCATGTTGTCTTGCTCAAAGGTGTTGTGTAACTAGGTATGTGTGTATCACAATACCATAGAATCACCATGGGATTTTTGATCATGTGAAGGACTGTTCATGGGAGAGGGAAATAGGGCAGTTCTCCTTGGACAAGTCAAAGAAGGCCTGCACCTTGGCTATCCTTTGGGTTATCCTTCAGGGAAATTGAGGTTTAGAAATAGCTCAAGATTTGTGATGGGATCCAGTGAGTCAGCACAGTGCATACAGGAACCAATGCCCCTCTTAAAAGCTGCTAGTCACACTGGATTGGTGACCCCTAAAATCTGGGTGACCCTAATGCTTTTCTATTATTCATCCCCCCAGGCAGATCTCACAGATAGGGTTAGGAAGGTCAGCCCAATTTTAATATGTTGAACTGGAAGACACCATAGGCTAGAAATTGAGCTTGTCACACCAGAGTGATTCTCACTGATGGTATTTGATTTGGCATTAATATTAATTTTTTTTCTTTGATGGACACTTAAAGAGATTGCCATATACTATCAGTCTGCGACTGGCTAGCATTTAGCTTTTGAGGAAAAAACACACAAACATGTTTCCTGTAGGGTTATTATAATAAATGCAATAGCATCCCATATTCCCCACTAAGGTGATGGATGAAGAAGTTCCACAAGCATTCTGTATTGGAGTGAACCTGGGAAGACCTACTCCTTCCTTTCTCCTACAGATAGATTCATCTTACAGAGGTACAGAGTGAAACCATGTGACACAACATAGACCCCCCCTCAGTTATGCTTCTGATAATCTACCTGTCCTTTGTAAACCATCCACAACACAGGGTTGAAGGTATTTTTACTGACAGACAAACCCTCTTGCATTTTGACATGCCAAACTGTTGCATTCGGCTTCCAAATTACCACCAACATTTCAACATACTCCTTTGTAAGCATTTCAAAGTGGAAAATGGAAGTTATTCCAGAATGAGCTGGAAAACGGGAAGCAAACATTCTTGGCAGAGTGTGTGGTCAGACAAAACTGCAGGATGAGATGACTGTAGACTGGTGTGAAATCTTCTTGTCACATCTCTGTATGACCCAGTGAATGACACACCTTTGCTTCACATGACAGAAATCCAGGCATCATGGAAGAGGTCCATGGCATGATAATAGTCTGCAATTTTTTCAGGACAAATTATTTGTTGTTTACTGTTTTAATAATTGTTTTCTCAAATTTATCTCCTGTACCATGACTGCTGCCACGAAAAAACATGGCGGTCACCAATGAGGTCCACTATGTTTTTTGTGATGGTAGCCATTTTTAGTCAGTGTTCTGGAATAACTCGTTGATTCATGGGGGAAACAAAGATGGCAGCGGAAGTCACTTGGTGTCAGGTAGCATGCTCAACAGTCTTGACAAAGTAAGTCCCTCCTTGTCGAACCCCCATGAACCAACGGCACGGGAGGGACACAGAATGGCCCTTTGCCAAGGCTTTCTCTTTTCTCCCTTTCCATTCCCTAATCCTGGAGCTGTCCCTGGTTCTTAAACGTTGAAGAACAGCACAAACTGCAAATCGAAGTCCTTAGGAGTCAAAGTTAGTTTAGTAATAAGCAACTGCACCTTCCCCTCTCTGCTTCTCTTCAACCCACACACACATTTAAATGCAAGATATTAGTAAGTATTAGGTCCCTTTAGGTTTATCAGAGAGCACAGTGTCCTTGTTAAAATAACACTGTGCAGTAGAACAGAAAATAAGATGTCACGGCAAGCTAAACTCTTCCACTTTTGCAACATACTAAACAGCCTTCTGGTGAGAGCTGAAGGCAACAGACTCATCTACCTCTCTGAGGTGATTTCATTATTGAGTTTGTATTTATACCTGGCCACAGGACCCAGCTGACCATTTAGGGGAACATAGCAAGTCACGTGTAGATAGGCTATTACTCTCTTAGGGAAAAGGTGTGCTGTTGGGTGGACCCTAGTCTCCTCGCACGAGGACAGGCTGGGCTTTGCTCTGAATGTCCATAGTGTGCTTGCTTTAACATCTTATTTTCTGTCTCATTGCACAGTGTTATTTTAATCTGCTCTCTGATAAACTTTGAAGATCACTCCACTGAGCTTCAGTGTACGAAAGCCCTGGGCACTCTCACTTTATTTATTGGTTCATTTTATTTTCTTTATTTTCCTGCCATGTTTAGTATGACTGAGTGGCCAATTCAATAAAAAATGGAAAACTCGTGCGGTCTGTATAATAAAGTGGAGCAGGTTACCGAAGGCTTGGTATTATGTTTTTCAATATTCTTTTCAAAAATACAGATCTGAAATACAGATATGCCGGATAAGATGGGCTGCCGATATTTCATTTCAATTCATATTATTGCTAAGAATAGGAAGAGTCACTGGCATATAACTGTGAGATCTCCACAGGGAATACATTCTTGGGAACAACTCAGCCAGCTACTGGAAAAAGAAAGAGAGGTTCGACTCCACACCACCACCCGCCAGCTATAAACATACAATAACACTACTGCACTACAGTTACTGTGCTATATTGAGAGCAACAGGGACACTTGATTAGTGTACAGTGTATAGAAGCAAATACTGCAGAAAACACTCTGTTGAGTAGGAACACAACAGAGGATTCAGATGACCCTCCCCATACATGTGAGGGAGTCTGCAGGGTCACATGGGCTGGTCATGACCCTTCCTGCCTCTGCATTTGGCACCCAATAAAGTTATAAACTCAAACAAAAAAGCAGCCAGTCCCTGGCAAGGTCCCCTGGCTGGCTTAGCCCTCCGAGGCCCAGGGCAAGTGTGCCTGCCTGCCACCCCCTCACACCCTCCAAGTGTCCCAGTTTTCCAGAGACAGTCCCAGAATTACAAAAGCCATCCCAGCTCCTGTTTCAATCCCAGAATGAAGGAGCATGCAAGCAATTTGGGGGTGCTCCTAGCTCCATCTATGTCACTAGAGGCCCAAGTGACCACTGTGGCCAGGAGTATTTTTTTTACCAGCTCTGGCTGGTATGCAAGCTGTGACTGTTACTGGACAGCAACAGCCTGACCACTGTGGCCCATAACCTCAATACTTTAGTACTGTAATGTGCTTTATATGGGGCTGCCCTTGTGTCTGGTGTGGAAGCTTCAACTATTTCAACACACAGCAGCCAGACAGCTTAGCTCATAGGTGCAGATTATTGGTAGCCTGTTACTCCACTGCTGAGCGAGATGCACTGGTTGCCAATTTTCTAACAGCCAGGTTCACGGTGCTTGAGTTGTTAGGAGCTGGGAGTTGTTAGAAGACCCAAAGACCCTTATACCCCTAATGCTCAGTTTAACAACCTACCCCTTTTCTCAGTGATCTCTGCAGATTGTAACTCTGTGAGGAGAATATGGGTCTCCTAACAAGTCTCAGCACACTTAACAAATGGCAGTCCCTTGGCCTTTAAGGGTTATTATCACGGCCAGCCCTAAGATGAGGCAGAGTGAGGTAGCTGCCTCAGGCAGCAGATGCTGAGGTGGGGGAAGTGGCCAGAGCTGTGAATGCCATGTGGTCTGCCCTGTACTTTGTACCCTAGTCTGCTGCCTTCAAGTGCAGTGGAAGACCCTGTCCTTTCACTACTATTGTAGTAAGATTCAATCACTAGTCCAATTGGCCCTTGTGGGAGGGCGCCATCTTGTCCTTTGCCTCAGGCAGAAAAATGTCTTGAACTACCCCTAATTATTACCAACACTCTAAATTGAGCTCATAATTAAATGGTAATCAGTGCAATACATGTAAGGAAGTTGTCATATGAGCTGATCGCTTTGCCTCTAATTAGCAACCTGGCTGCTGCATTTTGTATCAACTGTAGTTTTCAAATTGTTTTAACGAGAATCCTATACAGAGAACATTGTGATGCTTCAGTTAATTGTGGCCTTATGAGTCCCTTCTGCACAGCCATAAATTGCTGGTTGTATGTGTATATCACCACAATGATACAACTTTCCATAGCAAGGAAGATTTAGTTATCAGAAGAAATATATCGAAAGTGTCATTCATGCCAAATAATGTTTGTACGAGTATGAAGCAGCAAATGACTAAGCTATGGGGATAGTAAAATAAAGCTGCAGAGCAGTGGCAAAGCATGATTATTTAATAACTCCTGGTGCCACCACTGAGAGGGTCCTGTAATGAGTACCACCACTCCATTGTAATAAAGAAATAATTGTGAGCAAGCCACACCAATGGCTGCAGACCTCAATGCTCAGAAAGGTTCATATGAAAGATACTCCAACTAATATTTCTTTCTTTTGATAATGCTTATTTCTTTAGTATTTGCACTCTGCTTTTTAGCCGAAAATGGCTCCCGGAACGGCTTAAATGGCACTAAGCACTCAGTCTGTGCCCTCAGACTTGCAATCCAGAAGACACAAGAAAAAGGGAGACCTGCAAAAAGGTTTGTGTGTCCAAATTTTGTAGCCATAACACCATGAGTATTTTGAGTATCCATTAAGTTAGCTCTCTGCAAAAAGTACTCTATCTTCTTCTTCTTCTTCTTCTTCTTCTTCTTCTTCTTCTTCTTCTTCTTCTTCTCCTCCTCCTCCTCCTCCTCCTCCTCCTCCTCCTCCTCCTCCTCCTCCTCCTCCTCCTCCTCCTCTTCCTCCTCCTCCTCCTCATATTTGTAACCAAGGTAAGATATCACTTGATAGGTAGCCAAACCATCATCTTGGAGACCTATGCAAAAAAGCAAAACACCCAAACCCTTTATGCAAAAAGGTTTTTCCACAGACATTCTGCCCTTTTTTGATGCCAAATTTTTGATCCTATTACAGACTTATCAAAGAAGCCTGGATTAATTCAGATAAAACAACTTTCAATGCTGGTTTCTTCCTTTCTTTGCTCCTTTGTTTGTCTAAATAGCTGTTTTGGTGAGTGCGGAGAAATAATAGGAGGTAATTATTGCTTCATGTAATGTTCCATGTTTGGTTTTGTAATCCTTCCGTTAGGTTTATTTTCATTTTATGCACAGAAGCTCCCTCTGGAATATTATAATCTCCTTCTAGCTTTATAGAGCTCTCCTCCTTCAGAAGAGCTTAAATAATACCTGCCTGTGATGCAAGGTCAACAAGCTCCCTTGAACACTTGGCAATAAATGGGCTGGCGTAAGGACTGCGGTGTTAGAAGAGAGCTGCAGGCTAAGAGATGGTGCTTTGCCCAAGAAAATACTATGAACTCCATAGGTGAGCAGGAATCTGAACCCAGGACTCACCGGTCCAAGTCCAACTTAGAGTCCATGAAGTTAAGTGGTACAGTGGTACCTCGGGTTAAGTACTTAATTCGTTCCGGAGGTCTGTTCTTAACCTGAAACTGTTCTTAACCTGAAGCACCACTTTAGCTAATGGGGCCTACTGCTGCCGCCGTGCCGCCGGAGCACAAATTCTGTTCTCATCCTGAAGCAAAGTTCTTAACCTAAAGCACTATTTTTGGGTTAGCGGAGTCTGTAACCTGAAGTGTATGTAACCTGAAGCGTATGTAACCCGAGGTACTACTGTAAATAAGTTGATGGGAGTAACAACAACAATAACAACTTTCTCTCTGCCCACTACCTCACATCACCACCACCACACCTTCTTTTAAAAAGCACGTACATCATCTCTTTTTTATTTCCCCCAGTGTATATTTTTTATTAAATATTTCTTAGTTTACAAAAATACGTGCATTGTCTCTTTTTTCAAGTTGCGTTTTCTACAGATCAATGTCATTTGTTGTGAGACGTTAGTGTTACACACAATGCTAGTTTAGGAAGAAACAGGGGAACGAGGTGGAGGGGGGAATGGTGAGTGGGGTTGGGGTTGGGTGGCAATGCTTCTATTCTTCTACATAGTGTATGTGTGGGGTTTTGTGTCTGCGTCACTTGTGTGGGTTCTCTTTACTATTTGTTGTTTTTCTTTGGTGGTGAGAGAGGTTGGGGTGGCCTAGGGTGTGGCTGATTGTCTTGATTGACTGTAGTGAAATTTGTTTTCATGTGAGTGGGGTGTGTGAGTGTGTGTTTTTGGATCAGGGTAGCCAGATTGCTTCGTACGCTGTTGGCGGGTTCTTGTTGTTGTCTTGTTGGGTTGTGTATGTGATAAAGGGTAAATATACCAGGGTGAAGGCGTCTTCTTCTATTCCCTGTGTCTTCTTCTTCTGTCCCTGTGTCAGTTTCAGTTTCTTGGTTAGTTTTTCTAATAAGGCTGTTTCCCATACTATTTGATACCATTGGTTACACCATCTCTTTTTACATTACAGTATATATAAAGTATCCTATGCAGAGATAGTGTGGAGAACACAATGGACAAAGTGTCCCCAGCCTTCTTTAGTTAGGGGTTAAATATTTTACTTTATTTACTCCATTTTAATCCTGATCTTCCTCAGAGTGGTTCAGACAGTGTACACGAGCCCCTCATACTCTTTCCTCACAACAGCCCAATGAGGTAGGCAATGCTGAGAGACAGTGTCTGGCGCAAAGTGATCCAGTGAGCTTTGTGGCCGAGTGGCATGTGAAGGTAGCCGTCCTGCAGTTTACAGACTAAAATAAAGGCAGTGCATACACAATAATTATCAAAATACAAACTATGTGTTAGTAAAGTGTACATCCTCCTGTTGAATCGTTCCTGGATTTTGAGATCTCCACCAGAAACACTTCTCCAGGTTCCCCCATGTAAGGAGGTGAGATGGTTGGTTACTTAGAAGAGAGCCTTTTTTATGGCCACACACCACCAGTTATGGAACGTTCTCCCTGGCACCAATGCGAAACAGCCCAGGTGAAGATTTTTTCCCCCTCCTCTTCTGGGCTTCTTAAATTCCATGCTTTTAAGTTAGGGATAGCTAACATGTTGATGCCCTCCAGATGTTATTGGACTCCAAATCCCATCAGCCCCAGCCAATATGGGTAGTGGTCAGAGATGATGGCAGTTGTAGTTCAACATCTGGAGGGCATCATGTTGGCTTCTCCTGCATTTTGTCTTGCTTTGAAAATCCTGCTTAATGGTATAAGCTGTTTTATTGGAGAATTTTATGCTGGCATTGTTCTTATACATCAATTGTTTTTAGTACTGTTGATTGCATTTGTATTTTCTTGATTTTTATTGTAAACCACACAGAGGGCATGGTTGATTGGGCAGTATGAAAGTGCCTGACTAAATAAGCAAAATAATCACCCTTTGCTTTTTTAAAAAAATGGGGCATAGCCAACATATTTCAGAGAAGGCATGGTCATGTGTGATTAATAAAGTGCCAATAAGACTGATCGGTACCACTTTAGAATAGAATTCAAACCCCCCCCCCCGAGAATCAGTGGCATCTTACCCTACATAGATTAAATGATATCTGTTCTAATTCTGTTAATAAATGCTGAAGATGGAACTCATTCAATACAGATTTTATGCGCATCTTCTGGGCATGTTCATATACATATACTGGACTTTGGACATGCCTGACATATGCTGTTATCCGCCCCCCCCCCCGAGATCTTAACATGAGGGGCACAACTTAACCATGTAGAAAATTATTTGCTCCATCTCTGCTCCTCCCATATATATATATTTGTTGTGCTACAACTGTTTAAAAGAGGTCATGAGACAGTGTATCATTCTAAAAATGAAGACTCAGTTGCTTCTTCAGTTTGGAAGCTCTGCTGGAAAGAGTGCGGAGTAGATCACTGCTTTTGCCTTCCAGCTTTGGCATTTCATCCCATAGAATCAAAGAATTGTACAGCTGGAAGGGATCCTGAGGTTATCTAGTCCTACTCCCTGCAATGCAGGAATTACAGCTAAAAATGGCCACCCCAACTCTGTTTAAAAACCTCCATTGAAGGAGAGTCCACCATGTTCTGAGATAGTTCATTCACTGTTGAGCAGCCCGTCAACAGTAGTTCCGTATTAATTCTGGAGTGTTAAAAAGCCCAAACTCTTCACTTAAACAGCGATTCTTTTTGTCACTTTTGTTCAGCGCTTGGAGTGAACTTGTTTCGGTTTAACTAAATTCACTGAAGTAGTTCAGAAATATCTGAGGTATGCTTCCTATAATTGCCAGGTGCCTTGAAGCTGAATCAAGTTTGATTTTGGGTAGAACTTTTAATGATTTCTAGTTCATTTCCCCCCATTTTTTTTGTCCTTTAGACTCTTGGGCCTTTAAGCTTAAAGATCATAATTGTTGGAGGAAATGAATCAAACACCTCATATTCAGCTGTGTGGATTTTTATGTTTTCTTCAGTGTGTTTTATACTTTAACACTGAAAATTGTAACATTCTGAATGTTGACAGGTTTTTTTTTGTTTCCTGATGAGGCTCATTTAGATTAACTTGAACTGGGAATGGAAGGTGAACCAAACTAGCTCATTTTGTAAAGGGACAAAACATGAACTGGAATTAGATCCTTTTTTGGGGGACATGTTGAAATTGAAACCACTTCCTTTTAAAAATGAACTTCCCAAGCTCTGTTTCTGTTTTTTTCCAGTGTGCAAGCAATGCAACTTAGTTTGGTCTAGTTCAAAAAAATGCTGCCACCACTATATTCATTTCATAATATATAGATACTTGTTCTCCCATCTTCTGAACATTTATTTCCTGGTACAAGCAAGCCCTCATGTGCTCACAGCGGATTAAGGATCAAGTTTTTTTTTAAACAGATACTTATTGGAGAAAGCTTTCCCAGAAATGAGAGGACAGGTGACAATATTCAAGAAATATACATAATAAAGCTTCAGAGAAAGGGGGAGTAGTAAAGCAATGCATAATGCATGGGGAGAAATTAATCAAGTCCTCTTTCCTATACCCATTGCAATTATATTGAACATGGGTAATCATCAACTAACAGGTTTGAGTCTTAAAAACACACACACCCAGAAATAGGATAAACAGTGGTTATGGTGATATTTGAAAGGGGGTGTATTGAAAGCTGGAATCACATTTAGAGCAGCACCTAACAGATTTTTATCTTGTTGTGCTTTCATTGTGGAATGGGCCTTTCCCCCTTTAGATTGGTGGGGAGTTGTGGGGAAGATAGCAAGAAGGACGGTGTGCGTTAGAGCAAAGAGATTGGGCAAAATTATTTTCCTTCATGCTTGACTAGGCCTCAGTGCATAGAAGGGGATCCAGCTTAGAGCTGGTGGCAGATTGCAGATAATAGAAGCTTCATTTCTAACTGACCTTCTGAAGGGAGGCGGGGGAAGAGATAATGGAGGAAGCAACCTGAGGAGAAGCTGACAGTGAATGGCCAAGCCAAGGTTCCAGGGAAACAAGATGGGGGGAAAACAAAGGCCATAATCACCACTTTGCCTTCAAATGGTTTCTATAGTTCCTACAAAAAGAGCACCATTGAATGGCAAGCAGAGGCCTGCTTTGGTGAGCGTGCGTTGTGTATGTTCGCAATGCAAAAAAGAAAAAGGGGAAAAAGGCACATGTAAACAGTACCTAGGGATGGAGAAACATTGATCAATGCTACAAGTGGGAACAAATGTGCAAGTACCTGGTTATTGAAAATGAATGGAGATTGATCAACTAAGGAGCTGTGCAGATTCTACATGGCAGACCTTAAATTGACATTTTTATTGTTTCTCTCTTTGTCTTCCCCCTTGCTTTCTATCAGCTCACCTCATCTGGCTTCAAATTTGCACTTATTTAATTAACTATGTATATGCAAGTCAGCACTGGTGGGGTCTCCCTGCCCCTCAGACATCAAGCCAACCATTCGTCTTATGTGACTAGGTCAACAGGACTCTATTCTAAAGTGCTTCTAAAGGGCAAGTTTAATCATCTGCCCTTGATAGCGTGCATAGCAATTACCCCATGAAACTTGTAGGGAGAACTGAACTGAAAAATAGTCAGAGCAGAAACGCTCCATAAAGTGGTGCTTAGGAAACATGTATGTGCCCCAGAGATAGGAATCCATCCATTCCTAAACTCAGCTGGGTGTGGAACCTGTGGCCCTCCATATGTTGTTGGACCACACTGGTGGGAGTTAATAGGAGTTGGAGTCCATCTGGAGTGTCACAGGTTCCTTGTTCCTTCAGTGTAACACGAGATAACAAAAATCACAGATGTCTACATAGGCATTCTTATTGTGATGCAGCAGTCAGGGATGGTGTCCCTGGAGCATCCATGTTAGGTCCAATGACACACCATGCAGTGATGTGTAACATTCTTTCAATGGAGCCTTCTCCTTTGCAAAACACCTATAAGAGAGGATTAAACTGTGAACTGAACAGGGCTACTGATTTGCCTTCTCTACCTCCACAATCACACTCCTTCCTTCCTTGGCTCCATCGATACTGCATTTATGAATGGAGAGCACATAACCTAGAGGAAATAGGACAGAAAAGCAGTGCAGAGTGCACTTGCTTTATATTCTTTCTTTCCTTTTGTCATTAAAATATATTTTCACAACCAGCCTTTATTTTACTATGAATAGTTTTTCACACACACACAAAATGAAGCAAACCTGCATATCAAAACGAGTGTAATTGTTGATTTCTGTTGACTATTATGTAGATTACGATGCTTAAGTACTCTAGTTCCCACTACTTAAAGCATTTGTAATAGCAGAGCATAATGCTTATGTTTTGATCTTTTATAGATGGTTAAAAGTTTGACACAAGGATGACTTTGATATCATCAGTAATAATCTGCTTATTCCATGCACAGAATTTGCCATTACACCAATGACAGGATTGACAGTGGTGCAGTTAAGTCATGGACAGTATCTGTTAGTTGAGTCTAGACCACAGTGTATTATTTCTGGATCCCAGTGACATGATTTGCATTTTAGCAAAACTAGTATAACGAATAATCCATTGAAAATTATGGGAAGAAATCTAACCAGGAGCCTAGCTTAAAAATTGCTAGCTTCTTCCTATTTCTGCTTACTCTACAGCTGTGCCTCTGCTGAATGAGTAGGGAACCCTTCTAGGTAACATACATTTCATTTTTTAAAATGCATGTTAGGAGAATTTATTATCCATCCAATTTCCATCAGAGGAAATTCTATTAAACCCCTGGAAGAAGTGCATTATGGCTATACTTTCAGAAGCAGACCCTTGAATAAACGTTTTTTAGTTATTTCATATAACTTCCATTATGGATCACATTATGCAGTAGCTAAACATTTTCTTGAACAATTAGATGCAGAAGAAAGAACATAGCTTGCCCGAGATCATTGAAATCTATCTGCTTAGGTGATTCATTTTCTTCCAACTAGGCTGCCCATAATAAGCTTTTCTTCTGCGGCTTTGTCTTGCTTTCCATTTCAGTCGGCCACAATGCCCAAAGAATTGAAAGAATGTCTTTCCCTATGTCCTTGTGCTATGACCAAACCTGGCAAACAGAAATTAAAAGGGGTGGGGGGTGGGTGGAGAAAGGAAGAAAAGATTAAAAATAAAACAAGCCACATTCCCTGTGGCAGCACTCCAATTCGGGTGCAAGAGCAATGAGGGCCATCATAAACAAGTGGATGAGGCATAATCTCCACAATATTGGACTTAAATTCAAACAAAGAACAAGGTTCTAACATGCCGTCTCAGCCTGAAAGAGTTATTGGCTATATTCTCTTCTTGGTCATATAAAACAATGTATGGGTAGAGATATATACAGAGCACAATTGTGAATTTTGTGTCATTTTTTGCCCTTACTACCATAGGGCTTATGCTAGGCTTACTCTGAAAATTGGTATGATTTTCTGTGATGTTTCAACAAGATTTCACCATATGCAACAGAATCATCATTAGCTGCTTCACCTATTTGATATCCAAAGGCCAAAGTTCTCACAAGCAGTAGAGAACCATATGCACCACTTGTAGATGAGGCCCCCACAATGCAAAGGCAGCACGCTGCCCTCTCCCAAAAGATCCCTGAACATAGAAAACTAACCTGTCAACAACACTAGTCCTACTCAGAGCGGATCCCTTGGGCCATAACCAACACTGCAGCTCCGTTGGCACAATAGACATCCATGTGTGCAACACAACTTCCTTTCCTGTCCTCCCCAGCCCCTTGCACACCCTCAAAATCAGGTGCGGGAGGTTGTGGGATCCTCCAGAGAAGATTTGGAGGGGCATATTTAGAGGAGAGCAAATGGAAGTCCCCTTGTGTCAGCAGAACCCCACTGGTGCAGCATGGGATACAACCCATTGAAATTAATGGGCGTGACTAGCTTAGGTGCAATTAATTTCACTGGGTCTACTCTGAGCCTAACTTAGTTGAATATGGCTCCCTTCCGGAGCCAGAATAAGTTGGTTTCCCAGGGTGCTTTTCATGAATAAAACCAACTTATCAATGGGAGGCTGGTATCACACACATTGTCTCCACCTCTTTTGTTGTGTGGTCTGCTAGCTCAATTTCTTTGCGGATGTTCTCCTGAAAATACAGGTGACAAGGATGGAGCTGCAGTGTCCTATACTTTTTGCTCCAAGTCTTCAATCTCCTAGGGAGGTGGAGGCACACAAACAAAATTCAAGTCCTTTGCTGTTGGGGAGAGTGAAGCCCTTAGTCACCCGAGTTTAATGTGACACTTTGTGTAGTTCCATGTCAGTAAACCCTTGTCAATAGAAAATCCTATTTATCCAAATTTATTGTGATCCAAATACTGCATGTCTCCAATAACACAGAGTTAAATAAACAAAATATAGAAATGTTAGGCAGATATTAGACCAGGCATAGGCAAACTCAGCCCTCCAGATGTTTCGGGACTACAATTCCCATCATCCCTGACCGCTGGTCCTGTTAGCTAGGGATCATGGGAGTTGTAGTCCTAAAACATCTAGAGGGCCGAGTTGGCCTATGCCTGTATTCAACTGATTTGAAATTAGGAAGGGATGTGTCTGCATGTACTCATCTAATTTGCCATACAAGATTTTAAAGGTTTTGCCTTGTTTGAGAAGATACATAATAGATTATTTCCTCTACTACTTCTTTTTACATCTATAATTAATACAGCTTCACACATGATTTAATGCTTGGAAGATGGCTAACACATAGAAGAGAAAATTCAAAAATTAATATTTACATAGCAACTATAAAATATATATATTAAAAGTCACAGAACACAAAATCAGTCAGATTAGTCAGTTATCCATTAGAAGCTTAAGAGAATAAAATTATCTTAGCCTGGCTCCCCAAAGGTAGTTAGGAAGGTACTAGCTGAATATCTCTGGGGAAAGTATTCTATAACTATTATCATTCTCTGCGCAGGAGCAGGGTCTCTGATCATGCAAATCTTAAATGTCAGTTAGGGTCGCATGAGCAAAGAAATTGATATATAAAAATCCAATCAGGCCGAAATTCCCACTTACCTAGGAGTAAGCCATGTTGCCCGATGAGGCTCACTGGGTGGGGCAGAGCCACTCCCTTGCCTCCCTAGCAGGTGGGCTTCTTTTGCTTACTAGGAGGGGTAAGGCTGTGGGGAAGTCAGCACAGTGCAAACACACTGGCAGGAAGGCTTCTACATTTGCACTGCACTGACCTCCCTGGTGCCTCACCCTTCTAGCTTCCAGTATGCAACAGTAACCTGCCTGTTGAGAAGCTAGAGTGGTGTCTTCTGCCCACCCAACAAGATTGTTGCATTCATTGGGACTTTTCAGTGCGATATACGGGGTCCAAATTCTCAGTTCCTTTTGTTACCTTCCCTGCTGTCGGGCAGAGCTTTGCTCTTAACATTGACTAAATTCTTCACAAAGAATTCACTAACTGGAAGACTGTTTTGTCATCTGTTTTGTAACTCAGTAAATTGCTAACAACTCCAAAACGGGTGGAAAAAAAGAGCTTTGTTTCTTTTCAAATACCAGAAGCAAAGGATGGACGTTGAGGCTGCCCTGCGTTCCTTGCGGATAGGTGCTCTGAGGAAGAGAATTGAATGGCAATTCTACATGAATGTGAAGCAAGGGAAAATGTTTTTCTAAGAAAAAGAAATGGCAAAACTTGGGGGGGGGGAACAAAGAATATAAGACCTTGAACTGAGGCTATTTTGAAAAGATAAAAGGATGGGGGGGAAGTGCTTGCCTGAATAATGAAATAACTGGCAACCTTGAACATAGATGTTGTGTATAATAAGAATGAAACAAAGCCAGCTCTGAATATGAGACATTCTTGGAGCAAAGAATAATAAGTGGCAAATTTTGAAAATGGAAGGTGTATAATATAATGGATAAAGCAAGGCCCTGAAGCAACTTGTTATTAGAGAAGAATGATCGGAGTGGCTTGGCATATAGCCTCATTTAGCCAAAAGGAGAAAGTTGGATTGTGTCATATGCAAATATGAACACAAGTTGCATATGGGCAGTGATAAATAAATGTATCACCTGGACACCATTGTACCTGGGTTTGTTGCTCATAAAGTATATGACAGGGATAGGGAATGTTTTCCAGCTGAGGGTTGGGGCTGGACCCAAAGGTGTCCAACCTTCTGCCGGCCACATTGAGAGGGAGGCAGGGCTGCTCACCTGTCGCTCACCTAATGTCATATGACACTAGGCATGAGAAACCTCAAGCCATGGTTGCAAAGGAAGAATGAGGAGTGCACACTTAAGTATTTGAGTCCATTCCTGATTCTCCCTTTGGAACTGCGTCTTGAATTCACCACTTTGTGAATTTGGCACCTTTTCTGTTGCCCTGCCTTTGACATGGATCAGATCCATCTGCGAGCTCCTGATCATTCTGAAGTGGATCCAATTCCAGTCAAAGGCCGGATAACAGAAAAAGTACCAAAACTGCCAAATTCAAGGTGTGGCTACAAAGGAAGAATCTAAGCCTTGGAGTCCATCCCTGATTATTTCCTTGCAGTCACAGATAAACTTCCTGTGTTTAAGATGTACTGGGTGGTCATAGGTTGTCCAAAATGGCCTTGTGGGCCAAATGAAGAGGTCTGGCAGGCCTAGTTAAACCTGCAGGCCAGAGGTTCCCCACGGACACGGTGTGAGGGCATAATTGTCCCAACTCTCTCTCTTATTTTTATATTCAGACAAAGGGCAAGCTCCAGGTTTTCTGGAGCCCTCAGCAAAGGGAGCATTGAGCACTGTCTCAATGGGCCGCACTACTCACAAATTTACCTGCAGGACGCTTTAAGATGCCATTTTAAATCTTCCACAGATTGGGACTTTGTGAGAAATTATTAATTCATTAATAAAAATTTCTATACCACCCTTCCTCCAAAGATCGCAGGGTGGTTTACAATATAAAATTGCAAAAATGCATACAATAATTACACACACACACACACACACACACACACACCCCAGTTTAAAAGGCCCTAGATATGCAACGAAGGCTCCAGGCTAGCCTCTCTGGGGAGAGCATTCCACAAATGGGCAGCCACTGCAGAAAAGGCCTGTTCCGGTGTTGCTGCACTTCCGACCTCTCACAGAGGAGGCATATGAAGAAGGAGCTCAGATGATGATCACAAGGTCTGGGTCAGTTCATATGGGGAGAGGTGGTCCTTGAGGTATTGTGTTCCTAAGCTGTTCAAGGCTTTATAGGTCAAAACCAGCACTTTGGATTAGGTCTGGAAACTAATTGGCAGCCAGTGCAGATGGGCCAGGATTGGGGCTATCTGCTCAAACTGGCTTGCCCTGGTGAGCAACCTGGCTGCCAAATTCTGTACCAGCTGATGTTTCCAAACCATCTTCGAAGGCAGTCCCACATCCTCAAGTGATGAACATGCATGTGTGAATCTGCTTTGCCTTGACTCTTCCACATTGCTTTGTTGTTGCGGTTAAAAAAAGGGAGGTGCTGGTTCGGATATCTTGATATTGATGTGGGTGGCAGCACAAAATGGATCTCATGAGCAACCAAACAAAGGTGATTGTACTCTGTACCCATAAGTACCACCACAAAGCACAAATTTTACACAAAAACCCCCCATGAAAGCAGAGCACTGTTTCCAAACACAGAACTGGGTCACTTTTATATTATATATATTGTATACATCTTCAGTTTCCCCAAATCCACTGCTTCAGGAATAGCCTGATTTTGAACCAGGGCAGATTTCCAACTTGACCCCTCTTGCCATTTTATAATTTATTCAAGTTTACCTCACTTGCGTGTGCTGGGCTTACATGTCAAACTTTCTGCTGGATTGGTCCTTGAGGGCAAATCATTCCATTATATATATATCCTGAGGCCAACATGGTTCATCTCTGCTGCTTTCTGCTTTGTGTCGAGCTTCATGTTGTCCTCATTTTTCACACGACAAAAGATTAAAGATAATACTCATACTAATAATATAAAAACGCTCTTCTGGGAATGGCTTGCTAGGCAGTATTGTACAGTATAAAGACTCTGTCAAATAGCTGAGGTAATTTGCACTCATTAGAAGGAGAATGCAGTAGATTAAAGGTAGCAAGGGTGAATAGGCGCCCATTTTTGTAAAACTTGCCTAACCTTTTATTCACCTACTAAAGCCATTATTTTATGATAATAAGAAAGGGAGAGGGAGGGAGGGAGACAGAGACAAGAGAGAGAGAGAGAGAGAGAGAAATGTGCGAACTTCAGGAAAGACAGAACAAGCAGAGAGCTATTTTCTCTCAAGAGGAATAGAGTGTGTAGATTAAAGGTGGAAAGACAGCCCTCATTTAAATCTATCCTCCTCTCAAAGCATATTTATTCACAGATTAATTAGAGTTGCAAATGAAAATTATCTGGTTGGTGGGAACATTATTGAGGGCCTTTAAAATGTAGGAGTGAAGATGAAAAGGAAGCACATTTACCCCTTGTTTGTCATTCAAAGAGCAGATCAAAAGCACCGGTGTCAAATTAACAATCTGGGTGGTAACACTCTTCTCATAGTTCTTTGGTTATTTATTTGAGGTTTGTCTTGTTATGAACAGGCTGAAGACCTGAAGTCTATGTAGGCTGGATTAAGTGTCCACAGCTCTCTCTATTTCTGACAGAATAGCTAGTAATAAAAGCCCTCTTGAGGGATTTCTCTCCAGTCATGTGGAGAGAGACAGTGGGGCCACAGACACTCACCCTGCCCCACTGCCCCACCCAACACAGCTCCTTCTCCAAGGCTGTCAACCTGTTGGGAAAGGAACTGTAGGGGGGGCATGCATATAGGTTGCCCAGGTGAGTTGGAATGGAGTTCAGGTTTATGGAGATGGCCTTCATGTTTTCAGTAGGCCTCATCCTTTCAGATGATGATACATGGGCAGTGCTGGGCGTGGGACTGGTGCAGGGCATGATGGTGTGTACAGGTTGTATGCGTGGCCCTGCTGTCTTTTTGATGTGGTTGAGGTTGTGTGGAGAGAAATTCCTGAGAGTTGGACAATGTGTAGGGATTCTTGCATTGGAGGACTGGGTGACCCAACTCTACAATTCTATGATTCCATGGATAAAAAGGCATTTTAGTAGTTTGAACTTTTAGGTAATAAGAAATATGAGGGGATAGATTTTTCACATTGCTGTATTGTGGGGAACTCTCAACAGATGTATAAATTCATCACAATAACTTTTATTGTGTTTTATCTGCAGTCTTTCTTCCTGGTGAAAAATGGGTTTTCAAGCTACATGAGGTAGAATAGGGACAAAGGTAGATTCTTTGTCAGCAATGCTGAACTTCTTTTAGAAGGAAAATCTAAGCTTTCCAAGGTCACAGACTTAACTCTGAAATACTAGCAGTTTCCCCCTTTGCTATTTGATAAAGAGACTGTAGAGCTTGGAGGGTACTCACAAAGTAGAATTTATTGCAAAATGAAGATCAAGCAAATGTTCATTTTTTTTGATATAGAATGCTTGAACTTTAAAATATGATAATTCTCTTTTTTGTAATTTCTTTTTATTATATTTTCAGTAATAAACAAACATAAAGTAAGATACAAAATAATTTTAGCAATGCAAAGTTAAACAGAGAGCAACCAGGAGCCAAGGAAATATCAGGTTTATCAGCACCCATCTAGTGTTTCTGGGCTTTGCTTGATCTTCTGCGAGTTTCCCAGGTGGTATTGGGGATGGCTCCCTATTCTTCTCCATCGTCTTCCTCTCTTTCCTTTTTTTTTTTAATAGATATTTATTAAATTTTCACAGATTATGTAAAAACAAAACAAAGCAACAATACAAACAAGCACAAAAAAACAAGTATAATTTCATTCCCTTGTTTTCTAAAACCTTACTTCCCCGACTTCCTCATACCTTCCCTTTCTGTATTCCAATTTCTAATCTAGGTTCAGCAAATCATTTCCTTTAATCTTGTTTAGATCTTTTCTTTTCTTTTCCTTTTCATACCCATTACAGCTAGTAACCACATAGTTTCTAAACCAGCATCGTTTCAACATTCATTAATTTTACAATGTTTTTTAAGGTAGTCCTTAAATTTCTTCCAATCTTCTTTCGCCGTCTCTCTTCCCTGGTCTCGGATTCTGTCGGTCATTTCTGCCAGCGTCTTCCTCTCTTTCCAGCAGGACCATAATATCAGGTGGATATTCCATGTCCAGCATGGCTAGACCCTTTGGCACCTCCCTCAGATTTGTTGCAGAAAGAGTGGTTGAAACCCGAATGACAATCAGCCTAAATGCAAAGGTCCATCAGTAACAAATATCTGCATCTTGAAGCTTGCAAGTGATGAGCATTAATTCTTGACGTTTTCTGAGCATTTCATGCTAGTACAAGTGGCACACTTAGTGTGGCCAGTTTCAAACCCTATCCAGCTTTTCAAGGAGAGTATTCCCACCACTTTCTATTTAGTGTTACCACAGATGAGAGGAACAGCTAGCTAACAGCATTCTAATACTGGCTGGAACAAGTTCTGGAAGGCAACAGCATAACAAATAGCCTTAAGCAAGTTAGAAAACCAAGCAGCAGTATTGCACCTTGCCATAAAGGTAAAGGTAAAGGGACCCCTGACCATTAGGTCCAGTCGTGGCCGACTCTGGGGTTGCTGCACTCATCTCGCTTTATTGGCCAAGGGAGCTGGCGTACAGCTTCCAGGTCCTGTGGCCAGCATGACTAAGCCACTTCTGGTGAACCAGAGCAGCACACGGAAACGCCGTTTACCTTCCTGCTGGAGCGGTACCTATTTATCTACTTGCACTTTGATGTGCTTTCGAACTGCTAGGTTGGCAGGAGCAGAGACTGAGCAACGGGAGCTCATCCCGTCACAGGGATTCGAACCGCCGACCTTCTGATCGGCAAGTCCTAGGCTCTGTGGTTTAACCCACAGCGCCACCCGTGTCCCTTGCACCTTGCCATAGTGACTAGCTTTTCTGGTAACAGTTCTTTGATTAGGGTGCTCAGGAAAAAAGGAAAACACTTTTAGCAGTTATGTACAAGAGGAACTTTCAGCAGGTGTAGTTGGTCATGCAAGCTACATCTACTGAAAGCCCCTTTTCTACACAACTATTTAGGTGCAGAAACCATGTCCTCCTTTCTTCATCTGTCCAGTAGTCACCCTACAATCTTGATTGGTCCAACCTCCAGGCTGAAAACCTGTGGAATGATTATGGCACCTGGCTGAAAACAAAGTAGTAAGGAATCCATCGTCGCTCTTCTTCTGAAACCTGATAACTTGGCAAGGCTATTTCATTTACAAATTTGTTTAAAACCCTTTTTTAAAAGTTGGAAGGATAAACTTAAGCTGGGTTGTTTAGCCAATTGCAAATCAGGGCAATGGATCTGAAAGGAGAAAAAGAGAGAGAGAGAGAGAGAGAGAGCCCTTCCTGCCATCTCACTGCCTCCCAAACTGGTGAGAACTCTGAACATTAAAAGTGATGCAAAGCTCTGTTTAATGGACACTCCCAGTGCTCTCCCCCCTTGCACCACAATTGATTGCAGTGAGATTACGATGCCATTAAAATTCACTTGGCCCATAAACTAATGCTGTGGAAAATGCTGACGTTTATAGCAGCTCCTATAAGAGACATATTTCAGCATGAAAGTGAGCTCTAATGCATGAACTTTATTTAAGTAAAACAACATCTAAGGATGGGGGGGAGCAGAGGAGGAGAAGTGGGAGCAATTGCTGAGAATTTTATTTCTTTCAACTAATGGGTATATGGATGCTAAATTTAAAAGACATTTTTTAATAAATCTATTGGTCTTTGACAAAATCAATCCAAACCCCATAAACCAAGAAGTCACCCACTTGATATTAATGAGGCTGAATTTGCATTTATTTGTCCCTTACAGTAGACAAACCATTAATTTCATGTTTATGCTTTCTTTGAAGCCTGAATGCTTATAGATAGATGGCCACATCAACTCTCCTGCTGCTACATTAATATTTTGCTATAAATGATAAATTTGACCATTTTCTGCAACACCCCTTCTTTCTTAAGAAAGCTGAGAAAATGGAAGCAATAAGTCTTAAGCCCTTGGATTTTTTTTTAATGCTCTGCAGCCATTGATTATTAAAACCATCATAGTTTTAACTGCCAGAGACATTTGATAACATCTAGGAGTTTATCAATGAAAATTGCAAAATTGTCATGAAATGAACAAAATTGCATGGTGTGTAGGACACTTCAACCCATCAAAGTGGAAATTAGCAAGTAGCTAGACTAGGCTTGGTGTACTGGAATGTTCTCATGCCATTCTCCATTATGGTGTTTACATCACAGACTCAATTGCTTTAACATTATGATCTCTAACCTCAATAACCTCACCACCTCTAACTAGGGCTGCCATACAGTATTTCAAAAAATTAATTCCTGACACCCGCAAAGTTGTTGAGCTTTTTTTTAGGAAGACCCCAAACTTATTGAGCTCCCAAATAGTGATTTTAAGTTTTTGGAGCTGTTTCCACTGCTTTTTCCATCGCGTTGCCTGACATTCCCCCCACCCTGACACCAGTTTTGCACCCGAAAACCAGAACATGTCAGAAATTTTCTGATGTATGGCAAGCCTACCTCTAACTTCAGCTGCACCCCAGCATTCTGGCTCTTAACAATGCCTTCCAAAAGCCCCAAGGTCATATGCAAGAGGCTAGCTTGATACACCTACTTACAGCCTCCAGAATATAAGCTACTCTTTCCTTGACCGCCTTTCAAAATACCATACGGGACAAAACCCCAGATTCTTTCTTCTTATGCACCTTTGTCTTATAACAGCAATCATATCAAACAACAATAAAGTACTGTACTTGTGTGTTCGGTCTTCATTTCTAACCCGGCGGGGAAGAAAACTGAATTGGCAGTACAGAGATAATGCAAAAGTGAAGTACTTTACTGCTGACATTACTGAAGGAATAAACAATTACTGTTTCACAGGATAGATACGAATGAAAAAACAATTGGGGTTTTGAGAGTAGGAAGGAAGGGCCGTAGCTCAACGTTAGAGGACATGCTTTGGATGTTCAGCCCATGGCCCCTCTGGGTAGGGCTGGGACAGAACCAATGCCAGTCAATGTAGACAATACATTGGAAGAAGGTGGCTTCTTATGGTCCTGTGAGATCCTAGAAGTCACTGGAGCTTAATCTGAAGACGTGTTCATAGAGAGAACATAGTGAACATACAGCGGTGGCACCAGAAAAAGAAATTTAGGGGAAGGAGCACAGAAAGAACAAATTGATTTGGGGGGAAAGAACTAGAAGGGGGACAGTGGAGATTATGGGGAAGAGCCTCCATCCGCCTCTCACATTTTGTGCTGCTCATTTCACTATGTCATAATTGAGGCACCTCCTAGGCTGCACACAGTGCAGAGGAACTGGTTGTGCTGCCCTAAATCTGCCTCTGGCTGACTGGCCAAAGACGGACAACATGCCAGCTTCGATTTCTCAGTTTTCCAGTGTTAAATTCGGATTTCCACATCAGTTTGTGATTTTTTTAAAAAGAAAAGTCATTGTGAAAATTAATCAGCATTTTAGCATGCACCTCTCCTAAAATGCACTCTTTAAAAGCAATCTAATGTTCCCAGGAAGACAGGAGTGCCTGGCATGCTCTGGTCCATGGGGTCACAAAGAGTCGGACACGACTAAACGACTAAACAACAACAACAACGTTCCCAGGTTTAGAACCAAGTTTCCTAAGGAGGTGTATTTTTGTACTTTCCCCCAGAAGTGGGGGACTGGAGGTAGTGGGGGGAGAGGGGTATTACACTCAGTTGCATGCAAACAGGCAGTTGCCAATTGTTTAGAAGCCTCCAGAGTGGGCTGCTGATGTCATAGACTTGTAGACTTTGTAGACTTAAAATGAATGACAGGGATCAAAACCTTTGATTACCGGCACCTCAAATTCCTCTCCAGGAAACTGAGCAACTGAGAACTCTGGAATCCCATCCCAGGACTTCAGTAAAATACCTTGCCATTTTTGTGGGGCGAAAGAGCAGCGTGTTTTATTGTTAGCAAAGGCATGTGAACAGTCCACAGGACACTGCCCTAAACAACAGCTGTGGAAGTGCCTCACTTTGTAGAATTACCTAACCTTACACTGCTTACCTTTGTGAGCGGCCTACAGCTGACTTTGACCTCCTGCCTCCACAACCTCTCCTGACAACAGCCCACGGAGCAGTCCATTTCCCTTCACCCTTCGCACATGTCTTCTGTGTCTCCTGTGCCACCAGCGACGGTGTGTCAGAACAGCTAAAAGAGGAGCCAACACGGTAGCAATCAAGGCTGCAGGTTTGTTTGAATCTATTCATTCATATAAAGCTTCTGCCTTTAAAAAAGAGAGAGAGTAGGAACAAAAGTAACTAAAAAGAGAGAAATGTTAACTTGCATGGCTCGGTATGTATACAGCAGACAATGCACAGCTTGTTCTTCAACAATGGTTCTGAAAAGCAGGTGTCATAGCAGCTGTGCAAGGTTAAATCATAGGGACCATTATGTGCAAAATGGGTATTTATCCTGAGTCTGCTTCAGCTCTTAAGGATGTGCTTTCCTTTGTGCCGGTGTTTGCTGGTAGGCCTCCAACTGTACAATAGAGAAATCGCTCATTCACACTTTTCTCCCAACCTCCGTTCCACCATCCGAATCTATCGTTATGGATATAATACAGACCTCTGACATACAAGGTTCTTGTTGCCCTATACTTCTGAAACAAAAGCTATTGTGCGGCATGTTGAAAACCTTCCTGCTGCAGAATAAAGCAGCCCGGCAGTGTGAATCCAGAGGAGGTATTTGTGAGCCTCTCTCTAAAGTTAAAAACCTAGGAGAATAATAAGAATAATGGCGGGGGGAAACCCTCACCACAACAAAATGCTTCTAATTAAAAATGCCCCTTTGTGTTTTTGTCTTTTGTCCGTGCGTGTGCGCGCGTGTGTGTATCAGAACATTTCTTCCAAATGCATGTTTAAAAAGGCAAGTGACCTGTCCTTGCTTTCTGTCTTAGAAAGGAGTGTGTGGAGGGGAGAGAAAGAAGAGACGTACAGAGAGAGGGGTGGAGGTAGGCGGGTGAGAGAAAGCCTAGGAAGGTTTAGAGAACTGGAGAAAGCAAAATCTCCCTTGTAATAAAAAGCAAGCAAGGGACAATAGTACTTTTTTCTTTTTGGGGGGCGGAATGGGACAAATTGCTAGAAGCTCTGGACTGAAATAAATGGCTGATAGAGAGTATAACCCTTAGTGAGAAGGATTCATGTTTCCGGAACTGTTTTTACTACCAATATTTCAGGTGATTGGCGCAATAGCTTTGGGAAGACCTGTTTTTTTAAAAAATGCATCCCATCCTCTAAAGAAATGAGGGGCAGGGAATGATCTTGCACTTTGTACACAATGATGAGGGGCAACTAAATTATTCAGGACTGCATAAAACTGACAAAAAACCCGCAATCCACCTTTTCTGCAATAATTGGAAGGTGCAGCATCTGCATGGCCGTGTTTCCTGACCGAAAACATCCCCATGAATCAACTGGTAAATGAACATCCAAAATTAATTGGAGAGACATTGTGCTGCAGTAGTTGGAACAAGGGTGGGAAACCATTGGCCCCACTGATGTTGCTCAATTGCTTTCCCCCTCATTTTCAGCCACTGGCCATGCTGGCTGGGACTGATGGGAGTTGTAGTCCAACCGCACCCGGAGGGTCACAGAGCTGGGGAGAACCAGGTTGAAATCCCCACTTGGTGTTTGAAGCTCATTGGATGACCCTTGGACCTGTTACAATCGCTCCACCTAAACTGCAGTAGCACAATATTGTTGTGAGAATAACAAGGTAATTCTGAGGGGGAAACAGCAGCTGTTGATAGGAGGACAGGGCACACTTTGTTTCTTGCGCTGCTTTTACCTACCTTGGGAAGCAGAAAAGCTTGCCCTTGTTACTACTCTCCACCATTATTGTCCATGCCTTTAAAAAGTTGCCAAATAGTAGGTTGTTGATCTTGAACAACTCCAATACAGCAACACAGAGCTCTGGAAACAATGCCGTGAGTGGCTGACAAGGCTTTGAGGGTAGCCATATAGGACAGAGCAGGAAGATATTTCTTTTTCATCTCCCCTTGTACGCAAGAGCAGCAAGTGCATTATGGGACCTGCCCTGCACTCAAAAACAACAATTGTAATAATATTTTATCACAGCTTATCCTACCAGCTGTAAAAGGACTTCGATTTAATTAAGCTTGTGGTGGGAAGGGGTTCTTAAATGCCAGATTTCATCTAAAGTACAGGTTTCCTCAAGGGACGCGGGTGGCGCTGTGGGTAAAACCTCAGCACCTAGGACTTGCCGATCACATGGTCGACGGTTCGAATCCCTGTGGCGGGGTGCGCTCCCATTGCTCAGTCCCAGCGCCTGCCAACCTAGCAGTTCGAAAGCACCCCCAGGTGCAAGTAGATAAATAGGGACCGCTTACTAGCGGGAAGGTAAACAGCGTTTCCGTGTGTGGCTCTGGCTCGCCAGAGTAGCTTTGTCACGCTGGCCACGTGACCCGGAAGTGTCTGCGGACAGCGCTGGCCCCCGGCCTCTAGAGTGAGATGAGTGCACAACCCTAGAGTCTGTCAAGACTGGCCCGTACGGGCAGGGGTACCTTTACCTTTACCTTTTTACAGGTTTCCCCATCAGCCAAAAACGTCTGAAGAATACCTAAGGAAGCCAAAAGGGGTTCAAAGACCCCACGTTTTAAAAAATGGGATTGGATTTGTGTAGTTCTGGGGTGGGGGACCTCACAGCAGTGATGGCTGATAACATTTTGGGTCTGCAATTTGGATCTACAATTTAAACCTTGCCCTTTTCATCACAATAGGACAGGAATGTCCAGTCCGTTTCAGGGGCCTAATCCGGCCTGTCAGTCTTTTTAATCTGGCTCCTGTGGCAGTTCATTTCCTGGGGTAAAATCCTAGAAAAACCTCAACAACTTCAATCCTAAAAAATCCCAAGAACTTTGGGGTAAAATCATAAAAAAACTCAACAACTTACAACTTCTACAATCTTAAAAAAAGGTTAACAACTTTGGTTGGCCCTCACGGCCCTTCACTTCATTAAATCTGGCCCTCTCTGAAAAAAGTTTGGACACCACTGCAATAGGACTTGTACAGCACTTCTTTAGGAAAGTCTGCCATTACAGATGTGCAGAGTGCCATTGACTGCTCACTACAAACCCAATTATTCTCTGCATATCTATGAGCAGGGGGAGAACTTCATTCAGTCATTCATTCATTCATTCAATTTGTATGCCACTTTTCCACACACAAAAATCATGCTCAAAGTCGCTTACACTAGGAAACAGGAAGGCATTTCAAACAAACATGACAAAAACAATTCCATAATAACACAACAGAGCAATAGCATAATAACAATTTCATAATAACATAGCAAAACTATAATATCATAACAATTTCATTATAACACAGCAAAACAATAGCAAACATATTAACATACAAAAAACCACATTTTGGTACTATAAATATAACAAATTTACTGTACATAAACAACATGGAGCATCCCACTTTGTTCCTAGAAATACCTGTCCCATGATATTGTTCACAGTTCCTCTCCTGTAGCAGATGAGATTAACTCCATACCTGCTACTTAGAAATTAAGTCATATCACATGACTTAAATTTTTTTAATTCATGCATTGATTAGACTTACACATCCATTGCCAAAGAAACTAAACAAATACACAACTTTTTAAATGTGAGAAACACTTGCTTCCTGTTGTATACAGCTCTCTCAAAAAATCAATTTAACTTTTCATTATTCAAAACACCTTTTCTCTAAATTGAAAGAACAAAGTATTCCAACCAATAGACAAAAATGATTGCTTAATTTGAGCCAGGGCACATCAGAGCGCAGCAGAACACATTTGCAATGCATGGCTCAGTCCTGAAAAATCTGAATGAATGATTTCTGCTCATGTGCAGAGTGCATCACACCAGTGAGTAATCATAATCAGCCTGTTATGTCTGAGATTAGGAAGAGTATCTTCTAAGTTTGGGGAATGATGCAGTGTCAGTCAGTGTGACATCCAGACAGGCACAGAGCCCAGACTTATCATTTTAGAAATTCAATGACAAACTCACAAAAAAGCAAGGAAGAAACAATAGCAGCAACATCTCCCTCTTTTCAGCATTCAAGATATTCTGATTGGAAGCTAGAGGAGGGGTTGGCTGGAAGCAGATCCACACATCTTTTCTGGAAACACTCTGGAGAATACTCTGCTGCCCTGGGGCCCTTTGGGAGCAAGAGTGGGGTATAAAAATTAAATAAATAACATAAAGTACTGCAGAATTGCACATGGCTCAAATCAACCTGCCCTGCCCTACCCAGCAGGTATTGCAGATTTTAATGAGTTACTGCAGGGCCATAGTTAATACAAAGTTTATTGCAACACATACACAAGCCATTGTTCACTATATACCCCAATCCACAAAAATAAATGCAAAATGGTTAAGTTTTTTTAAAAAAGATACATTTATTGCAGAAAGAGGATCACACTTTGTGCATTGTTGCGTGCTCTCTATCTCTGTCTGTCAGGAAACATATACTAAGCAAACCAAAAATGGTGAAGCTACTCAAAAACTTCCTAGAATAACCTAAAAGCTGTGAGGAGATGTGGGCTTCAAGAAGACAGCTCTGAGCATGCTCAAAACAGTTTATGAGCCTGACTGGCTATCTATCAGAAGTCTGTGGGGCTGCCACATGTTGAAGGAATGGGAACTTGCTCAACTGGAGCTAAGTAGCTGGCAGTCCTAGTAACATTCTCAGGGTTTTTTTTTTTCTGTCCAGAGAAACGTAAGTGGGAACACTTAGCCTTAGCAATATTTTTGGGTTGGGATTGGCTAGTGGTGCATACAGTAAGGTTACCAGATTTTTTTCAAAGAATCCGGGGACACCACCACTTCTTCTTCTTCTTCTTCTTCTTCTTCTTCTTCTTCTTCTTCTTCTTCTTCTTCTTCTTCTTCAGAAAAAAGTTATTAAAAATATTTTTTTCAAAAATTAAGAAGTAATATCTTCTCTTCTGTGGTCTCCTCTGTTGCGCGGCCTTCCTCTGGGCCCCAGCCTGCTGTCTTGGAGGGCTAGCCACTGTGGAGCAGGCTCGGGTCGGGCCTGGGCTCAGCCACTTGTCCTTGCCCTCCTGGTGCTCTCCTACCTCAGTGCTCTCCTCTTTTTTTCTCCTTCCTCTTTCTCTCTCTTCCTTCTTCTCCTCCTGTCCTCCTTCTCCCTGCGTCAGCTCCAGGGTTTTTCCTGGCCCCAGAGTGCCGCTGGGCAGTCGGCTGGGTTTCGGGTGCTCTCGCTCCTGGCTCAGTTTGGGTCGCAGGGTGTGTGTGTCAACAGTTCCTCCTGTTGACGCGCCAGGCGTCCCCAGTTCCCCTTCGGTAGTGGAGGTGGCAGTGGCAGTATCAGCAGCCCTAAGCCAGCCTGGTAGCTTCAGGAGCTGCTCGCTGCTGTGGCACCCGCCATGTTGTCTCGCCGGAAGTCCCCATATGATGTGTCTTGTGCCGTTGAACCAATCACGCAACATTCATTCCCTACTAATAAATCTACAACACTTAAAATATAAATCCGGGGACATTAAATGAAACCCGGGGACATTCCGGGGACGGATTTTGTCCGGGGACAGATTTTTAAATCCGGGGACTGTCCCTGGGAAACCGGGACGTCTGGTAACCATAGCATACAGATGATTGGCCAGAACACAGGAGATTAATAGAAATGTCTCCGGGAGCTTCTCTAAGTTGAAATGGAAGTATAAAGTGTGTGAGAGACAATAATACTGTGGGCTTTGGTATTTTGGGGGGACATGTTTTTAAAAATTGTTTGACCTTTTCCTTGGCAGGTCTTTGCCCCAGTAGCCCTAGTGCAAGAGCCTCCAATGATTCACTGGCATGCATAAAAGTGTTTAAAAGAAGGGGGAAATAGTTAATAGTAATCCAAGTAAATCTAAACGAAAGAGTTTGGGCACAACTAAGTTCAGGAGAGCCCAGGGCAAAGCATGTGATGTCGTGTTTTGAATAAAATGAGTCATTTTTTTGCATGAAAGTGCCACTCTCAGCACAAACTGTGTGAATACAAAAGCAAAATAGGCCATCCTTGTAGTGACACAACAGACAAGGCTGTTGCTGGTGGTGGTGAGGCTGATGCATAAATAAGGGCTCTTTGTTGAGTTGCTTAATATCTTTACACAGTAATATTGCTACTACAACACTTTTGTTTACATTACTGTGGAAGCAAATTTCAAAACAGACAAAAGAGCGAGTCAGAAAGGGGAGAGTGTTATCAGTCAAAAGATGCTCTGAGATAAACTTCTCAATGCTGAGACAGAAACCTAAGCTTGTTCATATGGATGCCACAAAAGACCCCTTTTTGTCAAGCTAAAGTGCCATGATGAATATGAGAGATACCTGCATACGGGGACTCAAATGGCAGAAAACACAATTCTGCATGAGGTCGCTTGAACAGCAATTCAATAGATGCACATAGGGTTGGGCATTATTTTGGGCTCTTAAATTGCAGTTGAGCATTGACCAAGCAAGAGAGGAGGTAGAGAAATGACGTCTGAGAAACTGAAAGATACACCAAAACATTTTGGGGGATGGGTCAAAAACCACTCAAATTTGAATTTATAACTCATAAAATCCTGAAATTCTAAATGTCAAAATTCAAGGCCGCAAATTGAATCTATATCATCAAACTGTGAAGTGTATTTACTCTGATGCAAGTGTTTAATACGACTTATGCTCAGGGATGTGGGGTTTATGCTTTAGAACATACCACAGGGTGTTCTGGCATCAAAACATTATCAAAGCTTGTTCTTGTCATGCATTAAGAAGGTATTTACAGGTGACTAGCATGACAAAGTGAAAGGGGAAATGAATTTGAATGCATTGAATGAAATGCACTGTAGACAGAAGGCATCCATGTTTGGGTGTGCGCTTGCCTTTTGAAGGAAGGGCAGGATAGAAATTCAATAATAATGTGCATTTCGTTGCTCATTGATTTAGACCCACTGTACGTCATCCAGCAAGGGATATGTGTACGGAAGCTTGCTTCTATATGCATATCTCATTTGCTGAATTATGTAAAATGTGCCTTCCCATGCTGCCCACGGTCCCACCTGATATGGGTTACTGGCATACCTTTTCCTAAGTACCCAGTTTAAGAGATGTCTTAATTCAGTAATCTGCATTCCTTATTAAGTAACTAGAATTTGCCAGTGTATTACTGGAACATAAGCTAGTAAAATGGAAGCAGTGTTATGCCAAAAGTGAAATGAGGTGATAAGAAGCTTACGAAATAGTTCAATGCTTAGAAGTTAGAACATGTTATGTTAATTTTCCCCCAGTTAAAAAGTGTATGAATAAAGAAACACATTGAAAATCATAGATGACGTTAGATGTGCAAAGAAGCATGTGGCAAAATTGCTTGATATATTGTATTTATTAATTGCAGTGAGCTGCTTTGTGAAGGGTTTATCTTAACAAGGTGGACTATAAATACATTTGTTCATTCATTCATTCATTCATTCAGTCAATCAATCAATCAATCAATCAATCAATCAATCAGTCAGTCAGGCAAAACCAGGCTTTGAGACTCCTCCCATCACTTTCCTCTCAATTGGCCACTTTGGAGCTGAGAATCACAGAAAAAGCAGAGTGTCCAATGGATTGCAGAAGGTGCAACTTGTTAATTCAGTTGGGTCATTATTTTCACTCTGGGGCTACAACCATATTGCCTAGCAGCCTCTGTCTGATTTGAACTGGAAAGCCCTCTGGCGTGTGTTTGCAGACCTGAGCATCTCTGTTCAAATAGCCATGCCATATCTGATTTGGCTCTTAATGGATTTCTTTTCCTACTTCCCTGAGAATCAGACACAAGGGTCAGAAATCAAGGGTCAGGACAACCAAGTCTTTATATTGAAACATTTGCTACTGCCAACCTATCTATTAATTATTGGGCTGTTTGGATTTGGATGGACATTTGTCAAAGATTCTCACCTCCATCTGCTTCTTTGGCTGGACCCACAGACATGATGGGGCAGCTTGGGTGAAATGATGATGTGCTGCAAAATAGTAGTATCCATTTTGGAATTTCAGTTGTGGATAAGATAAACAAAGAAACTCTTCAGGGAGAAGTAGGCATGTGGTTTTCATTCTTTGTGCAAAGAATTCAAAATTTATGTTCATTCCAAGGGCACCATTTACCTTTCATACTAGCAGGAGTATAGCTCATTTATTACTATTTTCTATTTATTTTCTTTCTCTTTATGGACTGCATTGCAATTCTTATCACAGCTACCCTCACTACAATCCAGTTAAGTAAGTGTATACACCCACACACCCACACACCAAGTCCAGGCCACTATCCACTGCAGCGCATTGGCTCGGAAGGAAAGTGATGGAGTATGCCACAAGCTTGGAGCAGAAAATTACATTAACAGCATCTACCTAGAATACACGGCAATGGAGAACATCCACCAAGTGATAAATTCAAATCTCACAGTCTTTAAGAGTCTCACTGGCATCCTTTGTAGATAAGCTCGGCAGGTAGCTCGTTGATCTTCTTTAATCCACAGAACACCAAGTTCATGACACAATGCTCTCCAAAAGGAACAATTTTCTGGGCTTTCTTTGTACAAACTGCAGCAAACAATTAAAATACTTAAAACCTGACACAAAATACTTAACTTTAAAATGGTTAGTTTAACTGACCCCTTTTTCTTTCTCCAAAGTATAGCAATGATCCTTCCACCTACTGAGAGCAATGAAGTGTACACAGATTCTGTTCTTTTGTGCTTGTGCATTTGTCAATTTGCCTGCTTGGTTGATTGGCTCTAGGGTTGAAACTAACTAAAGTTGCTCTGTCCTGCAGAATGGCTTGGAATCCCTTTCTGCACAAGCATGTCCGATAGGTAGCAGTCTTCTTAAGAAACTAGTATCCTTCTTCAGCCTGGAAGGTAAAATATTTATTTGGGTTCTAATTCAACACTCCCTTTGTGTGAGCAGAACAGACTCCCATTTCTGCAAGGGGACTTTCCCTTTCCCTCATCCTTCCTGCAGTTCCTCTCACACTCTCAAAAACTATCCCAAATGGTTAGGAGACCCTTTGGGAGAAATTTTGGGGCCTCACAGTGGCTTCAGGTGGGAGAAGGGGTTGTTGAAGTCATGATGTACAAGCAAAAGTCCTCCTGTGCAGCTCTGGATTCTGGCCTTAAATTCTTCAGTTCCCCTTCAGTTTTTAAATTCTACTTAGTTTGAATTACAGGGAGAAAAGATATGGAAAGAAACAAATCTTGAAAATAATATAATATAATATAATAATATAATAATAATAATAATAATACTGTTTTGTATTCTTAACAGTATATAACTTGTTCCAATAAATAATAAATGGCTGCCTTTGTTCCAAACGTGGCAGGTGTCAATTTCTTACATTTTCCAATAACATATATACTAAATATGTAGTTTTAGGCATTATTAGTAGCTTCTCCTTATCTATTCTTCTTCAGACAGAAGCTTTGTCTTTTTCAAGTATTTTGTAGCGGATATCCATGTAGCCGCTAATGCATTTCTAACTAGCTTTTCATGTCTCTCCCCCCCCCCCCCCTGCTGTGTTATTAATGTCTTCCAGCCAAAGAAAAGTTTGCTATCTAAAAGAGAGGCCATCACCACATCTTATACCAAATAATTCCATAAGTTTCCAGGAGCTACACATTCAGTATTGTGGATCCAATTTTATGGAACGCCCTGTTGAAGTCAGCCAGACCCTCTTCCTATTGATAATCCAGCACCTACTGAATACTATTATTATTATTATTATTATTATTATTATTATTATTGGCATTTGAACTGAATTTTGCTTTTATTATTTTAACTGGGTTAAAAAATCATTCCATTGAATTTTTTGTATGCTGTTTAAAGACGATTGCAATTAAGCAGTACACTAATTTACAAAACAAAAAACAAATACGTTGTTTGAAGAAGCTCTTTCTCTTATTTGTCTTCCCTAATCAATTTAATTTGATGTTCCTCAGTTCTAACATTCAGAGAGAAAGAGAGAGAGATAGGACTTCTCTTTATTTTCATCCTTTACATCATGCATATTTTTATAAATTCTTTCTTATATCCCTATAGCTATCTCTTTTTCTCTAAACTAAAATGTCCCAATGTTAGCATTTCCTGACAGGGAAGGTGCTCCAATTTCCTAATCATTTTGGGTGCCATTTTCTACATGTGGTTTAGCTTTATGACAGGTTTTTTTTGAGATGCAGTTACTGGAACTGTACCCAGTAGTCCACATATAGATCATCATAAATTAAATTCATTTCACATTTAAAGTGAATATACCTACTTCACACTTTCTGAAACCATGAGTGAATTGAAGCATAGCTGCCCTCTGAAATTTGAGCTTCCTCTTTTTGCATTGCAAAGGTGCATTTTAGGCAGAATTACATACAAAGATGTTTATATTAGAAGAAATCTGCACTAAAGTGCTGCTGAATTTTCACTAAGGTGTGTGTGTGTGTGTGTGTGTGTGTGTGTGTGTGTTCTAAATCGCAAACTGATATAGAAATGTGGAAAACTGAATTTAAGATTGGAAAAAACAAGAAACTGCATGAAACAAAAAATGACAGATCTCTAGTTCATTACGGATTTATATAAAGGACTTGCAATTGCTGTACTGGTTGTCTTATTCCTAATCCCTTTCCTATAAAATCTAGCATGGAATTTGCCTTTTCTCTGCCACTGCAAACTGCATTGCTGTTTGTATTGATCTATCAACCATACTCTCAAGATCTCTTTACTAGTTAATCACTGCCACTTCAGTATAGCTGGAATTTTTGCTCCAATATTCATTTCAATTGCTGTTAGTCCTTATTTGCCATTTTATTACTTATTCATAGTTTGGAGAGATCCTTCTGGAACTCTTAATAGTTCACTTGGGTTTTCATAATCTTAAATAATTTGGTGTCATCTACAAATATCGTGACCTCACTACTCAACCTAGCCTGCATCTTTGGAAAGCCCCACTTTTGATGTGCCTCCATTGTGAGAACTGTCCACATACTCAATCTCCTTTGATTGTTGTTTAACTGGTTTCTCATCAATAACTTAACCTGCTCCCTTATCCTGATAAGTTTATTCAAGAGCATTTGGCGAGGGTCTCTGGTGAGAGCTTTTTTGAAGTCCAAACATATAACATCTACTGGATCCATTTCTGCCTATATGCTTCTTCACAGAAGAGACCATGTGGATCCTCTCTCAGCAATGCTTTTCTTCTATGTGTGAAATGATTCTGCCTTCAATAATGATTTCTACCAAACTACCCAGAGCAATTATTATAGATCAGGTAATCTAACACCTATTTGGAGTAAATTAATGTGAAGCATTACAAAAATTAGAGTGATAAGAGTCCTGGTTCTCCCCTGGATCCCTTAAAAATGGTATTATGTTAATTACTTCCCAGTCTATAGTTGCAGACCTAGTTTGGATCACATGGTCAGGTGATCAGCAATTTTGCATACGAGCTCTTTAATAACTCTGGGTAGATGCCCCCCTGGATCCAGTGACTTGTTGATGACTTTGTCATTTAGTTCTAGAACTTGGTTACCTTTATTTGACTCTGTTCTTCAATTTCCATGCCTAGAAAAAATGGTTTAGGTGTGTGTACCTGTTCTGCTAAGGATACTAATGCAAATAATTAATTCATTTCCCCCCTGAAATCTTCCTATTCTCTTTTAATAATCCATTTGCTTGTTTGACATCTTACCATCCTAGGGCCATTCCAAAACATTTTGCTACCTGAGGCAGAAAATGAGTTGTGCTTCTGGCAGCTATTTCTAGACAAATGTTTAGTACTCATGGCCGATTTGTACTTCTGCCTCTGCTATGATAATAAAGGTGTTAACGTTGTTGTTGTTGTTGTTGTTGTTTGATCTTTCAAGACATTAAAAATCTGTTGCCTGTACAGGCTGCCTAATAGTAGGGCCAGGCCAGCCAACCATCTCTGTGATCGGTTTCCTGATGAGTTTCTAGTAATTTTGTTTATATCCGTCAGTTTATTTAAAAATGATTTCAGTATGTTTGCATGGTGACCAAAATGCTTAAAATATGCTTCTGCTTGGTTATACCTTTTCAGGCTCCTGGGCACATCTGAAAATGAGAGAAACTGTGATGAGCACCACACACTACAACCAAACACACACAACAGAATACCTGTTTCAAACCTAATTTCAGTGTGGGGAGGGGCTGAGGAGTGAACCCTCTCTGCAGGTACATGCAGTGTGTGTGTGTGTGTGTGTGTGTGTGTGTGTGTGTGTAAACCTGCACAATAGATTATAAACATTATCCTTTGAATTAAAAAATGAAATAACTCTTATAGCGCATAGATATACAAGAGACTATTGTTCCTTTGAAAATAAAAATCTATTTCTCATTATTCTTTGTGCTGTTATTTGTAGACTATGATTCTTATGCAACACCTTCTGATAAATAGGAGATATTCATAGGGTTTTGTACCCCACTCCCCATCACAAAAAAAGATGTGCCAGTGAGCAGAAGAAATTAGAGAGTTCCGCATCTCTTTGTAACCGGTTCATAACTCAAGGATAGTGGGGGTGGGGAAATTGCTTTACACTTTTTTTTTTTATCATGCTTGCCTTTGAAAGTAGCAAAACCCTGTGCGGAAGGTCACTTCTATTCTACAAATAGAAAGCAGAGAGGCTTACTCAAGGCCACACAATGAAAAAGCTCAAGAGGATTATTGTAGGGTTCCAATTCAAAACCCATTGGGCGACCTGGATATAAGGATTGGTAGGAATATTTGTAGATACATAGTCTTTAAGGGCGTGGGGGGAAAGCCCATTGAGACCATCTCATGAAGCACCTGAAAAATCTGTTTGACAAAAGCTAAGATAAATCTCATGGTTGTTGACTTGAGCTATTGTTGCTTCTCTTTTTGTTCACCTGCAACCATCCAGGTGTCAATGTTCTAACTATCGGTCATTCTACCTTTTAAGCGGCGGGGGGTGTGTGTATTTTTCTTCAAATATACTGTAGTGTAGTAATAGTTATAGAATTATGGTTCCATTTGTGAGCCTCACAAAAAGATACTTAGAATGGGTTGATATTTGTAAGGTGTGTAGTGTGTGTGCATTGTTGTGTTTGACGTTGTCTCAGGATCATAGCTAGGCTCTGGTGCAGAAAAGAATCCTCTCATTTATTCAGCTGCCTATACAAGTTATAGCTACCATGTCTCTTTTACATTAATACACAATTCTTCAGTCACATCAACCCAGTGAGGTACATTGTGGGGGGTGCATCTGTTCCATTGGTGAGCCAAATAACAAGGTCAATTGGGGTTCTCCAGTGGCCTCCCCTCCCCCAATTCAAAATGCAATGTCAATACATGCCCTCCATCAGATCAAGGCCCCCATAAAACCTCATGCCACTCTGGTTCTGAATTTTTCCATACTGATAACACTATATTTCCTATGTTATATCTATGTTTATCTAGCTCTGCAAAATGTGAAATTGTCTATAATGTTGCCTGTGGAACACTGAAGAGCTCTGGATTGTTTTTCGTTAAAGCACAGCAGTGAAAGATATTTTTTTAAAAAACACATTATTTAGGTTTTTGGTTTTTTTTTGAAAGCCATCTGCTTTAACCAAACAAAAAGCAGAAAACAAAATACAGAGGTCTTCGGAACTCAGGCTGTGTTCCAGTCAGCCTCACACTGCAAAGCCTTTTAGACACCATTAAAACCTGTTTGGACTTGGAGACCTGCAAAATATATCAAAGGACACAAACAGCCACTAGAAGCAAAGGCTGGTGTGAAGCTACAATGTTTTTAAAAACAACAACAAAAGTACAAGCAAGAAAGCACACCACTCAGCCATCTCTTAATTATTTTAAGTAAGAAAGAGACAAACCCTCACTATTCCCCTCAAGGGATTAGGGGATCCTTTCTATTTATCCCACAAAAAGCCTCTGGACCCATTTGCCTGCAATTTGGCAGACTTTATCCATTCTGTAGGGACTCCTGTAAATTTCATCTGCCTTAGCCAAAAGAGGATAAAGTTACAGTTGTTTTTTAGAATCTGCATTATAGTGTGTGTGTTGGGAAGGGGCAGAGCAGCCCAGAACCTGAATTACAGATCAAAGCAGGGAGTGCAAAGAGCGACTCAGAAACAGTGCAGAAAATTTAAAACATACAGATACAATTCAAGGAAAATCTTGAGGCCTATGCACAGCCCTAGAATGTTATGTTCAAAGACAGTGACTGGCTGAAGATCTTCTGGTGCTTCATAGCTGAGTGGGGATCTGAACTTGGGTCCACACACTGCTAACCCAACACTGTAACATATATGATATTTTGACTCTTAACTGCTGGATTAAACATGAGAAATGGTTAAAACAGTCAAGATGCAGACCAGGACATTGACAAGTTAAGCCTTGCCATCTGCTGGTGGCAGGCAGCTGATCCATGGGATGTATTCTGCTTGGCCATTATCAACGGGCAGCATCCACTATGTCAATAAATGGGAGGGAATTCAAGGGAGAGCAACAAAACCTATGAAATGGGCTGGAAAGCTTGAATGCCTTAAGTATGTACAGCTTGACTAACCAGAAGCTAAACCAAGCTACATGTTGATGACTCAGCTATATAGATCCAGATGTTAGTTTCTTGCTGCATTAAAGGGATGAAATACAACATGGGTGTCTGCCTAGGCCCTTCTAATGTCTCCTCAAGCAGAAATTACAGACAGATTTGGGGATTGGCTTTCTTTTCCTAAGAAAACTACAGTATATAGCCCTAAAATTGATTCACAGGAAATTGCTAAATCAGCAGTTGGTTCACAGAGTTAATTCGGTGTCATAGGTGGTAGAGCAACGGCAGGTGTTTCTGGATTAAACTGATCTAGATCCTTTATAATCTGGGTTCAAAACAGGCTTCAGCCCTGAACCAGCATGGTTTCAAATCAAGCTTGAGCACTTTTACAAAAGTGGATGAAATTATTAGGTATAGCAGCCCTTCCGGAATAAAGGTAAAGGTAAAGGACCCCTAGACGGTTAAGTCCAGTCAAAGGCGACTATGGTGTATGGCACTCACCTCGCTTTTCAGGCCAAGGGAGCTGGCATTTGTCCACAGACAGCTTTCCAGGTCATGTAGCCAGCAGGACTCAACCGCTTCTGGAACAATCATGACGGAAGCCAGAGTGCACAGAAATGCTGGAGCAGTACCTATTTATCTACTTGCACTGGTATGCTTCCATACAGCAGCACCCACAGTAGCCCTTCCAGAATAGATTAAGTCTGCAAAACTGTAGGCAGATACATTTAGGGTGGGGTGTCATGTAGGTACCTTTAAAGTTTTATTCTTATAAACAAAGTAAAAAGTCGACAACTTTTTCATTTTCTCCCAGTATTGGATGAAATCTGCAAGCATGGTCCTTTCTGTAAGGGGGCAAGGCCTGCCTAATTTCAAAATGATTGTTGCAGTGGTTCTTCCATAAGCACATGCATTGCTGTTTGGGGGTGGGTACAATTGGAATCATGGGGTGGGCAGTGGTGGACCCCCAGGAAAGACTAGGGTGAGGAAAATGTCATCTGCTCAAGGGTTGTTTACAGAGGTGAGCTACTGCCCTCCACAGATTTTTGGCGATACAATGGAGGTCTTTCCAGTAACTTGCATAGGAGAAGGCATATATTCTCCTTCATTGTTTTAATGGTATTTTATCTCTTGACAGACTCTAGGGTTGTGTGCTCATCTCACTCTATAGGCTGGGAGCCAGCGCTGTCCGCAGACACTTCCGGGTCACGTGGCCAGCGTGACAAAGCTGCTCTGGCGAGCCAGCGCAGCACACATGGAAACGCCGTTTACCTTCCCGCTAGTAAGCGGTCCCTATTTATCTACTTGCACCCAGGGGTGCTTTCGAACTGCTAGGTTGGCAGGCGCTGGGACCAAGCAACGGGAGTGCACCCTGCCACGGGGTTTCGAACCACCGACCTGACGATCGGCAAGTCCTAGGTGCTGAGGTTTTACCCACAGCGCCACCCGTGTCCCCCTTCATTTTAAATAAATAAATGTGAAAAACAAACAGTTTTTAATCCTTCCCTCAAGTCACTGTGTCTGGAGGGAAAATAATTTACCGTGATTGAAAACTAGACCTGTTCATCGTAATGAAAATTTTCACACCATAACCAATACAGCTGTTCCACACTCTCTGGGTGGCTTCTGGGTCAGCTAGGTTTTGTTTTCTTAGGAAAAAACAAATGGCTACCTGAGATTTTGGACAGCTGAGGTCACAGAGTGACTCAGAAGCTTAAGGAGTTCCTCAACCAACTCAAGGAACAGGTCAGAACCCTGTTCTGACCCAGAAATGTGAGAACTTTCCTTGAATCACCCTGATTCACCTCGTTTGGCAAACTCACACAGCATACTCCTAGCAGTTAGGCAATTTTAGACCTTGGTTTTAGTAGCCTTTGGGTGATAATGTGTAACACCTGCTATTGGCAGGGTTGGAGTGGATGGATGACTATTCGAGGTCCCTTCGAACTCTGTGAATGTGGCCTGCTGCATTTGAACCCCCCCCCCCCGCGCTCATTTTGCTGAGTGGGACCCTGGACTTCTGCCCCCAAAGTCCTGCCCTGATGGCACCACTGGCAAAACACAATTCATCCTTTGTGAGAGGAACTGTAGGCTAGCGGAGCCACAGTGGTCTCCTGCCTTGTGCTGCTGTGAACAATCCTGAATAGAGCAAGCTAGATTCATATAATATGCAGCAACCCAATGAACAAGGTGACCCAGCAGTTCTGCCTTTGCCTTCTGTTTCAGTGCTGCTGCTGGGACATTTCAGTCTCAGCTGAGGGTATTCAACACCTTCCATCAATTAACCCTCCGCCCTTTCACACAGAATCCCAGCGCATACTGCTTCCAAATGATAGGAGAGCGGCACACCACTGGGCACAGGGCAGGATGGTACTATTACACTCCTTTATCTGGGCTTTCTCTCCTTGAAATGTAAGAGATGACTGTTATCGTAAGGCCTCTGCACAGAGAGCTGCAGAAAATACTTCCAGACAATGAAATAGCTCAATTTGATGACTATAATAGAGAAAGTCCTCCCTGGCAGAAGCTGCTGGAAAAAAGGAGAAAGGAAGGATGGAGGCAAACATGGTGATATACTTAAGTTGTTGGTGCCATCTAGTGGGTTCAGTATAAGTTACAGTTCTTTAATCAAGTAAAAGATGCTGGGGGGGGGGGGAGGGCAGAATCCCTTCACAACACACACACACACACACACACACACACACACACACAAATTTAGTTTAAAGTAAAACAATAAGTACTATCATTTCCATAGAACCTTGATAGTAATGTTAATATGCACATCAAATCCCTTTGTTGCCACTTACCTGCTCTATACCCCACCTCAGTGCTTAATCTGTGCCCAGAACTTGTTTTCATGGCCAGGTCACAGCCCTGCAACATATCTTGTGAAGGCACTTCTGACCATATACTTCTCATCACCACCACTTACTGTATTGACCGGGGATGGAGAACATGTGGTCCTCTAGTTGTTGTTGGACTTCAGCTCTCAACAGCCCCAGCTAGTATCGCTAGTATGGTCAGGGATGATGGTAATCGTACTCTTACAAACCACATGCCCAGTCACTGAGCAATGGTACCTTGCTCAGTCATGTTGTTGTTTAGTCGTTTAGTCATGTCTGACTCTTCGTGACCCCATGGACCAGAGCACGCCAGACACTCCTGTCTTTCACGGCCTCCCACAGCTTGGTCAAACTCATGCTGGTAGCTTCGAGAACACTGTCCAACCATCTTGTCCTCTGTCATCCCCTTCTCCTTGTGCCCTCCATCTTTCCCAACATCAGGGTCTTTTCCAGGGAGTCTTCTCTTCTCATGAGGTGGCCAAAGTATTGGAGCCTCAGCTTCACGATCTGTCCTTCCAGTGACCACTCAGGGCTGATTTCCTTAAGAATGAATAGGTTTGATCTTCTTGCAGTCCATAGGACTCTCAAGAGTCTCCTCCAGCACCATGATTCAAAAGCATCAATTCTTTGGCAATCAGCCTTCTTTATAGTCCAGCTCTCACTTCCATACATCACTACTGGGAAAACCATGGCTTTAACTATACGGACCTTTGTTGGCAAGGTTTGCTCAGTCATAGAATAGTATAACTTTATCTCCTCAACTCAATGCATTTCTGCACAGTCAACCTTTTTTTCTTTTCAAAATGGAAATCAACAGCAAGGGAGGCTGGTGGCGTTCCTGCCCGGCTTGTGAGCATCTCGAAAGGGTTTGGGTGGCCACAGTAGGAAGCAGAATGTAGGCTAGATGGTTTGGGCTTTTTTTTCTTTCAAAAGTGGCAGCTCAAAAAATGTCCTTTTACTTGTTCAACCTGCAGTCTTTCAACCACAATTCTCCAAAGTTTGAATCATTGGCAGGAACTGATGGATTGCTTTGATCAGGTGTTTCTGACACGCCTTGCAAATAACTGATATCAATATCAAAATGGAATTTTAAGAGATAAGGGAGCGCTGGACAGTTTATGGCCACCAGTGCAAGGCAATACCAAGACACACTTTCTTTTTCAGAGGAGCAGAGGGACCAAAGTAATTGTTCAGTACAAAGGCAACTATTGTAAGATCTCAGGAAAGCTTTCTTATTTGCAAACCCAGTTCCTTGGTGCCAAAGCAATGAGTGGAAACAAAAGACTGGTGGCAGTTGAAAGTCTTAAGTAAAATTATGTTTGTGGCAACTGCCTTGACATTTTAGACAAGTTTTTGAGAAATCCTTAAATAGACAATGGTTAAACAGTGGAAATGAAAAATAATCCAAGTTAACACTAAGCAGAACAGCACTGCTGTCTTATGGTGGCAATGAATGTGCTTTGACTGAAGCAGTTATGGAAGTGGGAGAAGCTATGGGAAAGGGCTGCAGCTTAGTGGCAGAGCATGTGCCTCACATGCAGAATATCCCACTTTCAATCCCCAGCATCTCAAGGCAGGGCTGGGAATTCTCTCTGCCTGAAACCTTGGACAACAGCTGTCAGGTCAGGGTAGATACGGAACAAGATGGACCAATGATCTGTCTCTGCACATGACAGTATCCTATGCTCATATGCCCTACCAGCAGCCTCAAGATACCATCTCTGGAAGCTCTGTGGCATGGAGAAGCCAGCAAAGCTCTCCTGGTTTGGATCTGGAATGGATAAAAGCTTTCCAAATGCTTGCCTCCAATTAAGAGGCAAGCATTACAAGGCCCCTTGATTCTTCTTTGGTTCAGTTTAAAAACCGAGCTGGAAAAGAACTTCTGGCTTAACCACTCACTTGCACCCCTGACCCCAAATGACCACTGTCTGCCAAGACTTCCCTTGATTGTAGACAGCATTTGCATGGAGTTTTCAAAGCCCTCACTGTGCTCAGATATAAATTGTAGCTTCACATGGATAGAAGCTCCTGTGACCTCTGCTAGCCTCACAAATCTGTCAAAAACTAGCAGGGAACAAAGGAAGACTGCAAGTTTATGTGATCCCTGGCTACTTCTGATAGGCCTCCTTCTGTATTTTGAGCACTGGGCTGCACCTCTCAAACTACCGAAGTCCCAGAACTCAGCTTTGCTCCTTTATTTAGCCCAACATAATGGAAACTCTCTCAAGAGTATGGAGAAGACACAGAGAGGCAAGGTTCTAACACACAGTCCTGTGAACATAGAGGGTGGCAGAGGTCACAGGACAGAACACATATTCCAGCTTCAGTGAAAGCAAAACAACAAGCCTGTATTGCTTAGAAAACTGCCCCAACTGTGTTTCAACATGATGTTTCTCAACAAGGCAAGCCTTAAGCTCCAATTGGGCAGTGAGCCCTAACATCAATTTCCTGGATTTTGAGTCATGGGAAGTGTTCCTCTGCAATGCTTTATTAGCATATTGCTTGCATCTAATTATTTATTTAAGACATGGGAGGGAATCCAACGAAAGGCAACAAATATGATAAAGGGATTAGGGGGCATGACTCAGAAAGAGAGATTAAGAGATCTTGTCGCATCCAGCCTCAGAGAATAGATAATAAAAGAGTCATATAGAATATTATCCTGTATGGAAACCTTTGAAAGGAAATAGTCCCAAAGTTATCAAGGAATTATATAAAGTGGTACAAGAATAAATAATGACCTGATAATGGAAAAGGGGAAAGCGAACAGTGGGAGATTAAACATGATGTTCTTACAGGTGGATTAGTTGGAGAGCAGTGAATCACAAGGCCAAATCCATTCTGTGAAGCTGTGGCTCATTGAATGAATCAATGGAGTGATGGGATGACAAGACAAACATTGGACTAGTGATGGGACCCAACTCCAAGCCAAGCACAGTGGATCTTTGTCTTTCCTATATGGCTCTGTTGTACCATGCACGGTGTACTGGGAAGGGGGTGAAGAAAGGGGACAAGCCTAGCAGGCACTCTTTGTCAAGCTGTCCATGTCTGTCTTGGTCATGATCTCCAGCTGGTACAACAGAATCTCTGGTTTCTTATGATTTTGGGAATAGATGTAGTTCAGTGGTAGGGAAACCGTGGCCTTTCAAACCTTGCTGGACTCCAGCTTCCATCACTTGCAACCAGCATGGCCAATGGCAATGGGGGATGGGAGTTGCCATCCAGGAACATCTGGAGGTCTACAGGTTCCCCACTCTTGATGTAGTTATCAACTCAGAAAGGGGCTCAAGCTCCTCCTCCTATCCCATTCTTTCATGATGCCCTGCCATTTACTCTGCAAGTCTGCCTCTCTTCTTTATTGTCAGTAATGCAATCTAGAGCAACCAATTTCACCCCAATGGAGGGAAATATATTATTGCTTTGTCCATTTTACCCATTCTGTATAGCTATCAGATAATTAAGGGGCTCCAATGTCCAAGAAGTGCTCCTGATCTACTTTAGAACCCTCATATTTAATAATTACTAGAGAGATGGGACCAGTGGCAGAGCATGTGCTCTTCCTGTTGTAGGTCCCATATTCAGTCCTTGACAATCTCCAGTTAAAAGGGCTAAATGGTAGCAGATGATGGGAAAGAGATCCCAGAAAATGGGTCTCTCCCAGAGTTGTGGTTGCCATTCGTTTGTCTCTGGTGACAATGGAAGAGTGTGCCTAGAGTTGTAGATAATACTGGGCTAGATGGACAAATAACCCCTGTGATGTCATTACTTGTTTTGCGCACTGACGCAGTGAAAGGATGCACCATTTTCCACAGCTCGTACTTTTTTGAAAATTACTATCTCAGTCTACATATGGTTGCTTGATTTATTTGCTCTGATTCAAAGCAGGTGGTGAACGAGCCATCGCAGAGCAACACGCAGAAGGGAATAGTGGAGCTATGTGGAACTGCTGTCTGGTCGGTCAATTGACATCTCTGATATTTGTATCTCTGAAGTTCTGCTGCACTGCAAGTACTGCAGCTGCTAGTTAATTCCTATCACTGCCTACTGTTTCAAGTGAAGCTGAGGAATATAAACAGAAGTACCATTAGCATCCTATGTGGCTCTTAATGGTTAGAGGGGAATCCAGGACTCTTTTGGCAGAGTGGCCCTCTTTTAAAAAGGAGAAAGAAAGAAAAAGAAAGAAGTTTAATTGAAGCCTGCGATGTTGCAAAATAGAATATCTAAGTTTTAATTGAAAAATAATTATAACCACTTAATCATTTTAAATGAGGGCTGTAATTGCAGTCAGTTCATAATAGCCAAATACAGACACTTAGATTCCCGCAATAAAGCAGGGATGGTACAGCTTGATTTGCTAATAGCACTTCCACTTCTCTTTCCTTTTGTCTCAAAGATTAATTCAGGCAAGGGCTATTAGTGCCGTTAATTGGTTCTGCAATTTAGACCTTGTGTCTGTGAATGAGTGACTGATGCAGCCCTATCAGCCAATAATGTGAACACTCTGTCAAAGTGTTCTCCATTGTCCAGTTGGATATTACTCCTCCAGAAACTCCCCTGTGCCACCCAGCCACACTTGATCCCAGGAGGGATCAGGAAGAAGGCAGTTTCTCTAGGCTAAGCAATTTGCCCAGCTTTAGATAGGTCACCAAGATGTCTTTGAAGTTACAGTTGGTTTGTGAATAATATTGTTACAAAAGCCCGGCGCCTGCCCCCTCTCTCTGCCAAGCAGTGGCCAGAGCGCATGGTGTCACAGGCACACATACAGGGTCTGTGTCCCTTCAGAGAACAGAAGGCATGGCGGAGGCTGCCATGCTTTAAGAAATAGGGTTTATTTGTCTATTTATACCTTACATCTGCATGGAGGGGGTCCAAATCTTATAGCATGGCCCAGAGCATTGCAGGCAGTCCTTACTTCACCCTCAACAAGATGGATATCCCCTTTCTACCTCTGTCTTCTTCCCAGAAGCCATTTGCCCTCCCCCAGAGCAGTTACCCTGGCAACCCTCCAAATCTCCAGGCTCTGGTCACACCTGGGACAAGGAGTTGTTGAGGACCCTGAAGGAGCTCTATTGTAATGCTAACAGCCCTGCTCTTCCCTCAGCCAGCCAGGCTGGTTTGCATAAGGCAGCCCAGGAATCCCCTTGCAGCTTATATTCTCCCTTCATATCACAAATAACCCTAGCATTTATTAATTTCTAGGGTTTAGCAGGATCCCCTAGCATTTATTAATTTCTAGGGTTTAGCAGGATCCCCCCTATTTCTATAACAATAGAGTGGTACCTCAGGTTATAGACGCTTCAGGTTACAGACTCTGCTAACTCAGAAATAGTACCTCAGGTTAAGAACTTTGCTTCAGGATGAGAACAGAAATCGGGTGGTGGCAGTAGGAGGCCCCATTAGCTAAAGTGGTACCTCAGGTTAAGAACAGTTTCAGGTTAAGAACGGACCTCCGGAACGAATTAAGTTCTTAACCCAAGGTACCACTGTATGGCAAATCATTGAAAGGTATCATTGGCAACAGAGACAAACCCTCAACACAGGAGATTCCCCCTGCCCCCATTGTCGGGGAAGAAGGAGAAGTCATGAAAACTGCGATGAAGAAAGAAAAGCAAGATCAAGTAGCGCAACAAAACGAAACAAAAATATGGCTATTGAACAGGATCCAGATTCAATTAATTCAGCTTTCCCCACTTGAAATCAATGGGCCTTGCATTATGGCTAACTTTTCCTTTTGATTCCAATGTGAACTTAAGTTCAGCTAACTTTGTCTGGATCAAACCCAAACCTGGTTCCAACAAGGTATAATATTTGTGTCATTTGCTAAAGCACAGAACACAAAGTTCGTGTCTTAATGTTCGAAGATAGTAAATTAGATCTAGACTTGCAGCACAATCTTAATCATCTACTCAGTCCTACTGACTTCAGTGAGGTTTCCAGGTAAATGGAGTTAGGGTAGCAGCCTAAATCGTGCTTAAGAGTTAGCCCACTGAAGTCAATGGAACTTATGTTAGTCATGACTCAACCCAAGTTGGTACATCAAACCCAAGGTGCAGACTGAAAAGGGAAGCCTTCAAGAGCTGTGTGTTCTCAGAACCAATCGGCAGACTCAGACAGCATGTTTGTAGCTATGATTAAGGCAATACCAGAAAACTATTCAGAGAGAACTTCATCCTGTGTTGACCGATACCAAGAGTGACTTCATCTAGAATACACATGATGCTACAGCTGCTGACTTTAGGCTGAGTTGCACCATGTGATGTAGTTCTGATTTCAGACCTAGCCAAGTCAACATTGAGCTGCCTATTAACATTACTGAATTTTCCTGCCAGCAATTTCCTGTTATTCCCCCCCCCCCCAAAAAAAAATAACCCCTAAGATTCCAGCCAGCAGGACTGATATGTAAGTAAATTCAGAGGCAATTAAAACAAATGTGCACATTTATATTATATTATCAATACATAAATATGACACTAGGATGACAAGGCCTCTTGTAAGAATACACAACAGAAACACACAATATTGTATTACCTGAAAATCCTCAAAGTTTCAACACTTAATTGCTCTTTTAATGTTAGTAATAATACAAAGAAGCTTTCTTGCCACTACTGTCTAGCAGGTTTCTGTCCATATATCCCAGGGGTGGGGAAGGTCAGGCTCTGTTGTCAAATGCAGGCCTCCAAGTCTCTCTAGGACTTTGCCACACACACATATCATTGGTCCTGCTCTGCACCCTCCTCTAGTGATTTTACCCAGCTGGGATGGGTCAATGAACTGTGGTAAGGCCTCTTGCTTGCTGGGATGAAAGATGTAGAGTGGTGTGGAGAGCTGTGGAGACACACTTCTTTCATATTCCTTCAAGCAGTGGCACAAGAAGGTAGGACAACCTCCCCTCCTCCACCAATGAACTGCCTTCCAGATGTTTTGGATGATGATGATAATAATAATAATAATAATAATAATAATAATAATAATAATAATAATATATTATTTATAGCTCACCCACCTGGCTGGGTTTCCCCAGCCACTCTGGACGGCTCCCAACAGAATATAAAACAGAATAAAACTTCAAACATTAAAAACTTCCCTAAACAGGGCTGCCTTCAGATGTCTTCTAAAAGTCAGGTAGTTGTTTATTTGACAACTGATAGGAGGGCGTTCCACAGGGCGGGCACCACCACCAAGAAGCCCCTCTGCTTGGTTCCCTGTAACCTCACTTCTTGCAGTGAGGGAAACGCCAGAAGGTCCTTGGCGCTGGACCTCAGGCTGAACGATGGGGGTGGAGACGCTCCTTTGGGTACACTGGGCCTAGGCTGTTTAGGGCTTTAAAGGTTAGCACCAACACTTTGAATTGTGCTCAGAAATGTTCTGGGAGCCAATGTAGGTCTTTCAGGACCGGTGATTATTAGCATGGCTGTTGGAGAAGGATGAAGCAGAACGCTGAAGGACAAGGAGAAAGAGAAGCCCCAGGTTCTTTAAAAATCAAACAATGATAGAAATGCGTTGGAGGAACACCGAGCCCAAGATGAAAATTGTGATTTTAAACAACGGCAGAGCAGGGAGGGAGGGTGACTGAGGGTTTTAAAATTATTAAACAAATTTTAGCAAGGAGAAATAGTAAAAATGGGTTCAACACAGAAGCTAACTCCAAAAAGCTAACGCAACAGAACCTTTCTTAACTCCCTTTTCACTGTTCTCAAACCTTATTTTAAATTGTAACTTTATCCTTTCAGTTTTATCTCCTGCTTGCTCTACTCAAACTTCTGCCATTGCTTAAAACTGCCTCTTTCCTCTCCACCCCGGCTTTACTGAAGCTTTTGCTGTTGTTTAAAACAGCTACTTTCCTTTCAGTGTTTCTCCCTTCTTGCTATACTCAAACTTCTCTTTCATTCGTCAGCTGCCTCGTTTGAGAGAGATAAAAGACATGGAGCCCTCCAATAGCACTCAGAGTACTCAAACCTCTGCTGTTGTTTAAGACCACTATTTCCCCTTTTGTCCCCTCCATCCCAACTTTCCCCAACCTTCCGCTGTTGTTTTAAATTACCACTTTACCACTCTCAGTGTCTCTCACTCCTTGCTCCCATGTCATGGCCACTGCTATTGTGCGACCTGCATCATCACCGTCATCATCAATTATATTTCCCCAGCCACTCTGGGTGGCTTCCAACAGAATATTAATTTTTTTCCCATTTATTTGGTCTGCTTTAGTTTAAATTTTAGTGATGTTTAGGATTATTGTTTTGTTTTATAGTTCTGCAGTTGACTGCCTTGATAGGAATGTCTTAATAAAAGAAGGATATAAATAAATATGCTTTTAATAAATAAACGTACACCCAGAATCCACACGCAGCTAGACAGATGCAACATTACTTGCAGAAGAAAGGAGGTAATTGCTGGAATAATGGGTCAAACCCCATATGTATTGGTACATTTCCCTGATTTCTAATAGGTAGCGAGAGTAGTAAATTATATTCAAAACCTAAAGGGGAGGACATGTCAATGTTTTTATGCTAAATAACAACATTTTAATGACACGACCAACTTCGCTCCTTGGTGTGTAAGCCCAACATTTCTGTAACAGAAAGGTGCCTGCAAGGCTTAACTAATGCCAACCCTTTTGAATTAGTCATGAAAACTATTCTCAAAAGGTAAATAGAGAGTGAGGCATTTGCAATATGGATAACAAATGGCTCCTGGTACCGACTGAGGCAAATAATCTAACTGAAACAGATAACAGGAGCAGGGCAAGTCTGTATGGCAGAGGCCAAATTTCCCTTCCTGTTAGTGACGTGTGCAGCCTCCTGTCAGCAAAAGCCCCATTTTGCTTGACAGGTACTCAGATGCGATCACAGAACCATCGGTACACCTTGCAGAGTCCTTTTCAAAGCAAGTCGCCATCATGTCTGTGACAATGTGCCAGTCCGTGGGCTTTGTGGTGTCAATGTTGGGGGTCGGTGGAGTTATTGCCTCTACTGTCATGGACCAATGGAGCACCCAAGACCTTTACAACAATCCGGTGACAGCCGTCTTTAATTACCAGGGTCTATGGCGCACTTGTGTCAGGGAGAGCTCTGGTTTCACCGAATGCCGCTCCTATTTCACCATCCTTGGACTACCAGGTAGGGAATATGCTGTACTCTCAATAGTGCGATTCAAAAGAGCTGGTGGGATGAAGTGACTCAAGACTGCTGTAGGCCCCTGAGAGAACCGGATCCTCTCATTTGCTCTTGCTCCCTTCCTCATAACATTATTCTCATTTCCATAGACTTTGAGAAAGGGACAGGGGAAGAAATTTGGTTTGGTGGGCCTTTTAATGCAAGCCTACTTAATTTGCGCTGCCCAAAGCAGTATGAACTGGCACACACCTATCCTTCAAAATGTGCCCTTCTCTTAGTTTTGTGATGAAATAATGTTGATATGTATGTGTGTATTGAAATTCATATTTTAGTGAAAGTAATGTACAAAATTGCATTGTACTGGGGATAATTGCTTGTGTATGTTGGAGGAAATGCATACAAAAATGTGCATATTAGGAGAAATTTGCATAAATACACTGACAAATTGCTGTGAGGACTTTTTTTGCTTTAAAAAGTTGCAAACCGATGTGGAACTGTGGAGCACTGAACTTAAAGATTGGGAAAAATGAGAAATGGAGAGAAGCCAAAATTGACAGATCTGTCTATTCCCTACCTAGAGGACAGCATTTTATATAGTGAAATGTTCTGCTGGAGATAGTCACATTTCCCCCCTCACACTGATGCCCATATCATCACCAACATTTGCCAGGCTGGCTGATGTGGGGGCAGAAGTGCAGAAACATGGATGCAGAACTATCCAGAGGGATCAGGAGGTAGAAGGCAAATGACAAAAACCCCATATGACCTGAGTATTATTTCTAATGATGTGGGAAGAGGATGGCGGATTATATACGTGTGTGTGTGTGTGTGCTTGAAATTCAGAATTCAAAAGTATAATATTGCTTTTGTTCAAACTTTCCCCCACCATCCCAAGTCCACATGAACAATGTCATGTTGATTTTGGGAAAGAGATATTGTCTTCCTTTCTAAAGATACCTCTAAAGGGAGGATTTTAAAAGTTAAGAATAAAATATATAAGATAGAAGTCATATACGATAAATTAAATAAAAGCTACTTTCAGGAGACTAGATCTTTACCTCATGTTGTGCAAGGCAAGGCCTTTAGGTTTTTCTTACCCCCACCACTTTCTTATTAAATAGTGTAACGTTTAGTCTTCAGATGATTTAATATCAGATTAGAAATATTTTTTTTTTCCTTTTTGGAAATATAATCTTTGCTTCCTATTTGTCCAGAGAAAAGGGGGAAATCAAACCTCATTGGGGTTGAAATAAAGCGCTTGACACCTGTCCCAAAGCGACATTCTGGAAAGTCTTTTGTGTGTGTTTTCTTTTCTCGACTGGAGCCATTGCAAAGGTATCCTCTTTGTTCTTGCTGCTCAGGCGATGCAGAAAACCCTCCACATTTATCATCCTCATGCCCTCCTTATCAACTGCTGAAGAGCAGCCTACAACTTAAGCCCTGTTGTTCTAAATCTTTAATGCCAGAAACAGATTCTTAATGATAATGGCATACATCTCCTGTAACATCAGTATGGTGACTCTTCTAGTATTCTGCTAGAAGTACAAAACTGGTAAACAATTCCAGCATATTTATAATGGGTTTTTAAGATTTATCTGTGCTTAATGACTTAGTTCTATTTGTTTTATATTGTGGTTTAGTTCCTCCAGGGGTAAAATGTTTAGTTAAGACTCTTCTGAACTTACCTATATAATGAGGGATGGGGTGTCCATACTGAATAGAAGCATCTGTCAAGTCAGTACCTAGTGTACTCCTCTTTTGCTGCTCTTTGTAGGTCTCTGGACGTGGGTGACCACCTCATAGGAACATAGGAAGCAGCCTTATATTGAGACAGACCTATGGTCAGTCTAGCTCAATATTGTCTACAGTGATTGGCAGTGGATCTTCGGGGTTTCAGATCCTTTCCTAGCAGTGCCTAGAGATGGCAGGGAATGAACCTGCATGCTCTTCCACAGAGCTATGGCCTTACCCTAAGAGTCTTCCTTCCTCTCAGATTCTAGCACGTAGGTATAGGAAGAAGAATGTTGGACAGAGCCTTTCTGGCATCTGCCTTAGATATTAGTGGTGGGGAAGATCCAGAAGCGGAAGACTGGCATCTCTGCGCTTATGCTTTACTGTTATTTTTTTTACAATATTTGTAATTCCAACATATGTCTTTTTGCACAAGCAAGTAAACATATCGATATTCGATGGGGAGAGCCGAACAATAAAAAGTGACAAGCAAACCCGACATTCCAATTTCCCTGTATTGAGTTTAGGAAGGGATGCATTTATCAGTGTGTGCAAAGAGCAATGGAAATGAGTTTTCTGCCAAAAGTGTGCTGTGTGGCGGCAACCTAATCTGTGTGCTTGGGGTGTCAAAGGCACCTATGATACACTTACACATCATGGTCAGCTCATGTTTTCCTCTACAGCAATTATATCCATGGAGGAAAATAGCAATGTCTGAAGGGGCCCAAACGATTTCTTTGAAATCAGCTGCCGACAGTGCCTCCTACAAATTTATCTGCAGGTAGTGGTGTGCTCACATTGCTATTTTAAAACAGTAACACTACATTGTATTCATTATACAATATAGATAGATCTGACTAAAGAGTAAAGTTTGCTCTTGCTTTCACCATGTTAAAAACCTGCATTTTATCACCCTACGAGGCAAAGTAGGTAATGTGATGCATTGATAAAATAAATATCAGCAAAGTAAATGTAAGACTAGCTGTTAGCAGTAGGAGGGAGCTTCCAAACCTTATAAAGCTTGCTTCCTGTCTTGGCCGAAAACGTATCCAAGGTACCCTTTCCTTCAGTCTCTTTCTCTCTTTCTCAATACTGGAATCAACAAGGAACAGGAATCCAGAGAATTAGCCCAGGAAAAATTAATCTCACAGGCTTCCAGGTTTTGAGACATATGGAAGTAAGAACCCCCCCCCCCCCCCAAATTGCACCTTAAAGCTTTTGGTTTATCTTGGTCTCCACAGATCTTTCCGTGCCATGTGGTGCCCTATAGTTGAGGACTTTTTGAACAGGAAGTGCCAAAAAATGACTTATTTGATTTATTCTTTAATATATGTCTAGACAGCCCTTCACCGCTCAGAAAAAAACTCCACAGCAGATTGCAAAGTGTTAAGTTAAAAACATTTACAATAAATCATAATTAGCCTGGAGCTAAACAAGCAAAAAGCAGATTAAAAATGCTAAAATTTGTTTTACACACATATTTTTAAAGCAATCATAACTTCATCTCTGGCCAACACAAGGCATTGGAGCCAATTACTAGGGACTGAGGGGTCTTTGTCGCCCCAATAAAATATTTGAGCCCCCCCCCCAAATATGACGGATATTGCCTTTCAAAAAGTGTGTGTGCACCATGCCATATGATCAATTATGTGGGGTGGGGTTCTCCTGCCCCCCAAATATTTTATTCCAGTTGGCACCCCTTACACAAGGGTTAATGCTTGACAAAGCATGACTCCTGGTAGCATGACTCCAGTGTGCAAAAGGCAGGGGCGCATTGTGGTGGGTGATGCAAATGGGTGTGTAGTATTCTGCATGTGGTACCGCTAGAAACGACCCTTCGTTGCTTAATAATGAAAAACATGGCTGGAAATGGAGGAAGTGAATCATATCTGATGGGGCAGAGTTGGGCAAGTCACACATCTCAGCCTCAGCCATTCCACTTTATAAGCAAAGAAAAACTATGGGTTGTAACAGTGCTGTTAAGATGGCAGCTTATGAGTCACTCGCCCAAAGAAGACATAGGTTCGCATAAGCTTTGCATGTGCTAATCTATAAGTATATATGGGAATTTAGAAATAAATGCTGAAATAGAAATAGAAATGTAATATAGTACATCTCACCTTAGGGGGGAAACTGTGGTCAAGTGACCCACATCCCTGCTCAGTCTGCCTCCCCACATGGTCAAGGGGCAACCGCAAGGCCCCTCCACTTCCTTCTTAGGGTTATTCATCTTTAAAGAAGGCTTGGCCAGGAACAGCCTTCAAACAGAGGACAGGTCCTCTGTAAGGTAAGACGCACATAGGATAAGTGCTGCTGTGGACAAAATGAAATAGCTCTTGTACACCACCTTCCACAGCCATGAGCCATTGTCCTTGAATGTGTGGGGGGTTTGTTTTGTTATTTTGGTAGCTGTTCAGTGGAGGTGGAGGTGGTGTGATTATTATTATTATTATTTTAATGGCTCTGGGCACAATTGATCACTTGTCACACGGCGAGAGAAGAAGTTCCATTTTCGCCTCATGTGAAAAACAAAGCCGGCTGCAAGGCAAAATATGAAATATTCTACCTCACTTCCCCAGGCACTCGAAAGTAGAAAAAGAACCACTTGGGAATAGACCTTGTGCTGAGAGACAGAGGAGACAAAGCTATCGCAGCTCTGCTTGGCCAAAATAATATCAATCTGCAAGCGCGGAGTGGTTTTGTGTGTGATTCAGCGCTGTGTACATGTTTTTAATTAACTTGTCATCCTAAAGTGCTAACAGACCAAATCAATTAGCATGTAAATTCCTCAGCCACGGAGGAGGATTCTGGCACCCCCCACCAGTATTTATTCTGTGAGTAAATGTAATATAAATGTACATACAAATATGTTTTACTCCAAAGTAGCTGGTAGTTGGTAATCATGATCAGCATAGTCTAATGAAGAAAGAAATGGCATACACCCACCCACCCCCCAACATAAAACTAAAGCAGCATGTCTTTTGTTAAGAAGAATAAAAGTAGAAACACTTTTCTCACTTACTGTATATTTTATGATTGTAATTGCTGGGAATATCCATACAAGAAGAGCCTTGCCAGTGAGGCAGGTCCATGTTTTACTGGGGCGTTCTGGGTGTGTGATAGAGCTGTCTTTACACCATTTGCAATGAGTAATGGAGAACAATGTTTCAGGGAAAACAAGTAAATATAAATAATCAAATTGTAGCAATATGTCTTTCTCTAGGATGGAAAACTACGAGATTGAGGGATGAGTTTACTCTAAGCCCGCCCCACCCATTTTTACATTACAGCCACCTCACCCGCTTGGACATAGTTAATGGGGCTGCCAGTATTTCCATTATAAAGCCCTATTTATTATTCTGACAATAGCAATTTATATTATGAACAATAGTGTCATAGTGAATAAAAACAGTAAGATTGGTGTGGAGCAGCCAGGCAACCCAAATGTATCACTGACATTTTGGTTTCAGTGTTTCTCCCCAACCCCCTAACCCACCCTGCCTTAATGCTCTCAAGTGCACCAAAAACAAAGAGTCCTTATGATTTATTTTAGTTAAAGTTATTCTGTCCTTAGAAGTTTACTAAAATGGGAGAGTCTAGTACAAGATATTGCAAAAGGGAAGGCGTAATGACAATTAATTGTGTCAGTCTTCAAGCCATTGGTACTAGAGTAGGCATAATGTCTTACCTAGCATTACTCCAGAGTAGCATCTGTGGCTGGTGAACTATATCCTCAATTTCTGTTTCAACTGATCTCTTACAAAAATGTAATCAAGGTTTGATATACCATCAACAATTATGCCGGCTAGGTCCTATTCTGTCTTCCATCACCTACCCCATTTTACCATCCTGGTCCAGATAGCATAATTTATCAAATTAGAGATGCCACAAAACGATCATATGACCATTTCCTTCCAGATTTGTGATATTTTCATGACTTCCACAATATTTTCCATTAATATATCTCGTATCCATACTCATAACAGTCACAACTTTCAAAACTTCTCTTCCCTAGTCTGGTACTTCCCAGCGCTGGTGCTGCTTTGAAAGATAGCTAGAAAATGGTGTGGTACCTGCTTTATTTGTAAACCAAATGAAATATCATTGTATCTTGAACTCCAGCCTAGTTCATGCCATTTGTATTGATTGTAAGAAGATGCCAATTGGGTGCTGGACAAGAATGGTGAATCATTTCATTTTTTATGGAGTCAACAGATCACCAACACCCCTAGATCCTTTTCTACAGTGTGTTGGCTGCATTTTTTAAATTGACTACACCAGTGAAGATAGAGGACCAATGCAGACTGAAGTCCCTGCCTTTATAACTCTGAGGATCAGATGTATTACATGAACATATCTGATATGCAAATTAATCACTGGGTGGGCTCCGAAAAAGGTGGATTGGCACTTGACATGGTAAATGAACAAAGGCAGCCCCAAGGCCTTCGGACTAAGAGTCTTTGTGTTTGGAGAGAAAACTCTAATTCATCCTGCAAAGCCATTCAGAGACTCCAATTACTGAAGTTTCACTCTTTGGGTTCAAGTCCACAGCATAAGAAGTATTGTACAGAAAAGGGTGGAGTTGCCTTAATTTCCCCCAGTTTTTCCAACTGGATGTCATTCTGTGGGAGTATGCTATATTTACCGAAAAAGAAAGTCAACATGAGTTTCGGGTAGTTTTGTAGGAGCAGCAATGATAACATTGAAATGTTCCAGTGGGTGCAGTGATCAAATACACATTTGTCTGAGGAAAGGGCAGATAAAAGGGGTGGGTGCTGCTGAAACTAGGAGCTAGGGTGTGACTCAGTGGCAAAGAACAAGTTGCATGAATCTGGTTGCCTGTACTATAACATAGCATGAGCCAAACAAGTGCAATACAATTCATGTCTGGGATGAGTAGTCCATAATGGGGACTCCTTGCCCCATCTTGCTGGAATAATCTCTTCACTGGATCATGGGATGAATAGGACCAGTAGATTGATGCTCACTGGACAATCGACAAATATTTCAATAGGCTAACCTTGTCGTTAGCATGAGAGTAACCTGCAGCCCTCTTCATGTTGCTGGACTCCAGTTCCCATCAGACACAGACAGAATGGTCAGTGGTCAGGGATGATGTGAGATGTAGTCCAGCAGTGGTGGACCTTGGCATCTCAAATTTTCATGGCACCCTGTGCAATGCCAAAATCCACCCCCCCACCCAACATTCTCTGTCTGCTAGCTTACACAACAACAACAAAAATCCAATGCAATTGCTGCACTTGTTGTTATTTAGTCATTTAGTCGTGTCCGACTCTTCATGACCCCATGGACCAGAGCATGCCAGGCACTCCTGTCTTCCACTGCCTCCCGCAGTTTGGTCAAACTCATGCTGGTAGCTTCGAGAACACTGTCCAACCATCTCGTCCTCTGTCGTCCCCTTCTCCTTGTGCCCTCAATCTTTCCCAGCATCAGGGTCTTTTCCAGGGAGTCTTCTCTTCTCATGAGGTGGTCAAAGTATTGAAGCCTCAGCTTCAGGATCTGTCCTTCCAGTGAGCACTCAGGGCTGATTTCCTTAAGAATGGATAGGTTTGCAGTCCATGGGACTAGTGCACTAGTGGAAGCTATTTCAGCAACAGCTGGTTCTTGTTGCACAACAGTAGATTTTTAGGCAATCTGCTGCACAACAATCTTTGGTAATGTACTTGTGTTTTGCCTTGTGAAATAACGTTCCCCAGCACAATAACTACGCTGGATGCAACCCAATGTTTATCTGCTCAGCTAGATGGTGTGGTTCTTTATCATGCATATAGTTAAACATCCAGCCTCTTAAATTTTATATATTACTGGGATGCCCAGCCCACCTAGGCAGTTATTACCGACATGTTTATATAATAGCCTATACATACTAAGCTCCCTGTAAATTATCCCTCCTAATGATAGTTTTCATTCAATTTACAATGAGAATATTGTATTGATTGTGTCTGTCGAAAATAAGAGTAGCATGACTGGGTAAAAGCTGGATTTGTTTCTAGGTCAGAGTTGAAGTAAATCAGTTGCAGGAGTGTATTAGATCAGAATTGATGAGCCTGGAGTCCAGAAGGCCTCTGTAACTCACTGCCGTGCATCTGGCAGAGCAGCTTGGCAAATTTATATCACTCCCCAGAGCCATTTACCACAGTGGAGAAACGAAATTAATTTCCTAATTCTTACAGCCATTCTGCCTTTCCCAACAACCACCTATAAAACGGCTGTTCTCCCTTAGCTTGTATGAGGGCATTTCTAACTGAAGCCACCATTGGTACGTTCATCCACAACTTGATAAACTATGATTCATAAAGCTCTAGACAAGAGCCATGGCCATTCACTCCTTCCTCGTTTCTTCTCTTTCCTTCACTCCTCCCTATACTCACAGACTTTGGCACAGAGATTCCAGCTTACCTTATGCCAGTGTTCTTTGTGATGTCTGAACCAGAGAACTCTGGATTGATGTTGGTTAACAAAACAGGATAATAAACCAGGGGGAAGAGAGGGGAGGGGCAATGAAGAAACACATGGCCATAGGACTCATCCGTGATTTATCAGCTATGGCTTTTTGTTCTGTGAACTGCCCTGAAATCTCTGGGTATAGGGTGGTATAATAATAATAATAATAATAATAATAATAATAATAATAATAATGGAGCCATGGGCAAGTGTTCAAACACAGCCACAGTGCGCTTGATTAGGGCTGAGGTTCTGCTGTTATGGTCATCTGGGAAATAATGGAAGCAGAATTATGGATGGGTGACCTCTTTGTGTAGGTCACTATTCCACTTGAACCAATAATTAAGTTGTGCCATCAAGTGTCACTTTAGGCTGGTTTCTCAGTGAGCATAAGGATGCTAAAGTCTCCTCTCCTGTGTATTTATGTTTCCCACCTGTTAAGGTCATCCCTAGACATTTTTCAAACCCCAAACAGCTTTACCACATGTTCTGAGAGCAGGTCCTGGGTTCTACTGAAATATTGCAAGGTATCCTGGGACATGCTTTTGGACTGCCAGCTGCTTCACAGTGGCTTCTAAAAATGTTGCTGTCCAAAATAGTCACTTGGGTTGTTTGTATAGTCAGGCCATCCTTGTGTCTCTTGTACACAGAGGTTTATTGTGTTTTCAGTTGTAACTTGTAGTAGTACATTTACGGCAAAAGGCTTCATGCCCATATTACGGTACTTATTTCAAGAAACTTTGTGGCTCTTAGGCACAAAATTGATTTGATTCAGAAATAAACTCACTCAGGTCCAGTTCACATGTAATGGTGACCCGTGGTTTAAAATAAACCATGGGTTACTGCTGGTGCGTGCTGCTCAATCATATCTGCCCATCCCTTCATGGAAACAAACCAGAGCAATGGCATAACCAGAACAAATCTAAGATTCTGTTCATGGTTCTTTAGAGAGAAACAAACCTTGAGTGCCGGTTTGCATGTAACACTAAGCCAGTTTATTTCTTCTCAGCTTGGCACAGGGTGGAGAAGGGTGGCTGTAATCGAGAAGCATGCACTAGCACATTGCTTATTTGCAGCAAAGCATTGTTTATGGATTACTGTACTATCATATGCAAATCAGGATACACACTGAATGAGTTAAGTCCCAAAACGAGCTGGGATGAGAGATAAATGTTTTGCGATTAGATTGCACCAGTCTTAGTTTTACCCTGGATTTTCCAAACACTTTGTAACAATAAATTGTTCCTAGTTAACTACTGTAGTATCTCAGATTGTTCTGCCATTCTGAAATACAATAGTTGTTCCTGGGACTAGACAGGCACAGTGACTAAGCTAGTCACCATTTGATATGCTTTAGACTGCAATGGAAATGGCACCAGCCAAACTATTTACTCTGTTTAGGGCTATGATTCGGAGACATTTATGCTCTATCCTTGTTGTCGGCATGTTGGTGCTCACCATTGTACATTTATTTAAATGTTTCATATTTTGTTGGTATTCTTTCAGTCCTCCTCCCAACTCTTCTAAACCTGAAAGAACCAAAATCAAACATGGCGTCCAGACCTCTACTGCATTTCCTCTTGTGTCAACACAGTACTAGATGAATGTAACAGATAAAGGGGTTGCACATTGGTAAAGATTAGGTTAAGGAAGCAATTTATTATTCTAGGGGTGCAGCCCGAGACACCTTCCTCATTGTTAATTCAGTAGAATGATTCATGGTATCGGGTTGTGTAACAGCTTTATAGAAATGTGCAGGGCTTACCACCCCACCCCCAATTAACTTTCGGCGTTAATCAGCACCAGTACAACCTCTCATCTATTAAAATAGAGCAAAAGAACTGTTTTGCCTTAGTCCAGCGGCCCTGTCTTCATCCCTGTTTCGTAATGGATGAACTCAACAGCAAGAGTACAAGAACAACACATAAATCATCAGAGCCATTTTATTCCAGCCCTACCATTAGGTAGCAGATGATGGGGGAAGAGATCAGAGACAAGGAATTAGGGGACAGATCTGTGTGAGCCATTGAGTTTGCCTGATACCCTCTCAGCTAGCCTGCTATGTTCAAGCAAAGTAGACGGCCCTTTGAATAGCTTTCCCAAAGGGGGAGCGTTATCGCTTCTCCTATTCTGAAAGCAGAGCAGTTTTAGAGTGTTTGCAAGGAATGCGTTTTACACCTTTCCTGGTTCAAGAGAGAGATCTAATTCCAAGTAAGCAAGAAGCAAACAGTCACAAAATGCAATGTGATTTATATATATATATATTTTTTAAGTCCCACTTCACATAACAATTGCTAAAAGTCTACAGTGGAGTACACTTTGATGATGCTGACGAGAGCAGGTCATTTTGGAAAGCACTGAAAATATAGCTTGTAATGCTGGTGTTGTCCTCAGTTCCTTTCGTCTCATTGGAATCAGCAACATGTCAGGTACATGGAATAAGCAAAGCTGAATAACAGGGGTAAGAATGAGGGGGGCTGATCATGTGCATTATGAACAGATTGTTCAATGCAGCTTGCAGGTTGACCTCCATTAGTCCAACAATGACTCTTTGGCCAACAAGGGCTTCTAAGGGACAAAGGCACCAGTCTTCACTCCCGCCAACCCCAAAGCACACACCAACCAACAGAACTGAAACTGCGCTATCTTGCAAAAACACATTGAGTCAACAAAGCCTGTTAATGGAAACCATCTGATAAGGGCAGCCACTGTTGGCTGGTACAGTGAATGGGACTTCGCTGCTTCCTTAAGCTTTGCCAGTGGTGTAGCAGCTTCTGATTGCAAAGGAGGTCTCATGTCCACTACAATTTGCCAAGTGTTGGGCTTTGTGGTCTCAACCCTGGGCTTCGCTGGCTGTATTGCGGCCACAGCGATGGATGCATGGAGTACGCAGGACTTATATGACAACCCAGTGACAGCTGTATTCCAGTACCAAGGCCTCTGGAGGAGCTGCGTCAGTCAGAGTTCGGGTCTTACAGAGTGCCGGCCTTATTTCACAATCCTTGGGCTTCCAGGTACGGAACAGGGGCTGGCCAAGCGAGGCTACCCCAGAGATGTGACGAAAGCCAATGATTTTTAATAGGCTAGCAAGAAACAATATTTTAAACAGCTTGCTAATGTAAATGGAGACTAATATTGACTGCAGTGATGTAGTTATAAATGTAGAATCAATTGCTGTGAATAAAACTGTCACACAGAGGATATTAAATTGCACACATCATTTTAAAAGATCATATTTTATTGTTATGGGGAAAGGTGCCAGAAACCCAGAGTGAAAACTAACCAAACTCCTTTTCGGAGGAGAAGCAGCAGTTTCTACCCGCCAGACCAACACTAACTCTGTGTGTATTTGGGCACTGTGTATTTATTTGAATGAACTGATTTGATATCATATCTTGGATATCGGTGTGCACACCCACCAATGAAAGAAACAATTTCCCCACATGACAGTAAATAGGTTTAATCCCTCCTTCCACCGCCCACTGGTAAGTAATATAGATACTTGGCCTGAACATGTTGGGAGGAGAAAATGTTGTTTCTTGTTTTTGTGAAGAACTATGCAGAAATTCTGGTTTTAGTATGCTGTTCGGCCGCAATAATAATAAACTTTCAGGTATCATTCTGGCCTTTTTCTGTTTCTGAAGTTTTAGTGGAACTTTTTGTGGTCAAAGCAATGAGTGTATTTGGCAGGGTGTGTGCCTGTTGGAAAGTAGATAGGGGCAAATTTCTGTTATCAAGAAAGGATGTGATTTCAACATCTGGGTCAGTGCAAATAGGCCGCAAATACAGTAAGTGCAACCATAAAATGACTTTGGAATAGACAGACATTCAAAAATATTAAATGAAACATATCTGATATGTCATGAATAATATATATTTCACATTTTGAAAATCACATTTCTAATTTTTGAAATCAAGTTTTCAAGTGAGCAGGCTTTACATGTCTAGGGTGAAACCATGGTAGTATGATTTTAAGTTGATATAATTTTATATTTTGAAATTGCTGCAACCTGCCCTGGGACCTTATGGTGAAGTTGGTCATGATATTTACTTACTTACTTACTTACTTATTTAATATACCACTTAATTATTCACATCTAAAAGCAGTGTACATAAAACAAGGCCCAGAATTTCTTTTTATCATAAAGCCAAACACTACCTTTAAATGCCTGCTGGAGCAAAAAAAGTCTTAGTCATGTACTTGAAGTTCCTCAAGGAGTGTGCATGTCTAATCTCAGTTGAGAGGGAGTTCCATAGTCTTGGCCCACGGCACTGAATGCACAGCAGCTAATAGTTATGTGCTGTACATCTGAGACACAGGGGACCACCAACAGGGACTCCCCCTAAGATCGCAGTGATTGGGCTGGGATATAAGGTGATTTAAGAATACAAAGTGGTCCTAGATATGGATAGGTGTTTTGGTTTTTTTAAATATATTTTTTTTAACGGAAAATTAAATGTAGTTACGGCCAAAATAATATGTTAGAACACCAGTCATTTTATTTTAAAAATAGCACTCAAACTTTCAAAATATGCCAATCTATTCTCATTATGTTTTTGGTTTTCATCTATTGTTCAGATGTGTTTTTAAGTTTCTGATCTTGGTAAAACAGGAGCCACTGAAATGAATTTTGAGGAACTGAAAGTGGAACATAATACACAGCCAGATCATGCATTGCCTTTCTGTTTGCCTCCTTCTGTTCTGTACACAAAACATGCAGTGATCACCCTTTGGTACCGATAGCACTCTCCCAGGAACTCTTGTTTCCCTATGTGTAATAGTGAAGATCAGGCCTGAGCTGATGAATGGGGGTCTGAAAATGCTTGGATTGTTAATATTAGTGTTCATGCGTTGACTAATTAGACCACACCTCATGTGTAGAATGACTCATTTACCAGCTGCAGCAGATAGTATGGCAGTCGGTAACCGTTTGCAAAATGGACATCTCATAACACAGGGTAATAGGGTCTTTAGATGGTATGGCAAATAACTTGTTAATCGCTTCCTGTTCAGAAACCTTTCGCCATGGAATTACTAAAATAGATTAAACAAAACAACAACAACCAAAAACGAGGTAAGTATCAGGTTTAAGGTGCTGGTTTTAACCTTTAAAGCCCTATATGGCCTAGGACCCTCGTACCTAAGGGACCGCCTCTCCTGGTATGTCCCATGGAGGACCTTACGCAGTGGCGTAGCGGGGGGGGGGGTGCGGGGGGGCCGGCCACACTGGGCGCAACATCTGGGGGTTAGGGTTAGGGGGCGCAAATCCACGAGTTAGGGGGCGCAAATCCACGGGTTAGGGGGCGCAAATTACTTGCCTTGCCCCGGGTGCTGACAACCCACGCTACGCCACTGACCTTACGGTCTTCAAATAAAAACATCTTGGAGATCCTGGGCCACAGGGAGGTTAGGCTGGCCTCAACCAGAGACAGGGCTTTTTCGGCTGTGGCCCCGATCTGGTGGAACGGTCTGTCACAAGAGACTAGGGCCCTGCGGGACTTGACATCTTTCCACAGGGCCTGCAAGACAGAGCTGTTCCACCAGGCCTTTGGCCAAGGCACAGTCTGACCCCCTCCTTTCTGTAATCCTCATAGAACTCTAGCCCAATGGTTGCCATTAATTTGACTCTGAATTGATTTTAGAATGATTGATTGTGATTTTATGTAAACTGTGTTATTTTTACTATTGTTAGCCGCTCTGAGCCCCGCTTCAGCTGGGGAGGGCAGGATATAAATAAATTATTATTATTATTATTATTATTATTATTATTATTATTATTATTCATAAACTGCCCATCTGACTGGGTTCCCTCAGCCACTATGAGTGGCTTCCAACAAATTAAAACACAGTAAGGCATCAAACATTTAAAGCGTCCCTAGATGTCTTCTAGAAGTCAGATAGTTATTTATTTCCTTGACATCTGATGGGAGGGCGTTCCACAGAAGGCCCTCTGCTTGGTTTCCTGTAACCTTCCTTCTTGCAGTATATATATTTCTTGGAGGTAAAAGAGTTTGAAAGGTTGACTCGAGTCAGAATGGGCCAGCTTTCTACAAGGCAAAAATGGCAAAACACATGAGAGAGTAGATGTCACAGGCACATTATCTAAATGTCAAGGGCCACATCCACAGGGAACAAACTGAAGTCCTGTTCTGCTCAAAAAGAACATGTGTGCTTCTTGATGTTTGCTCAACAGACATTAAGCGTGGAGAGCAGCTTCGGATGGGGATGTTTCTGAAAGGGACTTTCAATATTCATTTCACAAATCACCAGGCATTTCCCTTCTTTCTTATGAACAGCCTACATTAGCTCGAGCTCAAGAGGTTATGTTTAATTCTGCATTTAGTAACATGTTTCCCCCCCTGCCCTGAACATTTTGCCAATGGTTCCTTTGTACCACAGCCCTTTGATAAGAGTTGATTTTGGTTGTATTAAGAATTGTGAGTATTATCCCTTTGCTACTCATTTAAATGATTCCTCCCCTTCCCCCATGTGTTTTGCAGCGCTGTTCCAGGCTGTGAGAGCTCTGATGATTGTGGGCATCGTGCTGGGTGCTTTTAGCCTCCTGGTGGCTATTTTTTCCCTGAAGTGTTTACGGATCGGCAATATGGAGGACTCTGCCAAAGCAAACATGACTCTGACTGCTGGAATCATGTGCATTGTAGCTGGTGAGTGATGGTTCTTACTGGGGCTCCACAGCGCCATCTGTTCTGGAAGAGACAATTGAAATAAAGGGGCTGAAAGCATTTAACAAACTTACAACAAGGGACTAATAAAGTTTATAAGCAGGCATTGGAGTGCATTCAGATGGCACTTCATTCCATTTTCCAGACATTTCCTTACCTGTAATTTTTCACATTGTATGTAATATTTCACACAATGTAAAAGCCACTTCTGGAACTCTAGTGGAAATTGTTTCCAGAAAAAAATATATCAGTGTGCAAACCTATTAACACAGAAACCCACACAAGTTTTGCATTATAATTTTCCACAGTTTTCAAATGACAATATCTGGGGCTGTATCCCAGCATACAGCTCTTTCCCACTGTTTAAAATTTAGTCTGATGTGGTATATCAATTAAAAAACCCATATTTCAATAATGAAATGGGAAGTTGGGGAGGGGTAGTACCTCTCGTGGGGGGCATATCATGCCTCCTTTGGGGTAGCTTGTCCACTTTTGGTCCTACCCTGCGCTCAGCTCTATCTGTGGCTCCTAGAAACTGTCAGGATGTGACAGCAGCCACACCCAAGGAATGGTTTTGACTGGCCAGCTAAACCAGATGAGGGTAGCCAATGGGTCCTAAACCTTCTGTGAGTTAGGGATTTCCCTTGCATGTGGAGACAGGCTCCTGCGAATTGAGCAAATGAGGCCAATAGTGGATCCAGGGAAGTCACTTCAGAACTGCAAGCACAGCGGTTTGACTTCACCCCTGGAGGCGCACTCCATTGTCTCTTGAGACAGATGGATGCCGACCATTTCCACAATGCAGTAGGTGCAGTATGCAGTATAAAGAGAATGTTAGAAACTGGAACAGAAGCACCAGCATCACAACCAGCAAAACAAACGCTAAGCCTTGGACTCTCCTGAACTATACTAGTGCAATAAACTGGGTGTTCTGTTGCTTAGATGCAACACCAGCTTAATATTACCAATTTGATTCAAGGACACTTGCACCTGACCCTACTTTTTACATTTCCGGGTAACATAGTTTAAGATATCTAACTTGGTATAAATACACACCTGCAGTGAAAGGTAGCAGCATTCACATACCTGGGCATTGATGATATTATTCTATGGATTCCTGTTTTGTAAGTAAAATTAAGTTTAAAAATCTGGCCTTGACCACCTTGAATTCCATTCTGGCAGCAAGTAATGATCCCTTCTCTCTGACAGGTCTCTGTGCTATCTGTGGGGTATCTGTTTTTGCCAACATGCTTGTTACAAACTTTTGGATGTCAACAGCTAATATGTATCAGCCAGGAATGATGCAGACACTCCAGACAAGGTAATTCTGGGTCATGCACAGCATTCAGTGTTGGGGTGTGTGTGTGTGCAGCCACTTGTGTGTTTCATTCATGACATGTCTAGCCATAATGATGAGACTTAAGGCATAACTACACAAGAGGAATGAATTCTTCACGCCTGGAAATTGTATTCCTTGGGAGGGGCTATTTTCAATACCTTCACCAAGCTACAGTTTTCAGGATTGTATGGTTCAACACTATTAAACTGATACAAAACTGATGTGCTTTGTAGTCTAGACTGGCTTTATAAGTTAGTGTCATCTTCTTTGCCAAGCATTAACTAGATTCATTGGTATTCAATGTATCCATGCCAAGTCAAGTGTATAAACGAATGTCATGGATCACACAGTAACAGAGGAAACTACTTTATCCTGGGTCTATAGCCCAGTTTTGTCCATATAGCCCAATATTATATATTCTGATTGGCCAGTTTTATGAGGTGCTAGACAAAGGTGTTTTTCATCACCTGTTACCTTATCTTTATATATATATATATATATATATATATATATATATATATATATATGTATATATATATATATATATGGTTTTGGTGTCCTCGGGTGTCTTCCCGTGTAAAAGATGGGGTGTCTAGGCGACGTTTCGACGAGGTCTCACTCGTCATCTTCAGGCTGGTGCTTTCGGCTTCTTGTTACAGTAACAAGAAGCCGAAAGCACCAGCCTAAAGATGACGAGTGAGACCTCGTCGAAACGTCGCCTAGACACCCCATCTTTTACACGGGAAGACACCCGAGGACACCAAAACCTGCATTCCTGTACCCGTGAAAATCTACGAAAGCATATATATATATATATATATATATATATATATATATATATATAAAATCTGGAGATACCGAAAACTGAAGGCAGATCTGCACCATACTTTCAAAGCATACTAAATCCACATTTAAAGCATATGACCCCCCCCAAAAAAAAAATCATGAGAAGTGTAGTTTCCCCTTAACAGAGCTACAATCCACAGCTTCATCAACAAACAGCATTTCCCAGGATTCTCTGGAGTACGTCATGAGCTTTAAATGAGAATTGGATGTGTTTAAAAAGTCTGGTTTGAATATGCACTAAATTAGGGACCTCCTCCATGTGCTCTAACACAGAGCGATGGTTCCTCCTCCCAGTAATGTGGGCTAGCTAGGTCCACATCGTGTGGGTGGAAGGCACAGAATGAGTAGGTTGGGATTACAAAACATGGTGCAAAAGAAGCCAGTACATTGGTCGGTTAGATCAGGAAAACAGACAAGGGGGATAGAGGTAGGGTGATGACAGAGACATACTCTACTATAGGCCATGGCTGCAATATGCCCCTCCCACTCCTTTTGAGCAAATGTATTTGCCAACCCTCGCACAAAACCCTTGTTTTAATTTAAATACTAGAGGTAATGCATTCCTTAATTGGAGGGATACAGGTTTCCCATACATGGCTTATCCCTTAACAAAACTTCATTTTAAATATCCTTTCTAAGAAGCAACATATTGACTTGAGTAAGACACGTGGACTTGAGTAAGCTAAGTACCATCACTCACTTCGTTTTCCAGATACACATTTGGTGCTGCCCTGTTTGTGGGATGGGTTGCTGGAGGCCTGGCCTTGGTTGGAGGCATTATGATGTGCATCGCCTGCAGAGGACTGGTACCCGAAGAGACCCAGTGAGTGCCTATACATATTCACGGAACTGTTGTAATGTGGAAGGGCAAGACAGATCCTTTTTTTCATTCTCCAACTTAAAAGGTGGCAGAGTAGCCACACTAAATCACAGGGATGGAGGAGAAAATTGACTCAGTTTGCTTTTGAAAGTGAAGTTACCTAAACTGAACTTTCCAAAGCAATACATGAACTGGAACACAGTTCTCCAGCCAAGTAATGTATAGAAGAAACATGTGTATATTAGGAAAATGCACATAAATAACAAAAAAATGCATTAATTTGGCAAAATTGCATTGAAAAATGTGTATACCAGGAGAACTTTGTACTAAAATGCTGGTAATTTTTCATGATAACTTTTTATTTCCCCCCCAAACGAATGTGGATAACTGAACATTAGACTGGAGAAATGAGAGAATAATAGAATAATAGAACTGTAGAATTGGAAGGGACCCCGAGGGTCATCTTGTCCAATCCCCAGCAATATAGGAATTTCAACTAAAGCATCCAAGACAGGTGGCCATTCAACCTCTGCTTAAAAACTTCCAATGAAGGAGAGGAGACCACCTTCTGAGACAGTCTGCTCCACAGTTGAACAGCTCTTACCATCATACTTCCTGAGAGAACCTGAGAGAAACCAAAATTGTCAGATTCACCCATCCCTACCTACATGCATGATGAGAAAACCACTAAGCATTTCATAAAATGGTTTCTTTCATAATGATTGAGTCTGTTCTACATGTTACTGTAGTGAAATGGAAAAGGGATATTTATGGAGCTTACCTAATTGTATTATATTCTTCACTAAGTAACAAGGAATAGAACAGATGATTCTGAGTAGTCAGTTATCTTAGACAGTTCCACAAAGTGACACCACTTTGCGTTTTATTTCTGTTTCAGTTACAAGGCCGTGTCCTACAAGAGCGCTGGATATAAGTCTGGAACTGGGTATGAAGCCAAGAAGGTCCCAGTAGTTGAAACCAATACTATCAAAAGTGATGACGGGAGACGTTCCTATCCTTCAAAATATGACTATGTATAATCCCTTCCTAAACCTATGGTTTTAGACCAAAGCAACAGCAAAGTCCTAACTTGAAGCCTTTCTCAAGTCTGTTTTCTTATTTTCTTTGGTTTGGCTTGCTGTTTATAAATGTTCTTTTAATATGACTGTGTATAGTTCCTGGCATTATAAAGACTTCCATAAGAACTGTTCCCTTCTGCTACATTTGTTATAATAGCAGTTAAAAGACAGCTGAAGAATTGGTTTACTAATGTACCTTTTGTTGTTTCTTTTAATAGATGTAAGTAGATGTTTAAGACCAGAACATTACTGCAACGTACAGTGTTGAGTTCATGTAAAGTTCATGCATTGAGACTTCATTCAGTGTTTGGTTGCCCTTGATGAAACAAAATGAAATACGAGGCTAAAACAACACCATTACACACAGGCCAATAAAAAATTTAAAAATGTTAAAAACTTAATTTCATACAGTACGTAAAACTGATCTAATATAAATTTCTGAAATAACCACCACCTGCTTACTGAATTCCAGAGGAAACAAAGTTACAATTTGCTTTTTTCTCCTTTCATTAAATTCATCCTCTTGAACAGCCATATGAGCTTATACAGAAAATCCTCATATAGAATAGAAATATGTCAAATATTTCTTAGAGCAAACACTTCTTTTATATATTTGAATACACTATCTGTCATAAGAAAACCAGCGATATCCTTCTGACTTTGTGGCAAAGCACAGAATTTACTGCCACTCTTACATTTCAGTCCTGATAATTTGTGCTGGCAAAACTGCCTTGTCACTAAGGCACAATACCATATTTTTCATGAGATCATATTGCTACGCAATGCCTTAAGATAGTAACCAACAACCAGAGGAATCTGGGCCACATGACCTTGAGCAGAATCATGTCATGTCACCCAGAGATGAGGAACCTCCGGCTGTTGTTGGTTCCCAACTCCCATCAGCCTCAGCCAGCATGACCAGTGATCAGGGATGATGGCCCACACTCCAGAGTCTTACTGAAGAGTCGCATTGCACCCTGCTGTCATTCATTACTGCCAGGGTTAAAGAAAAGAAAATTGGCCTAAGAAACTTTTGTTTTTGTATTCTAATAAATATAATACACTGTTGCCCAACTCTCATTCTGTCATTGTTATTTCTAACAACATCCAAAGATGTACTGCTCTAATTCCAATATAATGGTTTCTTAATCCATTGAATAGTCATTACAAGTGATACAGAACCCCAGTAGGATTACTGTGCAGGTGACACTTGCCAGCCAGGTGAGTTTTCACCTTGGCAGCCATTTAGCAGGTCAAGGTGCAGGAACTGAGAAAGTTTGATCACCACAGAAGTGGTACATAGATGACAGAATGGCAGCTACTACCAGCATCTGTGTTAAAATACTCGATTGGATGGAAGAAGCTATCTTTCACATCTCATGGGTAACCAAAATACAAGTTATGTTATAGCAGAAGTCTCATTAAATATAGAAACATGTAATGCATACTGATCATCATTTAATATTCTTTTAGCCCAGCAGTGCTAATAAATACTGGAAGGATTTATGTTAGTACCATTTGACATTTAGTTTTTAGGCATTTATGGCTTGTTGCATAGTTCTTAAGACCTTTTGCATGTATTTTTTCTTTTTTAAAAAAAACCCTGACGTGTGTATTTTTAATTTAATTAACTAGCTTTTCACAAAGCTGACCTATTGGTTGTATGCCTGTTTCACTTGTTTATAACACTGATTTATTTCTCATTAAAATAAAATACCATTCTTTTTCTTGTTGCTTGCTTGTCACTTGGGTCTTCAGTAATCTCTAGACTCGGTACAGTGGTGCTACCAAGGCAAGGCATTGGGGCAGAGGTCCAAGTCTGTACTCAGCAAAATGAACCTGAGCTTCTCCCCCCCCCCAAATGCAGGGCTGGTTTATCACATTTTGAAGCAGAATCAAAGAACTAGAGGGCACCTTTTTAGAGGAAGGGGTCATAGCTGAGTAGTACAGCATCTGCTTTGCATGCAGATGCTCACATTTCCTTGGCATGTCCAAGAAGGGCTGGGAGAGAACCCTGCCTAAAACTCTGGATAACCACCACCAGTCAGTATGGACAATACTGACATAGATGGACCAATGGGCTGACCTTCTATAAAGTAAGGCCCACTGTAAGACCATTAAGTCCGGAATCTAAAATTATCCAACTGAGCTGCTGCTGCTGCTGCTGCAGTACTGCATTGTAAGAGTTTCACAGTCATTTCAGTTTTATTCCAGGACAAAAGAAAGAAAATGGGGTTTTGCTCTTCACGTCGTTTGTGAAAGCACATTATTTTCCTCTTGGGAAAGTTCTTTACAGGTGCAGAGAATGGCACTCCAAATATTGGCACCCATGGCTTATACAAAAAACACCCCTGAAAATATCAATCAACAAACCAAGTGACCTTGATCCTACACAATACTAAGACAAATGTGATGATCCCAGCGGAAATGTAATTTTTGGAGGCCTTTGTTATCCCTTAGTGTATTTGAAGAGGCTGGCACATGTTTGGGCTGAGCTTATATTAACATCTAAGAAAATAGAATGAACCGGTTGGGTCAGGCCAGTGGACCATGTAGATCAACACACAGGAATGGAGAGGCACATGGGAAGCCTCAAAGCAGGACCTGAGCATACCATGTCATACGTGTGGAGGAAAACCTTAAACAGGTAGCAGAGTTCCCCCAAAATAGACCAGAGGCAATAGTACATCCAGCAGAGCTTTATTTGTGCTGAAGGCAAATGAGTGTAATGGTCACTAATCCAATACATTCAGGATTGGCACAGTCTATAAAAATCCAGTTGTAGCACTTACAATAAAACTTATAAACTTAACTCATAATAAGACTAAACCTTAGCACTAAGCATACTATGTACAGAACACCACACCAGAAGGAAGAGAGATAGAAAGAGAAAGTAAAACCCAGGCTCCTTCTGGTCTATATTTATAGTCAGCAAGACCTTAATTTGAAGAGATGGGAGAACCAGTTTAAGCCAGCTTCCCAGAAGGTGTAACCCAAACAATCATGACCTTTCTGCCTGCTTCTCTCACACAGAGAAACTTCCAGTAGCTTCTAGAATCCTCTTGTATTAATCAGAATAAGAAAGATCTCTACACATCAGATCAACACTTTGTGCACTAAGAAATACCCTGCCCATCTGGCTGGGTTTCTCCAGCCACTCTGGGTGGCTTCCAACAAAAATTAAAAATACATCAAAATGTCACACATTAAAAACTTTCCTGAACATACCACCATCCTACCCACTTGTGATTCCCAGCAGTGGAGACTGAACACCTAAGGACACCTGCTCTATCTTGACACAGAATAATATCCTGAACATATAACTGTTGCTAGGTTGTTTGCACATGACATGATAGTAAAACCAATAAAAATTTCCTGGCATTGGGAATCTCCCCATAGGGCAACTGGTGATAGATTCCTGGCTGTGTATGTGGGGGTGGGGGGACAACCTTCGAGCTGAAGAAGATGCTGGGGTGATCTTTGCCTGCGTGTCTCTCCCCTGCAATCCTTCCCAGAGGGCAGCTGCTGATAGATGGTGGAAGAGGCTCCAAGGAGTCATTTGCTTGTCTGTCTGTCACAGAATTGCTGGACGCAGAGGAGTGGTGGGAGGCACCAGTTGGGAAACCCCCAGGGGAAGAAGGCTCAGAGCCAGGGGATTGGTGGTGGGATGATGATGCGTGGTCAAAGGGAAAAGAGGGAGTGGACTGGGAGGAGAGGTGTGTCAGAAGCTGTAGAGGCAACAGGGTTTGGTGAGCAGGGAGAGGCTGTGGCAGAGAGCAGTCCAGAATCAGAGGCAGAAGAGGGGGGCCAGGAGACAGAGATGAGGCAGGTTGCTGAAGAATTCAGGGATCCTCCTCCGCCTCCTGCTGCAACCAGTTCTCCTCCCCCCGTTCTCCCAGAACATGCAGGAGGGCAAAGGAATGAGAGAATAGATGGAGCTTTAGGCTGCTGGGGAAGGAACAGGTGGAGGAGCCTTAGAGAGCAGTGGGAGGGCAGGGACTTTCAGTCCTCACAAATGCCTCATTGGGGCAAGACCTACTGGGAATCTGGGATCACTAAGGTAAAGGTAAAGGTGCCCCTGACCATTAGGTCCAGTTGTGGAGTTCCACCTCTGGAGTTCCACGCTCATCTCCCTCTATAGGCCGAGGGAGCCAGCGTTTGTCCGCAGACAGCTTCTGGGTCATGTGGCCAGCAGGACTAAGCCGCTTCTGGCGAAGCAGAGCAGAACACAGAAACACTGGGATCGTTAGTCTTGCACTATTTTGGTTTCATTGAATAGAGAGATAACTTCTCTGACACTAGTGAAGTTAAGTTTATTGCTGACCTACTCCTGACTCTGGCTCCTAACCAGAGCCGTAGCTTGCAGAACCATCCAGATTGCACCACCTAGCCATGGACAAATTAGCTCTTCTTTCTACCTCTCCTCCAACCCCCCCCCCCATTCAATTCACCCTCTATTTAAAACCATTTCTTTCGAGGCAATAATCAGTATTTATATTTATGAACATATTTTAGCCGATTTTGTGCCCCCCCATCACCTGCACCCCTGGCGGGGGCCCACCTCACCGCCCCCTAGCTATGGCCCTGTTCCTAACACTGTTGCTCTCCCCTGCCCCACTTTTGGTGTATTTAACTCGCAGTGGTTGTGTCAAGGAGAAATATTGGTGGGGGAAGTCCAGGTTCACATTCAGTGCCTCCTCATGCAATCAGAATCAGAATTAGGAGGGGGACACCTGAATGGAAAGGCTTTCCTTACATCTATGTCACCACCAAAGTACACCCTGAAAGTTCCAGCAGGAAATGTGGGGTGTTTTGGTGGATTTACCCCTCTTATCATGGAAATGTGGTGATGCAGCTACTTCAGCAGCACGACCGCAGGGCATCTCTTAGCACCGGGTTCTACAAAGAGACCTTAATGCAGCAGTCTTTTCTGTAGGGGACACAAACTTTTGAAGTATTTATTAAGTATGGGGCACTATAGACTGGCACTGACTTTGAGCAAAGAATTGTATCTGGAGTTACAAATTGGACTATAAGATAAGAGCTTTCCTGTAATCTCAGCGCAATTAAAAGCCTCTATCTCCCTTCCTGTAGTGACAAGGTTATTGCTCTTCTGTAGCCGAGCAGAGATGAATGAGACACTGGGTTAATAGCCCTAAGATTTATGACATGGTTCTGGCCCAAATATTATGAGAGCAGAGCTCTCTTGGTGAGATATTCCAGCTGAACAAACTTGATAGCATTTCTCTTTTCCTTTATTTTTCATGGAGTGCATTATTTGGGCGAATTTTGTTCTGTTTCCAAGGGTAGGTGCTGGTGCCATTTGATTATTTAATTTCAGCTATCATTTATATTCTCTGCAAGGTTTTCATTGGTAGACCCAGCCTTTTCAAAAAGAGAGAGGTGCCAAGTGGGAAAACGAAATGCTCACACAAATATTTTTAAACAGTCAGGCGGATTCACACACTGACTGCAAATCAGCACAGCCTAATTAGCGTTGAATATCAACCAATGCCAGTTCACAGAACTGCAGAACACACATGCAGAAGCCGGGCTCAAAATATTTACAAACTGGGTCTGCCTAAATATACAGTGATGATTTAGCAGCGGCCATTTGGGACACTCCGTTGAACAGATTCGTAAGTTGTTGCTAGGAGCGGTTCAAAATATTTTGCCAAAGGGGAAAATGGTACTCTCCATTTCACATTCAGAAATTGACCAGGGTGGAATTTGAATCTTATTTCAACAGCAGTGATAGGACAGCCTCCTCCATTACAAACAAGATTAGTGGATGAATGGCAGGCTGCAGAGAACACACCGTTCTATCCTCCCAGCTCCCCAACTCTGCCCCTCCACCATCTGCTGACTGAGGCAGCTGACTCACTCTAGCTAATGGCTGGGTTGGCCCTAAGAACATAAGAAGAGCCTGCTGGGTTAGGCCAATGGCTCATCTGGTCCAGCATCCTGTTCTCACAGTGGCCAACCAGATTCCTGGGGGACACCCAGAAGCAGGATTTGGGCACAAGAACACTCTCCTCTCTTGTGGTTTCCAGCAACTGGTATTCAGAAGCATTACTGCAGGCTTCCTCAGCCTCAGCCCTCCATATGTTTTTGGCCTACAACTCTCATGATCCCTAGCTAGCAGGACCAGTGGTCAGGGATGATGGGAATTGTAGTTTCAAAACATCTGGAGGGCTGAGGTTGAGGAAGCCTGCATTACTGCCTCCAACTGTAAAAGCATAGCATAGCCACCATGACTAGTAGCCTTCAGTGGCCTCCACCTCCAGGAATTTGTTATTTTTTTTTTTAAAAAAAGCTATCTATGTTGTTGTTGTTGTTGTTGTTGTTGTTGTTGTTGTTGTTGTTGTTGTTGTTGTTATTATTATTATTATTATTAATTGAATTTGTATGCTGCCCTATACCCGCAGGTCTCAGGGCGATTCACAACATAAATTCACAATACAGTAGTACCTCGGGTTAAGAACTTAATTTGTTCTGGAGGTCCATTCTTAACCTGAAAGTGTTCTTAACCTGAGGTACCACTTTAGCTAATGGGGCCTCCCGCTGCCACTACGCCGCTGCCACACGGTTTCTGTTTTCAACCTGAAGCAAAGTTCTTAACCTGAGGTACTATTTCTGGGTTAGTGGAGTCTGTAACCTGAAGTGTCTGTACCCTGAAGCGTCTGTAACCGGAGGTACCACTGTATAAAAGCACAAAATGAAAACAGGAACATTCCAATAATCCCCACCATCCACAACATATTTTAAAAGGGTATTGGATGTCAATCAGCCAAAGGCCTGGATAAAGTTGTAGTCAGTGTGGGAGTTACAGGGGTTTTTTTCATACTGTAATAAGCTGCCTTGAGCATGTTTTAAACTGTGGAAAGGTGGCATATAAGTATAATGATGTATGTATGTCTTTCGTGAGGGGCTATGTCAAAAGCTTTTTGAAAATCCAAGCAAACAATGTTTACTACATTCCCCATGTCCACAGGGCTCCAAAAGGTGAGTGGAGGGGACTTACTTTGCAGAAGTTGTGTTGATCCTGTGGCAGTCTTAGTGTGTTGCTCAGAGAAACATGACTGCCCCATATTTGAGTTTTCCATCTACCATTTGCATTTAGCCTTCCTCCCCCTGCTCCCCTCATCTTCTGGTCAGAAAGAGGAACAATGGACTAGGGGTGTGTGTGTTTGTTTTACTTTCATCATTTATGATTTTTGGGAGCTCTGCCAGATTACACCAGCTGTGGATCAGACCCAAAGATTTCAAAAGGCACTTTCCTGCATTCTTGTTTTTGTTTTGGTGTGTTATTGAATGGAGAATATGCTACAAGTCACACCACATATTAACATCTTCAATTTGCATGAAATGCGTTTTCACACCGAGTGCTGGCCTACCCCAGTCCCAGTGGCATGTGCCAGTAATAGGATTTCATTGTCTTGTGGCTGTTTTGGAATCTCATCTTTGCAGAAAGAAGGAAATTCATTTTGGATTAAGCTTTTGTTCCTTTCTATTTCTCTTGTGGGAAAGCTAAATTTGTTTTCTAATGCCATTACAAACAAATCTTTGTGTAAAGGAATTATCAGGGCACCTGTTTCTCCATTTAAACTCGATTAAAAGTAAGTTCCCTCCCTTCAGTGTGCACTTTTTTGACATTGTCTTCTATGGATTTACACATTTCTTTTTCAGTTATTCTCTTGAATTCTGTAATCTCTTTGCTTCCCTTCCATTTCTCTGATGTGTTATAAATGCAGAATACATGAAGAACATGGAATAATTGTGCAGTGTATTAATTCTAGCTTTTCGTACAAGCAGTGGATCATAGGTAGTGTGCATTGAACTCAAATCCCAATTTTGCAACAAGGCAATTAAACTCATAAGAAAAACCAGATTCAGACACCAGGAGATGTATAATACCAGGAGTAATCTTTTTACTGGGTGCTTCCAGACGGTTGCTATTTTCAGCTGAGGTTCAATCATATATTGGGAAATTCAGGTTGTGCAACTAAAGTAGATTTGGAGGTTTTGCATAAAAAATCTACTTCCCCCAAATATTGGACTTTTCGAGATAAGGAAAGTGACAGGATAATGCACAGGTAAGTGCGGAATGAACACTTGCTTGGTGGCCATTGTCTAACTTCCCTGTAAACAAATCTGAATTAATACTCAGTAAGTAGAGAATAACGCGGGTGGTGCTGTGGGTAAAAGCCTCAGCGCCTAGGGCTTGCTGATCATCAGGTCGGTGGTTCGAATCCCCGCGGCGGGGTGCGCTCCCATTGCTGGGTCCCAGCGCCTGCCAACCTAGCAGTTCGAAAGCACCCCCGGGTGCAAGTAGATAAATAGGGACCACTTACTAGCGGGAAGGTAAATGGTGTTTCCGTGTGCTGCGCTGGCTCGCCAGATGCAGCTTGTCACGCTGGCCACGTGACCCGGAAGTGTCTGCGGACAGCGCTGGGCCCCGGCCTATAGAGTGAGATGGGCACACAACCTTAGAGTCTGTCAAGACTGGCCCATACGGGCAGGGGTACCTTTACCTTTACCTTTAAGTAGAGAATATCAGCAAACAAGTAAGGATGACTTTTTAATAAACAGGACATTTGAAAGGGATCATAGTCTAGGGCTGCTGAATTGCAACCTGGAGATTCCTAGGATTCCCTGATGCAGTAGGAAATAACATACATTTCACCCCAGCTTCCCTTTCCTGTTTCTGTTGCCTTCTCCCTCTCTCACCTTTAATTTTTTATTCTTTATTGAAAGATAAAAAGTACATAATTACAAGTGGACAGAGTAAGATAAGGCACAAAAAAGAAGAAAAGAAAGAAAAGAAACAGTACCCATGTAGAAAACAAAACAGAACAACAAGAATTTTTTTTACAGAAATTGGGATCTAGGCATGCCTCGCCTCAAAAAAGGAACAATAGTAGACAACTGGAATGAGGAAAGTACCAGTGGAAGGAGCCATGGGTGCCCTGTTTTCCAGTTCATTGGGAAACCTTGAGGTACAACATAGTATTCTGGGTTGCAATGTGGTGATCTTATAGCCACTCTTTTCTCTTGTGCAAAGCCTTCTCTCTAGGTTCGCCAGGCATGGCCATGGTCATCTCTCAAGGTTTGCTAGCACCCTTAAAAGAGGCCCCCTGTGAGGGCAGGGGAGAGTTTGGGGAGCTGTGAGTTTGGAGAGCTGGCTGATGAGAAGCAGCCTTAGGATCCTGCAAGAGTTTCCTGTTGCCTTGGAGCAGGGGTGGGTGGGAAGTGATGCAAACAGCACTGGCTGTCAGCATCTATACTACCTCCCTGCTTCCAGCTGCTCTGCTTCTACATCTGCAAATCAAGAGTATGCTATAAAAGAAGCGTCAGTCGTCAGCACTCTCCTGTCACAAAGAAACTGATGTTGTCTGTCTTCACCTGGAACTTGGAACTCTGGGAAGTGAGGAGCGACAAACAATACACATCTTTAGGCTTGAGTGGACTCTTGTCTTGCAGACAAGCACATGGTGAAGAGATTTCAGGTAGCTTGCCTGAGCCCTTAGCGCTCTTCAGCATTTGATGAGGTAACGGAGGAATTGACTTCAATCGTCACGAGCTGAAAAGCACTGTGGGGTAAAGGCTTCTCCTTGTGGACCTTTGCAGAGGCAAAGGGTAGGAAGGGAAATAAGGAATGTAGGGTTAGAGCAGCCATCAGCGACGAAACTGGGTCGCAGGGCACTTTACAGAATAGTGCAGTGGCAAGAGATTTAATTGCTTCAGCACTGCTGCATGTGTGTTTTTTGCCTTGGCCCTCAGCATGTATGCTGCAGGAGGGTGAAAGGCTCAGACAGGCATGTTGCTGCCTTTATGTGAGAAAAGGAAGAAGCAGACAGGAAATACATGAGCAGTTGGTGGAGGGAAATCCTTTGGATTCCAGGAAGGTTCCCTTCCCTCTTGGAACCTGCTTCAGAAGGCTAGCTTGAGGATAGGTCCAAGAATGACATCATCTGAGTACTACACATGGGGTGGTGGTGGTGGGGGAGGGAGGAATTCAGTTTGATTTGGAATTTAAAGCAAATTTACTTAATTCACATTTCCCCAAACAATCTGCGAACCAAAACAAAGCTATTCTTCAAAATCTGCACTTGCCCGAATTTTGAGATGCTGTTCTACAACCAAATGATCTGTTCAAAAACCTGCGTATTGGAGGAAAGTATGCATTCAAATGCTTATATCAGTGAAAACACCATAAAATAATGCATTTTATTAGGGGCAATGACTTGCAAAAATGTGTACGTATCAGACACATTTCCAAACCGGAATGTGTGCATTAGGAGAAAATTTGCACTAAAAGGCCTGCAAATTTCCCCCTTTAAAAAAACAAGAACATAAAAGAACATAAACTGTTAAGTTGTGGGTGAACATACAGTATCAGATGACACAGCGATTCTTCAAACAGCTCTTGTTTATTCACAGGCCAGAACTGAACTGAACTGAAGGGTTCAGCTAGCCTGCTTATATAGAGCTCCACGACAACTCAACAGTAACCACTTTCTGTAACTATCCAATCACTGAACGTCACTTTCAATCCCTTATTTGAATATGTGGACCTGAGTGAAAACTATCTACAGTATCCCCCTGCTGGCCCAGGGTGAGAACTTCAGTACATAACATAAACTAATGTGAAAATGTTCAGAGTGGGTTAAGACTGGAAAAATGAAGTGACAAGAGAAACTGAAACTGACAGATTTATCAACGGCTAGTAGCTATAATGGCTATGTTCTCCCTCCACTGTCAGAGGCATTGTGCCTCAAATACCAGTTGCTGTGAATCTCTGGTGGACAGTGTGCTTGTCAGGTGTGCATGCAGGAGCCAGGCCCTGCGACCAATAGGACTTTGCAGGACTGGGGCCTTCCTAAGTTTGTTCTGAAGAGGCAAGGCGCGGCCTCACAGGCGAGGCCAATTGGTAACTCACAGCACCTGGTGGCAAGGGCTGGGAAGGGATATAAGGTCAGCATTTCCCTTCGGCTCTTTGCCACAGCAACACGCTTCCTGCCTTTGGTTTCTTGCTTCCTGATCCTTGAACCTTGGCTTCTTGACTCCCCGCTTCTTGATCCTCAAACCCTTGACTTTGTGACTCCTTGCTTCCTGACCCTCTGACCCTTGGCTTCTTGACTCCCAGCTCTCTGACCCTCAGACTCTTGGCTTCCTGACTCCTGGCTTCTGGACCCCCGCTCCTGCTCCCACCCCACCATCTTGCCCCCGGTCCTGATGTCCCCTGCCGGGACTTCGATCGCCCATGAACTGGACCGTGACAGTGCTGTGGTGCTCATGTCCAGCTTGCAGGTTTCCCACAGGCATCTGGTTGGCCACTGTGAAAACATGATGTTGAACTAGATGGGCCACCAGCCTGATCCAGTAGGCTCCTCTTAGGTTCTTATATGTGTTGGACTGGGTTACATAACAGACTCAAGTGAGTTAAGCGAAAGTTTAGAGGAACATGGCACTTCTGAGGTAAATAGCAGGGAATGCCTGGTGCTGCCTGGGATTTTTTTAGAAACCAAAAAGAAGAAGAAAAGATTGTTAATTATACTGAGAGTGTAATTTGTGAGTTTGGACCCATTATGCCCAAAATTGGGTGAAGTCATGTTTCAGCCCACCATTTTGATTCAGTAGGTTGCCTGGTGTTGAAGACTGCCACTCCCTCCCTCGGGAACCCTCATGCTGAGTTTGGTGATGATCTCTCAAGCCAAATCTATGTAAAAAAATGTGCAAAGCCATGCCAAAGTGACATTTCGGTCTGCCATATTGATTAAAAATGGCGCCTGGCGTTGACACATCAACATAGACCCACTTCCCCACCTCAGGAATCTTTGTGCCTAGTTTGGTGACAATATCTCAAGAGGCATCTGAACAAACAGAAAAACAGCCAGACAAACCACTTTCCAATATATATAGTAGATACAATTATGCAGCCGTATTTTGATGCTGCACTTCAATAAATGTGTCAGTCTGACTATTTGCATTCATGCCTGTATTGTAGCTAACTATGAAACCCAGAAAGATTGATGCTTATTGAGTTGCATTCTTAGTCAAAACATATCTTGTTCATCAGCTGGCAGCAGAGATAGCCAGTGATAATATCTGGCTTTTTGCTCTAATCAACCATAGTGTAGCACGATCTCTTTAACATCTGTTATGTATTGTTTTCTGGCTTGGAAATTAGTGTTCGGAGGTGTCACGCTTATTTGTTTTGAGCTGAAGGGATGGATATTGCAACCCTTAGTGATGCTTAATTAATGCAGTACCACATTCCTTGGGAAATCTATACACCAAAGAGTGGCTTCTGGATGTAAAGGCAGCATCACTAACATTTGGGAGGTACATGCTATTTGTTGTATCAGATTCTCCCATTCGTGCCCTGGAAAATGGGCACATTATGCTTAAATATGGACTTTATTGCCTTCTGCTGTTTATCTAGGAACACAGTAGAAGCTGAGCTAATGGCTAATTAAACTTTATTCTTGATTAGGCCTGGGAGGCTGCACAGAGTAGAAACTATCTCCTCCAACCTGGTCACATCTTTGAGTCAGTTCTCCAAGAGCTGGCCTACTGCATCATAGCTGTACTCTGAAAGGGACAACATGGCAGATATTTAGCTGATAATGCATACATTACAATGATGATTATGACCTCTACATTTATTTGTGAAGCCCAAGTCAGCTTGGGGGTAATCTTGTAAGGTACTAAACCTATCTGAAGAGAGATAAGTGATGCATCGAAGCAAAGATACAGATTTGTAGAAAAAGAGTGGCTTTGCCAATTCAAGGTTGTGGGCACGTTTAAAATACAGCTAGGTCATTCTTTTTCTCAATTCTGATTGAAGCGGATTTCAGGAAAAAACATATCAAAATGCAATATCCCATAAGAAATGACAATATAGCTACAGGATGGATATGGCTTGTGCCTGACATTGTATGTGCACTGCTTTCCAAACCAGTGGTGGAAGAGCACTGAATGCAGAGCAAACAGGGGTGTGTACACAGCCTTACTCTGAAACCAGAACTTAATTTGTTCCAGAGGTCCATTCTTAACCTGAAACTGTTCTTAACCTGAAGCACCACTTTAGCTAATGGGGTCTCCTGCTGCTGCCGTGCCACCGGAGCACGATTTCTGTTCTTATCCTGAAGCAAAGTTTTTAACCCGAGGTACTGTTTCTGGAATAGAAATAGTGGAAAGGGAAGTTTGGGAGATACTGAAGGGGAAATGGACCCATGAGGCAATACACATAAATAAGGTATCTGTGTGCTCTATTTGTGTACAGATTTTTACATTAGGAACATAGGATGCTGCCGTATACTGAGCCAGACCATTTGTCCATCTGGTTCATTGTTGTTCACACTGATGGGCAGTAGATGCCAGGGACTGAACCTGAGACCTTCTTCATAGAAAGCAGATACTATACCACTGAACTATGTGGTCCTTCCTTCCAGATTATTTTCTATTGCTTACTGTGTAGCACCTCCTCCATTGCCTCATCCACAGCTTCTCTTCAAGCCACATGTATCTTGTTAACATGCTCCTCTTATTAACTATGGGTCTTTCTGTTCACTGAAATAGCTATAAGGTCACACACATCCCTGGTGTGAAATTTCTGCCAGAATGATATTGGAAATGGCCAAATACTTGTTACAGTTTCTTCCTGCATATAGAAACTACACAGCCACATGGGCACATTGGGCATGTTATATTACATTTTCTAATGCACATCAAAATAGTTAAAAAGCACCACCATGTGGCTAAAGTTGAAAATGATGCCTTGTTCTTAATCCTTATAATATGTGGCAGTATCATGAAGCCACCTTAGAAATACATATAGTGTAATACTATATAAAACTGTATAAAATCCAGTCAGTTTGCATAGATGGATGGTATAAAATAGATCCAATGTTCTATATGGTGGGGTTTTTAGTATTCCTGTAAAGCTTTGTCACAGTTTTGATCTAAAGATGTCACAAATCAGGGTTTGAGGAATTGTGATAATGCCTTTTCCTTGTCTTGGGGGGAGGATTGAAATGGCTGTGTGAGGTGGGTGTCGAAACTAACCTACTATATAATGGCTTTTTTTCATTTATTCATTTGTTCACTTTTATTTATTTTATTTTTATTTACTTCATAAAATTTATAGAACGCTTGATTGTAAAAACACACACACACAATCTGGTTCCACCCACCTCTGACCTGTGGCCCCTGTACAGTTATACAGAAGGGGATGTGGCCCCCAGGTTGTTGTTTTTTTACAAAAGCTTCCAATGCCTAGCCATAAATGTGATTTTCAGCTTTTAAAAAATGATCCTGTGCACAATCCTGACTGCCTCATAAAGGGATCTACTGGACTGCAGAGTCTGAAGTGGACTATTGATCCGATCCAGATCATGCTATGCCTAGATCAAGTCAGGCGAGTCCACTTTTGACTCTGAACAGGGTGACTCTTTCTCCATTCCAGAGCAGACCAGTTAAAATGAACAGACTTCGATTTTTTTGGGAGTATTTGGAGTATGACTTAGTTGGATATCTCTCACAGTTGCACTTTCTTCTAGATAATATTAATTAATATACTATTTGTAATAGTGCTCCATATTCTGATATGATTCCGTATAGAATGGTAATTAAACATGACCTTGGGCTTGATCAGATTCACATTTAATTCATCTTAGTCTTTTCCATGCCACATCCATAATTAACTGTGTTTTTGGCACAGTACTCTTTCTGCAGTTGTGGCTGTGCTCAGTGTACACCAGAAGGAAGAAAGAGTTTAAAACCTACGTGCATACTTCCCCTGCCCATAGATTTAGCATCAGACTAAAGAGGGCAAACCTTCTTGCAGTAACCAAACCTTCAGAAGGAGTGTACAATTGCAGAGGTTTCTCTATTGTAGGTGATCAGTTATGAAACACACACCTTCCCCACACCTTCTGCATATTTTCCAGTTCTTTGTTTAACCATTTGATGAAAAATTCAAAATAGAGGTGAGCCTTTGTTTTGCAAGAAATGAAAACATTAACTGAGTGGGGTCCATTCAGTTCAATATCCATTCATTCTGAAATGAATGGGTATGCTTTTCGTTGCTCACATACACATTCATTCAGGGACTGACCTTCCTCTTTGCATGGATTTGCAAAGGTAATTTGGAATGTTTTTAAACAGCATTGTACATACATTCTGTAATACAGAAGAAAAGAAATAAATATATTCATCCAGAGACTATTTCACCATGAAAACTGTCGAGATCAAAGCTTACTTTAGGATGCGTTCAGAATAAGAACATACCATACATGCAGTTGACTTCTGGTTTTTTTTTTAACTTTGCCATTTCCCTCTACTAAAAATTATTTCAAATTCAAATATGCACACAAACATGCAACCAGAGTTTACATAACAAACACACAAATGTTGCATGATAAACTTTTATTTCTGGAGATGCCGCTCCTTTTCTAAAATTAGAAAACCCAACCCATAACATCCAAACTTATAAACATTCATATCTGTACTTCGAAGCTAAACATTTGTTGTTTAGGAGTCACTCACAAATCATGATTATTGTGCTGTTATACTTGTGCAAATATTATAGTTATACATACAGGCAATTCATTCATTCATGTAGAGTCAAATCACTTTGAGTGCTATGGCTGGTGGGACTGCCAAAGTATTTTTTCCACCTCCTTTCCACCCCTCCCTTTCTTTCTTTTTCTTTTAAATTGACAAATGCATAAAGCTGAATGTGCACAAGTTAAATGTACAGTATGTAAGTTGCAAGCTACCTCTATCTTAATGGTAAATTACTTTTACATTTTAAAAAAGTGTGGGGTCAGATGGATCCCACATACGATTTCTGTAGGTTTTGTACTTTACATTGAGGATTATTGCCGACTGGAAAAAGGAAGATCTCAATAAATACTATCTTCAAGCTTGCAAATGTCGTCATGATGCTTAATAACTTTTGCCAGGTATTTTACACATCTGCCTTCTTGAGATACACGTAGGGTGGTTACTTGCAAAGACAGCACATATGGTCACATATATCCTGAGAAATCTGGAAATGAGCAAATGGGACTTCTATAAAGCAAATGCTTCAAAAATTTTTTTTTTAATGAAAGGGTTTTTTAATATAAAAAGAAAGGGCAGAAGGGGATATGGACCCCTTATGATCACCCCCAGTTTTGCTCTTGTGTAATTTCTTTTTGGGCAGGTTTATAGGATGCCTCATTTTTACCTACTCCATTTGTTCTCTTGAATACTCTTTTTTAAAATAATAATAATAATAAATCTACTCTGGTAACAAGTGCCATTTGCAGCATCTCAAAAAACAAAGCAAAAAAATGTATGTTTCTTGAGTTGTGGTGCCATCAAGTGGTCAGCTCTATCCAGCAACTTTTTATTTAACGGTGTTTCTAGAACTCAACTATGTTAACTATGAGCCACACCAGATGAGGTACCTCACATTTCTTTAAATTCATATTAAAAACAGCAATTGGGAAAGGGGGGCAAATGAGATGGGAGGTGGGTTTACTCTTTCTCCAACACTGTCATCCCAATCTAAATTGCAATCCATAACTGTTATTTTCCTGTTGGAGGGGGGGAACATGTCTTTCCATTGGATCATGTTACCCCAAATAGAAAAATAGTCTTTAAAATTATGAAAGCATTTTTAGTGTGAAAAGCATTCAATATAGATTTTTAAAAAACCTTATTTACACTCATATATTTTGTGCAAAAACACACGGGGTTAAGAGCAAGGAGAAATGTTGCTATGCATTTAGTAGACGTGTGGCCCTGAATGCCTTAAGTCCAGCTATACTTGAAGCGATAATGATGCTCCTGTGCTGGGGTTATTGCACTTTAGAGACTACAGCTGGGAGCTCATATGACTGAATGCTCCTCCATAGAAAAAAAGAGCAGGGAGCTTCCTCTTCTTGGTTCAGCTTCAAGTGGAGATGTGCTTCCTTCATCAAAAGGTGAACTTCACTGTTACCTGAGACTTCCAGTGAAAGAGTACTTTATCTCTCTCTCTCTCTCTTTTTTTTTTTACTAAGGAGGAAAACATTCAAGCAAAACGACTTCACACTTGAGTCCAAAGATATGATCCTGAGTATTCACATTCTCTCTCTCTGAAAGATCAGCATCCTTTTCGTTGACTTGCCCCAGGAACTGTTCCATCTCAAATGGAGCCTGTTGTCTCACACAGCTCGGCTCAATGCAAAGGTTACCAGGCGCCAGCTCTTGTGCTGCCAGAACCCCAGAGGCTGGTGCCCCGAGAATCAGCTGAGTCCCCGCTGCTCCTTGTGGCTGGTGGCTTCTTCAGCTTGCTGTTGGTCTCCAGGTGTGGGGTGACTTCCTCCAAAGAAGAAATCTCCAAGTCACTGTCCTCCTCCTCAACGAACTGCAGCAAAGGAGAAGAGAAAACAGATAGGAGAGTAAGCAGCAGATGGCAAAGACCAGCCACACTCTCTTATCTCTGCAATGGCTCACATCCTCCTCCTTCAAAATCACCCTAAATCAGTGAAGAAGAAGATACTTCTCAGGGAAGGCACACCCCACCAAGGTTGTATAATATAATAACAATAACAATAACAAATTTTATTTATACCCTGCCCTCCCCGGCCAAAGCAGGGCTCAGGATTGCTAACACCAATAAAACCACAGTAAAAAACATTAAGGGGGGGGTGCCAATTTAAAATACTGGTTAAAATGCAATTTAAAATGCAGCCTCATTTTAAAAGTAGCCTATAAATCAAGACCATAAGGGGAGCGAATCATAAGCGTCAGACTGAGTCCAAACCAAAGGCCAGGCAGAACAGCTCTGCCTTGCAGGCCCTGCAGAAAGATGTCAAGTCCTGCAGGGCCCTAGTCTCTGAAAAGTCCCTGGCCCTAGTTGAGACCACTCTAACCGCCTTGCGACCTGGGACCTCCAAAATGTTGTCATTTGTGGACCTTAAGGTCCTCTGCGGGGCATACCAGGAGAGGCGGTCCCGTAGGTACGTGGGTCCTAGGCCATGTAGCGGTTACAGTGCTGGGAGACCAGGATTCAAGTCTCTGCTTGGCCATGACACTCCCTGAGTGGCCTAGGGCCAATCACAGTCTCTCAGCCTAACCTATTTCATGTACATCACCTTGAACTCATTGGAGGAAAGGTAGGATATAAATACAACGAATAAGTAAATAATTCTTAATTCAGAGCTGTAGATTCAAGTTTCCCATTCTATGCCCAGTACCAGTTTTGCCACCTACTACCCATGAGTCAGTATACAACTGATGGGTTTTCAAGTGGTTGGGTGCTTTGCACTGTCACAGTTAATGGGTGCTGCTCAAGAGCACCTCTTTCCATGTGTCTTGTGCAGGATAACCACCTCATGGATCGCACCCTGTTAGTTAAATCCCTGACAGCTGCAATCCTAAACACGCTCATGAGCAAGACTCATAGAACACTGAGACATTTGTGTTTGAGTAAATATGCATAGTATAATGTTATTGAGAAAGAACTGATGAATGAAAAGCAAAGGTAGCTGTGTTGGCCCAAAAGGAGGGGGGAAATCCAAAATCCACAGTAGGACAATACAGTGGTACCTCGGGTTAAGTACTTAATTCGTTCCGGAGGTCTGTTCTTAACCTGAAACTGTTCTTAACCTGAAGCACCACTTTAGCTAATGGGGCCTCCCACTGCCGCCGTGCCGCAGAAGCTCGATTTCTGTTCTCATCCTGAAGCAAAGTTCTTAACCCGAGGTACTATTTCTGGGTTAGCGGAGTCTGTAACCTGAAGCGTATGTAACCTGAAGTGTATGTAACCCAAGGTACCACTGTATTTTTATTAGGTCGTCAAGCATAAAATGAAGTAAGGGTGAGCAAGCTTTCAAGCTCTCCAGAATTCTTCATCATGCTGAATGAATAGTCCGGAGCAAAAACTGGAATGATGTTTCTTATGGGTTAGAATTCAGCAGGGAGATACCATCTGTCTGATTTCCTAAACTAATGTGTATTGTATAGTACCTGGATTTTTTTAGTAGTTGGGCCAGGTTTAGGAGCTTCTTTGGTAGGGATGGGAAAGAGTTTAACTCCACCAGCAGGCTTTTTCCCAGATGCACTCAGTGTCCTCTCCAGATTTTTAGCCATTGACTGCACCACTGTTTCTACAAGAAGCGAAGAATTGTTGTTATTCATTAAACTTGCTAGTCATTCATTACTCAATTTGTATTGCTCAGAGGTCTCCAAGTGACTTGCAACACATCTAAAACATAAAGGGTGGTATTATACTAACAAGTTCCATCAGTGCAAGAATTTTCACTTGTGTAATGGAAGTATCCCCCTCTCTTCCCTTGCATGTGTCCTGCACCTTCCCCAAATCTATTCCAGGGGAAACCCTGAAAACAGATTTAGTGGGTGCAAAGAAAGAGAAGGAGACGATGTTCTGATGAGCAAGCAAAACTCCCTGGGATGGTGGAATAGTTACCTTAGTGCTGTGCTGGATTCCACCCAAATACATTACACCATTAACAAATTCAAACAAAACACCTACAATTCATATACATATTAAGAGTTAGGATCCGAGTCTAGACATCAGATTTAAACAGCAAAGTTGTTCATAATAATAAATGGCTTCTTAGGAGCTTATGGCTGACCTAAGAAACCATATAATTCTAATGAAAGCTGTCAGAATGACAAAACTAAGAAATGAGCTGACGTGTGTCTGACTGGAGAGCTGGTCCAGGAAAACCTATGGTAATAAGTATCTAGCACACGAACCCTTGCCACTGCGTAACAAGAGCATTCGTGCACAGTGATAGCACAGCAGTTGTGCATCCTCTCAGGTCACAGATTGTTGGCATACAAATACTGCCCTTGAATGGGCTGCAGCACATGGAAAACGTTTTTAAATGCTATGCCAGCCATGTGGAACAACTACATAGGTAAGAGCTTTCTAGCCTACCCTGTTGCATTATAACTAGAGAAGCCTGAAGAATTTGAGCCTCACAAATTCTTGTATGAAATGTCCTGATCTGCACTTATCAGATCAAACTGCATATCAAAACGACATAGCCAACACATTTTGCACTTCTTTCAATACTGCAACAAAATCCTGGTAGTTGAAAAGCACCAAATATGGATTTAAATGCACATTTTCAGAGAACATATGCATTTAAATAAGCATTAAAATACACAGTTCAATGCATATTAAGATGTGCATTAATATATATTAAAAACATGCACGCACACACACCTGAACGAGTCTCTGCTGTTGTTGCAAGGACCCTTCCCATACTGCCTTTCCCCTCCGACAATTCTATGTCAGATGAATCCCAGTCACTCTCTTCATTCTGCGCTGCTCTGGGAGGGTCTGGTTCTGTCTTGCGGGGTGTAAACTTTGGAGATGTAAAGTTTGATTCCTCTTCAGACTCTTCTTCAGAGCTGAAAGGCGAAGTGCTGGCGAATGAAAACAGAGCAGAGTGGGAAACAGAAACAAAGGATGGAGGAGAATTTCATTTGGTGCATTTTTTAAGCGTACTGATCTCCTTCAGTACACTTCCAGGCTAATATATTTATCAGAATGTAATTCTGGACTTCTCCAAATTTTGGGATGCATTTCTCAGCTCAATGCACGCACGCACGCACGGACACACACACACACACACACAACCTCACCAAAATGTGTGTAAGAGTATGTATGTATTCTAGGATGAAATAAGGTTAGAAAAGCACACATTGAGGAAAAATGTATATTTTGTGATAAAAATATATACTGACGTACATATTTATACATGAATTTAAAATATAAATTTATTTCTTTAAAAAAATCTACACTACAGATTAATGCAGAATCGAGACAGGACAGGACAGATCTATGAACAAACACATGTGAAACTGACATGGGTAAGAAATGAAAATCCCCAACTCTGCCTACAGAGTTTTGGAGCAACATCCAACTGAGACTCTTTTGAGAGATTCCCAGGGTACTTTGCAAATCTTAACCAATTAACAAGGTCTGCTGGAAATAGCTGTTTTAGGACAAGGAGCAACACTCTCTCACACAAAATTAAGATTAAAAGTTAAGCCGCACTTTTCTTCATGAAATTAAAAGCTTGCAAAACTGTTTGTAAAATGCTTAAAATATAATGACAACAGTTCAAATGACATCCTCAGTTTTCATACACAATAACCAAGACAATTCAGCATAAAAACAGGAAAATGGAAGTTTAACCCAGAACTTTAACCCACCTGGGATGATGGGCAGCAGAGTATTGAAGAGATGGTGTGCTGCTCCTCACTTGCTTTGGAGAAGGCATCCTGGGGGTCTCCACTGAACTGGCCTTGGAGTTCACTTTGCTCCGAGGGGCTGGTTTGGGCATCTCTGAGGCATAAGGCTTGAATTCAACTTGTTGCATTCTGGGCTTAGAAGACACAACCTGGATTGGAGACTGTGGGCTCCTTTGGCTTTTACCTGAAAGAGATGATTGGAAACATCTGAAGGAAAACAAATTGGCCAGTACCTGATCCAGGTAAATAATAAGGTAAAGGTAAAGGTACCCCTGCCCGTACGGGCCAGTCTTGCCAGACTCTAGGGTTGTGCGCTCATCTCACTCTATAGGCCGGGAGCCAGTGCTGTCCGCAGACACTTCCGGGTCACGTGGCCAGCGTGACATCGCTGCTCTGGCAAGCCAGCGCAGCACACGGAACACCGTTTACCTTCCCGCTAGTAAGCGGTCCCTATTTATCTACTTGCACCCGAAGGTGCTTTCGAACTGCTAGGTTGGCAGGCGCTGGGACCGAACGACGGGAGCGCACCCCGCCGCAGGGATTCGAACCGCCGACCTTTCGATCGGCAAGTCCTAGGTGCTGAGGCTTTAGCCCACAGCGCCACCTGTGCCCCTGTGAGGTAAATAATACACCCCCCCAAATAAAATAAAGGCAATGCGCTGAAAATCACTACCCTAAATTAAGAATATCATAGAGAAACTTTTAGCAACGTTGTCTTCCAGATGTTTTGGACTATGATTTTGGGCTGATAGGAGTTGTGGTCTGGAGGGCTTCAGGTTGACAAAGGCTGTCACAAAGCCTCTTACCTGAGGTTCCCGAGAGTGGCAGCGAGAGATCGCTTTCATCCTTCTGACCCCTTCTGACTTTCCTTTTCACTTCTTGCTCAATTTTGTCTCTTAAGGCGAGGAGCTGTGGAAATTTTTTGGCCTTCTGCTGTTGTTGGGTTTTTATCACATCTCTCAAATGTTTATAGGTTTGAGCAGGGATACCTTTTGAACCCTGTAAGAAAAACAATTAGGAATAATGCAGATTGCATCACTGCCTAATTCTGTTCTTGTGTGGTAGACCACAGCCCTTTTCATTCATAACTGACACATAGAACAAATACGTTTCGATGGAGAGCCCTCCAGGTGTTGTTGGACTCTAAATCCCATCAGCACTGCCAGGCAACCTGGCCAGTAGTTGGGGTTAATGGGAGTTAGAGTTCAACAACATCTGCAGGATCACAGATTTTCCATCCTTGGTTTACCAGCTATTGGGTAGGGATGGAGGAGAAATTCCATAAGTTTGCATTTAAAGGTGACTCTATCAAATTCACACCTTACAAAGTCAAGTGAGAAACATCTTTCAAAAATTGCACTTTCTAAAAAGCTGAAGTATCTTCATGAGAGTTTTTCTTCCTTCATTTTTGTTAGCCACATTTCTAGAGCAATTTGTAAATTCTCATTTTTCCCAGTCTTAGAGAACTGAAACTCATAGATCCTTCCATCCCTATTGCCAGATAAGCTTGCCAAGATCTACTAATAGAGAAACGGGCCGACCAGAGGACACAGAGGCCTAGGCCTCCCTCAAACCTGGAGTGAGTCTTGACAGGCAAACACATTGCGGTGCTGTCATAAAAATAACTGCAGGTGAACTGTGGGAAAGTATTTTTTGGACCCAAGATGGGAAATTTACAGAATTTCCATTAATAAGTTGATTATGAAAAGGAACACAGTGTTAACTTCCCCTGATATGGTCCCTTCTGCAAGCCATTTTCCACAGATGAAGATTCCTAGTGTTGAAGAGCATCAGGGTGTCTATTTTCCTGACCAGGTATGAATGTCCACACATACTGAGGCTGTGTTGGAGGAACTTGTAATGAGACTTGACTCTAAATTCTCAGACATATTAGGCATTGCAATCCTCAGTTGGATATGGAAAAGGAATTCAATGTTGGGCAATTGACTACAAGGGGGAAAGCTCTCTGTATCTACTTTCCCTCTCTCATGGAACTTACCCGCTTCACTCCCATGCTCTCCAGTTTCTCTTCAAGGGTCTCTTCCAGTATCGGCCGGAACTGTTTCAGCAAATTTGGATTCCTCCTCAGTGCTTCCAGAACCCTCTTCTTTCTGTCCAGAGTATCTTCCAGTTCTGTAGTGAAACCAATGGCAAGAACCAGAAAAAATCTTAAGAAATGGTGGCAAATCACCACCCCATCGGTCAGCTCTGGTGTCCAAGCAATCTTTCTTTGGGAAGGGGGACCAGTGGGCAACATCATGGTGCTTTGCTGAATGGAGAGGAACTTCTCCACACACCTTGACAGTGAGGAAAACTATGTTCACAGTGATCATCAGAACTGCTTAAAGGATTCTGGCACCTTAGTATGCTGCCATTATTTTCATATCCCAGCATAATGCTGACACTTAAACTTTTGTTTTGGGTGATCAGAAATGAAATAATTTCGTGAGCACAGCCAATAACATTGGGACCAGCATTACTCTTTGCAATAATGCCTAAATTATCAACTTCCGGAAGTCCGTTTGACTTTCAGAACATTTGGAAACCAAGGCGCGACTTCAGATTGGTTGCAGGAAGCTCCTGCAGCCAATCGGAAGCTGCAGAAGCCACGTTGGACGTTTGGGTTCCAAAGAATGTTCGCAAATCAGAACACTCACTTCTGGGTTTGCGGCATTCGGAAGCCAAAACATTTGACTCGCAAGGCGGTCGGGATCCAAGGTACAACTGTATTCTGCCACTGAATGAGAGCTTGCAATACTTTATTCTTTTGCTACTTGGGGGGGGGAATAGAGTTCTAAATATATAAAGTAGGTGTCAGGGGTTCAGGGGGAGAGGCACAGATGAGGGAGGAGACTGAGAGCGAGGGGGAAGAATCCAGGAACGAGGAGGAGGAGGATGACAATGACTTGAGGGCTTCCATGAGTCTCTCAAGTGAATCGGAGGATTCCCAAAAGGGGGCGCCCCTGGTCAGGCCAAGGGGAGCCACAGGGGGGACTCGTCAGGAGCAGGGGAGCAGCAGGGAAACCCCGAGTGGGAGTGGGTGATCGGGGCCGGCTTCCCAGCCGGAACGGAGTGAAGAGGGTGGAGTTCCCAGTGTGACACACGGAGCAGAGCAGGAAGCAGAGAGGGGAAGGAGATCGGGGCAAGACGTCCTGCCGGAAGGGGCGGAGAGTAGTACAGAGAGTAGTATAACTGTCAAGAGGAAGGTCAGGGGTAGCGAACGCGCGCCAAGTTCAAATGTGGAGGCGCGCGGAAATGCGGAGAGCCCGGAGGAGGAGCCTGGTCCCAAAGCACGGAGGAGGGGGGAGCAGGCGTCTGGGGACTCAGCGTCAGGGGAAAGCAGGAGGGAAGGAACCCAGGGGGGCAGAAAGACCCTGCGGAAAAGGAAGGACAGGAAGAGGTGGACTAGCACAAGCCTCTTAAACTGGTGTAGAGGCGGGACTGATTCAGAGGGGACTTCAGCGGTCTAAGAGTAACAGACGTGGGGCTGCGCGCCTCGGCTGTGGAACAAACAATGTACTTCAATAAAGACTTTTGTAAATAAAGTGGACTTGGCGTTGGTCTCTTGTGAGCTGGGACCTGAGGCGGTCCTGACAGTAGGCCTAAAACCCATCTGCATCCTATGGCAGCTTACCAGAATCCAATTAATAAATATTATAATCAGTAATATGATGCTTATCTGGAGGTGGCAAACTAAAGTTAAGAAACCATCCATCAGTGAAGTGCAGTCCTGTATAATTAGCTGGGGGGGGCTACGGGGGGGGGAGTTGTTCCCTGCACAAGGAGGTGTCTTGGGTTCCAGAGGGAATGGGCCAGCCATTGGTTTCTGGAGACCTATGAAGGTTCACTATTCAAGTTGCACTTTGGACAACAACGGTATCTAGCAGAAAATCGGAGAAGAGCAACTGAAATTGGTGAAAAATACCTTCTTCAGTAGATTCTTCTGAAGTTTCTGCCTTAGGAACAGTTATTTCTGGAAATTAAAAAGAGTAACTTAGGAAAATGCACATTATTCAAATTCCAGTTGGTGGAACTCACACTTCTTACACATTAGCATGGAACTTAAGCTGTACAGTTTCATTTATCCCAGAAAAAAATTGATTTGTAGTTTTGTCCATATGGAACTTGGGAGCAAAGCACTCTTCTGGAGCTCTCGAGGATCAGCCAGAATCCCTCAGATTAGTTACTGTGCATGCCTATTTCACATCTCAAGATTGCACAAGTGCTTAAATCTACCATATGCTTGCAGTGCTGAAGTATACAAAACACACTGGGGGTTTTTTTTGTACATGTGAATTTGTGTGTGTACATGTATGATCTAAATTGTATTTATAGTGCTCAGGATGATAAAACCACTCAGTTGTTATGGAGCACATTAAACATTTCAAAAGACCTCTAGGCACGAAATCACTGAAAAGTTGCTGGATGAGCATGGAATAGCTTTGATGAAAGCACTGGATTGCATATTTTGGTTAGAAGGTTAGAATTTTGAGAGTAATTTTATTATTTGCAGTAATAAATCAGATTTTTCTGCTACTGTTGGACTGCATATTTCAGCACAAAGGAAAACCCTTCAATGCCGAGTTCCAAGCAACTTAATGATCATTCCAGAATCTTCTCATACTTCAGTTAAGTCCCATTAATTTTAACCAATTCAATTATGAACCGGGGAGGTTTAAATGTGATTATAAATTCTTCCTTCTCCAGGCCTATCAACTGATTTAAAGACCTGATGTAAGTGTGCAGTACTTGAACACGTTCTCAATTTCTACAGCAACTACATGTTACCAGTTCTAAGAATGTGTAAATGAAAAAAATGCATTCTTTCTCTGTTAACCTCTGCCTCCCCTCCCCTCTCCTCCTAGACTGGGCACGAACCTGACCTCTTGTACTCTGTCAGATATCATGCACACTGAATCAACAACAATAATTGCAATTATTGTTCACTCTTCCTTTGTGGCTCTACAATTCAGTGATTAATTTGACTGCAGTATCTGTCACTCAGTGACAGTATACTGGACTCTTCCAACAAGCAGAAGAAAAGAGAGGTTGCTCTCATTCCAAAAACAAGAATTCTTATTGTCTGCTAAATCGCTAGAGACAAAGACTTCGGTCCCCTTAGCAGCATAATGGGGAAAAATTGACTGTAGTAACTCTCCCTCACAGATGTGCTCTAAGAAAAATTCTTCTTTTAACTCTGCAAGTAGACTGCAACCTTAGAGCCACTATTAATCACTAATCCTTGATGTGCAGTTTGTACTGGGGCTGCAAGAAATCTTAGTTTCCAGAAAGCAATCTGTGGTTGTCACTATCTATAACAGCAAATAACTATGGAATCAATTGGGGCTTCCTTTGCTTCTGGGCCTCAGTTCCAATTTTAATTCCCACGGACACCAAAATCAGAGGTGAAATGTTCAGAATGACCTTAGAAAAAGAGCTGGATAATTAACTTCACTGTGAGCTTTTGAATCAATAGATATGGCTATTACAGAGTTCCCTTATCTGCCTGCCTAAACCTGCCCAGCTTCATACAGTTTGTCAAAAGAGAAAAAGAAGCATCTAGTGTTATCTATGGAAATTCATTCAGTCTAGATTTTGACCATTACCTTTAGGTTTGCTAGAAGACAAGAGCTTAATCTGCAAAACAAAATACGTTATTAAAAGATCAGTTTTATTTACAGATTTAGGAACTGCTTACTTACTGTGATTGTCCACATAATCAGGAAAAAAGCAAAACATCAGAAAAAGGAGCCCCAAAGATGCACTGTATTCTTTAGGCAGGGCAGACATGGGGAACCATTGGTCATGCTGGGCTGGATGGGAGTTAGAGACTAACAGCTTTTGGAGGGGCACAGCTTCCCCATCCCTGTACCAGGATCTCATTCAAAGTGGTCCTCTGGTATAAGCCCTACTATCATATGAAAGGTTCTCTTCATCAAAAGAACTTGAATAGAAGAATCACAGTGTAGAACAAGGGAGTTTAATATCAGGGGAACATTCAAACATGCAGATTGCCACCTGTTCTTTGGCAAGAGCAGCAGCATGTAATTCTGCTTATTGTGCGATTGAGTCTTAGAGCAGAAGCAACAGTCTGCTTCAGAACAGGACTCAAAACTCTTGTTGAACCTGAGCCCCAAGAGGTGAACAGAGTGCTTCTTACAGGACTGAAGGCAGGAGGCCATATTCAACTTACTGTTTTCTCCTGTGACTGGATGATCTTGACCTGTTCCCTGAGTTGTGCACTGAGTGATGCTATTTGCTGCTTGCTGTGCTCGGCCATTTTCCATTGGTCAGAAGACAAGGAGGCCCGGAGTCTCTCATTCTCACCCTTCAGCTGAGGAGATAAGAACAAATTGTTTAGAGATTTGGGCATGAGGACCCACTGCATGAAGGTAGTGTTATTGTGTGTGCAGGCTCTGCCCTCAGCATCCAGCACAATGTATACACAGAGTCTAGTAATGTAATAGTTTGTTGCATTGTATATGCATAATCTCTGTTTGTGTATCATGCTCTACACAGGTGTGGGCAGATTCTGTTCCTATTTGGACACTGACTTTACACCAGTACAATGTTTGAACTCTTAATGAGGGAGAAACTGTGAGAAAAATATATTCTTCAGCACACTCACCTCTTCCTTCTCCATCTGGTGTTCCTTCTGAAGATCCCTCAGTTTCCACTTCCATTCTGTTTTCTGATAAATTAAAAACAACAACAACCTCAGTCTTAGCCAAACTTATTTGTACTCACCCAGCCCTATTGAAGAGGCTCCTCATGAGGCTGGAGGACCATCACCCAGCTGTGGGGCGTGAAGGCCGCTCAACGGCCCCATTTTTTTGTGCCTGCCAAACAGCAGTGTCATGCTTATGATGATATTTTATTTTCTTCTTAATTATGCTGTTTTAAATGTGCTTTTTATATTTGACTTCACCTACCAATGTCTTCTTTTGAAATGTTTTGCCTCCTATAGTTAAACCATGTTGTATTACTGTCATAGCACAAGGGACATCTTCGTAAGTGACTCCACAACAATCTATCTGCTGTTATCATTTCCCACTCCCTACAATTGCTATATAGCTTAGGTTTTATGGTTTGGCTCCTGGGGTGGGGGTGGGGCTTAGAATGTAATGGACTGCAAAAATAAGATTGTACTCTTAAGTGTCTTCCTCCTACCCTGTTATATTCTACAAGCAAGAGATGATATATTGCAGAGCTCACAACCACATCTATGCTCATGCACCTGTTGCTCAATCTTTGCCTTCATCCCCTGTAGTTCTCTCTGAGTCTTCTTCCATTGTTGCTTGTCAGGTGACTCATCATCCTGCAATGTCCCCAGATTAGAGACCACTGCACTCTTGCCTTGTAGTTCCTGCAGCTTCTGGAGGAGGAATAAGTGGTACATGTAAACACTTGGCTGGCAAAGAGCAGCGGCCAGCGCTATTAAGGCATCTCTCAGGTACAGTAGGTTAGGTTTCTGTACCATATCTGATGGAATATAAAAAGCAGAGTTGTCATGTAAGTTGGGACTTCCCTATGTAGGTATGAATACCTGTTGGGAGGAACACCAGCTTCTTGCTTTGTGTTTTATTATCTTGATTGGGCAAGGATGACTAGCTAGTGTGGATATTCCCCACAAACAGGAGCATAACCAATCGCATGGCTCTCCACTTCCTGCATTTGTCAATGGTGATGGAAATTCAGCTAAGTGAACAAGACCTTGCAAAATTATCCAGGCTATTTATAACCAGAAAAGCGCATTCTACTGAATAATCTCCAGAGAAGGATGGAAATTTTGGCGACACACAGGGCACCACATTACCAAGGTCCATCCATGCTCAAACAAAGTGATTCATCCTTCTCTAACATAGGGAATTTTACCATTCCTTGAAGAAAAGGCCCTGCTGTTCTTTTGTGGTAATATTTAAAAGCAGCATGCCTGTTTATTGAAGCCTGTGACTGCCCTGAATGTTCAAGGAAAAGAGAAAGTTGTGCATTCGCCTTACCCCCTCCAAGGCAGAATTCTTGCTGGCAATGTCCTTGAATTCGGTGAGGAACAGGTGCCGGAGGTCCTCCATCTCCCTTTGAAACTTTACCCTCTCCTCCTCCTTCCATCTCTCAAATTTTCTTCTGCTTTCCTCTTCTCTTTGCCTCAGGTGCTCTGCTTCCTATCAACGAAACAACAAGATCCGAAGCTGGAAATAAGCTGGTTAGAAAAGACAGAAAGTTGTGGCTATGGAATGATTTCACAGCAGTTTCCAGAAATCCCACTCATTCAAACGGAAGTGGAAATACTCCAAGCAAAGGACAGGACGGTCCAATTCTTGCCCAGCTAGTTTAAGCTGGATATTCAACATGGCGACAACCAATAGCTTTCAACAGTGGGAGGGAGATGAGTGGAGTGGCAATGACCTGCACAGACAAGTTGCCCTATCAAATATATTAAAAGTACAATCTTATTATGTCTAGTCAAAGCTAAGTCCCACTGAGTTCAAGGTGTATGATTGTGGCACACAGGAACATAGGAAGCTATCTTATACTGAGGCAGATGGTCCATCTAGCTCAATAGACTCTGACTGGCCATGGTTTCAGGTAGAAGATTCCCCTACCTGGAGACACTTGGGGTCTTCTGCTTGCAAGGCAGCTGCTCTGCCATTGAGCTACAGCCATTCCCTGATATACGTGAGGCTCACAAGGAATTCCTTTCCACTGGTTTATTGGCCGCCCCACTGAACAGCAGATACCCAGGCCAAGAGATTGCCTGAGGTGACTGGCATTGTTCTGAAGGACGTCCATGTGCCTGCAAATGTTTGCCCTTCAGGGTCCCCTCACACCTTCATAGCGTGCATGTTTCTGCAATGGAGGCAACTCACCTTTGGATTTATTTTTACTGGAGCAGAAGAAATATTGTTGGATGGGTATTTTTTTTTAAAAGGTTTTGTTCATTGGTGTTTTTAATCTGATTTGAATGTCTTTGTTATTTTACTTTTTACTGTGTAAATCACTTTACTACTTTCAAAATGCAAAAATGGGACTCAAATATAACAAACAAACAAACAACAAGCCTCTTCCCTTCCAGCTGCCGTGGTGCAAAAGTGCATTATCAAGAGTTTCGCATGCACTGCTTTCACTTTGGCTACAAACAGATTGTTGTAATTCAGCAAGCTATGAGGGCTTTGGCTTTTGTGAGTTCATACCTGAGCCCTGCTTTGGCTCTCAGCCTCCAGTTGGGCATGGGTCTCCTTCAGTTTGACCTTCAGTTCTTCAATCTCACTTTCCATTTGTACCACTTGTTTCTTCTTTTCCTGCTCTATAAAATTCATTCAGAAAAAGGCACAGTTAGTTATGGCGTCAATTGCAAACATTTTTAACTGTAATGTAAGAGTATGATGATGATCAGTGCTTTTTTAAAAAAAATGTTTAGAGGTACTCTCATTTTCCTAATCATATTGAAATACTGCCCCTCAATGAGGCCAAACTTAGATTCACAAAATGTTTAGGGGTATGCGTACTCCCACATTACCCCAGAAAAAAAGCACTTATGATGATGGTAATGATAATGATAATAATAATAATAATAATAGTATTAGTAGTAGTAGTAAGAATAATACTCTGCCCTTCTGGCTTGGTTTTCCCAGCCTGAAACTCTATTTTTCATTTATTTTTTACTTAAAACATTGCTTTGTATGTCAGGAAAATAATATTTGACACAAGTGCATTAACATGGGCCACATTTCAATCCAGTAGTAACTGTGTTTAGGCCTGTTGATTTCAAAGCACACCAGCACAGCTAGCTCTATAATGGATTGTCATCATAAATTATAGCGGAACCACTGCCCTCTGCTGGACAAAACCATGCCCAGAGCTGAATTTCCTCTAGGTTTGTGGATTTCGTTTTCCTCTCATTTTGTGAACTTCCTTTGCCACCTCAATAGTATGTGTGTGGTATATTTTGCAGTTTTCTTAGGCTTCCTAGAAGTATTTTGTTCCCAGTCATAAATCCAAAGCTATACCTCAGAGAATCTCGTGCATATTATTTGGTGAGGTAAATCAATTTGAACAAAATGTATTTGTCATGTTTTAATCTATATGCTTTATGGCTAACTTTATAATTATGTGAGTATGAAGTATACCTTTCTGAGGTGGGGGAGTTATAGTTGCATGATTGTATCCAGATTTGCAGAATGACATCTTAACATTTTCCAAAATGCTGGATGTAAGTACATTAATTTCTGATGTTACCAGTATGGCTCAGAATCAGTTTATATGTGAAACCATTCAGGGGGGAAAAAGATAGCTACTGAGCCCCTTATTTGTAGATAATGGGCAAGCTAAACAGTTTGTTTCATTATAATGATCTTTTAATGTAAAAGGAAATCTCTCCAGATTTTCTACCCACAAATGAGTTAAGGGAAAGAAAATGCCTGAATGCTTAATTAGTAACAAACTACTGGGTATCAACCTGTATATGGAGAGAGGCACTCAAAAATCAAATGCTTTTACAGTTTGATTGATCCAATTGGCCCCTGATGGTCTCAAATAACACTTCAGATCAGGGGCAGTAACTGTGCTGTCCTGCAGATGAACTGTAACATCCATCACCCTTGACTGCTGGCTATGCTAAATGGAGCTGATGTGTGTTTGAGCCCAGCAAAATACCGTATTTTTTGCTCTATAACACGCACCAGACCATAACACGCACATAGTTTTTAGAGGAGGAAAACAAGAAAAAAAATATTCTAAACGAAACAGTGGATGTATGATTTTTGTGGTTCATGCTGTGGCCACAGACATGTGATCTGACAGTGAGTTTGGAGTAGCCCAATGCAAAAATCCTGAGGATCCATGCTTTGTAACCACGTTTTTGCACCACTGCGACCCCAGGCAACAGTGGGTGCGTGATTTTTTTGGTGCAAGATGTAGCCATGGACATGCTATGTGATCTGATGGTGAATTTGGGGTGACCCAGTGCAAAAATCCTGAGGATCCATGTGGATCCGTGCTTTGTAACCATGTTTTAAGTGGGGAGGGAAGGAAAAGCACTCAAGGGACAAGGAGCACGCATGGGGTGTGTGGAGAAGGATGCTGCTAATAATGCTATTTAGCCAGCTGAGTGGGGAGGAGAAAGGGACAGAGAGCCTGCTTGCTTTAAAGGAGCCAACCGGACAGGAGCCGCTTACACTCGTGTAAGCGGCTCCTCTCCTCTCCCGCTTTGCTCCTTTAAAGCAAGCAGGCTCTCTGTCCCTCTCTCCTCCCCACTCAGCGGCTCTTCTCCCGCTTTGCTGTTTCAAAGCGAGCCACGGAGGAGGGAAGAAGGGGAACCATGGATCCTCTGCTCACGACTGCAGTAGATCCCCCCGCCACCCGTAGGCATTCCCTCCATAACACACACAGACATTTCCCCTTACTTTCTAGGAGGAAAAAAGTGAGTGTTATGGTGCAAAAAATACGGTAAATTTGGGCAGGGGCACTGCATTCACTACCCCTGCTCTAGGCAATCTGGAAAACAAAGGGTCCCTATGTGTTAGTTAGTTAGTCAGTTAGTTAGTTAGTTAGTTAGTTAGTTATTAAATTTAACAAGGACAAGGGAAAGAAGAAAATGGGGAAAAATATGAAGTAAAATGCACTCGTTTCACCAGTGCAAAGATTTCTGTTTGTGCAACACAACTCCCCCCCCCCCTTCTAGGTCAGTTTGCATTTCTTAGTACAGAAACTATTGATCTGATGTGTAGAGATCTTTCCTATTCTAATTAATTCAAGTGGTCTCTGGAAGCTTCCCTGTGCGAAAGAAACAAGCAGAAGGTTCATGATGTTTTGGTGATTCCTTCAGACAGTGCTTTTTTCGAGGGGGGAGGGGTACGGATACCCCTAAATATTTTGTGAATCTAAGTTTGGCCTCATTGAGGGGAAGTGTTTCAATATGAGTAGGAAAATGAGAGTACCCCTAAACATATTTTTTTTTAAAAAGCACTGCCTTCAGAGAAACTGAGCACAGCTGGCTTAAACTGGTTCTGTTATCTCTTCTGTCAAGGTCATGATGACTATAAAAGTAAGGCCAGAAGGAGCCTGAGTTTCACTTTCTCTTTCTAACTCTCTTCTTCTGGTGTGGTGTTCTGTATATAGCGTTAAGGTTTAGACTTATTACCGTGGTACCTCTAGTTGCGGACACAATCCATTCTGGGGTGCCATTTGCACCCCCAAAAGTCCGCAACTAGAGCGGTGCTTCTGTGCATGTGTGAAGCGCGCAGAACGCTTCTGCGCACACATGCGCGGTGAAACCTGGAAGTATACACTTCTGGGTTTGCTGCGTTCACAAGCCGAGAAGACGTAACATGAACCTAACGCAACACGAGGTATAACTGTATAAGTTATTGTAAGTTTAAGTTAAGTCTGCTTTAACTGGATTTCTTATGGACGGTGCCAATCCTGAATGTATTGGATTTGCAACCATTATGCTCATTTGTCTTCAGTAGCAGTAAAGCTCTGCTGGATGAACTATTAATTGCCTCTGGTTTATTTTTGGGGAATCCTGCAATGTGTTTAAGTTTTTACTCTGCTAACTATATGTTGGAGTTCTGCTCTGGATCAATATTGCGTAGATTTTCTATGACATTCTCTTCATGAGTGTGCTCTGCACATTCCCCAAATGTGCTCTGGAGCATTGGGGAACTCCCAGAACAGATTTAGAGGGCACACAGGCCGTCCTGTGGGGAGGGGAAGGGGGAAGTTCCATTGCACAGCTAAAAGTCCTTGTGCTGAAGGAACAAGCACACCGAATAACAATGCCCTCTGTATTTCAAATCGGCTATTAGTTATTATGGTCCCTATATGTTAGTGCTAGTTTATGCTGATATTTTAAGACATATATAATTCTTATCTTTTGTGCTGCTAAAAGGGGGGAAGGGCGTATTGTTGGTTTCTTTTTGTATTTGTGATATTTTTAAGACATTGTAAACCAATTAGCAATTATTATTAGTCTTGAAATACGAAGCAGTACATAATGAAATAACTCTCTATGCTCACCTATTGCAGTGACCTCTGGGTGTCTGCGTAGCATGTGGGCTTGAAGAAAGGAGTAATTCATGAAGGTCTTGTCACAGAATTGGCACTGGAGAAAGACAAAGAAAAGGATAGATAGGTCACATGCTGGCCTGGTTCACACATCAAGGTAAGCCAGAATGTGGCTCATCATGTCCACATGAATGTGTTGGCTCCCGGCTAGGAACTCACTCTGCTCTCCCTCTCCCCAGGGCTTTTAAGTTAGCCTGGGAGGACACCTAAGCCGAAGTTTGGCTTAGCCTGTCACTCAGACCAGGGATCAGGGTGAAGATGCCTCCTTCACGACCATGACCTGCAACTGCAGGACAAAACCTTGGCAATAGGTCAAGGAGACGAAACCTGCATCATGATTCTGGATTTAGACCATATGTTAAGCCAAACAAACCAGGACCACATTCACACCACACATTGAAAGCACTATGACACCTCTTTAAACATCCATGGCTTCCCCCAAAGAATTCAAAATGCTGTGGTTTACTAGGGGTGCAGAGAGTTGTTAGGAGATCCCTATTCCCCACACAATTCCCAGAGAGCCTTGGGAAGAGGGATTGACTGTAAAATCACCCTGAGAAACAGAAAACCATGGAGGCGAAATAGGGGTTCCCCAACAACTCTCAGCACCTTAACAAATGACAGCTCCCAGAATTCTTTGGGGGAAGCCATGACTCTTTAAAGTGGTATCATGGTGCTTTAAAAGCATGGTGTGAGTTTGGCCTATGTGTCCATGAGTGCCCTTCTTTACAACCTTGACAGCTATCACATAGACCAGGGTTAGGCAACCTAAGGCCCGGGGGCCAGATGTGGCCCAATCGCCTTCTCAAACTGGCCCACGGATGGTCCAGGATTCAGCATGTTTTTACATGAGAAGAATGTGTCCTTTTATTTAAAATGCATCCCTGGGTTATTTGTGGGGCATAGGAATTGGTTCATTTTTTCCCTTCAAAATATAGTCCGCCCCCCCCCCCCCACAAGGTCTGAGGGACGGTGGACCAGCCCACGGCTGAAAAAGGTTGCTGACCCCTGACATAGACCTAAAAAGCCAGAGGAGGAGCAGAGCATTCCACTAGGCCAACTCCAAGCTTAATGCAGGACCAGATGCTCAAACTAAATCTGAATCATGGGCTGTTTGTGAATGGCTGCTGAAGTACTAACACCCAGACAGCTGTAACCTCCCCCCCCACCCAATGTTTGCTAATCTATCTTTGCTTCTGCAACCACAATCAGGCAGATGAGCTGGAAGAAAAACAAAGATCATTCACATTTCCTTGACAGGCCGCTGACTGAAAATCCACAGTGCATAATGCAGCTCCGTATGCTCCAGCTGTCCCTATTTACCAAGGACAGTCCTCAGAAAACAGAAGGTATTTAAGCAGAAACTGTCAGGGATGCTATAGTTGCATCCTGCATTGTAAATCCTGAACTGAACAGAGGGGTTGGACGAGATGACCTGTGGTACAACAGTGCTCAGGCGATCTCTCCCAATCCTCCACTGTGTTTGCGGGCACAGAAACTTGCAGGCTCATTTCACCAAATTTCTCCAGTATCTCCAGTACCTTATCTCCACCCACCACCTACAAAGTTTCCCCTTCTCCTTTTGCTGCCACTGCAAATGTTAGCAGCAGCAGCAGCAGCAGCAGCATTGGCAGAATGGGCACCATTTTACATCCTCATCAGTCCCCTGGATCTAACATCATCCTGGAGCATTGCAGGGCTAAGGGTGGCCGCCAGAACAAAACGGAGGAGAATATCTGGAGAAAATTCTGCTGGGGAAATTTTTTTAATTAAAACTAAATCAGGCTGAGGGGATGTCAAAAAGAAAGATCTCAGGCATTTTTTCTCAGGGAAATGCCATCTGAGAAGTTTGGGCTCAGCTCCACCTTCAAGGTCTTTTCCTACTTTCCACTCAATGCACCCACCCAAACAGCAAATAAGTGGAAGCTACCACCGGCAGTATCCCTGCTGGGAGCAGTCTGTGCATCCTCATGTAGGAGCACATTCTGGGAGAGAGGAGGGGGTAGAGGCGGCCCTGTTGCTGTCAACTGACGGGAATTGGCCCAGTCTGGGTCCATTTGCTGCCCTAGTCTGGGAACTGGTATAGCAAAAATGCATTTCTGCCCCACCACCTACCCTTGCTGGCATGAGCAGCAGTGTTGCTGAAGCAGTGGTGGCTGTGCCACTGTTATAATCAGCCACTGCTGGTGTGACACATGGCTTGTTCTGCCCATGTGCATATATAGGCACTCAGAAAAGTCCACTAGCTTCCCTTCCATCCCACCAATAGCTGTCCATCCCAATAATACACGTATGCTCATGCCATTATGGTTAGGATGTGGCAGGGAGCAGGGGGTGGCCTACTCCAGCAATGATCCTTACTGTGAGAGCAAGGCTGTCCTAAGTACCCATGTGTGTCCCTATTTACAACTAGGGCTGGGCAATATACTGGTAACTTGTATGAAACTGGTATGGTGTTCTGATTGCAATACCAGTTTCAGACATTTTGAGAGGGGGTTTCATTGTGCTGGCCAGGGAACCATGATGTATTCCCAACTCAGATTGCCTGCAGACAGCAAAGGCACAGACAGACAGGCAGACAGAGCCCAAAAGGGTTCTGGTCAAGCACTTTCTACACCTCCATCTGCCTGTGCCTTTGAGGAAGCCCGCTTCTCTGGCTCACATGAGCCAGAGCAGTATGGGGGCTAGTTCAGCTGGAGGCAGGAGGCTTCCTGCCCCCAGCTGAGCAGTTTAATGAAGCCCCTGCCCCTCTGGCTCAGATAAGCCACAGAAGTATTGGGGTTTGCTCCCATCGTTTAGCCTGGACACTGAGGTCCAGCTCTGAGGGCCTTCTGGAGGTTCCCTCATCAAAAGAAGTGAAGCTACAGGGAACCAGGCAGAGGGCCTTCTCGGTAGTGGTGCCCGCTCTGTGGAACACCCTCCCATTGGATGCCAAGGAAATAAACAACTATCTGACTTTTAGAAGACATCTGAGGGCCTCCCTGTTTAGGGAAGTTGTTAATGTTTGATGTTTTATTGTGTTTTTAATATTCTGTTGGGAGCTGCCCAGAGTGGCTGGGGAAACCCAGCCAGATTGGGGGGGGGGTATAAATAAATAAATTGTTGTTGTTGTTGTTGTTGTTGTTGTTGTTAGGGCTGGGTGATGGGAGGAAGAAGCATCCGAGTTACATTCCAGACATCATGATATATCAGCATATCATGGTATTTAGCTGCTGATATACCACAATGTTGAATACTAGATATCGGCTAGCCCTGTTTACAATTATGAAAGCTGCACAGAAAGCATGCAGCCATATCACTCACCTTGTGGTAGTTATTGGCCCCAGCTTGCAAGAGCAATTGCTGCGTGGCAATCATCTTTTTACGCCTCCTGCTCTCTTCCTTGACACCCTTCAGCTCTTCTGCTTGCTTATCCCAGTCCTGCTTGACGCGTTTGAGGTCTTCCAGGGTCGCTTGGTGTTGCTCTTCCTGAAGGGCCAGGCTCATGCTCAAGTACTCCTGAGAGTGCAGCAGGTACTCGATGGTCAGCTGGGCCATCTTGAAGACCTTCAAGAGCACAGGGTCAACTGGCTGCTGACAGTAGGGGCACTTTTCTGCATCAAGGTTGCAAAAGGTGACGCTGTTGATGTTCTCCTGCAGAGTGGCAAGGTCCAGCTCGCGAGCCACCCGCTCCACATCGATGGCGCTGAACCGCCTCCAGTCAATCGCGTCTCGCCGCAACTGGAATTTAAAGGCGGGGACCAGGCTCGGACCGGCGAGCATGCTGCCCAAGAGATGGCTGCTGCTTGGGAAGTTCATAGGAAATGTAGAGCTTGGCATACCTGTCCAATAATGACGGTGTGCAGACAGTTGTGGTGGGTAGTAAATATTAGCAGCGAAAGGCTGGGCAATGGAAAGGATACAAGATGAATTAGGGCTGGAACAAAATGGGAGCTGATACGAGTACACCTGTGTACTTGAAGCAGACCCAAAACATGTACGAATGTAAGAAGAGCCTGCTGAATCCGGCTAATGGCCCATCTAGTTCACATCCTATTCTCAGTAGCCAAGCAGATCCCCATGGGAATCTCTCAAGCAGGACCTGAACACAAGAACCCTCTTCACTCCTTTGGTTCCCAGCAATAGCTATCCAGAAGCATTACTGCTTCTGACCCTGGAGGCAGAGCACAGCCATCATGGCTGATAGCGACTGGTAGTCTATGTCTAATGCTCTTTTAAAACCATTCTAGTTGGTCGCCATCACTGCCTCCTGATGGAGGGAGTTCCATAGTTTAACTATGTTCTGCATAAATAAGTTCTTCCTTTTATCCATCCCAAATTATCCAACATCCTGATTCATTGGATGTTTGTGAGTTCTAGCATTATGCTAGAAGGGAAAACGACCTTTTCCCTATCCACTTTCTCCATGCCATTGATTTCTATCATGTCACCTCTTCCCTGCCCTTCATCTAGACCAGCGATTCTCAACCTGTGGGTCCCCAGATGTTGTTGGACTACAACTTCCATTATCCCTAGCTAGCAAGGCCAGAGCTCAGGGATGATGGGAGTTGTAGTCCAACAACATCTGGGGACCCACAGGTTGAGAACCGCTGGTCTAGACTAAAAAGTCCCAAAATGGGGCAACCTTTCCTGATAGCAAAGCTGCTCCATCCTCTTGATCATTTTGGCTGCCCTTTTCTGTGTAGCCTGCAAAACTGATTTCCTTTTATATTATTCTATTCAATCCTCGGGCACATGGGAGAACTCAGTCGGTGGAGCAGGAGACCCTGAATCTCAGGGTCATGGATTCAAGCTCCATGTTGGACAAAAGATTCCTGCATTGGGGGTTGGGCTAGATGACCCTCATGGTGCCCTCCAACTCTACAATTCTATGTTTCTATATCACTTTACTTATTACCATTCTAGATCGTTAAACAACTACAGATTAGAAACAACTACTAAGGTTTCAAATAATGAAGAAAATAGCAAGATGAATAGGTGAGCAAATCAAGGTGACTGCTGTTTCTAGCTGAAATGTTTGATTCATTCGCTATTAAATTCAACGTTGGCTCTCAATATAGGCTTATCAAGAATACAGGCAAGGGTTCCAGCTTCCATATAAAAAACACTCCTGTACTTATGTACTCAAACAACTATAATTTGAGTTGTGTTGATTCCTACTCAAATAGAAAATGCACGAGAGTCACTGAGCTTTCAGCTTTGAGGACTGAAAAAATGAGGACATCTAATATGGTACTCTTATTATAACAATTTGCTTTCAACATTTAATTGCCACAATTATAAAACCGCTTACAATGTAATCCTAGACATGCTTATTCAAAAGAAAGTTCTATTATGCTCAATGGGATTTACTTCCAGGAATGTGTGCATAGGATAGTAGCCTCTAGGGGAAAGTACTGTAAAATGATACATACCATTTTTTCCAGTATAGAAATGCTGTTCTGATCTATCTGGACCCCTTGCTTATTCATAACAGACAGTTGTGTTGTGCAACGGTGTGTTACTAGGTGTGTCCTGGCATGATGGTAACAGGACTCCAAAGTTTCCCTCACAGTAGCACAAATATACCATAGCTAAGCAGCACGCTCCAAGTGGTTAAATATTCATTCTTGGCTTTGTATGTATTTGTTTGCAGCTCCAGTATGAGCAAACAAGGATCACAATGAACAACTAGGTGATAACATGTGTTCTCATCTGCCAGCAAAGCTGCTCTGCATTCTACACAGGACAAACAGGCCAGTCTAAATATGAAAGACTAAATGGACACCAATCTGACATCTAAAGTGGCAATATTCAAAAACCAGTGGTGGGACAGTTCAACCTACCAGAATGCTCTATAAATTACCTTAAAGTAGCCATCCTGCAGCAAGGGAAATTCAAAGGGAGATTGCAATATGAAACCACTGAATTGAATGAAAGGGTTCGATGCTATCACTTGTGGGCTGAACCGAGACAAAGGACATTTGGCATATTAGCGATGTTAACTGCTTTACAAAGCATGGTGCCTGTGCCGTCAATAACTATTTGTGAAGTCCCACGGTTAAATATGGAATTATTACTCTCTGTACTTTTCCGCTTTTCATTTCCCTCAGACTTCACTTTTAACAGTTTCCCTCTACCTGCCCCACCCCCCCATACCAAAACCTCAGGATAACACTTCATGCATCTGATGAAGTGGACTGTAGTTCACAAAAAGCAAGTGGCATAATAAATGTGTTAGTCTTTTAGGTGCCATACGACTCCTGGGGCGTGTACAGCCTGCATAATAATGTGCATTCAGTGCTGGATGCAAGTGCCTTTTAGGGGTGCTGTACACACAATGTCCTCCCCATGCTGCCCCAGTGTCCCACACTATTTGCCCACCTGAAGCACATTCTGCTGCAATGGTTATAATCTGCTTTGTGCTGGGAGTGCACTTCTCAAGCACTTGCTATTTACCTGCGCACAGAGAGAGCGCTTTCTCAGGTCACCTCCTGTTGGGGCAGACCTACTGATGTTGCAGGGCTGTTATCACTCCCCTCACCATGTTTAACTTGCCTATGAATGAAAGGGGCAAAATGTACAGGTTGATGTAATCTTCAACCAGGCCCTTGGCTGATTAACATTCTAAAGCCTTTTAAATGTGTGTGTGGGAGGAGGGGGTTGTTGTTTTGTTGTTTCTGTTTTAACTATTTATTTGTGCTTTTATCTTGTATTTCTATGTTGTGAACAACCTTGAGATCTTTTGAGTGGTATAAAAATCTAATAAATATTAATAGACAAATAAATTTTCTTGCAGCTGCTGAAGTCCCAGGGGCCCTGTCAGAAGCAAGGCGGAAGGCCACATTGTAAAACATCATTGGTGGTGCTTAAACAGAATTACAGGAAGCTGCTTAAACAGAATTACAGGAATCTGCCTTATGCTGTCAGACTATCAGTCCATCTCACTCAGTATTGTCCGCATGAGTGTTTCTCAATCTTCAGTTCCCCATAAGTTGTTGGGTTACGGCTCCCATCGTCCCTGATTAAAAGGGCTGAGGGTCTCCAGTTGTTTTTGGACTACAACTCCCATCTTCCCTAGCTAGCAGGACCAGTGGTCAGGGATGATGGGAATTGTCGTTCAAAAACAGCTGGAGATCCAAGTTTGGCAAACACTGGTCTACACAGATTGGCGTGGGTTTCAGACAAGGGTCTTTTTTAGCCCTTCCTGGAGGTGGCAAAGATTGAACCTTCGGCTTTCTGCATGCAGTGCACATGCCCTAACACTGAGTTTCTGCCCTCCCCCTACCTTTTCTCTCACACCATAGAAGAGAATGGCCTTAGTAACATGCCTCTAAGAAGCTAAGTGCTAAGAAGCCCCAATGCCTCCGAAGAGACGGATGCACCGGGCCTTGCTGGCCGCGGAATGTCGAACTCCCCTCCCCCCCCCCCCCCCCGCAAATTTTGGCTAGCAATTTCTACTCAGGCAGTTTCAAAACTGAACAAGGAGCGATGCCTTTTCTCCTCCTCCTCTCCTTTTTTTTTTTTTTTTTTTGGTGGCAGGCTACTTTATAACCAGCATGCCCCAACTCAGCGCCCCTGCTTCCCTTCCCAGTAAACCAACTCCCCTTCCTGCCACGCAGCCCCCAAGTCCTCCCCTTAGCCGCTTCAGATTCTCCAGTAAAGTTTGCAAGGAATCGGCTTTTGGAGAAAAGTTTCCTAGGCAGGCTGCAGGCAGGAGTAGCTTGGTGGACAGCGAGGGAGGAGCTACTATGTAGATTTAGTTCGCTTGGTCAGCTCAGCTCCTTAAGTTTCCAGTCTGGAGGTTGCTGCGAGTGTTTGCAATTTAACAAGCCACTTCATCCGCTGATGTTTTCCGGAGCGGTGGGAACATGCAAGAAGGAAAGAAGGCGAGCAGTGGCTTGAACAAAGCAGAGCTGGTTAGTCCCACCTCTCTGCATTCCTCCTCCTCCCCCTCTTCCCTCCCTCCTTCCCTCCTCCAACTCTTTTGCCACAGAGCTTCACGATGCAACGTTTCAGTTCTTAGAGTACCAAACAAAGCAAATCCTTACCTGTCCCCAGGGCGCATGTTTTGTGGCGTGGGGTTGGGAACGGGGCGCGTGCGAGAGAGAAAGAGAGAGATCTAGAGCAGCCTGGATTTGGAGGCGCAACTCTCTCCGAGCTGGAATCTTCCTTCTCTCCTCCCACCCAGGAAATTCAACACCATCCAGCAAAGCGCTGGTTCCCCACAGCGACGAATCGCCTCGGCCTAAATGCACAACATCAGGCTGAAGCGGGAGAAAGCAGCTCCAGGGCTTTGAGCGCAGAGAGCTGCTCCCTCGAGGATGGGGGGGGGGGGGGAGGAATCGCTGCGAGGCCGTCCCCAAAGCCAAGCCGTTGCTGTAGTAACTTCTAATAACACCCTACCTGATTTCCCTTTCCCTTCTTGTTTGGCTTTGCTAACGCGGAAAGAGGGAGGATCAGGTAATAAAAGTGCATTAGAGCATCGATGCTCAGGGGGTTATTAAGCTGCTGTATGTTTGATAACAAAGCTGCCTCCCCGTGGCTATAATTGTACCCGAACATGTAACTGCAGGTGAGGAGGCTGGGCTCACGGTTGCAATTAAGGACGGGCAAATCTGTCAACATGGGTTTCTCTTAGTTACTCGTTTTTCCAGTCTTCAGTTCAGTTTGGCACTTTCCCACATCAGTTTGCAATGATTATTATTTTTTAAAGTCCTCAAGGTAATTGATCAGCATTTGGGCATGGATTTCTCCTGATAAGACACACTTTTCTATATGATTTTGCCTAATACAGTGGTATCTTGGGTTACATACGCTTCAGGTAACATACACTTCAGGTTACAGACTCCGCTAACCCAGAAACAGTACCTCTGGTTAAGAACTTTGCTTCAGGATGAGAACAGAAATCGTACGGCAGCAGCGGGAGGCCCCATTAGCTAAAGTGGTACCTCAGGTTAAGTACAGTTCCAAGTTAAGAACGGACCTCCAGAACGAATTAAGTACGTAACCAGAGGTACCACTGTATATACATTTTTGCAAGCTAGTTTCCTCTAATGTAAAGCATTTTTCTATGTTATTTTCACTAATATGTGCATAAAAATGCAAGACTACAGCTATAGTTCTATCTCTGGGAGTAAACCCCATTGATCTCAGTTATGGGACTGACCTTGGAATAGATATGTATTGGATTGTGCTGTAAGTTCTCTTTCAATAAGAGTTTTGGTGACATGAAATCAACCAACTTACTTGCATACGTAATACATTTTATCTGGGTTTCTTTTGCTCGGTTCCTCTGGCCATGTCATTTACCCTTGCCCAAACTGCAGTTTGCAAAACCAAACAGAACTTTGCATCTGATCCTTGATGGATTGGGGGCATTCTAGTCTGCTCAATTACTATAAATTGTCTCAAGAGGCAGTAGTTTAAATAGCAACTTGGTTTGCAGTAGGTAAAGCAGAATCATATGCCTGACAAGCAATGGATTATCCACCTCCCCATCCTGTCCTTAAATGAGGCCAGCACATGGTTTCATGATTCTCCATGAATCTTATGGACAAAACGAAATGGCTTTGTCCTTGTCCTTTCAGTGCCCCTTAATAAGTGGTGTATTGAGTACCTGTCAAAGCAAGGAAAGGCCTCTCCCCCCCCCCCACAAAAAAAGTTACTAGGAAAGTTGAAGAGGATAATATATGTAGTTAAGTTCAGAAGTTAGTAGACACCTATTTCTGCATGCAATCAAATTGTCATATAAATATGGTCTATAAATAAGTTACACCATACCAGACAGTTGACTGTAGCTTATCTATTAAAAAGGAGGCCGGAGGGTCAAATGAAGAACAATATATATAAAAATAGCAGGACAAAGACCATCATTCATTATGTCAAGACCAAATATTCCTGCATACATACCGAAGGTTGAAATCCTGTATTATTTGGACATAAGCTCCATTGAATTCAACGGGGCTTACTTCTAAATCAGATATGTACAGGATTGCACTGGAAATCAGTCTTCTTTATTTGTTACAGCTTTATTTATTATATCAACCACAGCATAATGAAAAGCAGATGCAAACAGATGCACAACATAGTATCCATCACCATGACAAACACATAGCATTTTAGCATGATGTGTATCAACAGGGATGTAGACATTGTTTTTAACAAAAATCTGCCTGACTTCAGTGGCAGTAGCAAAAGATAGAATTATGTAGCAAATGACAATTACTATTCCATCTATAGCCATTTATTTTATTATTTATTCAGCTATTATGGAGTTTCCCCCAGGTGGCATTGCTGCCAAACCATGGCATTCTAATCTCTCTCAAGTTATATTCCCATTATGAGGAATGGATGAAGGAGTTGGGTATGCTTTGCTTGGATAAGAGGAGACTGAGAGGAAATATTATAGCCTTCTTCAAACATCTTAAGGCCTATGACATGGAAGATGGAGCAAGTCCCCCCTCCCACCCGCTCTGGAGGGTAGGAGTCAAACCAATGGATTTAAGTTACAAGAAAGAAGATTCTGCCTCAACTTCAAAAATAACTTGTTGATGGTAAGAACTGTTCAACAGTGGAAGGGACACCCTCAGAGCAGTGACGGAAGAACCCTCTCCGGCACCCAGGGCAGGACGCCGAGGGGCGGGGCGAACCGCCCAGTGATGCACATGTGAAGTCCGTATGGACTGTGCATGTGCAGCATCCCGTATGGAGTGTGTACACTGCTTGCAACGACTGTATGGGCTGCCGCTTGCACAACGACCATACGGGCTGCCACGTGAGTGGCATCCCATACTGAGTGTGCATGTGGGGCATCTCGTATGGAGTGTGCATGTACGGCAGCCCATAATGTCGCCATGCGAGAGGCAGCCTGTACGGACGCTGCACGAGTGGCACCCATACTGACTGTGCATGCCCTCGGCCACTCTACAGCTGGGGGGAGGCAGGGGTCATCTTGTCACCCCCTCCAGAGTGGCACCCAGGGTGACCTGCCCCCTCCGCCCCCCACTTCATACGCCCCTGCCTCAGAGAGTGGTGAACGCTACTTCTTTGGAGGTTTTCAAGCAGAGGTTGGATGGCTATGTGTCAGGGATGCTTTAGATGAAATTCTTTGAGATGCTTTTCATTCAGGGCCCTTTCCAAGTCTGCAATTCTCTGATTTCCATCCCCCCTGAGAATATTAAAAATCATCTTGCAGTGGAAGGTGATCTGCTTGGGAGTCCAAGGTTCCTAAATTATACGCCTAATAGGATAAGTATTGCATATGGTAAAATATCCTCCTTTTGCTTTACCACAATGGGCTAGTTTTATTTTGAGACATCTGTTTGCTTCCTTGTGCAGCTTGAATAAGACTCTGGTAAGTAGTAGGGCAATGTGTTCTGAACAGGTTTTCCACCAGGGCATTGCTCCCAATGATCACATTTCTCTTCTCTTTCCTGTTCATGAAGTTCCACAGGTGCAAAGCGTAGGACTCATTGAAGTCTGGCTTTGAATCCCACACTTCATAGTACTTATGCCACAGTGTGTAGGGGATGGGATAGAAGCGCTGGGGGTGCAAGAAGGAAATGTTGTGACATGTCTGATCCTCCACATTATTGAAATCTGTGAGGTTGCACAGCCTCTTTAGCACCCTTGTGATTAAGTGAGGTCCCTGATTTCCCCAGATGGCTCCGTTGTAGTGCTGAACAAAATCTACCATGCAGTCCCAGAGGAACCAGTGATGACGCTGAAAACCAAGGATCCCATTGCTGGAGAACTGGGAAGACTGGGCTGCCAAGAAGTTGGCCACTGGGATGGGTCGGATGGAAATGACATCTGTGTCCATATAAATCCCACCATATTTCCACACCATTGCAAGCCTGATTGCATCAGAGATAATATAGACCCAGTTCTTCTCCTGTGTTGCATTCACCTGCAGGGTTAAAAATGGACACAGAATCAAGGGACAGCTCCTAGCTCCTAAGACATACTCCTTACTTCTTCCTTTCAATGCCTGCAATATTCCCACTACTGGAAGTTCAGGAATGCTTAGCCCTGTGGAGCAGCTCAGGTGTCACATGTATGTGATCCTAGGTTCAAATTCTGGATGTGACTTCCCACTAGAAAAGACCTCACCTCTATGCTGGCATATCTGAGAAAGTGTAGGGCCTGAACGTATCAGTGGGTTCACTGCATCAATCAGTATCTCAGCTCCTACAGAGACCGCTTAACCTGTGGGTGGGAGCAGAGCCCAGTGGTAGACCACAGACATCATGTTTTGCCTGTTGAACACCCCAGGTTTAATTCCCACTATATCCAGTTCAAATGATCAGGTAGGTGATGAGCAAAACTTCTGCCTGAGACCCTGGAGAACTGCTGCCATTCAAACAATACTGAGCTGCATTGGCATATATTTAGTGTAAAAGGAAAACATCAATTTTTAACATGCTGAATAGTACTACACTGGTACCTCTGGTTACAAACTTGATTTGTTCCGGAGGTCCGTTCTTAACCTGAAACTGTTCTTAACCTGTGGTACCACTTTAGCTAATGGGGCCTCCCACTGCCGCTGCACCGCCACCACGCGATTTCTGTTCTCATCCTGAAGCAAAGTTCTTAACCTGAGGTACTATTTCTGGGTTAGCGAAGTCTGTAACCTGAAGCATCTGTAACCCGAGGTACCACTGTAGCCAGTTTATTCAGAATTTCTGGAAAACAGAAATTGTGAATTTGAAACTCTGAAGCCCAATGCAAGTGTAACATATGATGGTGTGTTCTTTTTCATCATATTGACTCTCTCTTCTGAATTCTCCCCACTACCTGGGCTGATTGCCATGTATGGTGATTACTAATACGGTAAAATGATACCAAAGGATATAATAAAACATGCTTTGAAGTTGCATCTTCACCAAACATTACTAAATTTAAGCATACAATGACATTTCAGTGTCTTGGTAGGAAAAGGCAGTTAACAATTTCTTTTCCTTTGCACTGATAAAGCCACCAGTAAACAGTTTGTATTTTTTTAAAAAGGAGATTGATATTTGTCACCAAAAATATTTTTCAACTAACTTTGCAATTAATGTATCCCACCAGAAAATCTTTCTCTCTCACCTGATGGTACCACAGGAACAGAGGTGTGTCCTGGAACAAAATGTCCATCTCCAGGGGGAAAAGGAAAACATTCTTCATAGCCGATAAGAAAGACAGCGAAGGGGAAGTCAACTTGAAATCTATCATTGTGCTATTGTTCAGTCCTTGCATAAAAAAAATGATGGGTCTGTCCGAATAGATTCTAGCAGCAGATTCCACAGAGCATAAAACCAGTGGTGGAGGCTGCAGATGATCAGTTGTCTCCAGAAAGATGATACTTCTCCCCTGGGAGAGGACATCTTGGGGTATCACAAGTTGTTTAGCAACAGGTTTGCAGGAAAAGAAGCAACCAGGTTCTAGGGAGAACTCATACAATATCCCAAATGCAAGCAAAAAGAAGATACATAGGTACATCTGGCTCTCCTTCAGCATGTTGACCGATTCTCCAACTTTTGATCTTAATAAAAACATAATAAATATTAGTCGTACTCTTCTTCACACACACACACACACACACACACACACACACACACTTGTTGCACTCTTGCTTTTCAAAACCTTAACAATAGGTGATCACCATCCTTCTCAGCAGAAGGTTGTGCCCTATTAACAGATTCTGTAGGGTTGCAATGGAGATGTGGGATGAGGAGCCTTGTTTACAGCATGAATGAATTCTTTCAGTCTCCTAGAAAAATATATGGTTAAAAAGAATGGTTCAAGCAGGGGTGTGAAAGCTGTGGCCCTCCAAATGTTGTTGGACTCTTGCCAGCCTCAGTCAAACATGGCCAATGGCCAGGAATGAAGGATGTTGTAATCCGGCAGCATCTGAAGGCCCCCAGCTTCATCAACCCTGGGTTAGTGGTTGACAATACAATCTGATATGTCTCATTATTTTCAGTGGAGCTTACTCCCAAGTAAGTGTATATAAGATTGCAGCTTGCATTTGGGGGGATTTTCCTTTCCTTTCCTTTCCCATCCCATCCCATCCAATTTCTAAGGGTGCAAAGCCACTCACTATACATGCAGACCATGGCAAAAGATCTGAAATCCAGCAAAAATCCTGGAAAAGACCTGCAAATTCTTGGGAGATAATTAGCAGGATGCAGCAGCGTTATTCATGGTAAAATTCAAAAAATAAATATAGATGTCCTCTTACCACCATTTCCTAGATTCCCTTACCTGCCTAAGGGGATTCTTTTCCTGGGCCACTTAAAGAACCCTCCTCATGTTGCTGAGTAGACTCCATTGCTACTGCTGAATTCAGTGTTCCCAGTGGGGCTGCATTCAGAAAATGAACCAAAGTCTGAATTGATTCCCCTCCCAAGCACCAGGCTTTTTCTTCTGTTGCAGACAGGATGCTGATGGGATAAAATTATTTACGGGAGCTCATTCTTCTCTATCGGTGATTAGTGTCTCTGTCCTAATATGGAAGCAGAAATGAGGTGAATAGAAAGCCCATGTCAGGTCTCTGCTGCAGCAATATCAGAGATGGATGGCAGATGAATAAAATTATTTCGTAATTGTTCAAAGTTAGAAAGAAAAACAAAATGCCGTCCTCCAATTTTGGGAAGGTAATACAGTTTTCAGGAGAAAATGAATGTCCCTTCTTCCCAAACTCTGATGTGCTGAGATTGTGTCAGCCAGCTTGCTTGTGCGGCTATTTTGAGACTGTCCTGAACGAGCCATAGATCATCATGAGCCCAATGTCTTCAACAGATGCCCTACAGTACTTTAGGCCAGCTGTGTCTGCAGGAGACTTCAGGAAAGGTAGCAGCTGGGATTCATATAGGTTAGCATCTTGGGTGTTGCTCCATGTCTTCAGCCTCAGCTCCTCAGAAACTCAAAACTTTATTGAATTCAGTTGCAATCTCTCCAAACATGTCTGACTGATTAAAAAAAATAAAATTCAAAAGGTAGCACCCTCTCTATGTTGGTACCTTGGAACACCCTCTAGTTTGCAAAAGACAAGGAATGGCTTTTCTGTCTTTCCCACAACATCCATCTTTTCCATCCAGAAGATCATTTTTGCCGTCAAAGGGGTTGGAACTGATTAAGCACTGCTCCTTCTGCAGAGAAGATCTATTTATCATTGCAAGACAAGTGGCTGAGTGGAGTTTGCAAAGCTCTCCTCAGCCAAGATGCTGATCTCAGTGCTGGCTGCTTAATAAATGTTATCCACTCCTTCTCAGCTTTGCCTATCACAGTAGAAACTTTCAGCTGCGATGCTTCAGCCAACAGCACTGGAGTCGTTTCAAGCGATGAGCTGTCGGAAGAAGGCTGAAGACTCTAAACAGCATGAATAATTTAATATTCTCGGAAGCATCTGATTGTCATTAAAGCATCATTTTGGGGAAGGAAAGGCCTGTTCAAAAGGTGTGTCAGGGTAATTTTGCAGATTAATCTCTTTTCAGTGAATATTCACTACTCTGCTATACTCAAAATCAGGATGCTAAAGAGAAGTGAGATAAATTATCATTTTCTTCCAGTGCATATTTGCATGTGCTTCTTTTACTCTCTTTTAGGGCGTGTGGGATGTTGTCTTAAGGAAAACATGCTTGGAACCATCATTGCCAGTTTTTAGGTGCCTGGGTTTTTGCCCAGACTTTTGGTCATTCACTTGGAATGTAGTGCCGTAAGGCTTTTGACCTGTTTCGTGGAGTTCATTATTCTTATTATAATTATTGTTGATGGAGAGCATTTTGAAATATTGTTCTGTTATATTTCTTCTGTAGGTATGGTTTTTAAATGATTGCCAAACTGTGTGGTATTTTATGGATTCGTAAATCACTTTGAGACATTTTCTTGTGGAATATGATGCAGAAATGTAATATCAGGGATGTGAAACCTATGGTTTTCCAGATGTTGCTGGACTCAGACATTGACATGGATGCGACAGAAAAGGAACTTATTTCCATTTATGGTGGAAGTGCTCACACTTATAAGCATTTTGGATAGTGAGACATACAGAAATGGGGGAAGAATACTGCAAAAATCAATTCATTGTACTCCAGAGCTTTTTTTTGGGGGGGGGGGGAGGGGAAATCAAGGATTAAACAAGGATATTTTATCTGTTAATATTTTTATTAATTGCCACTAGTCCTTCTAATTGGAAGGAATTAGAAAATCTGTCTATACAATCTTCGTATAAGAACGTCTTGTTTATTGAAATCTCTGCAAAGATAACATTCAACTTAAAGCTGCAACAGGGTAAAGCAAAACCATTTCAGTATCCCTTTATCATAGACCAAAATATGTGCATCTCTCTGTCAGAAACAGCCAAATCTATATGGACTTCATAATCATGCACACATGGTCATTGTCCAACTTCCTTTTTGTTATCGGTGCAGTTGAGTCATAACCATACCATTTTTAAAATAATAAAAAATAATAATTGAGAGGACATTTGTAATGACACTGCATTACGTGCTCACCTACACCAATGTTTCAGTCGATAAGCTTGGTTATATGTTTACTCTTTTCTTTATATTTGTATTCTTATCTTGAAAATCAATGTGTGTGTGTGTGTGTGTGTGTGTGTGCGTGTGTGTAATTCAAGCCAATTACTTTTCTCTTCAATTTGCTTTATGAAAGCCAGATATGGAAGTACATGTTGCAACATCCTGCCAAACTCTCAAATTTCTCCAACGTGTTCTGTGAAAAAGGATTTCCATTTTTCTGCCTCATTTTTGGGGCATTTCATAATTTCTTTCGTGGGGGTGGGGTCTTGTTCTTCCCTTATCACTGCTAGGTGGCCAAGGGTTCTCTTTCTTATAAGCATGGCTTATAAGCTCTGCAGTCTGCGGGGTCCTTTTATGATACTCAAAGCCATGCCTCTTCACACTCACATGCAGCTTTTTAAGATTATACAATGATCTTACCATTTTACAATAATAATAATAATAATAATAATAATAATAATAATAATAATAATAATAAGGACTGCATTGCAACAATTAATGCAGACCTCCATGTGTTGCCTTTGAAGTAGATAATTTCTGAGAACATGCATGGACACATGATTTGGAGTGCTCAACTACCTTCTTTTGAGCTGACTTGTGTTTTCCACGATGTTCCATTGTACACAACTGAACTTGCACACCATTCTCTTGAATCTGAAGCACATTGTAAAAGAATAGAAGCATAACCACCCAGCCACACCCTACTTACCATTTCCCCCTCTTTCCCCCTCTTTTCTTCCTAACCAAATAATGATAATAATAAAGATAGGAAGCTTTAAACAGAACAGAGCTGAGTAGTTCTATCCTGTTTCCATTTGCTGTTTTTATGTAATCCATCCAATCCACTTGGTTTATTTAAACCAAGGACTTGTACATTGACCACTAATAATGAATCCTAGGTGAATCCCAATTTATTATGCTGTTTTTGCAATGTACAAGAAGACTTGGTCTTTTAAATTATACCATTTATTATTTCTATGATCCTTGTTTATAAAATCTAATAAATCTAATAAATATCTAATAAAATCTAATAAAAACAAAAAACAAAAAACAAAAAAACAAAACTGAGGCACATTGTGTTTTCAGTGCTTCTGAATGCTTAGCTTTGGAGCATACCATGGCTGAAAAGCTTCTCTTTGGTGTTGATTGGGCAGATCTAGGATCTAGAATAGGGACCCTATTGCAGAAACAGCAAAAGGTCTTCAACCTCCTGCGACACTGGACCACTACACCACTGCACAGGATGTCTTCCCCCAGGGCTTAACTGAAGCATGGGAAGCCTGCAGAGTGCAGAACACTGAAGAGATTATAGAATGAAAGAAAAGACACACACACACACACACACACACACACACAAAACCTTTGAGCACCTTGGAAGTGAAGTAAGCATGGAAGAAACCATGAGAATGTAACTGATTCCCCACCCCATCCTCTTTGATCATTTTGTTGTCCCCGAGAGGGGGCAATGACAATAAAGATATTATTATTATTATTATTATTATTATTATTATTATTATTATTATTATTATTATTATATACTCCTACAGAGACTACCTTACACTGCATTTAAAACCAAAATCGCATTTGGATAAAAACTTTCTCAGGTGGCTAGTCCTAGTCTTTATAACCCTATACCTTCTTCCAGAAGGCAGAAGCTGAAAGAGATCATTTCCGGGGTGCGTACTATCCTGCACTATCTTCAGCTTTCTTATGACACCTGGAAGCATAGACTAGCTTACAGCTCCAAAATCTGAACACCTTTTTCTTGGAACATGGCACATATTAACTACAGACCTTGTAGTGCTTAACACCCCTTTGTGGTAGGCATATTTCACGTCTTTGATTATACTGTCTTTTTATGCAACATCAATGTATTACACTAAAGCTGCAATCTGATGCACACTTTCTCATTGGGAGTGAGTCTCAATGAACTCAGTGGGACTTCTCTGTAAGCATAAATAGGATGTTGCTATTTATATATTTGTTTATTCCTACAAGTATTATTTCAGAAAATAAAAGGGTTCCTTCCTTCCATTCTCTGTTGAAAGAGATCAAAACATTTCTGCTTTTGTCACAGCATGCTCAGACCTTTATGCACCCTCTTGAAATGGCCACATTCATTGTCAGAGAATAATGCACTTGCCCTGAGACTCAAGCCACTCAACAGAAAGACCATATTTCTCTCTCTAAAAAATTAAAAAATATTATGTGATGGGTAATCAAAATCCATCTTTTTCCATATTAATAAATATAAACCAAAGTAATTAATTTCCCATCTATATTTCTCATTGTTCTTGTTGTTTAATTTTCGTATGATGCATTTCAAAATAAACGAGAACTTACCAGCAAAACATGGAAAAGCAGAAGATTCTTCAGCAAGCAATGGTTAGACTTGGGTGCACATATATGGTGAAGAAGTTGCAGGAGAACTTTTCATATCCAGGACATGCGCCACTGTTTCTGACTTCTAATGCAGCAACCCCAGAGGTGATATTTGCACATTACTTGCCCTGAGATAGGCAGAGGAAACAAATGCTTTTTTTAAAGAAGGAAAAAATCGTACAGGTAGGGAAGAAATAAAACTGCCAAGACATGTACAGTGTAGTAATAAGAGCTTGCCAGCAGAAAGCAGCAGACAAACACTTTGGAATGATAATAAGAACATAATAAAGTAGCAATGTACTGGGAATAGCATAAAGGCTCAGGTGGAACAACACAATCTGCAAGATTAACATATAAAAGATAGCTCATTTTCTTCAGTGTTCTGGAGTGGGTGCTTAGATACAGTAGGTTGAATCCAGACCAAGCAGGTGGTGTTTTGTTACCACTAAAATCAATGGGACTTAAGTTATTCATGAATAACTCTTTATATTGATTTCAATAGGACTTGTGCACGTTACAGTGCAATCTAACAATATTTGCTCAGGTCCTATTGAATCCAATGGGTCTAATTTCCAGGTAAGTGGGGTTAGGATTGCAGCCTTAGTGTGGATCCAACCCAGTATACACATGTTATCTACTCATCACCAATCCTCTGCTGAACGCATTGTGAAGGAGAGATTCTTTAATGTAACTCCTTTCTCAGCCTCCTTGGAGGGTGATGCTGTGGTGCTCAGAAAAGGATATATTATATACAGTGATACATCGGGTTACATACGCTTCAGGTTACATCCGCTTCAGGTTACAGACTCCGCTAACCCACAAATATTACCTCGGGTTAAGAACTTTGCTTCAGGATGAGAACAGAAATTGTGCAGCGGTGGGGCCCGGCAGCAGGAGGCCCCATTAGCTAAAGTGGTGCTTCAGGTTAAGAATAGTTTCAGGTTAAGAACAGACCTCCGGAATGAATTAAATTCTTAACCCGAGGTACCACTGTACTGAACTCGCCATTTCTTTCACTGGATGCTGTCAATGGGGGCGGGGACGAGAGGAAAATATTTCAATGGGAGGGGGGAGGACATAACCCAACTGCACTAGAAACAATAGGTATCTGTGGCATGTCTCTTGGAATTATTCCACCAGGTGCCTCCATGTCAAGAGATCTCACAATGATATATGCAGCTTTCTTATAGACCATCTTTTGAACCAAGGTTAAACTGCTGGATAGTTGCTGGTCACAGGGAGGATCTACTAGCAAGATTCATGGATTGGACGACCCATTCTTCTGAAACATATTCACTGTGGACGTCTATGTGCAACACACATGGCCACTGGGGGCATAACTTATGAAGGGGGCTAGAGTGTATCAATGATCTTGTGGGTTTCCCTAGTTAGATTGCTGGAATGAGAGGCCTAGTTTCAAATCCCTCATCAGGCATGAACTCCTTGGGTGATATTGGGCAAGTCACTGCCTTAATTGCTTTGATAATTTTCAAAAGCAATTTCTTTCCTCATTAATTGTCGGAGAACACTTTACCAAAAGGTGGGAGGATTTTTAATTTTTTTGACACAGAACTAATTATATCAAATAATGGCAAGCTTGTTGTGGTGTCAAGCAAGCCAAATGCAGCATAATACAACCCTCATCTTCCTGTGTGTAAGAGAGGCTCAGATACCAATTTACGTGGCCTGTTGAGACATCATTACCAGCCCACAAGCTTGCCATGTGATAAGATTTCTTCCATTCACAGGTAATCCATTCATATTGCAACAAAGCTCTTTCCATTAAATCTTATCTTTGCTGTGATAACCAATTAAATAACCAAGCATGTGCACTTAATGGTTATGTTATTTACAAGCATTAGATGGCAAACATAACAGTAAGAAATGGTGCCTAGCCTTCTAAGAAGTGAGACCCGTAACCCAATTTTGCCTTACAGACTCTGCATGTTCAGGAGCCAGGCAACTCCCACTTCTCCCTTCATCCTCATTTTCTCTCTGTCCTCTCTGGGTTGTTTTGGCTCCCCCGAGCTTTCTGATACCTCTGTCTTGTGCACAGATGGTGCCATTTTGGCTACATAAGATTTGGCACTTGGAGAATGAGTTATTTGTACATAGTGGTAGTTATTGCTCTTTAGGACTCACAGGGCAGAAGGCAGGTAGACCAATAGTAGGTGAAGCCAGAGCCAACGAGAGCCAGAGCCAACTCACTCTAGTTTTGTCTCCATCTTACTTGTTCCTCTTCTTCTGCAAGAGCAAAACTGAGGCTGAAGAGGAGGAAGGTGACCTGCAGTGCTATTCCCTGAACTGGTGGTAAGAAGGAAAGGAGGTACGAGGCAACCCTGTGCTAGAATAGGTAGTGGTGGTTTTCTAGGAGTGAGCAGGCTCTCACATCCTGATAATTCAGCCTGTATATCCCACATTCTTCCACCCTGATACCTACAAAGCTCTATTTCAAAGCATATTTTGGTCAAAATTTCACAGTAGTGAGAAGGTTCCAGTGGCATGTGGTCAGTGGCCTAGGGGGACTAGGCTAGTTCCCAAAATGTTCCTGGTAAATTAGAGTATTAAAGTATGGAGGCACCTCCTTCCCAAAGCCAAGGAAGCTTCTGTCCAGCTTAGGGAGGGAGGTGCAATGCTCACACATGCAACGTCAACAGACTGCCCCGATTGCCTTGGTGCCCCTGGCCCTAACTGTTCCTCTATTTAAAAATATTACGGCACACCACTGAGGAGCAGAGTCATTTTAGGAGCAGAGCCAAGATGAATGGGGTGGATCGGGGCTAGAGCCAGAGCAAATCTTGGTGACATGACTTATGGGTGAAATCTGATAGAAGTTGCTGGATCATGTGTGCTGCCTGTCAGAATCTGAAGTTTACTGGCTTCTCAGAACCCAGTGCTGTCTATCTGACAGAACAGTTTACTGGCCAGACTAGTAAAGTTGGCAACCTTGCACTATCCAGGATGCTGCAGTATTGGGACCTGACTGAAGCTAAATAAATCTGCTTTTATTCAGATGTTGGCCACTGTATAGGTAGGTAGTGGGTGTTTTCTGGAAGAGAGCTGGCTGAAACATCATGTGTTGTAGAATATTTCCATGTTTGCTTTCAACATGAGACAGATCCTGTTGCAAAAAAACACCTAAAGGATGTAGGACTTCTTAACGCAGCCAAGCATAACAGGGCAAACATATACTATGATATGATATCTAGAAGTTTTACGCCTAATGGATAAATAATAATGGCACAGGGATTATGCAACAACAGTTCAGTTAATATTATATGTTACAAATATTGTATTAAGAGGTGTGGCATAGATCGGGCATCATTATTCCCCATAACATGTTTGTAATGTGAACCTCTCTACATAATCAAGAAAAGAGGCAGATTGATTCTTCCCAACTCTGGCTAAGAAAAAGACAGAAGAATAAATTGACACCAAGCACATTATTGTCCTATAGGTAAAGGTAAAGGTACCCCTGCCCGTACGGGCCAGTCTTGACAGACTCTAGGGTTGTGCGCCCATCTCACTTAAGAGGCCGGGGGCCAGCGCTGTCCGCAGACACTTCCGGGTCACGTGGCCAGCCTGACAAGCTGCATCTGGCGAGCCAGCGCAGCACACGGAAATGCCGTTTACCTTCCCGCCAGTAAGCGGTCCCTATTTATCTACTTGCACCCAGGGGTGCTTTCAAACTGCTAGGTTGGCAGGCGCTGGGACCGAGCAACGGGAGCGCACCCCGCCGCGGGGATTCGAACCGCCGACCTTTCGATCGGCAAGCCCTAGGCGCTGAGGCTTTTACCCACAGCGCCACCCGCGTCCCCATTTTTATTGTCCTATACACAGAGATAAATAGAAGGGCAGGAGGAAACATGGGACATCATATTGGTACAATGCATGCTAAGATCTCCAGTGAAGATCGTATGTAGTTCGTTAATGCATACCTATACAATTTATAACATTGCATGTGCTGTGCTTAATCTGCCTCTGTTTTTACACTCCAGACAGGAAGCAAAACCAGGATGTTTATAGCGCCCAGGACAGCCTGCCCATACATGGGTATTGTGCTGTATTTGGCTTGGCATATCACAAACTGAGCAGGCCTCCAGTGATGGGTAAGGTACAGTGTGTGTGTGTGTGTGTGTGTGGAAAATTACACTCCCAAATCATTACACACCAGAAGACCTTGATAGGTTATGAGCTTTATCCACACTCTGAGATACATTATAATGACAGGCTCTCTCTAGTCGGCAGCTTCTTCCAATCCTGAGATCACTTTGGTAAGATGCCGGTGCTGTAGAGTTGCATATATGGTTGGATGTAATAGTCCAGGAACTGCCACACAGGCCGCTGATATGCCTCTGTCACTGTGTGATTGGAAAGGCAGGCGGTGAGGATGAAGACAGTGACTAGCAGGACGGTCAAGACAATCACCAGCAGGACACCAGCAAAGTGCCACAAGCCTATCAAGACCCAGGTGATCTTTGTCCTGTGAAATAAGAAAAGAGAGGCCTGCAGTTTATAAAGACAAGGCAGGGTGACATTGTCCTCCCTTGGTCCCAAGTGACAATCTGTTGATGGGGCAAAATGAGCACATAAGCAGCTTCCGAAAGGTTGTCACTCAGACCAGAGAGAACTTTGGGCTTTTAATGAAGGAGAATTGACTCCAAGGGTTTTTAGGAAGTGACACTAAAAGCACCCTTGTGGGGCCCTTTCGTATTATCTGAGCACATTATGATTGCTGGTTTTGTAATGCGTTTAACTGGAAGAAATCCATTTTGGCTGAAAATGAAGATACATTCAAGCCAATCAAGGTTGACATTGCATTCCAATTACAGATGAGGAAAATGCAACACAAACACCATTATTTAAACAGCTAATACCACAATAGCCTAAGAGGCAATGGACCATTCAATTCCTTCCTATCTGTATGGTTCCATGGCTAGTATGTTTGACTTGAATGTGACAGAATCCTGTTCAAATCCCTACAACAATAAAGCTCTTTGAAATGGTTTAGACCAAGTCAGTATTCTGTACCCAAGCCTTCTTCACTGGAAGCTGGAAATGATAATTGTTAAGTACTTCAGAACACGCTTCAGAGATTATGAACAATATGCTTTGCTGCTTCACCCATCCCTGTACCTTCCATGCCCAGTTACATGCCTGCTTGTACACATCTCCTTTTAGTTTGACAGTGTCTCCCTTTTTACCTTGAATGGGCCTGATTTGTAGAAGATGCTAAATAGCATGCCTAGGAAAACCAGGTGGACAGGGCTGGTCACACCTAATAATACCTTCCATGTACCTTGCTCATTTGTTGTACCTATTAATTGTCAGGAGCTCATCCTACACTTGAGTAGGACCCTGGTAGAGACACATGCCTGACTGGCATGTTCTCTCCCTCCACACATGCCTGACTGGCATGTTCTCTCCCTCCTGGTCTTTCTTTCTTTCTTTCTTTTTTAAATGATATTTAAACACTACAGACAAAAAAAAGAAAAAGAAAAGGAAAAGAACAATACAAATACAGTACAAAAACACTACATAACACCAACATATTAAACTTAACAAAACAAAAACAAACAAAAACAGTTTAAAAACACCTCAAACATTTTCAATATCTTATCTTTCATTCGCTTATTTCCAACAACCTCCTCACACCTCCCTTTTTGTATTCCACTTCTATTAATTGTTTCAGCAATTCCTTTCCATCTTCCTCTATTTTCTATCCTATAATTATCTTAACACATTCTTGCCTTATTTTTTTCTTTATAACATTTCTACTAAAGCCATATAACTTCATTCCAACATTTTTCTAACATTCATTAATTTTACAATATTTCTATAAATAGTCTTTAAACTTTTTCCAGTCTTCTTCCACCGACTCTTCTCCCTGGTCTCGGATCTTGCCAGTCATTTCTGCCAATTCCATATACAGTGGTGCCCCACAAGACAAATGCCTCGCAGGATGAAAAACCCACTAGACGAAAGGGTTTTCCGTTTTTGAGTTGCTTCGCAAGACGATTTTCCCTATGGGCTTGCTTCGCAAGACGGAAACGTCTTGCGAGTCTTGCGATTTTTTTCGCTCCCCCCTTTTTCTAAGCCACTAAGCCGCTAATAGCCTTTTAACCGCTAAGCCGCTAAGCCTTTAATAGCCGCTAAGCCGCTAAACCGCTAATAGTGCTAATCCGCTAAGCCGCTAATAGTGTTGCTTCGCAAGACGAAAAAACCGCTAGACAAAGAGACTCGCGGAATGGATTATTTTCGTCTTGCGAAGCACCACTGTAGTCCATCAACTTCATCTGCCATCATCCAATACTTCAGTGCTTTCAAGAAGCAGCCATTCTCTCAGCCAGCAAAAAGCAGATGGTTCAGAACAAAGTTTAAGGGTCTGGCAGGGCAAGTCCACCTCCTTCTTTGGCATCCGTCAATATCTTAAATTTTACTTGAGGCTTCCTGCCCTGCCAAACAAATCTAGAGACATCCCTCTGCCACCTCCTGAAACAATCCATCCCATCCAAAGCTTGCAATGTTTGAAACAAAAGCAACATCCCCGGCAACACAGCAACCCTCATCCCCACCACAGCAACTCAGCCCAACAATAACAACTTCAGATTTGTCCATATTTCCCAATACCCCTTCTCTTCAATCCAACGTCCTTCACAGTTATCCTTATATAGATTCACATTTTTGGCGGTCATATTAACCCCCAAATACCTCTCTTTCTCAACCAATGTTAGTTCTGTCTCCTCCTGAGACTCTGTCAAGCTTTCCTTTTCCAATTCAGGTAGGGCTCTGGTCCTCAAATTTGTCTGTTTTTCTTTAGGTTCAATCATAACAAATGTCAGCTTATGTTCATCAAGTTGTCTTTGAATGGATGGGACTCTCTCTCTCTCCAGTTGTATTGCTTTACATTCAGCAGCAAGGGTTTTCTCCCTGACTTCATCCGCAGTTTGCCGTATCAAAGTAGATTCCTGTATCAATTTCTGGATGGTTTCTGTATTGGTGTTCACCTTTTGTCCCAGATTATTTAAACTTTCTACAATTAAGTCGATTTTAATATTTGCAGCATCCACTTTCACATTTATCACGTCTGTTTTCTTGTGAAGCTGTTCCAGCGAATCATTTATTTTCACTAATGCGACCGCTAAGGCCTCTTCTGTCGACAATCCGTCTGTTTTTTCCTTTCCATTTGCCATAACACTTAAGAGATTCAAGGTCAATCCCAGAGTCTCACAATTTTTTATCTTGCAGCTGGAAATTCCCCTAGCCCAGCTCCTGTAAGGCAACCAATTTCAAAAGCTTCCACTAGGGGAAACAGTTTCTATTTGTATTAGTCAGTAAAGTCCTCTTTTAAACACAGTTCCAATAATCCAAAGTTAGTTTCAGTTTTCAGTTACTTTTACTCCTTTTTTTAAAAAAAACAACAGCCGGAGACAGTAGAAACAATGTATTCTCTTGTTTAGCTACCTGTCAATGAACGTTCTAAACGCTGTCAATGAACATTCCAAAAGACATCAATCCTGCTAGCAGCCCGTTTCCAGGGTCAGAGCGGCAGTATTTTAACTCTCTTGACTCTCTCCTACAGGCATATTCAGTCCACCACTTCCCCCCCTCTTCTCCTGTCTCCGGGGGGGGGGGGTTGTTTAATGTTCTTTGCCGATGGAGATTTAGTCTTTTACAAAAGGCTTTCCAAGACTTCAGCTTGCAGCCTCATTGCTTCAGTTTATTTACAAAAGGGGGAGGTGGACTTCCTGTATTGAACCTCCCCGTTTCGATACCAAATTAAACGTTTAAAAATCCAATTCTCCCACTTCAGCTCTACTCACGGGTAATTACTTTGGAGTCAAATTGTCCACAGGAAAAAGTCAGTGCTCTCCGGCAACAGCTATGCGGCTTCACTCCGTGGAAGAAGCAGACGATTCGAAGCACCGCGCCGCTCACCCCACGTCGCTCCGGATCCCCGAAACTGGGTTTCCCCGCGAGTAGGGGAGGCGCAAAAGGTGCCCGCCGAATCCCACGTTCACAGGCTTCTCCCACCTGTGATTTTTATGGGTCTCCGCCTTCGCCGTGGCGGTACACACCCAAATTCCCACGGGGCGAATTCCTCCCGATCAGAGGAATTCCGCCATTCCGGAGGCACCAACCCGGAAGTCCCCTCCTGGTCTTTCATTCAGGAGCTTCAAAAGCTTTCTTCAGCCCGAACATCACAGCGACCGATGCCAACAAACACCAGCACACTTAGGGATCTGCAGAGTCTTTGCAGCTTGCGTAACAGACCTCAGCAACTCAGCATTTTGGCTAATCTACTTTATTTACATATAAACACACACAGAGCACTGCAACATGGCTCCCTCTCTCTCTAGCATCAGACAACAAAGAGAAAAAGCACAAAGGACAATAGTCCCGCTTCACAGAACACAGTAACACAAACATCCTGTCTCCGTCACTTCCCACTCTGTGGAGTCAAAACATACACCATCATGTGATAGACAACAATCCCATGACTGCAATCATGGAGCAGGAATTCTAACATTAATTACTCCACATCAGAAAAGGGACAGTTTCAATATTAGACAACCATTGGGAAAAACACACATCAGTACTTCTTCCACATATCTTGATGGGTGGAAGGAAGTCATTGTTATTTATTTGCATTGTCTGCATTCATATGTACTTTTCAATGCCCTCTGTTTAGCATCTGGAGTTTCTTCTCTTATTCCTTTTTGCCAGTGGTATTTTCACAGTTTTGTGGTTAATGAAGGTTTCTAAACCTGTATCAGAATCTTGCTGGGTTTGTTAAGTCCTAGCATTGTTTGGAACAGGCAATACTTCCATGGATCAAAGGTAAAACCCACCTCTGGATTCTGGTTATTTTATGGAATTTGATACCATAACCAGTTAATCATAGAGTTATGAAAATCCAAGCAGAAGTCTCACACAGTCTCACCATAAATAATGGGGACCAACTCCCACTTCCCAAAGTAATATGACTATATGAAATATAAGCCAAAGGTTATTGCTGCAAATGTCTGCATTGTTATACATTTATGGGTGCGTGTTTTTAAAAAGTGAGAAGGCGGTGACAAATAGTAAACATTTTCTTCACTAACCTACCACCACAAAGCTGTTTCTTCACAAATTTCTCTTCTCTTCGCATTTTTTCTTCCTGTAGTTAAAAAGAAAGTTGGAAAAAGTTACCCCTCCAACACATATACACTTGTACAGGTAGTAGTAAATGAACAAGGAACTCAAAGCAGTTCATTACTGGGAGTTTTCAAGTTCTAAATTGTGTGACTCTCCAAAGTGAAGTGAGGAAAATGGAACTGGCTAGCCGTGCAATTTCTCTGTTGCTAGAATACCCATGCTGCCAAATTAAAACCACAAACTTCTCCCACCATGCCAGCTGTTGTGAGGCAAGCCCAAGTTTGCACTACAGCAGTTAGAACAGCACCTATGGCTATTTTAACAGCTTGTGATGAGCAATATATAATAAGAACCGCCCTTTCTGAATCAACCCAAAGGCCTATTTAGTCCAGCACTGTGTTTCCTAAAGTGGCCAGTGAGATTCCTTACCACTGTTATTTCTCAGCCACTGGCATTCAGAGACATGCTGCCTCAAATGCTGCAGATAGCATATAACCAGTATGCTAGTAAAACAGCAAAAGTGCCACACCTATGCTTGGGAGGGAGGCATTATTGAAACACAGCACAGAGGCTGAAATTGTGTCACAAACCAACAGCACAATGACAAAACATTCCCTTGGAGTAGTGCTAAGTACCAGATTCAGCGCTTTGCTGCCACTGCAGAGGAGATCGTAAGATCAAGCTGATAAGCCAGAACTTGTAGGACAGTGCATTCCTCTTGGCTTTCTAAGAAGAGAACTACTACAAACCATCAGTGATGTAGAATGTGAGCTTATGATGCATTCATTGGCCACATAGCAGGCAACACACGTCTCCTCCCTTTCAGAAGCTGTTAAATAGCATTCCCTCTACCTTCACATCCAAACACCAGGGGCAACCAAGCCGCCAATGCTGCTGGCCTGACCCTGCGGGGTTCAGCTGCAATAACTGTGTCAACTTTATGTATAGCATAAAATCAAAACCTTCCTGTTTATTGACCGATGAACTAAAATTCATGCTCACAAGACTGACCAGATAGCTTTCTCTTTATTGGGTAAATCAAGATTACTGACCAGTTCAGCCCTGGCCAATTCATACATCAAGCTCTTTGGGTGAAGGTTCAAAAACTTGCCTGGCAACTTGCTCTGATGTCTGAAATAATTGAAAAAAGGTTGGATCATTAGCAGATTTTGTAGCAGCTATTCTGTCTCTCTGAATTACAGGAATGTCCTCTTTGCAGCCCCAAACAGGGCAATGCACAAATTCCTCTGGTTCCTTGAAGAAGAAAATGTTGTAAGGCACGTGGATAAGCCAGATTCTGGCTCTCCCCGAGGGAGCTGGCAGCCTTCTAACCAACATTTCATGATAGAACCATGTAATATATGACATATGGATGTAGGAGATTTTCAATTCATCCACAATTTTAAGTGAAGTGACCTCCTTTGCCCCTCAGGGACTAATGCAGAGATCAGAACATAATTATATTTCAGATTTCACCAAATTTTACTATACAGTTATTCACTCCAATAATGTACCAATATGTATATTTTAGGATAAAATAGGTTTGGAAATAAATATTTTACACTGAAATAAAATACTGTATGTGCTTGAATATTGTTTTGTGATAAAATATGAATTTATGCACACTTCTGTATTTGCCTTCAGTATGGCTTTTATTTTGAAAGGAATTAGGCGATTAATGTGGAAACATTGATGGAATGGGTTTATGAATAAACATGTGTGAAACTGACTAGAAATGGATTGATCCTGAAGTTATTTTGACATAGCATACTACACATGATACATGCAGAGCCAGGATGTACCAAAATCCAAGAATGACTGAAGATCACATTGTAAGCATAACACATCCACATTAAGAGGGTGGTTTGGTTATAATGGTTAAAATGTGGCAAAGGATAGATTGGCCCACCTTTTTTTACATATGTACATTATGATAAAACTCCCTTTAATGACTATGAATTAGAACTAAAAGATCGTTCCCCTCCTCCCAATTATTTAACAAGGCAGACAAATATATGGTGTTTGTGGTATTGGAGTTCAAGCTCAATATCTGGCCCAACATCAAATCACTGAAGGAAAAAGAAGATTAAAAAGGTTTCTCTTGCAATGCTGGTGGCTAAGTGCATGCATAATAGTTTGGGATGCAAAGTAAAACACTTTCAATTTAATTCCTAATAAGTTAATGTTCTTTCAGATACAATGTAGATTCTCTGTGGGTTCTTTATGAAACAGTTCTTTTTGACTATGAGGACCAATGTGGAAGTGCATAATAAATGCTTCTGAAAATGAGGAATCCCTTTAATTTATGAATTTATTTCCCAGATCATGGTTGACAGTGAATCAAACTTTTAAGCAGCCATTTCATCATACATAAAATCAATTACTGACTGCTCTGAACTGAACTGAACTCTGAAAAGCCAGCTGGCTAAAAGGTAGCCAGGATGTCTGGAGAATAAAAAAGAGGAAATTGGGAATAGCTTTGAGAGCACTTGTATTACCACAAAGATGTGGGAGACAAACTGAAATTGCAGAGTTATGAAAAACTAAAAAACAAAGTGCGAGATTGGCTTCATTATTATCAAATAATGGAGGCATACAATATGGACAAAAAAATTGGATTCCAGGTGGAAAATCAAAATTGGAAACGGAATTGTTAGATTCCAAAACTAAGACTTTGTCAAGGATGTATAACTTGCTGTTGAAATGGAATACTCAGGATGAAACAGTGAAATCTGCTATGATTAAATGGGCACAGGATGTTGGACATAACATTATGATGGCTGACTGGGAACAGTTATGGACCACAGGTATGAAGTTTACGGCATGTAATGCCTTGAGAGAGAATATTATGAAAATGATATACAGGTGGTACATGACACCAGTCAAGCTTGCAAAAATCTATCATTTGCCCGATAATAAATGTTGGAAATGTAAAGAAACTGAAGGTATATTCTTTCACCTTTGGTGGACGTGCCCAAGGATTAAGGCTTTCTGGGAGATGATATATAATGAAATGAAAAAGGTATTTAAATATACCTTCCCGAAGAAACCAGAGGCCTTTCTCCTGGGCATGGTCGGCCAATTGGTGTTAAAGAAGGATAGAACTTTCTTTATGTATGCCATGTCAGCAGCAAGAATACTTATCGCAAAGTATTGGAAGACACAAGATCTACCCACCCTGGAAGAATGGCAGATGAAGGTGATGGACTATATGGAACTGGCGGAAATGACTGGCAGAATCCGAGACCAGGGAGAAGAGTCGGTGGAAGAAGATTGGAAAAAGTTTAAAGTCTACCTACAGAAATACTGTAAAATTAATGAATGTTAGAATGATGTTGGATAAGAAGTTAAGTGGTTTTTAGCTATAATGCTATAAGGAATATGAAAAAATGGATTATTAATAGGTTAAAATTTAAGGTTAAAATATTTTAAGATTAAAGATTAGGATAAACAAAGAGGGAAAGGATTTGCTGAATTAACAAATTGAATTGGAATACAAAAAAGGTAGGTGTGAGGAGGTCCGGGAAAGAAGCAAATGAAAAATAAGTAATGGAAAGATGGAATTGTTTTTAACTATTTTTATTTTTATTTTGTATTTTTCTTTTTTCTTTTTTCATTTTGTAATACTTTAAAAATCTTAATAAATATCTTTTTTAAAAAAACAACAACCATAAGCAGTCTGTCTGTGGAGCCGTATAGTTTCCTTTTACAAAAGGAGGAGCTTTCTCTTCTAGTTAGTTCTATGATGTCATTCTGTTTCATCAGTACAAAGCAAACTGCTGGCATTTCCCTGAGACGTATAGTGGTACCTCGAGTTACAAACGCCTCAGGTTACAAACGCTTCAGGTTACAAACTCCGCTAACCTGGAAGAGTTACCTCGAGTTGAGAACTTTGCCCCAGGATGAGAATGGAAATCGTGTGCCAGCAGTGCAGCGGCAGCAAGAGGCCCCATTAGCGAAAGCATGCCTCTAGTTAAGAACAGTTTCAGGTTAAGAACAGACCTCTGGAACGAATTAAGTTCATAACTAGAGGTACCACTGTACACCATTGCATGTGGAAAAAGTAGTGTGATAGAGGGACAGTCTTGAGGAGCACTTGTGGTAATTCTGCTGTCTTTTGTTGGACATCAGAGATACATAAAATAAAGAGTCCATGGCCAGGGAAAAGCAGGGTTACAGCATAACAGAGTACCTGGCCAGAGATAATTACATTGAGGTCATGGCCTAGCCCAATGCAGTTTAAGTCCAGACCGTGTGATGTGTATGTGTGAAATTACATAGGTGAGATAAGCAATTCATGAATGAGCGCGCCAACCAGAGTGATTAAAACTTGAAAGGTTGGGTTTGAAACATATTTGGTGAAGAATGAACTATGGATCCAGATAAAAACAGAGTGATGAGTTTACTGGCCTTTGGTCCAATAAATTGGTTTTGCATTTTGCAAAGGTTCACTTCCATCAGTATCTATACCTTGGATAGTAGACTGCACCTTCTGGGTCAACCCCTGGCACAGCCTCATCAAATATAGCTCAGGAAAATGATATGAATCTGCTGTTTACTTGACCGCTTGCAGTCATAAAATAACCTCAGCTATTCCTTGCTGTCTCTCTGGCTCAGTAGTATTACATATGTTACAGCTGAAAGCTGTGCTCTTCACTAGAAGAATTACCATGACTTTGATTCATCTGACATGCTTCAAGGACTGACACTGGTTGCAGAAAGGATTGGACTCATAGAGGAGTCTTACCGAACCTTGTCTTTCGCAACAGCTGACAGCTCATCCTGCAGGCTTTTCTCTCTGTCCTGAAGAACCTGAAAACAAAATAATCAGCAAGTCCCCTTCAAGTTTCTGTTTCTTCTTCCTCCCCCCAGAGATCTCTGATAATCCCCACAGATCAAGACCTAGAGCAATTTTGTATACATTCCATGGGTAGCTGGTGTGCTGCCCTCCAGATGTTATGCATCTGCTTTGTTATGCACTCCTTGCGTTGACATTTTATGGCCTCTCCTCCCCAACAACCAATGGGGAAATATCAAATCCAAATATTCAGAATTACCAAACAAAGCAGTACTTTCCGATGCATGTTTACTCATAAGTAGGGGTGAATGTGTCCATTTCAGTTCTCTCAGTTGCTCATTTTTCAACTATAAAATTCAGTTCTACACAATTTACAGTAATTGTAATTTTTTAAGAAAAGAAAATTCTCATGAAAAATGATCAGCATTTTAGTGTGAATTTCTCCTAACAAACATATTGTTGCATGTAGCTTTCACTAGTGTACACATTATTGCAAGCAATATTCCTGAATATGATGCATTTTTGTATGCTATTTTCAGTAATATATTTTATTCACACGTCCCCTAAATATATGCATTTTTGTAAACATTTGCTGGAGAATTGTATTGCAAAATTTGAATAAGTGTGAATTTCAAAAGATAATTGTATTTTGGTTTGCGTGCTGTTTTGGAAAGTGTGAGTGAGATAGATTCAGCTTTATATACACACTAAATCAATTTTTTCCTGCACTCCTACTCAAAAGTAAGTTCCACCATGCTCAGTTGTGGTTACTCCCTGCTAAGTATGTTTAGTGCTGCAACCTAAATTAGGCAGCTGGTGCTTTCCTTATTCAGTTCATCAATGGTTAAGCATTTCACACAGATACCTGTATTTTCACTTTGTATTCTTGTATATACTCTTCCAGTTCCCAGATTTGGTGTTTCATCTGGAAAAGAAGAACATGCCTTTTTTCTTTTGCCCCATCCTTGTAATCCTTCTTGCCTTGGGTTTTTAGTCAGCACACTTACAATTTTTGCCTAGTATGATCATACCAATTCCAGGTGTTTCATCAATATTCAAGGGATAGATCAGACACCACTAGGCACGGCTAAGCAGCCTGATGCTCACCTCGAAAATCAATCTGGCCGTCTTATCTTTTAGTTTGAAAGCCTTGGGATTTGGGATTGAGCATTGAACAAGAAAGAGGGCCTGATTAATGTCAACCTTCCATTGCCTACTACCCATCCACCCCCGCCCCAGGAAGCTCCCAACAGAAAATTGAAAGCAAAATAAAACATCAGACATTGAAAACTTCCCTAAGCAGGGCTGCCTTCAGATGTCTTCTAAAAGTCAAATAGTTTTTTATCAGCTGAAGATAGGAGAAGGGAGTGATGGGTATTTCTTCTTTGGGATGATGTGGCTTCAGCCAGTTTAGTGCAGTGGTTAGAGAGTGCTGGACTAGGACCTGAGAGATGAGGGGTCAAATCCCAATCCAGCCATCAAGCTTACTGGGTGTAATTGGGACACTCGCCGTCTCTCAACCTAACCTACACCACAGGATTGTTATCGCTAAAGATAAGTTTAATTTGCATAAAAAGTAATGTTGGTATGCACTGAAGTTTGAAAAACTAATTTAAAATTTGCATTTGCAAAGTAGAGAAGTCTGCATTAGGGAGAAGGTTTCACTCTGGCAAATGTGCCAGAAAAGGTTGGATGTTTTCCGTTCAGCCTTTATGCTAACTGATGACTCATCACTGGAAAGCCAAGCAGAGAGCTCTCACAGCAGGAAGATGAAACATGAAAACTCAGTGTCTTGGTCCATTGATGGAGATAGCAGCCACAGCAGTGGCTAAGCTCTGCAATGATGAAGAAGCAAGTTGCTTTCGATCTCGCTCTGGGACCAGATAGAGGAAAGCATATCAAACAGTATTAAGGACTAAAAAGAAGACGGGTTGCATTGCTCGCTGTTAAACAGCAACGTTTTACTTATTTTATTATTTTATTATTTACTTATTTAATTTGTTTACCGCCCCTCATCCAAAGATCTCAGGGTGGCTCACAACATAAAAATACAAAATGAGAGCACAAAATACATAAGAAAAACAAAAACACACACCAAATAACTCCCCTCCCATAAACACATTTAAAAGGACATAGAATGTTAATCAGATGATAATCACAGGGTTCAGGTCAGTTCATATGGGGAAAAGCGGTCCTTGAGGTATTATTTTGTATCTTATATTGTTTATCTGTAACCATTTTAAAACTGTTTCCAGTGAAGCTTTGAAACATTTTTCTACTTTGCACATGGGTTCAGATCAGGGCTTCCATTTGTAGCAACTGTAACAGTTATGCAGATATTATGGGGAGGGGAAAACCCACCTTGGAGGAGAGGTGGAATGTAGGAAAATAAATAATAAATAAACCCACGGGCAAAATTGTGTATGTTACAGCCTAATTGATTTCAACGGGAGGGTTAGCCCAAAGCAACGGAACCCAGAACTGTTTAACTTTGGCTCAGCTGTCTCCTATGTATATGATAATGAAGTTTACCTTTGTAAAAACTTCATCCTCCTCACCGCAGGTCAGTTTGCATTCCTGGAGCTCTCTCTAATTAAAAATAAATATATAAATTTTCAGTTGGCAACATCTCTGAAGCAAACACATGGAAGACTTTTATTTTCCACTCTGGTCAAGAGATTCAATCCTCAGTGAAAGGAAATGGTCGCTTTCCAAGAGAACACGTCAACGCCGCTTGTACTGGAGACCTTCTCAACAGATTGTGCCTCTCATCGGAAATCCATGTGAGTGCCAATATATAGCAAAGTATACACATTTATATATCATTACTTTAGATGAAGTCATTTTAAAGTATTCACGTTGAACTAAAAAGCTGATGGACACTAACAGAGCAATCCAAACCCTCTTTATGTCCTACTGAGATTGGGTAGGGTAGAGGTGTCTCTGTGCCCAGCTCTGCAGGCTAAGCTGGACTTCCACCAGCCGATGATGACGGAGTGACCCAAGAGTCACTCCACTGGTGCAGCACTTCCACCTGCTAGATAGCAGTGAAGTCAATGGAATTCTCATTAGTAGTAACCAGAAAAAGCCCCAAAGTGGGGTGGAGAGGGGCTGTTCAGGTATGGGATCTTTTGGATTCGATGCCAGTCTCGCTACCACCACACAATGGCATTGGACCCAATCTGGGTTTCATCTTTGTGACAGCTCTAGGCTGGCTAGACATACACACCACCTTCCAACTTGGTGACCATGAACCTCAGAGGTGCATATGTGGCTGTGGTCGTACAGCCCTGTGGTCGAGGGGAAAGGTTTGGATTGCATCCTAAAAATCTTCCAAATCCCCAATGGCACAAAGTGAAAATGACCTGATGATATTTTGGACTGCCATCTTTTTCAACTGTATCTGTCATACCCAGGTGCTAGCGTGCAGAGCCAGAAGACTTTAGCATAGTGCAGCAAAAGAACTTCATCCATTTGGCGTTCCACATAAACAGGAAATGCAGAGGTGACCAAAACAGGGATGTGTGAAATCTTCTCGTTTCCCCCGTATATATGCCACCTTCATAAATATTGCTATCTCCTTTTCACAGTTGCCCATGTATTGTCCCCCACGTATTTTGTATTAATTCCAATGGACACTTCTTTTAACCTTCCTCCTCCAACCTTACTTTATTATTGTGGTTCTATAATTTTACTCACTTTTAGCTTGTTGACATGGCAGCAGAGCTGCAGGTAACTCTGCTGGTTGATCTTCATCGATGCAGTCAATGCTGAGCTCTGGTTTGGGGCACAAAACACACAAATATTCAGATTCAGTCTCACCAATATGCGCTGGCCAGCCTGAACCTTCTTTGCTATTCTGTTACAACCTCATTGTTTAGAGGGCAAATCAGAGATGACCCTGGTGATCCTAATAAAGGACCTCCCTCCCTCCCTGCCTTTCATGAATTAGTGGTATTTTCTCTCAGTTGAGTTAATAGGAGCTTCAAGGTGGGGAGGAAGGAGTTTCAATGGGGCAATGTCATGGGAGGAACAGGTAAAACCCCCTCACATTCATCAACTTCCAGGAAGTCAGGTAAGGGCAGTTGCTCAATGGAGGAGTCTGGTTTGCATGCGGAATGGCCCATGTTCAATCCTTGGCATCACCAGGTAAGGCTGGGAGACGCCTCTGCCTGGAACCCTGGAGAGCTGTGGACATCAGTGAAGGAAATACTAAGTTAGGTTGGCCAAAGATCTGATTTGTTGCAAGGGAGTGTCCTGTGTCCCTAAGTCCCAGTGGGGGGGGGGGGGCTTGTAAGCAAAACAAAAGCAATGGGAAATCACCATCATGGATCTGCTTTGTCATTTTTGGCTTTGCTTTAGACATTCATTTCAGAACAACTGAGTGGAACAATGTCTATCAAATAACACTAATATTTATTCCAGTAGAAATTAAAGAGTAACTGCAAAGCTATGCAGTGAAAAGGACTGCGGTCTGTCAAAGGCTAGAGCTTCAAGCATAACATTGACTTCTACAACAAGTGAGCATACAGTGGAGATATTCAGATATGCATGCTGTTTCATGCCTACTTTAAAAAGGCTTTGGTGCTGCCAACACAGGCATACGACAAAGAAAGATGAGCACCAGGGAGATAATAGATGTATTACATTATTTTTTTTAAAAAGCGATTCTTTTGACATGACTGAACGAACACTAATGCAACAGTGTCAATTTCCATTTCCATTTCATTTCAGAGTGGAAATCTGAGGCAGTTATTCAGGACCAGCACAACATGAAGACTGGTTCATGCACCCAAACTGGCATGTTGAGAATGTGGGTTGGGTAGGCCCATGCAGAGCTGACAATAGCAATTGTGCAAATCAGTAGTGGTCAGTGGGGAGAAGCAGCATCATTTAGCTGACCTCCTGTCACCAATTTCACTGTGCTTACTGGGCTGGTGTGGGGCAGAAAGGCAGTATGGTGTAAACACACCAGCATGACACAAACACATCCAGTGTTCCTTCTGGTGCATTTGCACCATGCCAGCCTCTGCACTGTCTTGCCCATCTCCCTCCCAGGAAGCTCAGCAATGCTAGTGAGAGATCAGGTGAGCATCACTGCCCCCACCCAACCACTACAGGTGAGAATACTTCATCAGAAATCCAGCCCACTACTCAACCTGCGTTTATTTTTTCCATCTCTCGACTTACTTTCAGTGGCTTGACATTGATGAGGTGATTGTGAATTATACACTTGCAGCACATTCACAAACATGGGGAAAGATAGGACATGGTGCACATATGGAATTCAGAGGAAACCTATCTGATTATTGGTGTACCTTCTCAGAAAGCATGAAGATCCTCAAGTGTAAATTTTCATTATCCTTCTCCTGTGAGGGTAAGAAATTGCCACAGTTAGTTGCAAAGATTGATATATACCCGACTCTTTGGGCTGCAGCTGAAGGGATGCAACAATTCATTACAAATTAAAGAAAATACTCAGGAAAGTGTCACACGCAACTCAAGGTCCTAACTCTCCAATTCTAAGTTCTAGGACTGCTGAATTTGATTGGGCTGATGCAAAATGAGTTTCCTGTGCTGTGCTAGCCCAGGCAGATGCCATAACAACAGCAAGTGTCGTCTGCTGCAGTCCTCCCTCTTTCCTGTTTTGTAGTGGTGTGGGGAAACACCAGAGGATCCACATGATAAATAGCTGTTCACAGATGGCAATATGGAAAGCCTCCAGGTGATTGCTTTTGCAGTCTCCTTATTTGTAGGGAATGAGCCTTCCATTCACAAGGCTCTCCCTCAGATTTGTGTAAGTTATTCTTTGCACAGCAGATGAAACATGATGAATACAAATAGGTCTATACCTGGTGAGGCCTATAGAATGGAATCTATATTAAGTGAAGTATTCATGCTATAGAAATACACAAGCTTTTGGTTTGCCACCTACATGGTAGGACAGCCTTGACCAAGTTGGTGCCTTACAGATGTTTTGGACTACAACACCCCGAAGCCACACAGAAGTATGAGTTGTAGTCTATAACATCTGATGAAAGTCATCAGCTTGGTGAAGGCTGTTGATGGAGGCTATTGACTCCACGGAAAATACCATACTAGTAAATGTCCAAAACTAATACAGTTTTTCTTTTAAAAAATGATTATGGAATAATATCACCAGACAGTGTTCACCTAGCCAACAAATCTTTGGGTTTTGTTGTTTTAATGATGACATGCAGTGTGTGTGTGTGTGTGTGTGTGCGCGCGCGCGCACGCTCTTTAAACTCTGATCAGGAAGATTTCTTTTGCCTACCAGCTTTTTAAGATACTGCTCCTCTAAAGATGCTGTTACAGTCTCTTCTTCCTGATTTTTCTTTGTGGCTTCAATCTCAGTTTCCAAATAGGTTATTTTCTCTTCAGCTTGCTTTATCCTGTATATGGTTGAGGTAATGATGATGATAGTGTTGATGATAATAATAATAATAATAATAATAATAATAATAATAATAATAATAATTCAAAGACTTGTATGCCCATTCTGCCCCAAACAAGACCATCAAGGCAGCTAACTATCACAGTAAACCACTGATGAATAAAGAAGTATACAAATTACTTAAATAAGAATAACATTTAAAATAGCAACAATGTTACACCATCCAAAAAAATTTAAGTACAGGGGAAACTAAGAGTTAAGCTTATTCTAGAGAGTGCTTTAATCAATTGCTCATCTGAGCAACGGCAGCAGTTTTGCTTCTCCATGAAAGGCAGAAATGGGGAGGGACATCATTCAACTCTCCCAGGTCAGGGGGCTTTTCCAGAGGAGCGTCCACCACCTGGGTAACCAGGAGAAAACACCACCAACCATCAGAATTGCCCTCATCACATCACTGTAGTTTTATAGCATGCAACTGATCTTTGTGAAGTTTCCAGGGAAAACTTGGTAAGGTTCAAACCTTCTGAAAAATAATTGTTCCCAAGCTGGAATCAGACATTCACTCAACACCCCATTGATTATTGATACATGCCTTTTGAGCTCAGCTTTCATGTTCTTCATAGCTCCTTGTAAATCCAAAATATTTGCCTTGATGTTGTTCCCTTCCGTAATGAGGCAGTTAATTTGTTCTCTCAACCATATATTTGTATGCCTGGACTGGAAGATGGAGGCTCCTTTTGCTGCTATCCAACTGTCCCTAGTTGGGAGATTAAAAAATAATATACAGTACCTTACTTATTGCAAACCTGGGATGTAAGAAGAAAATGTGTTCAAGTTAAAGCAGAAGACCTGCAGAAGGATTTCCATTTGTGCAACAGGGCTTCTCTCTCACCTTGCACACCCTTGAAATTGGCTCAGCATGGGTCAGTGTGTCTGGAGAATCTCCAGATGTTGAATTCTGACCATTAACTTAACACATGCAGATGTATCCCCTTCATGGATCACTGCCTTGCTGTGGCGAAGGGGCTTGAATAACTCAGAGAAGCTATGAGCTATGCCGTGCAGGGCCACCCAAGATGGACAGGTCATAGTGGAGAGGTTTGACCAAATGTGATCCACCTGGAGCAGGAACCGGCAAGCCACTCCAGTATCCCTGCCAAGAAAACTCCATGGACAAAGGCAACAGGCATATAAAAGTTATGACACTGGAAGATGAGCCCCTCAGATCGGAAGGCGTCCAACATGCTACTGAGGAAGAGCGGAGGACAAGTGCAAGTAGATTCAGAGCTGATGAAGCGGCTGGGCCAAAGCCGAAAGGACGCTCAGTTGCGGATATGCCTGGAAGCGAAAGGAAAGTCCAATGCTGTAAAGAAAAATGTTGCATAGGAACCTGGAATGTAAGAACCATGAACCTTGGCAAGTTGGATGTGGTCAAAAATGAGATGGCAAGAATAAATATTGACATCCTGGGCATCAGTGAACTAAAATGGACGGGAATGGGCGAATTCAGTTCGGATGACCATCATATCTACTACTGTGGGCAAGAATCCTGTAAAAGAAATGGAGTGGCCCTCATAGACAACAAAAGAGTGGTGAAAGCTGTACTGGGATGCAATCTCAAAAATGATAGAATGATCTCGATACGAATCCAAGGCAGACCTTTTAACATCACAGTAATCCAAGTTTATGCACCAACCACTGGTGCTGAAGAAACTGGAATTGACCAATTCTATGAAGACTTACAACATCTTATAGAAATGACACCAAAGAAGGATGTTCTTCTCATTATAGGGGATTGGAATGCTAAAGTAGGGAGTCAAGAGATTAAAGGAACAACTGGCAAGTTTGGCCTTGGAGTTCAAAACGAAGCAGGGCAAAGGCTAATAGAGTTCTGCCAAGAGAACAAGTTGGTCATCACAAACACGCTTTTCCAACAACACAAGAGACGACTCTACACATGGACATCACCAGATGGGCAGCATCAAAATCAGATTGACAGTGGCGTAGCGTGGGGGGTACAGGGGGGCCGGCCGCACCGGGCGCAACATCTGGGGTTAGGGCAAATCCACAGGTTAGGGGGCGCAAATCCATGGGTTAGGGGGCGCAAATCCACGGGTTAGGGGGCGCAAATTCCTTGCCTTGCCCCGGGTGCTGACAACCCACGCTACGCCACTGCAGATTGATTATATTCTCTGCAGCCAAAGATGGAGAAGCTCAATACAGTCAGCAAAAACAAGACCTGGAGCTGACTGTGGCTCAGATCATCAGCTTCTTATAGCAAAATTCAAGCTTAAACTGAAGAAAGTAGGAAAAACTGCTGGGCCGGGTAAGATACAATCTAAGTCAAATCCCTTCTGAATACACAGTGGAAGTGAGGAACAGGTTTAAGGATTTAGATTTGGTGGACAGAGTGCCTGAAGAACTATGGATGGAGGCTCGTAACATTATACAAGAGGCAGCAACTAAAACCATCCCACTGAAAAGGAAATGCAAGAAAGCAAAGTGGCTGTCCAACGAGGCCTTACAAATAACGGGGGAGAGAAGGCAAGCAAAATGCGAGGGAGATAGTGAAAGATACAGGAAATTGAATGCAGATTTCCAAAAAATAGCAAGGAGAGAAAAGAAGGCCTTCTTAAACGAGCAATGCAAAGAAATAGAGGAAAACAATAGAATGGGAAAAACCAGAGATCTGTTCAAGAAAATTGGAGATATGAAAGGAACATTTCGTACAAAGATTACCATAATAAAAGACAAAAGTGGAAAGGACCTAACAGAAGCAGAAGACATCAAGAAGAGGTGGCAAGAATACACAGAGGAATTATACCAGAAAGATATGGATGTCTCGTACACCCCAGGTAGTGTGGTTGCTGACCTTGAGCCAGACATCCTGGAGAGTGAAGTCAAATGGCCCTTAGAAAGCACTGCTAATAACAAGGCCAGTGGAAGTGATGATATTCCAGCTGAACTATTTAAAATTTTAAATGATGATGCTGTTAAGGTGCTACACTCAATATGCCAGCAAATTTGGAAAACTCAGCAGTGGCCAGAGGATTGGAGAAGATCAGCCTACATCCCAATCCCAAAGAAGGGCAGTGCCAAAGAATGCTCCAGCTACCGCACAATTGCACTCATTTCACACGCTAGCAAGGTTATGCTTAAAATTCGATATGGCAGGCTTAAGCAGTATGTGGACCAAGAACTCCCAGAAGTGCAAGCTGGAGTTCGAAGGGGCAGAGGAACCAGAGACCAAATTGCAAACATGCGCTGGATTATGGAGAAAGCTAGAGAGTTCCAGAAAGACATCTACTTCTGCTTCATTGACTATGCAAAAGCCTTTGTGTCGACCACAGCAAACTATGGCAAGTTCTTAAAGAAATGGGAGTGCCTAATCACCTCATCTGTCTCCTGAGAAATCTCTATGTGGGACAATAAGCTACAGTTAGAACTGGATATGGAACAACTGATTGGTTCAAAATTGGGAAAGGAGTATGGCAAGGCTGTATATTGTCTCCCTGCTTATTTAACTTATATGCAGAATTCATCATGCGAAAGGCTGGGCTGGATGAATCCCAAGCTGGAATTAAGATTGACGGAAGAAATATCAACAACCTCAGATATGCAGATGACACAACCTTGATGGCAGAAAGTGAGGAGGAATTAAAGAACCTTTTAATGAGGGTGAAAGAGGAGAGTGCAAAATATGGTCTGAAGCTCAACATCAAAAAAATGAAGATCATGGCCACTGGGCCCATCACCTCCTGGCAAATAGAAGGGGAAGAAATGGAGGCAGTGAGAGATTTTACTTTCTTGGGCTCCATGATCACTGCAGATGGTGACAGCAGTCACGAAATTAAAAGATGCCTACTCCTTGGGAGAAAGGCGATGGCAAACCTAGACAGCATCTTAAAAAGCAGAGACATCACCTTGCCAACAAGGGTCCGTATAGTTAAAGCCATGGTTTTCCCAGTAGTGATGTATGGAAGTGAGAGCTGGACCATAAAGAAGGCTGATTGCCGAAGAATTGATGCTTTTGAATTATGGTGCTGGAGGAGACTCTTGAGAGTCCCATGGACTGCAAGAAGATCAAACGCATCCATTCTGAAGGAAATCAGCCCTGAGTGCTCACTGGAAGGACAGATCGTGAAGCTGAGGCTCCAGTACTTTGGCCACCTCATGAGAAGAGAAGACTCCCTGGAGAAGACACTGATGCTGGGAAAGATGGAGGGCACAAGGAGAAGGGGGCGACAGAGGACGAGATGGTTGGACAGTGTTCTCGAAGCTACGAACATGAGTCTGACCAAACTGCAGGAGGCAGTGGAAGACAGAAGTGCCTGGCGTGCTCTGGTCCATGGGGTCACGAAGAGTCGGACACGACTAAACGAATAAACAACAACAAAATGCAGATGTATACAAATACTCTTTTTTGGGTAATGTGTAAGTTGCCACCCTGTTTCATGGTCCCCTCCCCGTTGACCCCTCTTCCCTTAATTTAAGAACACTTACCTGGCATTTTTTGTTCCTATGTTGACAGCTGTAAAGGCTTCAGAAATCTGCTGGCAGAAATGACATTCTTTTAGAATTTTTGTTTAACTTCCAGAAGCAAAATAATTGCACATAATGCCTAGTGCAGACAGTTTGTCTTGTAGTATTGTTGTCCAGAGTTCACTACCTCAGTAGTTGAGCCCCCAAAAGAGCCACAATATGCCTTCCACATTATTTTTGTCATTAACAGAATGATAATGTCAGTTCTAGAGTCTTGTTTTTCTCGTTTCCTTTACAGTGGTACCTCGTGTTACATACTGTCCCCCTTACGAATGCTGCTGGTTACGTGCTCTGCTAACCTGGAGGTAGATGCCCCTTGCTGCGACCTTTGCCTCAGGATGCGAACCGAAATCACTCTCCGGCAGCACGACAGCAGTGGAAGGCACCATTAGAGAAAGCACGCCTCATGTTACAAGCGGTTTCCTGTTACAAACTGACCTCTGGAACGGATTAAGTACGTAACACAAGGTACCACTGTATTTTGTAACCAGTTATGTAAATCTGAAATTCAGTTGTTTTCATTTAGATGCTCCTTTTAATCCGAGGCCCTAAATGGTAGCTTACTTAGCTGAGAGGTCTACATACAGGGACTGCTATCATAGCTTCAATGTAAGCTATAAGGAGGACACATGTCTCATTTCTCAGCCAGGTGAGTTTTCCTGTTACTTTACACAAAAGTGGCACACAGCAGCAGTTGAAGAAGCAGAAACTTCCCTGATCACAACAACTATCACCACCACCCAGTTCTTGGAGGGGTCCTGCTTAGCCTACTTTGAGAAAGGAAAGCAGAATCTCACAATCCACCAACATGGAACCTTCTGCATGCAAATCAGATGTCCACCACTGAGCTGTGACGCTTCCCCAAAGGGCTCACTTGCAACAATGCCTGTGAGTTACACACAATGCCATGCTCCATCACAACGACAGTTATTTTGGAGCTTCAGAACTATAAGCAGCCATGCAGAGACCCACCCTTGCTCATTAGCATCAACATTACCTTTGCTTCACTCATGTCATTCTCTGCCAAGAAATATATTCAGATATGTCTAATTTGATTTGCCCTGTAGCCTAGCCGAGTCCATGCATAGCCTATCTGTGTTGTGTGCTCTGTGTGTCTGTGTGACTCTCTCTGGGTAGTGTCCCTGCAGCCTCTGATGTCACAAAGGGCTTAGCAGTCTCCTAAGAGAAAGCACTCTGTGTTGGATGCAGACTTACATGCAAGGAATTGTTTGATGAATTAAAATCTATGTTCACATCCTAGCTATGTTGCAGTCTCATTGGACAAATGACTTTTTCTTAGCTCCAGGGTCAATCGATATGCAATGGATTATTTCATAGGATTGCTCTGAGAAGTAACTGATAATATGGATTCACATATTGAATAGTTTCAAAACCATATAAAAGGGGAAACTGTCCAAATACAGCTTCTCCCCCCCCTTTTTTTGCCGTGCTTTGATGGTCAAAATTGCACAAGGTTAAATGCCGCAGTGTTTACAATTTTGGAAAGTACAGGAGCTCTCTGAGGTCCTGGGCCCAGCTAATTCACAAGGTGAAAATACATTTCATAGGGTCCCATTGTGACTTTTTAAACCACTAGATGGCAACACAGTTCCACTTCAGTTTGTATAAATACATTCTTAATTTTGCATAAAAGAGCTTCATTTTTTCTCTTTGCGGAATTTCCAGAAAATTATTTTTTCCCCTCGGGTTCATTGTTGCATTGGAAACATTCTGGATGTCTGGCCTCTAGAATTTCTGGAGAAACTGAGGTGGGGTAGAGAGGGAAATCGGCAATAGCTAAGAAAGTGAATGAGAAAATCTGCAGTGTATTTTAGGAATAAATAATGTAACAGTTATTTTGAACACAGTATAGCCCAGTTCAGATGAGGCTTGTACCACTTCAGCTTGAAGATGGGGGCTCATTTAATTGAACTGAGGCTGTGCTGATTGTCTGACCAAGATGAACTTTAGAGTTTGGAGAGCGAAGGTGACTATTAAAGTGGTGTGGTGGAACATTTGAGTAAGGGTATTGCCTAATATTTGTAGCAGGTGTGGGAAACAGTGTGTCCTACATACTTATAGCTCTTGGCCTAATTTCTTGTGGATGGGAAGGATGGGGAAAATGGGAATAGGAGAGAGAGAGAGAGAGAGAGAGAGAGAGAGAGAGAGAGAGATGCACTGCTCACTTTTGACTGTGGTCCCAGTGCATCATTCATATGGAGCCTCTGAGAAATTAGCCTGAGGGAATATGGACCTCACCAGAAAAAGGGCTGCTTACCTCTGACTTCACAGTTTACAACATATCCAAGGGTTGGGTTTTTCTTCTCCCCTTTTCTTAAAAAACCCCATTGTGTGTGCTGTCTCAAGTAATGATAAAGTGCACCTGGTAGCCTCACTACCACTGAGACATGCTTTGGAAATTTGGCCCAGAAATGTCCCTGGGAAAGATGCTACCAAGACATTTTCAGTTCCCATTTTCAAATAATGCGTCTGCAGTAGGGGGACTGCTAAGAGGATTGGGGGGGGGGGAATCAATCCTCAGCCAGCTTGTAAACTATAGCTATTAGTTACCACCCCATCCGACAGTCTCCAGGATTCTCCTCCCATCCTTCTTAGTGGTGGTTGGAGAGGTCTGGCAAAGGTGGAGGTGGACTTTGGCCCAGCCCTACACTGAATGCTCCTTAATACAAAATAGTCCCTCTGCATTGGGAAGCAAATATCAGGGAGAAAGGACAGGGAGATCAGGTCACATGGAGTTTCTGATCACAGAGTCTTGTCAACCTGTCAAAGTGAACCTGCTTGCATGCCCCTTTCAGACCCTGCTGGTCAATGTGGCACGGTCTGTCGCTAATTCTTCGTGGTGCTTTAGCAGAAATGCTCAGAGTTCCAGGTTCTTCAGTGCAGTATATTTATTGTGAGCTATATATACAAATATCTGCAGGCTATAATACACGAGCAGTTCATACAGTCAAACAGAGTACCTGGCTGCACCTTAAGGCAAATAGGAAGACCTCTAACTCTCTCTCTCTGCCCACACTCCTCTACACCACCATCCTTACTGCTGGAGAGGTTTCCCTTTTAAACCGATGACAGCCAATCAACTGACAGCACACTACTGCTGAGTCATTCTGACCCAGCACTTCCAGAGAAAGTATTGCAGGCTGATTGCACCAGCCAGTTGCATCAGCTAGCAAACTCAAGCCTGCAGACTTACTATCTCTCACAGCATTCTGTGAATCCCAACACAGTCATGGATAGAGGAGTTTGCAGTGGTACACATGACCCTGCACCTTCCAACATGGTTATGCTTCCATGATGGCTAGAGATGGTTTGTAGCTTCAGGGTTATGATGGCAACAAATTATGATGGGGTGATGGATGTGCACCCTGGTCTGAGCTCCTTTTATGTTTTGAAAGATTCTTTGTTCTAAAGGCACTTGATGCAGCAATATTGCTGAAGTCAAGCAGATCTAGGTCTGGTCATGGATGGATAGCAGAACTCCCCAGAGAAAAGCTAAATGTAATAAATAAATAAATTCCAAACTAAGCTGACATTAATTGCATGAGTGCACTTAACTTGCATGGTTGAGTTATTTAAATAATAGCCATGTGGGAATCTGTATAGCCTGAAGATTGTGAAAAGGGTGGGTGAGGAGAGGGAGTTCAACCCTTTCTCTCCATGCCAATAAAGCACCTCTCCAAAGCTACTGTTTGCACTTCAAGGGACATGGGAGCTTTCACTGAAGTACAAATGGCAGCTTCAGAGAGGCAGTTTTTGTCAGGACTGTTGCAGGGAGAGAAAGGGTTAAACTTCCTGACCAACCCACACACAGACCTGAAGCTGCTCAGATTGCTCAGACCTGAGGCTGCTATTTACAGATCAAAAAGCAGGCATGTAAATTGTATGAATGCCACTAAAACTATGTCTAGCTTAGCCTTCACACTACAGTATTCTAGAGCACCTGCCTGATTCTGGTATTTTGCACGAGACACCCAAAGGGAGCCCTTTCCACTTGCCTTTCCTTCTTCAGATCTCCAAATGTTTGATTCCTCATGCAGATAGCACATTGTATCATGGCAATAGCAAGGGGCAGTCCTCAGTGCAGAAGTACTGGAAGCTGTTGTAGCACACAAGGGGTGGTACTTAGGTTGGACCCTAGCACAGAAGAGCCCAAAATACTAAAAACTAAGAGCTGTTCTCCTGCATCAACAGTACCAACCTGAAGCAGGTTGAAGCATTTGGCTATGATGCCCAGTCCTTGCTGCAGGAAGGGCAGGCATTGTTAATTCACACTGCGTTCTTTAGCTGACAGCATGTGAAGCTTCATTCCAGGTGTATAACATACAGAGGAAAGCACACTTTATTAACTCCTCCTTGCTGGCTTATTAAACCTGGCTAATGGTTGTTTCATACCAAAGGAGCAGTACAAAATTGCTGGAGCACGCCTATGAATTATGGGCCGTGTCTGCAGAGAGAAAGTACTAAGTCCAACTAGTTTGGGCAGGAGTTTAACCGATGCTTTCAAATCGAGAGCACTGTAGATTATCAACAGAAGGTGTTTCTCTGCCAGTGGCAGTCGAGTTGGGAGGCGCATTTACTCTTGGCTCAGATAAATGCATGCACAGGCTGCTACTGAGATACAGCTGTACAGCTGAGGACGTGCAGGATAGGTGCACAGCATTGCAGCCTTGTCACGAACACAGAGCACCACACCTTCTCCCCCTCCTATGGAGATAACCAATTTTCTTGAGTTGTCTGACTGTTTTATTTCATATCGGAAATAATCACAGATGCAGCAGGAGGAAGGCTAATTTGTAAAATGGGAGGAATCATTGGATTATAATTTGATATCTGTAGCTAATGTTGGTAGGGAGGCTGGACATGATGTCAATTATTCATCGAGTGAAGAAGGGCTTGCTTTTGTCTGTCCTGAACATACCGCCAATCAATCAACAGATTACTAGGCAAAATCTGGCTTAGGTCCATGTTTGCAAATGATCGCTACATCATCGCTTAAACATACTGTCCAGCTAATAATTAAAAGAGGCCGAAGACCCAAAGGTTCCTAGTATTCCAGGAATGAGATTTGGGTTACGTAATTAAATCAGCATTTGAAAGAGGGTTAAAAGACTGGAGATGGCTTTAGGGAAGTCAGAGGTGACATTAGTAGGAAGTGGAGAGGCTGGTTTTTCTGAGATCCAACGCATATTCATCATTGGAACAGTTTCTGAGTGTCTTTTGATCCAGACACTATAGGACAGGGATGTCCAACAGGTCGATCACGATCTACTGGTCGATCCCCAGGAGGTTTTGATAGATTGCAGTCGATCGCTGGCTTCTCCATCTGGCCCTGCCCCCTCGCCCCACTCTCTAGATGGGTAGAACAAAAGACGGAGCTCTCGTGTGAGGCTGACTGTTTCAGAAAAATGGGGTAGATCACTGCCAGTTTTTAATTGTGTGAGTAGATCTAAGTCTCTTGGAAGTTGGCCGTCCCTGCTATAGGGGATTGCTACAGTGGCCAAAAGTACTTTCTGCTCCATTTGTTGCACAAGCTCCACCCCTTCTTGGACGGAGGATCTTGCAACACTAATCTGTGCTTTCAAAGCCCTTCGGCTATCTCCTGTTTGTATGTACAGAGCCTAGGCGTGCACAAGTTGTGGTATGCACACAGGCTCTGATCTCAGGTTCAGGTGAAAGCATTAACTAGAGTGGAGGTGCAATCCTATTTCTCCCACCCAAACATTCACATCCCATTATATGCTGTATAAATAGGGCTAATGAGTGTAAGCTGTTTTTCAGCTATAAGGGGTGGGAAAGAATCTCCAAAGTTAATCAAGGGTCAGTTGAAGCTGGCCCTTAGCATATGTCTCAACTGTCCCAATTTAAGCAGGGCATCCGATTTTGGGGGACCCTGCTGTTGTGCGAGTCACATGACTTTGTGGGGCAGTGCAGCCCAGAAAGACGCATGTCCCAGTTTTCTCCTGTGCCATGTTGGAGGGTATGCCTTAGTAGAGCTGAAGCCACTCTTGGATCATAAAGGTGATGCCTCTGACCCTTCTGTGCCAGCCAGAATTTCCAGGTGAGAATTAATTCAAAAGCCTGGCCCAAGACTAGCCAGCCCAGTGCCATCCAAATGTTGTTGGATCGCAACTGACACAACCTCTGACCAGCTGGCCAGACTAGCTGGTGCTGATGGGAGTTGGAGTCCAACCAGAGGACCCTGCATTGGCTCCTCCTGACCTAGGCTGCTTCCCTGCAATGGGAACAAGAATGCCAATGGCTCCCTTCATTGTCTTTGATTTCTACTTCCCACTCTCTTAATGCTTAGCACATTCCTTTGCTGGGATTCTATCTTGAGGGCTTCTTGTGGATTTTGTAGTACAGCACTTTGCTGTCATGAGAGTGAAACGCCGACCATCCTTCTCTGCAAAGTCCTCCTTTTGAAGCGAAAAGAGGAGGGGGGGCCGCACGCGAATGTGCTTTGCTTCTCTCAATCAATATTATCCATTAAGATCCGTGTCTAACAGTACTGAGTCCAAATGAATAACTGAATGAGCTGCCTCTTGCTCTCTTAAAGACTTTGAAACCGTAAATGCACTCCTAAAAGGAGCCATTTGATATCTCCGCTCTATCTGGTTGTACAAAGGGTGGCTTGTTCAGATGAAATATGGGAACAAAATTGCATGCTATTTTGATAGGGGCAGAAAGCAAAGAGAAACACATCTTCATTTTTCAGTTGGATTAATGATACAAGGCCTCACGCTCATGGGTGTCAAATGCAATAGATCGGATTAAATCTGTAGAGCTGTGTCAAACAGATGAATCCAAGCTAATCTTCACATAAAGAGAGCTGCAGCCGAGAGCACAATCCAGTTAAATCTTGGTAGTTGGATTTGAGCCACTTTAGGGCTATAAGCCACCCAGTCAGTGAGTGGTTCACTGAACACTCTGCGCTGGACCAAAGGTCCATTTAGTTCAGCAGTTTGCCTCTGAGTGGAAGATGCTGGTGAAATTCAATGGGTTGAAGAGTACTTACAAATTAAACACAGAAATAGGGATGCAGTCGGGAGAAGACTTTGGAGCAGAAGTCTAGCATCCAACTTAGCACAATGAGCAAGAGAGCCCCCAAGTGCAGCAGAGTTGGCTTACCAGCTTTTGAAGTAAGTGGAACAATACACAAGGGTAGTCAATGTTTTGCTCCCCTAGAGATGTTTCTGGACTACAGCTGCCAGCCCTCCCAGTAACCGTCATTGATGTTGCTGCCAGGAAGTTAGCACTGTGGGCTGGGCCCGGGGGTAACCTGTGAAACGTGGTCCAGGACTGGTCCAGAATCCGAAGGTTCCACTAGGAGTCAGTCTGACAGGGCTGGGGCAGGAAACTAGGCAAGGACAGGTGCAAGATCTGACATACAGCAATGTCACTCCTACAACCTGGGGTGGGGTCCGACAGCCTTTTATCTTTGTCGGGTTAACAGCCCGGCGACTCACCTCCCTGTTTCACCTGAAGGCGAGCACTCCTCGTGCAAGTACTCAGGTCTCTCCTTCTCTCAGACCTTAGTTTCTGCAGCTCGGGAGACGTTGGTGGGTTACTAGACCCAGAGGCCGCCTCAGCCACCCCTGACCCAAGTGGAGCAGCTGTAAGTGATGCCCCAGCTGAAGGCAACGAGGTAATCCCCGCATCTGGAGCCAGGGCAGGCTCAGGCCCCTGACTCGGCCCAGCTGGTGTTTGTTGCAGGAGAACCTGTGCAGCCTGGAACTCTTCAGGGTCAGGCCCCAAACTTGGTTCAGATGATGCCTGAGGCAAAGGATCCTGCAGACTGAGACTCCTCTGGTTCTGAGTCCCAGCCCAAGTCCCAGGCCATCACACACTGCAGCTCTGCCTCACCAGGCAAGTCTTCTCTGAAGCCCAGAGTATAACATGATCTAAACTGCATTGCTGCATAATGGTACACGTATAACATGGGTCAGCATGGTGGGAAAAGGCAGTTTCACAATTCTCGGCCACATTCTCCTTTAAGGAATAACTGCACCATCATCACAATGAAAGGGCCGTCTTATCAACAATGCAGCCAGAGAGAAAGCATTCCTCCTGTTTTGCCGCAACAAAGATACCTCTCCACCTCCCTTCAGTGTGTGCTGCTTCCAAAGGTGCCTGAGGTAAACATAGTCACTCGGTCGATCACAGCCCAAGATGATGTTTTATATAACAATGAATGGAGTTTCAATTTCTCTAACCGGGAGAATTACTTTACTGCCTGGAAGGGCATTCTGGCATATTTGCATGCATTTGAGCTTCTGCAGAGTCCGAAACTTCTTTGTTTAGGCTAGCTCGTAAGTGTGCACCGCAGGAGTCTGCACAGCGCACAGCAATCTGAAGTGCCTTTGCTTTTCTCTTTTGCCAACCCGAGAGTTTGCATCGGCTTTTAACAGCAATTGAATGTTCTCCCTGATTGTGATTTGTGTTCTGTATCAGCAGCACCGTTTGGCATTTGCTTGGTCAATACTGTATTTTTCTAACAATCAATTCCTTTTTTTTTTGTCTGTGAAAGTTACCCACGTTTTTCACATTGATCGTTTTAACTGAGTTTCTAGAAGTTAAAAGGGTACATGAGAAGAGCCTGTTCAATCAGGCAAATGGGCCATCTGGTCCAGCATCCTATTCTCACAGTGGTCTGTGGAAAACCCAGAAGTAGGGCTTGAGCACAAGAGGCCTCTCCCAGAACCTCCAAGTGTCTCTATTTTCCAGGGATGTCCATGATTTAGAGAAGCCGTCCTGGTTTCTTATTTGATCCCAGAATATCCCACTTTTCCTTAGGATGTCCCTATTTTCATTCGGCAGCACATATACTCCTATTTTCATTTGTGAAATGTTGAAGGGTATGGAGTTATCCAACCCCCGAGCCTTCTGAAGGCAATCCTGTATAGGGAAGGTTTTTTAAAAAAATGTTTAATGTTTTATTATATGTTGGAAGCTGTCCAGAGCAGTTGGGGCAACCCAGTAAGATGTGTGGGGTATAAATAGTAAAATTACCATTATGGAATGGGATGTCCCTATTTTCATCAGACAAATGTTGGAGGGTATGCTCTCCCCTCCTGCAGTTCCCAGCAATGGCTATTCAGAAGCATTACCACATCTGATTACAGAGCAGTGTGCAATTTCAAAACACAAAAAGACACAACAAACAGGGCATTCTTCAGGCGGAACTCACAGGAACCAAGTTCTGGCACCCCTCAAGTGGGCGCCATTACCATTACAGTCATACCTTGGTAGTTGAACGCCTTGGTACTCGTCCCTTTTGGCTCCCAAATGCCATAAACCCAGAAGTGAGTGTTCCAATTTGTGAACTTTCTTTGGAAGCCGAACGTCCAACGGGGCTTCTGCGGCTTCCAAACATTTTGGAAGTTGAATGGACTTCTGGAATGGATTCCATTCGACTTCCAAGGTACCACTGTATAAGGGAACAAGGGAGGCGTTCATTGTGAATTCTGGCACCTCTGTTTCTAGAAAAATAGCACTGGTAACAAACAATAGTAATAAACGTCTCCCTCCGCTGCCCAGTATAAAAGGCCATAGATTAATTAGCCAAAGGCCTGGGAAACGAGGAATGTTTTTGCCTGGTGGCTAAAGATACACAACAGACCCAGGTGAGCCTCCCTATATACTTCTTTAGCATTGCTGTTCTCACCCCACAGATCACAGCTTAATCCCTCCTCCCCATTAGACAGCTGAAGGCTCTCCTCCACCTGATATATGTTGTATTCACTTGCAATGACATAGCCTGTCCTGCACTGAATTTTGAAGCAGGGTGTCTTGGCAAACCGGTGATAACACTTTTACCTTTTTAAAAAAGAAAAGAAAACTTTAATAGAATTTTAATCTCGCAGTGATCTTCTTGTAGTTATTACAGAATAGCTGCAGCCAAGACCCGTTCAGCAGCATTTATTCTCTGCATAGGCAGGGATGGAAGGGAAGCGATGTGCCAGAATTGTATGTCAGTGTGCTTTGATATGCAGCAAAAGCAGAGTCACTACGGACCTGCTTCTCACTCAGAGATTTAACTTCTAGAAACCCTGAGAGGGCTAGCATGGGGGGGGGGGGGAGAGGAGAGACAGAAAGCCAGGGGGAGTGAGAACGGTTGAGTGCCCTAGAAAAGGCCCCTCTTTTCTTCCTAACATAATATTGCATGCAACACTAATGTCTCACAACAAATGAAACTGATCTGTAGAAAACACAACTTCAATAGTGTGTGTGTGTGTGTGTGTGTGTGTGTGTGTGTGACATAGCTAGCTAGTTGGGATACTGAAGAAGAGAACTCCATGCTGCAACATTTTGTTGCCTGTCCCAGTTGTAAGGTATATTTCTTAAAACTTTACAACATGATATGTTAAGTAACAAACAGCATAGTATTCCCCCTCCCCGATATTTAGGGGAAATGTTTTCAGTGCTCATTATGGGAGACTCCAATATGTAAAGCATCTATTATGGGAGCCTCAGTTTCTGTCTGTCTGTCTATCTATCTATCTATCTATCTATCTATCTATCTATCTATCTATCATCTATCTATCTATCTATCTATCATCTATCTATCATCTATCTATCTATCATCTATCTTTATTTCTATCGAGAGAGAGAGAGAGAGAGAGAGAGAGAGAGAGAGAGAGAGAGAGAGCACTCTCCAAATAGGGAGAAGTTTCAGGAGTCCTAGCACATGCCTTGGGTTTAATTTCCCTGGAATGAAGGTTACTGGAGACTTACTGTGCTTGCATAATATAAGGTTTGTTTATGCACACACATACACACAAGGTGAGCATAAGATGGAAGGCTCAAAGTATCAGCACTCCAACAGATCCTCCCCCTTATGTTTCTACTTCTTGGAGGTGGGCATAGCTTTGAATTCAGCATAGAGAGCAAGTCAGGCCTCAGTGTCTCTTTTCCAACTCCATTCCCAAAGCTGCCTGGCTGTTCTTCTTTCTCTCATACGCACTTATTAAACTTGCACTTCATACTAAAAAGTCCCAAAGTGATTTACAACAGAAATAACATGTCATCTCCAGGCAGGAGTGGGCGGGGGAAGGCATGCCCCCTTCAGCTCACCTTCCATAAGTGTTTCCTTCTCTTTAGTTTCTATGGCAACACTTTGGCCCAAGCTCACCTAGCAAAGCAGAAACTTAAGAGATCCTGGCAAGGTTACTGACTTAACAAAGAAACTGGTTTGGCCATTTTGTTTTGGTCTGGCCGTTTCTTACAGCTACACAATCACAGAGCTGGAAGGTAACGTGAGAAGGCATTCATCTTTATCCCAATCCTGTACAGTGGTACCTTGGGTTAATAACTTAATTCATTCTGGAGGTCCGTTCTTTTTTTGTTTTGTTTTTTTTAAAAATAATTTTTATTAATTTTCCAATCATGTAATAAAAACAAACAATAAAACAAAACAAAACATACAAACAAATAAACATGTATAATTTCATAAACTCATTTTCCTTCACCTTATTTCCCGGACTTCCCCATACCTCCCTTTTTCTGCATCCTTATTTTTCCCTTTTGACAGCAACCCTCCATTTAATTAATTAACTCATCTTCATTATAATTCCCTTAAATTCATGATTTTCAGCTGCAATTCTCTGTTTCTTAACACCATAGCATCTCAGCACTCCTCAATGTTACAACAATTTTTAAGGTATATTTTAAATTTCTTCCAATCTTCTTCCACTGTCTCACTCCCCTGGTCACGGATTCTGCCGGTCATCTCTGCCATTCCCATGTAGTCGATCACCTTCGCTTGCCATTCTTCCAGAGTGGGTAGCTGCTGCGTCTTCCAATACTTTGCCAGAAGAATTCTTGCTGCTGTGGTAGCATACATGAAAAAAGTTCTGTCCTTCCTTGGCACCAATTGGCCCACCATGCCCAGGAGAAAAGCCTCTGGTTTTTTAGAAAATGTCCATTTAAGGACCTTTTTAATTTCATTATAGATCATTTCCCAGTAGGCTTTAATCTTCGGGCAGGTCCACCAAAGGTGATAGAAGGTACCTTCAGTCTCATTACATTTCCAACATTTATTATTGGGCAAATGGTAAATTTTTGCAAGTTTGACTGGGGTCATATACCACCTATAGATCATTTTCATTATGTTTTCTCTCAAAGCATTACAAGCCGTAAATCTAACACCAATATTCCATAACCTTTCCCAGTCATCAAACATAATGTCATGACCTATGTCTTGTGCCCATTTGATCATAGCTGATTTTACTGTTTCATCTTGTGTATTCCATTTCAGCAGCAAATTATACATTCTTGACAAGTTCTTAGTATTGGGTTCTAACAATTCTGTTTCTAATTTCGACCTCTCCATCTGAAAACCTATTTTCCTGTCCTGTTTGAATACCTCGTTTATCTGAAGGTAGGGTTTAGACTTTAATTTGAAGGTAGGGTTTAGACTTTAGACTTTAATTTGTCATAACTCTGTAGTTTAACCCTTTCACCATCTTGCTCTAAAATTTCACAATATTTTGGCCATTTGGACTCCATATTAAGTTTTTTTGTCTCTTTAGCTTCCATTGGTGATAGCCACCTGGGAGTTTTACTTTCCAGTAGATCTTTATATCTTATCCAAACATTGTATAGTGCTTTCCTGACAATATGGTTTTTAAAACCTTTATGTATTTTTACCTTGTCATACCATATATATGCATGCCAACCAAATCTATTGTCATACCCTTCCAGATCCAAAATGTCTGTGTTCTCAAGAAGCAGCCATTGTTTCAGCCAGCAAAACGCTGCCGATTCATAATAAAGTCTCAGGTCCGGCAGGGCAACCCCCCCTCTATCTTTTGCATCAGTTAAGATCTTAAAGTTTATTCTGGGCTTTTTGCCCTGCCAGACAAATTTTGATATGTCTTTTTGCCACCTCTTGAAACAGTCCATTTTGTCCAGGATCTGGAGTGTCTGGAATAAAAACAACATTCTAGGCAATACATTCATCTTGATGACAGCAATTCGGCCTAACAAGGAAAGTCTCAACCTTGACCATATTTCTAGATCTTTCTTCACCTCTGTCCAACATTTGTCATAGTTGTCCTGGAGGTCCGTTCTTAACCTGAAATTGTTTTTAACCTGAGGTACCACTTTAGCTAATGGGGCCTCCCGCTGCCGCACAATTTCTGTTCTCATCATGAAGCAAAGTTCTTAACCGAGGTACTATTTCTGGGTTAGTGGAGTCTGTAACCTGAAGTGTCGTCTGTAACCTGAGGTACCACTGTACAAACATTTCAGAAAGGAATCCAGTTTTTACAGCTGATCAGCCACATTGCTACATGCAAGCGCTTTCATTCGATACATCTCTCTCTGCCCCAAAGTTGATGGTACTAAATCAGCTTAGGCCTAATGCCTTTTAGCTTGATTTGCCTGGGTTGTACTGCTTTCTTGTTCCTCAATGATATATATGTGTTGAAGAAGAACTGTAACTCAATGGGTAGAGCACATTTTGCTTTAAATGCAAAAGGTCTCTGGTTCAGTCCCTGGCATCTTCAGATAGGCTGGGAAATGTTATTGAACTACAGTACCCATCATCCCTTTCTACTGACCATGCTGGTGGTGACAGATAGAGCGGTAGTTCCACAACATCTGGAGGGCAACAGGCTAGCCACCTCTGTGTAGACAGTACTGAGCCAGTTGGGCAGTGTGAATCAATATCACATTAAAACTATTAGCCTGACATTTTGGAAGACAAAATAACTTTAGGGTGAACCACTATACCCAAGTCATATGAAAGATCTCCAGAAATGAATTCAGCCTTGAGCATCCTTCCTATAGTTCTTTCCCCCCCATTCTTTGGGTATAATCTGTCCATTTTCCTATTTGTGCCATTACGGAGCAGAGGAGCGAAAATGTGTTTTTCTTCTTTGAATTAAAGGGTGTTTCCTTTATCCTGGAGAGATGGTAAAAGCATATCAAATTATGTTCTGAATCATCAGAGTACAGCAGATCAGTATCTTATCTCTGTATGAAATTGCATGTCTATGCAATAGTCTTACACCGGCTTTCAGTCAAGACATAAATTCATAGCATTGCTGGCTCTAAATAGAAAGCTTATTGGACCCTAAATTGCAAGTGAACTATGTATGAGACAATTTCAATACTAATGAGCTCTGTTTGCCATACGGCAGTAGAATGTTCATTATATACTGTGGGTTCCTATTGTTAGTCAGGACTCGGTCCTCAGCGCATTCTTTGAAATTTCATTAACCTTAAAAATGGGAAAGATGGAGATGAATACAATGTAGATCACACTGCCAACCTTTTGAGGAAAACACTGCAGCCAAACAGCTGCCATGATTCTCCTATCGGTGCTGTTAACATCACCCTGATTCAGAAGAAAGGACAGAAAGTGGTAAGTGTGCATGGATAGCCCTTCTCTAAACAATAAGGTGCTGGGGGAGGGAAGGACAGAACCCTATTTCTACCTGATGTGACACCAAATGGACAAAAACATGGGAATGGTAGCAAAATCACTTAAATAACACACGAGGGATCCAGAGAGAAAAATCCTGATAACACTGTCAGCTTATCCACAGCTACCTTTTGCCCTGCTCTTTCCAGGCACAGGTCAACACTTTAAAGCTCTGTGTCTGAGCGCCTCCCCCCCCCAAACTTTCCCTACAAAAGCCTGTTCTTTAAAGCTGAATTGGATCAAATGGCTATTCAGGTTTTCCTCAGACTGACGTTCAGTCTGATTCAGCTTTAAAGTGTGGACCATACCTGGAAAAGGCAGAAGAAATGTAAGTGTGGATAAGCCCTTTACTGAGCAAACGGAATGTAAACAGGATATAATTTGAGGAGAAATGAACATAAAGGTGGGTGGTTTTTTTTTGTTTTTTTTGGGTCTTTCTCAGTTCAGGCCTTGTACACAGCATGGAGACATGCAACCAAATGTAAGAGGAAAAACTCCCTCATAACTACACCGCCAGTCAGAGCATATGCTAGCTCATTGAAGACCATGCCACTCTGACTAGTTGCTAAGCAGCACTTCCACCCACCCCCTTCTTGGCTAGTTGAGCCCTGCTAGATCAGGGTAGAGGTCCATCATCCTGTTCTTACAGTGGCCAATCTGCTGCCTATGGGAAAGATGCAAGCAGGGCTTGAGTACAATGACTAATGTTGTCAGCTGCAGCCGCCTTATTGGAGGCAGAAGAAACTGAATCCCCATTAAATGTTTGCACTGTTCAGCTGGAGAGAATGGGCTGCCCTTGTTTGTTTAGCCTACAAATCTCTCATCTGCAAGAGGAATGGGTAGGATGAGTCTATGTCGACAGAGGGACTGCCACTCATGGTCTTCTCAACCATACTGGAGCAGGTTTTCTCTACTTAGGTCAGGCTGAACTGCCAGAATCAACTCAGAGCACTCATCCTGCATTGCAGGGAGTTGGACTAGATGACCCTTGGGTCCCTTCCAACTCTAGGATTCTATGATCATGGCACCATGAAATGCTATGTATTGAGCATGTATTAACAACTAGCTCTAGGAAGAGAAATGAAAGGTCAAGTGCCATGCCCTGTTCTGGTAAATAGAGTCATGCCAGATTTCTTTTCAACACTGCTGCTAATACAAACTGTTACCAAAACCAACCACAAAATGAGCCAATGGCTTTTCTCTGTGTGCTTGCAGCAAAAGAATATCCCCCATCCTCTTTTGCCCTAACTGTAAATAATGTGGACCAACCTTGACCCTTTTGGGCCAGAGGAAAAATGCCAGAATCGAAATAAATAACGTTCTAATTGGTGGTACTCTGTGTAATGAAAAACAAAGCAGCCCAGAGGTCACAAAAATAATGAATTATGGAGCAAATGCCTTTGACAAAGCCCCACACTAGAAGACCCCTGAGCAAATTTGGTAGTTGTGGGATGAGGAGAGGTCCTCTTGCAAAATGGTAACAGGAAGCAGAGAGAAGGAATGAATAGACAATGCTCACATTAGAGGGATGTAATGAGCAGGGTTTACAAAGGATCTGTACTGTCTTGGATCAATGCCTTGTAACTTGTTCATAAATGATCTGGAGTTCAGAGAGACCTGAGAGGTAGCCAAGTTTGCTGATGGCACCAAATTATTTAGGGTGGCAAAAACAGAAAAGGATTGTGTGGAGCTTCACAAAAGATCTCTTCAAACTGGTTGAAGGGGCAATAAAATAGCAAAGATCTGTCCTGAGAGGGGGAATGGACATTTAAATGGCCAATGCACTTCAATAAAATCAAGTGAAATATGGGGCATCAACTGCCAAATTTCACATATACATTGATGGGGTCTTAGCTGGTAGTGACTGATCAGGTAATGGATCTTGGGGTTGTGGTGCATAGGACTGATGAAAATGTAGATCCTGTGTGCAGGTAATATGAAAAAGACAGATTCCATCTTGGTGATCATCAGGAAAGAGATGTTTTAAAAAAGAAATTGCCACTAACACAATACCTTTATTTTAATAATCTGTGGTGCTGTTCCACTTGGAATAATGTATACAATTCTGTTTGTCACATCTTGGGGCTTTTAGGTTTGGGAAAAAAGGTGATTAAATGGGGATATCATAAGAGGCATGAAGAAAGCAGTTAGGGAAGGTTTTTCTCCCTCTGTCATAATACTAGAACCCAGAATCCTCCAAGCTGAAGGTGGATTCTGGACTGACAAAATGAACTAGTCCACAGTTCATCGATTCATGGAGGATAGGTCTAGCAATGGCTACTGGCCATGATGACTAATCACTCCCAGTACCAGAAACAGTATGTTCCAGAATAACCAGTTGCTTTTATGCTCATGGCCTGATTGTGTAGGCATCAGGTTGGGCATTATGTAAACAAAATGATGGACCAGATTGGCCAGTGAGCTGATCCCTTGGGCTTTTCTCATATTCTTAATGCCAGGCCAGTAAGTGGGAGGACCTTTGCAATCCAAGACTTGATCCTGGATAAATATGTCAACTTGGTTTGGCTGATTGATAACTAAGGGAGGAGGGCATTCAATTTAATCCAGTTTTGCCCACCAAGTTTCTGGGTGTAGCAAGAAGCAAGTGATCCGCTGGGCAAAACTGGTGGCAACTCCAAACCAAAAGCGTATATGTCAATGCCTTAAATGGATTATAAGCCACAATTTTCAGTTTTTCATCATAGTCTTATAATAAGCATGCTGAAAGTCATGCATCCCAACAGGCTAGACCATAGGACTGCAATAAAATAAACTTTCTTTTGTACAATTATTGATGTTTCATTATGCCGGTGTTGGGTTCTGTTATTAACTGGATGATATATATATATTTTCTTGCATAAATTGTTCTTGTGCTTAAGTGTGCTGTAAATTATACACAAATTCTCAAGATTACAAAACAGAACTATAAACCTGAGGCAACATCCCAGTTAATGACAAAACAACAAAAATAACAAAAACCTTCCCTTCATTATGAGACAAAATTAAAATATCAGATTATGTGTGGATCAGGAAAATCCAAATTTAGCAGAAGGAGGTGTGGGCTGCTACTAGAAGAGGGTGTTGTATGGATGCTGGGGAAAAGAGGGGGTGGGGAGAAAAGAAAACAGATTAGCCAGTAAGGGAACTGGTTCTCTAGCTTTGAGAGCACTGAGACTCTGTTTCTTTTCTTTTTATAGACCTGAATGTCAATGGCTGGGTGGCTGACCAGGCCAAGGTGCATGGTTGAAGGAGGAAAATTTATAAAAAGCTCTTAAAACAAATGTTTTCAGAATAAACAACCTTACAATGCCAATACTGAAACCAGAATTGCTGGATTCACAATTTATCCTTAATTTTGATACTTACATAATTTTGGATGTTTTTATATTGTGGATAATAATTGTTGTTGTAGCTTGAGAAGCACCTTGCTTCTCCAATTTTCCTAGTAAGTAAAGGATATAAAATGACTGATTTGTAGGACCACTCTGCATGCATATGAATGAACATATTTATCAGCTTCGAGTGTACATTGAATATGCGCATGCATGATTTTCATATTGCTTTGCAAACCACAAGGGCATTGCATTGTATGGGTACCTTATTAAATTGCTCTTGAAAGAATAACGGGTGGCAGGAGGCTTTAATTATAAACTCAATGTGAATCTGATGTGGTGCACATGCTCCTTCTAATCTCAATCCAGCAAAGCACTTTATATTTAATGTTAACCATGGGACTTGTTCAGTTTAAGTCAATGGGACTACTCTTACATTCCAGACAGTTGAGGGGCATTTCCTACAGTAAAATGTTCACTGGGAGAGGGCTCCCTTAAGTCGCCCGAGTGACAAAATTCATAACATCGGAAGGATTAATGCCTGCATCTACTTGAAAGTAAGATGTGGATTGGCTGAGGAATTCAACACTACCTTATAAGAAGACAAAAGGTACAAATCAGGGATTCAGAACTACAGTACTGTTGCTGGACTACAACTCCCATAATCCCTGACAATTGACTATGCTGGCTGGGGCTGATGGGAGTTGGAGTCCAACAACCTTTAGAGAACTACAGGTGTGTATAGCTGGCAGGGTATGGCAGGATGCTAGAGAGTGTGCATCGGGGGAAGAGGGGCTGGCGTCTGACTTGGGAGAGGGGGCAGTGATTTGTGGGGAACTGTTCCAGCCAGGAGGCAAGAGTTGGGGGCAGGGAAGCTTCGGAGCTGGAGGGTGGAGCACAGGGTGGGACAGACGAAGAGGAGGAAGAGGCAGGTCAGGCAAGAGAAGGGCCTGGTGCTTCTCCATTCTGTCCTGCCCCACTGTGTCCCAGAACAAGGAGGGGATTGAAATGGGATAAGCAGAGGAAGCTTTCAGCCAGGCTTAGTCTCCGGGTGCATGTGCACAGCCCATCACGGGAGGTACATTAACTGGTGGAGGGGAATGGCACCCTGTTGCTACAACTACTCCATAGAACGCAGACCTGAACATCATTGCCTAGATGCTAGATTGGTGTGTGCAGCTATCCAGAGCCGTAGAAGTGACTGTAAGTGTTACCTTTGACAATAAAGACTTAACTATCTGCCGACTTAACTATTCCTTTGGCTGGGAAGCAGCCTTGACATTAGCTTTCTCACTCCATGAGAAGAATCAGACTAGCATAGTGGTCAGACCGACTAGGACTGGGAAATCTGGAGTCAAATCTTCACTCAGTCATGGAGCTCCATTAATGATTTGTTATTAGAGTGCCTTTTGGAAGTCAATCATCATGGAAAGTGGCTCTAAGTTAGAGGAGAGCAGGCAAGTAGAGGGTCACAAAAGCTCAGAGAAGGGAGTTTCATTTCTGAAGCTAAGCAGAGCTGGATCTGCCCAGTAATAAGAATACAGGGAACCCCTTGTATACAGCATATGTGGTTCTTATTAAAACAATTGCACCCATTATGTGCTATGCCCTAATACAGTGGTACCTTGGGTTAAGAACTTAATTCATTCTGGAGGTCCGTTCTTAACCTGAAACTGTTCTTAACCTGAAGCACCACTTTAGCTAATGGGGCCTCCCGCTGCCACTGTGCCGCCGTCGCGCGATTTCTGTTCTCATCCTGAAGCGAAGTTCTTAACCCGAGGTACTATTTCTGGGTTAGCGGAGTCTGTAACCTGAAGTGTCTGTAACGTGAAGCGTCTGTAACCCGGGGTACCACTGTACAGAGAACTACATGAGGTTTATTCATGTTTTTCAGGCACTAACCCATTTCCACTTTCCTTATCTATGCTACTCTTTTAAGACTCCCCTCTAACCTCCTCCCTCTCTGCCTAGCCCAAGCCAATAGGAACAGAGGAGGCTGCATATACCGAGTCAGAGACCACTGCTCCATCTCACCCAGTATAATCTACACTGACTGGCTGTGAGTCTCCAGGATTACAGACAGGTTTTCAGACAGGATTTTACTTGGAGATGTCAGTGACTTTCTGCATGCAAACAGGTGCTCTGCTGCTGAGCTACTGCCCTTCCTAACAACTATCCTATCACATTCAGAGGTCATCTCTTCTCTCTACCTCTTGGTGCCCCTTTCTAAGGCTGTGACTCAAGGCTTCAGCAATCCCCTACATGCCAAGACAACTGCAAGGCCCTGGTGGATAAACTTTCTTGCTTAGCTGAATACTCTCTTCAATGTATATTTGAATGGCAGTAAATGAAATTATGGAAACACAAGGCACACACCACCTTGAAGAACAAATGGCAAGCTCACGGCTTACTTTAGGCATCCAATGGCAAGGCAACCAGGAAACTAGACACTCGTGCACACACACCCCTCAAGTAGGAAGCAATCTCTTGCCAGACACTCTGAGTGTGTTTTTTAATATAAAGCTAACAGCAAAAGAGCTGAGAGTAAATGGGGTCATGGAAATGGTTAAAGGCCGAGGAAAGGACAAGCTAGGCAGGCAAAAGGCATAGCTCCTGGCAGAAGGTTAATTATTACTATTAAACATTTCAAGTCAAATCATGCTTCTCTGTGGTGGGCTTCCTCTGGTATAAAGAGCAAGTATTCTTTACTGGGGTTCTGAGAAACTCTAGACGTATGTGGCTTCTTACAATCAGCATTTAAAAATCACTACAATTGTCGGCGTCATTTGTCTTTTTGTTTCTAAGTGTGCTCCCAACTTTGGAGAGAATAGCGCAGCCTGCATAAAAAGCAGCATGGTATTGCTTAGATGTTTAAGGTTAATAATTATCTTGCCTGTCACTTTGAATGATGGATATCGCGGCTGAATTTCTGCTCTGTCAATTTTTCAGCATGTTGGCCATCTGTCTATTGACCTTATGGGCTGTCAGTATCTCGAAGTCAAACATATGGACTCAACAGGGATCACACATGCAATTTTATATTTTCATGAATGACAGTGATGGAGAAATGAAGACTGAGCAATATTAATCTAGAGTGAGAGAGAAGGAAACACTGGTGCTGAATTGAGTCCTGCTGTGAATGAAGCTAGAAAACTGCACTTCATGCTATCCCCTTTACTTTCTTTTGAAGTATAATCAATGGAAATTATACTAATCCATGATGAAATATTACAATCATGTAGATATGGTGGCTGAGCCTATGAACACAGGCTGGGAAAATCTATACTTCATATTATGGGGGAAACCCCATAGAATAGTTTATATTCAATGTGTTCACATTTTACAGTTATTTTACTCTTTTAAAACCCCCTTTAAAATAATAATAATAATAATAATAATAATAATAATAATAATAATAATAGAATAAATCCAAGATGACCCACAAGTTTCAGATTAGCAAAAGGTTTCCAGGGGCATTCTGAAAGATTCATTGCTAAAAAGGGACAGTATTTCATAGAATCATAGAACTGTAGAGTTGGAAGGGAGCCAAAGGTTCATCTAGTCCAGGCACGTCCAACCTCAAGTTGGCTGCGATCTACCAACAAGTATCCAAAACTCGCAGTGATCTACCACCCTCCAAAGTCATTAAATAAACAAACAAATAAATAAAGGGATCTTTATTTAACAGATACAGTAGCTATGTTTGGATATCATCACGACAGACCCAAATAATTACTAGATGGACAAGTAACCAAACAAGTAAGAAAAGTCAAACTTTGTTGGGCTCCAGATCGCACACAGGGTCCTCCAAAGAAATGAACATTTATCGGGAACATTCCCCAATGTATCCCTCCAGACACATTAATCGACACGAAGGAACACCTAGCAAGAAGTTAAGTCCCACTGTGTTCCAGCCAGTGTATTCTGAACTGCAGTCTTAAGGGCCGTTTTCCAACACAACTTTAACTAATTGCACATTAACCAGCAGGCGAATAGGTGAGTGGCAATGTCTATTTAACAAACTGGGAAATTCCTGCCTTGTGCATGCAGCCATGTGTGGAACCAGGTTTCTGTAGGTTCTGCTGACAGAGAGAAACAAAGAGAGTGTAACCATGCCCCTTTCTCCTTGCAGTTCCAAACTGTGATGAAGACATGACAAAAGTCTCATCGACTCATCCCCACATGGAAAGATACTGCCAATGATCAACTCCTCTGTATACTTGCATGCATTATCACTTGGTAAGCAGCATTCTGTCATCATCATAAACTTTACTGCAATAGCCAAAGGCCATGACATCATTCACAAAGGAAACAAAAAGAAAAATAACGATAACCATAAAAACCATAAAAACATCAGACACTGCAAATACAATAAACCACAGTCACGTCTCCTAGAAATTATTTGTTGCATACGATAGAATAGCAGGGGGTTCTCAGATGGAATGTGCCAGCTTAAATGTCCGCATTACCTTTGCAATTGACCACTATTTTATCTAGTTCTTTTCTCCTGATCTTCTTAGCTGCCAACGCATATAGCGCTACTTTATAAGTTGTGAAGTCATGGTAAGCAGCATTATGAATTCACCCACTCTGACCTTTCAGTTAGCATACCATTCCGCTAGAAAAATAAAAGTCAGTGTGCTAGGACTTTGAAATGATCTTCAATTCTTTTGCAGAGAAGTATTTAACTTTTTTTAAAAAAACGAAAACAAGATCTGATCTTTTTTAAAAAAAAGCCTTGGCTCTGTACGTCAGGCACTAAAATACAACACTGCTGTCAATCTGAAGAGGTGCTGGAAGTGTACGCAGCACTGATCACAATTAGTGCAGAGCAATTTAAAATTATTTGAAGAGTCCTTACACCATGAAGTGTCCCAATAATTTGTAATTACTTAATGTTTCACCTGCTCCAAACCCCGTTTACTTCCCGAATCAGACTCTTTAAGGGATGTGAAGTGGCACATTGCAAAATGATCAGAGAGCAACCTGGAGTAGTTGCTAATTCTAGATGCACTTCTGGAGCTTCTGAATACCAAGTAGTTTCTATGGATGCACTTCTCCAAAAGGTCACTTGAGGATTACCTGCCAATGGGTGACAGGAAATGTAAAGGTGGTGCAGGGAGAGAATTAGAACATAATGAACATCAATAGCCCATTATCCAATCTCTATGGATTCAGTTGCAATTATAGCAAGTACAGTGCTGAGACCACAGGGGAGAGCCTTCGTTGTGATCAAAGCCAAGGAGGGGGATAAAAATTGAACGAGTAAAGCAAGTGCAAAGGGTTCTGTACAGAGAGAAGATGCATTCATACTTCCCAGAAAGATACTGTATGTGGAACTCTTGGGAACACACGTAAACACCTTCAAATTGTTCTTAGATGGTCAACCTGTCCTACCTGCCTGCTTCTCTGATGTATCTGGTCTCTGTGGACCAAGTTGTCAAGGATCAGCAGGTGACAAAAAATACAAAATTTATCTGTATTGTTCTAGCAAAGCATAGTCTCTGTTTGAAAGGGGCTACCTGTGCACAGTGATTCTATTTCTGTATTTTTATAAAACTAGAGGATAGGATCAGAGAAACTAGTGGAATTGAGTACTCATGGGTTGGATGAATCTGCCAGTTATGATTTTTCTCATTTTCACATTTTCCCAACCTTAAGTTCAGTTTACCACATTTCTGCAGCCATTTGCAATTTGTTGCTTTCTTTCTTTCTTTTTTTAAAAAGGCCATCACAAAAATGTCAGCATTTTAGTGTGCATTTCTTCTGATATTCACATTTTTTCAATCAATTTCCCCAATAGAGTTCCCACCCCCCATTTTATGCACTTTCCCCTAAATATACACATTATTTATACACAATTTTTCATTGGAGATCTGAATTCCAAAATTTGGAGAAATGTAAATTTCAAAGGGTAACTGCAGAGACATCACCTTGCCAACAAAGGTCCGTATAGTTAAAGCTATGGTTTTCCCGGTAGTGATGTATGGAAGAGAGAGCTGGACCATAAAGAAGGGTGATCACCAAAGAATTGATGCTTTTGAATTATGGTACTGGAGGAGACTCTTGAGAGTTCCATGGACTGCAAGAAGATCCAACCTATCCATTCTTAAGGAAATCAGCCCTGAGTGCTTACTGGAAGGACAGATCGTGAAGCTGAGGCTCCAATACTTTGACCACCTCATGAGAAGAGAAGACCACCTGGAAAAGACCCTGATGCTGGGAAAGATGGAGGGCACAAGGAGAAGGGGATGACAGAGGACGAGATGGTTGGGCAGTGTTCTTGAAGCCACCAGCATGAGTTTGACCATACTGCGGGAGGCAGTGGAAGACAGGAGTGCCTGTTGTGCTCTGGTCAATGGGGTCACGAAGAGTCAGACACGACTAAATGACTAAACAACAACAACAACAAACTGCATTTGGGCTTGCAAATCATTTCAGGAACTACAAATTAAGCACTAGGAATAGAGAGAACTGTCAATTTCATTTCTCCCAGTCTCTAATTTTCCATGCTCAGTTTCAGTTCACCACTTTTCTGCAGCAATTTGCATTAAAAAAACGCTCACGAGAATTCATCAACATGTGTGTATGCTTTTCTCCTTATAAACACATTTTTATATGCAGTTTTGACTAATTTGACTAGTTTTGCAAGCCATTTCCCCACATATAAGGCATACAAATATATTCATTTTTGTGCATAGGTAAAGGTAAAGGGACCCCTGACCATTAGGTCCAGTCGTGGTCGACTCTGAGGTTGTGGTGCTCATCTCGCTTTATTGGCCGAGGGAGCCGGTGTCAAGTGGCCAGCATGACTAAGCTGCTTCTGGTGAACCAAAGCAGCGCATGGAAACACTGTTTACCTTCCCGCCGGAGTGGTACCTATTTATCTACTTGCACATTGACGTGCTTTCATTTTTTTTTAATAAATTTTTTATTAAAGTTTCAGAAGTTTTTTTATAACAACAAAAAACAATACAATAGAACAGACAAACAGAAAATAAAAAACAAGTATAATTTCAACCCTTATTTTCTTATAACTTACTTCCCCGACTTCCTCATACCTCCCCTTTCTGTATTTCAGTTTCTAATTTATTATTCATCAAATCCTTCCCTTATTTTTCACTTAATTTTTGACCTTTCTTTTCTTTTTTTGACGTGCTTTCAAACTGCTAGGTTGGCAGGAGCAGGGACCGAGCAACGGGAGCTCACCCCGTCTCAAGATTCGAACCGCCGACCTTCTGATTGGCAAGTCCTAGGCTCTGTGGTTCAACCCACAGCACCACCCGCGTCCCTATTTTTGTGCATACTTTCCCCTAATATATACATTTTTGTAAACACTGGGTGGTTGGAGGGCTGGATCTCAAAATATGGACAAGTGTGAATTATGAAGGCTAGCTGTTTTTCAGTTCACATTTTATTTTTGGAAATTGTGAATTTGATAGATCCATCTTTAAATGTGAATGGAATAATCCCACCCCCCCCATTTACTATTAGGTACCAAACCTACTCACCCAGCCCCAATCCCTAACCACAATGACTAGAAACCTGCTGGAAGACAACAAGTTTTGTTCACATTAATTTTATATATTCCTAATCAGACCATGCTGTTCAAAAGAATCAGCCTCTCTCTTTCTGTCTCTCCCTCCTCTCCTTCGGAATACAGAGGACTTGGGGGAGGAAGAGGGCCTCTCTCATATCATGCTTTGAAAACACTCAAAATTTCAAGGGGGATTCTTGCTGCTTCCAAGTGTCCTCAAAACTTGACTTTGGAGTGAGAGAAGCTAACTTCTCAGTCCCTTGAGGAGTCTGCATCTGCAAGAGTGGCAGGATTTTGGCTGACTACAAATAATAACCAGCTCAAATGTGTGAACCTTTCAAACTAAGTAGTGAGAGTAAAACTGGAGCTGGCAAGAGGACTTAGGTGAATTGTAGTCTGAAAAAAATTGGTCAGCTGGCTGACACCTGGGCTGTTAAAGGTCCTTTAAAAAGTCAATGGCAGGATGTGTATCTCCAGGGGCAGCGCTCCACATATACGGAGCCACCAGTGAAAAGGCCTTGTCTCTAGGGCCAGCTAATCTAATTGATCTTGCTGACAGGCCCATCAGCAGGGCTTTGATGCTGATCATAAGGTCCAGGCAGATTTACAAAGTGCAAGTGGCCCTTTAAATGTCATCGCACAAAGAAAGCTAGTAAGACAAAAAGGGAAGCTTATTTCAAAGCAAGGTTGTTCTCAGGAAGGAATATACATGTGCAACTCTCAAAAACGGCTTAATATGAAAAGAACGAAGGGATAGTTGGGTAAGAGAATATATGATTAAATTAAAAGTAGCACATGCATGAAGTCACCTGAAATAAAATAATAACTAATGAATAAACACATGGAGAAAAGATTTATATTTGCAATGATGGTCTAAAAAGGGCAAAAAATAAGCAGATTATTAGCCAACATTATGCAGTGTCTCTAACTCACATGTAAGATCTTCTTGACTCCCATGCTTGTTTTTCTTTATTTTTAAAGTTTGCATAATTCCAAGTAAATTCTTGTCTTGCAAAATGCAGATTTTATTTGCCAAAAAGTGTTATCTACATGGGCATTTAATTACATTTGTTCAAATACCACATTGTTATGAATCCCAGTATAAGGGTGGCAAAGGGAGTATTCATCACAAATGCAGTCACATTAGATTAATTCTTGCCTCTTTTGCAAGTTCAAACAGACTCCCCCCCCCATCCATATGCCTCAGAAGTTGTGAATTGCAGCAATAACCCTCACCCTCCAGCACAAGGAATGCAGCTCGGTGATCAAATTTAAATTACAATAAGCAGTTTGAAGCATTTCCTAGCCAGAGAGAGAAAGAGAGAGAGAGAGGGGGGGGGGCAGAATATGTCTTATATAGCTTGATCCCTGCATCATCTTTGAAGGGTCTGGACGTCTGGAGCTTAGCTTGTAAAAAAGAGGGTGTGTGTGTGGGGGGGCTCAAATTAAAGTTTTATCCCAATTATGCCTTGTTCAGAGGCAAAGGCAAAATGGGCTTATATGTTTTCAGCCAGAAGGGAAATGGATCAGATACTGTACCACAAGCTGCTGTCATGATGACAACATCCCCAGAAAAAAGAGACTTCAAAGCACAAATACAATCCAATTTCTCTAGCATCAGTTCAGGTGAAATTCAAACAACTAATCTCCACACAGAATTCAGAGATCCCCTCCTAATGGACAGACAAGACCACAGGAACACCTGAAACTGAAAATAAAATAGAATTCCCAAGAGCAATGGCTGATGATTTGAGATATCTTTGAAATGGAGCTTCATTTTGTAAATTCTTTCTTCCTACTGTGCTTGCTATATTGAACATCTCTGGTGGGAAAGGAAGCCTATCTCTTTCAGAGTTTCTTGTGATCCTTTCCGTTTGGATTTTAGCATCAACAAGTTTCCCCTTTCTTTCCAGTCCTGGCTCAAAGCATAATACTATTCTCACAATATGCAATTGATGAATGAATAGTGATGCATTTTGGGCAATGTGTTAAGACAAAGACAGAGGCAACTTGGGAGTCCAGAAAGAGCCACAACAGGAAGTGCTGTTTTTGAGTCTTCTCAATTTTTTTTTAGCATCCTTGCATTGCAGTACAAGGCTTCGTGGATGCAATGCCCTCAACAGTCAACAGCAGCCAAACACTATTGATCATAAAACCTCACAAGTGCAGTTTTAAAAGATGAGCTTTGAGGAGTGAATTGTGGGATCTGTAGGATTAAAGAACCATGAAGAATGCATATGATTCCTAGAGTTAATCACAGCATTAATGTTTGTTTACGAACAACATCTTCTTAACACACAGAAGAACCCCCATTTATCCAATTTGTCCATTTATCTGGAAAGCAGCTATCAGAGTAAATAAAAAGACAACATACAGGCAAGGGAGTCCAGTGCAATAATTCAGAATTTGTCTGGCCATAGAATCATAAAATCATAGAATTGTAGAGTTGGAAGGGACCCTGAGGGTCATCTAGTCCAATCCCCTGCAATGCAGGAATCTCTGTCAAATCATACATGACAGATGGTCAGCAAACAGAATGGCAGGTCTCAATGTAACAACTTTGTTCCGAACAGAGGGGCAGTTCAGAGAAACAGAGAAAAGCTCCTGTGGCCATTGAAGCAGTACTAGGTGTCTCTTTCTGATCCTACCTCTGGGTAAATGATCAACATTGTTGGGTTAGAAAAAAGGTCTATGTAGCCTGCTCTTTACAGAGACTTCCAAACTTCATTTTATAAAATTCTGAAATAAGTGGAACTTTCGAAAATTGATCCTAGAATGAATTTGCTTCTGCTCAGGTGTGGCACTGGGATCTGGTTGGACTTCAGCACCCTTTGACTTGGGACAGCTGCCTCCTCCTCTGTGTCCTGCTCAAAATTGGATCATGCTAGAATTTGGTATATTCCCAATATTAGTTCTTTAATTTGCACTTAAAAGTTCCATTCTGGCAGTGTACACACGGCTGAGATCACTCAGACGTGGCTTTGTCAGAAAATTGCCCAATGTGCTGCCCTAGGAATAGGCCATAGCTCAGCAGGAGAGCATCTGCTTTGCATGCAAAGTCCCTGGCATCTGCAAGTAGGCCTAGGAAAGACCTCTGCCCTGCCTGTGACCTGGAGAGCCACTGCTGGCCAGTGTTGACAATACTGAACTGGATGCACCAACAGACTGACTTGGTAATAAGGCATTGTCCTATGTTGCAACTGACTGCGTAGAGGCAGCTGTAGGGACAGCCACAAACCTCTTCACAAATGTATTGGATACTTTGCTTGTTTTTCTAACAGAACTACACACATATGCAGACATACCAGCTGGATCTGGGAAGAAATGGCACCTGCAGTACCAGTTTGGGTCTGATTTTTTGTATGTAGAGTGTGGGTTCTCATCCTGGTAGGGATAGGCAAACAACAGCCTGCTCTGGGCATGTATGTCGCCTATTGGGCTGAGCTGGAAAATATACAAAAGTGTTGCATCTTACTGCATTTTTCAGCAGCAGCAGCACTTTGTGGAAGAGCACTTCATGCCAGGACTGTGAAGTTCAAGTAGTTTTAAAGCAATTTTGCAACAGCTGGATCCAAGAAAGAGCCACTGTTAACATCATTGGTTTGAACTCGGGGGTTTTCATCAAAACAGGATACACACAGAAAAGCTTCCCTTTATGTACATATGTCCCCTAGGTGGAGAGAGGCAATCTGCAAAACCACAGTGTCATTGACTACAGGGTTGCGGTAGGCCACACAGACTCTGGGGAATTGGGTATGCTCTGATACATTTAGTGTTTTATTGTTTTCATAAGCTGCCATGAACAATAGGGCTATAAATATTTTGGACAGAATAAAGAAATAAAGAAATCAATAAATATTTCCCCAATCTATCTGCTTCCCAGTGTGCGTGTTTGTGTGTGTCAAAGAAAGACAGACAGGATGAGATGTAATAAGTGCACCAATGATGCCCAGCTCTATTCAATTGCCTGTAAAAGATGTTCCTCTTTCAACAACCCTTCTAAATGGACAACTTTATACCAGTTGGCATCGGTCTTGGATTTGCATTGCTTTTATGTATGTGCTTTTGTTTACTATCTATCTATCTATCATCTATCTATCATCTATCTATCATCTATCTATCTATCTATCATCTATCTATCTATCTATCATCTATCTATCTATCTATCTATCTATCTATCTATCTATCTATCTATCATCTATCATCTCTCTCTCTCTCTTTCTATCTATCTATCTATCTATCATCATCTATCTATCATCTCTATCTCTATCTCTGTCTCTGTCTCTGTCTCTGTCTATCTATCTCTATCTCTATCATCTCTATCTCTATCTCTATCTCTATCTCTATCTCTATCTCTATCTCTATCTCTATCTCTATCTATCTCTATCATCTATCTCTATCTCTATCATCTATCTATCTATCATCTATCTATCTATCTATCAATCTATCATCTATCACTGTCTGTCTGTCATCTATCTATTTCATCCATCAATCCCTCCATCCCTCCATCCATCCAATAGTTCTAACTGTTTTTATGTATGCAACTGTTTTATGTTTTTACACATCCAGCAATACATATTGGTTATTGCTGTTGCATTGAATTCACTCCCCCTCACCAAGTTTCACAAGCACCCTTACCAGAATATAAGGACCTTATTCCTAAGTACAGACTCAAAGGCCTTGTTCAGATGAAACCAAAGAACACAACTTCCTTTTAGGAGAATCTGCTGTAGCAGTCCATGGAGCTGTGTGCTTTATCTCCCCTTCACACAAGAGAAGAAGTAAAAAGCGTCTATTTTGGGGTCAGAACAACACCCAAATATGAGATGCTGTAGACCTGAAACCACATTGTTATAACCATCTATGTGAGCAAACCATAGTTCCCCATAACTCAATGTAACGGGAAACCATGGTTTGGAACAAATCACAAGCAGGAACTTTAAACTCCCCCCACCCCCGACACAATAAAAAGGTAGAATGGAGGAGGAGGAGTGCATGGACCTGAGGCTTATTACAACACCTTCTTGTCATAGGAAATCATAATTTTCTGTTAGGTCTGAACCAAGCCCAAGTGTTTTAGAGCAATATCAAGTATCTATTTGTGGTGCAGGACCTAAGACACAGAGAACCAGCAATTTGAATTCCATGTTATTTCATTGATATTACAATTAGCTAAGAGGAAATATTCATAAAAGAAGAGTCCTTTTATTTATTATGATTTCTTATTTTAGAAACCTAATTTGTTATGCTAAAGACTGAAGAAGATGTAGCAAAAAAAGTGCATTCCCATATAAGCGAAGAAGGACTTGTTGGGCATTTCTTAGAGTAAGGGAAGAAAGTGGAACAAAAATTGAATTATACAACAGTTTATTCAGCAGTAGGAAGAAAAATACTGAGCATGTCTGCTTGGCCTTGATAACATTTTAATAATTTAACAGTGCAAATTTCACCACAAGGAGAAGCTTTTGAGATGGATGATCGAAATGTAGGGGACCATAAATAAACTAGAAAATAAACACTAATTTGCCACAGTCAGAGAAGAATTTGGGCAGCACATACCAGTTTGGGCTGGATTTAGTTACACAGCCAATTTATCAGCCACTGTCAGTTTGCTTTGGGTTGAGCACTGGGACTTTCTGGTGCTCGAATTATTGGTACAGTTGTAGGTGAAAATGACAGAAAAGGAAGGCTGACATTACTGGAATCAGCACTGGACTGGTTAATCATTTATGCATTCTGTCATTGCAAAGAGAAAGGCAGTGTGGTGACCTATTGAGGATCAAATTTGCATAGTCGCTTGGACCATTCCAAATGGTAAATACTAGGGGTGAGGCAAATTGGGACACAACTCTTGGCTCCCCCCTGCTCCTGCTCCCTCCCTGGGCTCTTACCACTCCCCCGCCTGCACCACCCTGCTGATGGGCCCTCACACACCTTCACCTGCTGCCGCCACCCACCTGTCTGCCACCTGCCACTGGCTGTTCACTGCTACTGCCATACTTCCGGAATCTGGCACTGCTCAATGATTTAACTTTATTGTAAAGCCTCAGTAATAGCCCACCAAAATGCTACAACCGGGAAAGCCTGAGAAAGGGAACGCGGCTCCGTTCAACTCCCAGCACACACACACGCAGCTTCACAGAACACCAACACTCACAGCAAAGAAACCTGAGTATTGTTGAGACTACACTCTATGGCACCGCCTCCTAGCTCACCCAACAGACCACCCACAAAAGCACTTTCACACTAAAAGAAAACCTGCGTATTATAGGGGGAAATCCCCTCTGCGTGCTGCCTTCCGGGAGCCATGGGCCAGCTGTAGAGCAGTAGATAGCTGCTCTCCCAAAGCGTAAGGCAACCCATTAGCATGGGGGTTGGAGCGGCAACTCCCCCCAAAGCCTAGCACTCTCCTGAAAAGGCAGGCAGCTGGAGCAAAGAGACAGCTGGGTGTGCAGCGCAAAACCAAGCAGATCGAGGAAATGAGCCAAGAGTAAACTCTCCGGCTTGCGCCTCAGTTTAAATGGGGCCCGGCCACGCCCCCCAGCCATCGGATTGGCTGGCAGGAGAATGACATGGCTGGGAACCTCTGGGGGATGCAGGACTTTGTCCCCCACCCCTGGAGGGGAGTGGGTGGCCACGTGGTCCACCACAACTCCTCCCCACTGGGAAGTGGAGCAGATTTCTGGGATGTCCTGCTTAAAACAGGACAGTTGTGTGGTATGGTTAAGAGAGTGCCCCTTGCCAGGGACTGCCATGAGGAGGGCTGCACTGAGGAAGAATGGTGGGAGCCAACCCCCCCCCCCCCCCCCGATTGTGATCCTGATCCAGAATCAGGAGGACAGTATAGATTTGGAACAGTGGTTTGCAGAGGGGCATAGTTCAGAAGGCAGAAGCTGGAAAATACTGGACGGGGAACAGCTAGGTGAAGAAACACTGGAAGAGAGAGGGTTAACAGATTCACAATTGTTGGACAGCATTCCTCTGATCTCCCCAAAGTCAGGAAGAGCTCATAAAGTCTCAGAACAGTAAGCGCAGAGGGTACAAAATCAGATTACAAGAGGTAGGAGTGACGTAGATTAATAGGGACGGGAGGGGGGGGAGTAAACCTTAATTGGGAGCACCACCATTTCTAGGGAGACGTGTTCTTTTCCCTCTCACTGTGATTATTAAATAATCAAACTGGTAAGACGTGCCTTTTGTTTGATCTTATTTACTGCCACGGGGGAAGAAGCCAATTCCCCAAAGCCTGGCACCCCTCTTGGTTGTTCCACTGCCCTCAGAAGCTGAGGGGGTTGTGGCTAATGGGGAAGGCATTCTCTGTGGCAACCCCTAAGTTGTGGAACACCTTCCCCACAGAGCTGTGCCTGGCATCTTCATTATGCGGCATTCAGGAAATGCTGGAGAGACACCTCTCAGCCCTGGCTTTCAGCATCCAAGATGTATATTTTAGGGACACACCCGATTTTTATGATTGCACATTGTTTTCATCTATTTTCAGTATGTGTTTTAGTTGTTGTAACCTGCCCTGGGACCTCAGTGTGTAGGGCAGTTAATAAACTAAAGTAATAACACCACATACAGCAAGGTAGACTGGATCCACCTTCTAAAATACTCTGGTATGTTGGCATCCTGCCCCTTCCTGGATTTTGTCCCTGGTTCCATCTATGTAGATTGTGAAAGAAATGTATTCTGGTGGTGCAGGAGGAAAGATGCTGGAGCCTGGATGGAGGGGGGGGGGCTCTCAGTTTGAAGTGCACCCAACTATCCTTGGCCAGCTCAACCAGTTTCAATTCCCATTTTAGGAAACTGTCCGGAGCCAAGGGCAAGTATGCAGTCAGCTGGAGGGAGGAATCAAGTACTTTGCTGCTTCAGATTCGTTTAATTAGTATGCAGAGGGCACACTTGGATGCTTCTGAAATGAAAATGCCTGGGTGTCAAAATACTGAAAACTGCTGCAGGAGCTGAAGTTTAAATGCAAAGGCCTAAGGGTTCAAGCTATCCCACCCACATCCGAATGCAGATTTTGGATTAAGCTTCATAATGAAAACGACCTTTTTACTGCCAAACCCCCAGCTTTAATTTGATTGCCAAGGCATATGCTAAAATCTGAAATTTAATCAATTTCAGAACTAGTTAGTAGCTAAAGGGAGAAAGAAGGGGGCGGAGCGGGATGAGGGTCTGGAACCCTGTTCTTGTGGGATCGTGGTGTCCCCCAAACACATGTGCGACTCAGTGAGTAGTAGTGTTTGATAAGTCAGTACTTTCAGTCTAACTCACCTGAACATTAGGGTCGCCATGTGCCATGCTTTAGAGAGGACTCTCCATCAAAATATGAAAAGCCAATTGGTTCAGGAAAGGGCAACCAAAATGGTCAAAGGGATGGAGCAACTGCCCTACCAGGAAAAATTTGAGCATTTGGGACTTTTTAGTTTAGAAGAAAAGGTGAGTTAAGAGGTAACATGATAGAAATTTATAAAATTATGCATGGCATTGAGGAAGCATATAGAGAAAAGTCCCCCCCCCCCATAATACTAGATATCATGGACACCCAGTGAAGCTGGTGATTGTGCTCTGCCAACAGACTCTGTGGAAGAAATGCTTCTGAATACCAGTTGCTGGAAGCCACAGGAAGAAGAAGAAGAGGAGGAGGAGGAGGAGGAGGAGGAGGAGGAATTTGGATTTGATATCCCACTTTATCACTACCCGAAGGAGTCTCAAAGCGGCTAACATTCTCCTTTCCCTTCCTCCCCCACAACAAACACTCTGTGAGGTGAGTGGGGCTGAGAGACTTCAGAGAAGTGTGACTAGCCCAAGTTCATCAGCAGCTGCGTGTGGAAGAGCGGAGACGCGAACCCGGTTCACCAGATTACGAGTCTACTGCTCTTAACCACTACACCACACTGGTGAGAGTGCTCTTGTGCCCAGGTCCTGCTTGAGGGTTCTCCACAGGCACTGTGAAAACAGGATGCTTTCCGGGATGGGCCACTGGCCTGATACAGCAGCTTCATCTTACGTTCTTAAGATAAACGACCTTAAGTAGGGAGAGCAGCAGGGACCTTGAAGTTGCCCATAAGGCGTTAGCACTTGGTCAGGGTCTTCCCCGCTATGGTGAGATGTATTATACATCTATTTAAATCACAGCAATTATGTCTAAATTTGCATTTGTACATAGAATCATAGAACTGAAAAGTTGGAAGGGACCCTGAGGGTCATCTAGTCCAACTCCCTGCAATGCAGGAATCTCAGCCAAAGCATCCAGGACAGATGGCCATCCAACCTCTGCTTAAAAGCCTCCAAGGAAGGAGAGTCCACCACCTTCTGAGATAGTTTGTTCACTGTTGAACAGCTCTTACTGTCAGAAAGTTCTTCCTGATGTTCAGTCAGAATCTCCTTTCTTATAATTTGAATCCGTTGGTTTGGGTCCTATCCTCTGGACGCGGGTGGCACTGTGGGTAAAAGCCTCAGCGCCTAGGGCTTGCCAATCGAAAGGTTGGTGGTTCGAATCCCCGTGGCAGGGTGCGCTCCCGTTGCTCGGTCCCAGCGCCTGCCAACCTAGCAGTTCGAAAGCACCCCCGGGTGCAAGTAGATAAATAGGGACCGCTTACTGGCGGGAAGGTAAACGGCATTTCCGTGTGCTGTGCTGGCTCGCCAGATGCAGCTTTGTCACGCTGGCCACGTGACCCGGAAGTGTCTCCGGACAGCGCTGGCCCTCGGCCTCTTAAGTGAGATGGGTGCACAACCCTAGAGTCTGTCAAGACTGGCCTGTACGGGCAGGGGTACCTTTACCTTTTTATCGTATCTTCTCTCTGTCTCCTCTTTACCAGGCTAAACATACCCAATTGGAGAGATGAATCCAGTCAGTGTAGAGTAGACCATACTTATCTCAATAGAGCAATGGTGTGACTTGGACAGTTATAGGACAATAGGGAATAATATTATAACTGCTTAAATTAATTGGAATCAAGGCAGTAGAAACGTAAGCATTAGCACCCAGCAATAGGTATTAAAATGCTAAAATTCATTTAGGAATTTTGTTTCAAGCTCTGTGGCAGGTCTTTGGCCTTGATGGGAGTGAGGAGACTGTCTTTATTTCTGTTTGTCCATAGATGGCAGCATTGCTCCATTACAAGCTGCTACGGTCTGGATGGCTGTCATTGTTATCTTTGGCATGTCACTTAAGTGACCCTTACTGATTAAATTTGGGGAAAGGGTTCTTTTTTACACTTAGATTTTTTTTACCTCTCAAATCCAAGACCGCTGTTGAGTTTCTGAAAACAGCAAGCGAGAGAAGGAGGGAGGAGGGCAGGGACTGCTCATTTATAGGGGGCATCAGAGTGTCTCGTTCCAGCAATTTCAACCTTTGAACACATACACACTTGGCGTGGAAGCAAAATGCACTGTTTATTGTGGATGCTGTGGAACAAAGGGAGGCAGGACTGAATAGCGCAGCTCCTCTGCTGCTGAGACAGAGGAAACTGGTTGGCAGCTCAGGGCCTCACAAACTGGTGAGAGGTTTTGGATTCCAGAGCAGACGCCTATCCTCATGCTGATTAATATCAGCTGGATCCACTACATTTCCCTGAATAATGAGCAAAGCCAGCAATGAATGGAAAGAGAACACAAATGCAAAGAAATGTGTCCATTGCAATCCTATGCATGTTTATTTGGAAATCTATTACCAGGTCAGCGTGCATTAGATTGCAACCTGAAGCAGGTGCAAAGCACCCAAAAAGCTTTAATAAGGTTATCAGAAACAGGGGCTGGAATCCAGAGGATGGCAAATAGAATGCTACAGATGAACAAGGCCTCCTAACTGCTATTAGGGGGATGCTTTCATTCAGAGTCTGAACTCCCCACAAGCTCCGTATGTGGGATAATGATGTTCAGTAGAACATTCAGCAAAGCTCTAGATGTTTCACACAGCAGGTCTGCAGAAAAAGCAATACTTGGTGGCTTTCAAGGAACAGAGTATTGGAATCTGAACTGAAAGAATTGTGTCTCAAGTGATGCATTGGGTGGCTGTCACAAGTCCCTCCCTCACAGTTTCTCCAGCTGTAAAACAGGAATTATATTGATGAGCCACAAAGGACTGTTGTTGTGAGGACAAACGAGATCAAGATTTTAAGGCACTGTCTGGTCAGAATGCTACAATATAAATCCACACCATTTTCCTGCACCTTTGAATGTCTTGCAGCCTCCTCTTGATGCAGTTTTGCTTTAAGTAGCCACTGATAGCTTTTTAAAGATGTCCAGCATCTTTTAGTAACAAAATGATGCATACACAGCACTGGAAAGATCCAAGACATAAGAACATAAGAATAGCTTGCTGGATTAGGCTAAGGACCCCTCTAGTCCAGCATCTTGTTCTCACAGCGGCCAACCAGATGCTTACAGGAAGCCCTTAAACAGAACCTGAGCACAAGAGCATCTTTCATCTCCTGCAGTCTCCAGCAACTGGCATTCAGAAGCAGAGGTGTAGGAAGGTCAGGTGGTACCCAGTGAGTAAAATTTCTTGTCACCCCCCCAATTGATTATTATTATTTTTTGCCTGCAAAAATGGTTTTACGTTATTTCATATTTTCTTACAAAGGAATAATAATAAATAATAGTAACAAACAACTTTTATTTATATCTCACCCTCCCCGGCCGAAGTCGGGCTCAGGGCAGCTAACATCAGATACATAGCATTGGTATAAAATCAAACAATAATTAAATTACCTCCTAAAAAATGTCAAAATCAAATTAAAGTCTAATTAGATGGCTTTCCGCAGGGTTAGGGTTGGGAACAGTAACTGCTTCACTGAATTGAAATTTCAGCCTTCATGACATAGGAAAAGGGCCAAGTAAACAGCTATTTTCGTGGAGGAGGGTCAATATATTAACTGATATGCATGAAATTTCATGTACAGCTATATAATCCCTAGTGTAGTAAGATAAGACCTTTGGAGCAAGCATTTTCAAAAACAGGTTTTTTAAGAACCGCCCTAGTAGGGCAGTAATTGTTCCGTGATAATTTGTCACCCCCCTCCATGATGGAACCTGGGGAGGACCGCCCCCTTCCTACGCCCCTGTTCAGAAGCATTACTGCCTCTGACAGTAGAAACAGAACATAGCCATCAGGGTTTAGCCATTGTCTTTTCCTCTTCTTCAGTCAGCTAAGTTGGTGGCCACCATTGTCTCCTATGGGAGCGAGTTCCATAGTTAATGCACTATGTGAAGACATAGTTTCTTTTGCCTGTCCAGAATCTTCCAACATTCACTTTCAGGGGATGTCTACAAGTTCTAGCAATATGAGAAAGGGAGACAAACATTTCTCTGCCCACTTTCTCCATGCAAGACATTCTTTGGTACACTTCCATCAAGTCCTCTCTTACTCGCCTCAAATACTGCAGCCTTTGCTCATGGGTTTTTTTGCCTGAGCTGCATGTGTAGCAGTGAGAATATCTGTGACACTGTTGAGCTGAAGATCAAAATGTCCCCTGAAATCTAGCACAGAGTTGCAAAAGGTTATGCACCGAAAAGAATCCACAAAAATCACAATGTTTTACAGGCCCTGTTCAAAACAGGAGGGTCTCCCCCACCCCATTTGATCAATTCCACCTAACCATCCAAATCCATTAATTACTGACCAACAATTAAAGGCTACATTAAGCTAGATCATTGCTTGGCATACCTATCATACCTATCTCCTCGTTTTCGTTAACAAAGATTTGCCTAGAAGTCCATCCATAAAAATGTACATTATAAAGGAATCCTGATAATAGCACGCTATTAGATTCATTAGCATTAAGAAAAGGGAAATCACATATGGCCGCTGCCTGATAATATTCAATATAGAAATCCATTTTGCAAGTTGGATGGGTTGCAACGAACGAGGCAAAGCACTGAATGACGGAACACGGAGGCTAAAAATAAATAATGAACAGCGTCCTCGTTCACCGAACAGCCTGCATGTGCAATCAGATCATTATAGCCGCAGAACAGCGTGCAATACAGAAATGCCCAGAGGGCCTTTGCCACTGTTTGGAAGCCTTTTTGTAGCTAGGAAAGTGCACAACGTAGAGTAAGATGCAGACATTTACCATTTACTAAGGAGTAAATTAACTGTAGTTGGCATGCAACCACCTGGGGAGCCTGGTGTCTGTAGTAGCCCCCAGTCTTTTCTCAATGCCCCTCCTTCCCTGGATAAATTCTATTGTCCACAGGGAAAGATGCTACAACCACCTGGCTATGTGGCTTAAGGCTGACAAGGAGAAGCACTTTTTTTGCACAACAGAAAATGAGCTTATGGAATACACTAGCACAGCATGAGCCAGTGCTGTATAATGGTTAGAGTGTCAGACTAGGACCAGAGAGACCAGGGTTTAAATCCCCACAAAGCCATGAAGCTCACTGGGTGACCTTGGGCCAGTCATAGTCTCTCAGCCTAACCTACCACCCAAGGTTCTGGTGAGGATAAAAATTCAGCCATTGCTAGACGTTTAACATCATTCCTGATAGTCAGGAAACAGGAAACAGGGAGAGAATGGAGAGAGCAATGGACTGACAATTGTCAGGAGGCCCTTGAAACCATAAAAGAAAAGCTAACACCTTCTCAGTTGCTGCCTGGAAGTGGCCATATATATTGCTAATTGATGCCATCTTGGCAGGGTTAAGTGTTGATTTAGACACAAGCGCAAGAATCCAGGTAATTGCCTCTGCTGGCAGAGAGGTTTGACTGACATGGAAAGGTGCTACTCTGTGCAAAAGCTCAAGTTCTTAGCCCTTAAAAATGGTAGCAAGCTGAAAACATCCCTTGACTTTTTATAGGGGGTAAGATAGGAAGTTGCAACTGACAGTGCAGTTTGATGCCTCTTTGTATGGGTGGTTTGTGATAGCATTGAGGAAAGACCTCATGATCCAGATGTCATGCAGACGCCCCAAACCCCCATAAACCAGATGTAGAAATACAGTTGCACTGGGACATCAGGAAAGATTTTCAGAGATGGACTCTCCAAACCCTGAACCAAATCTCAAAAGCTGCAGATGTACCAGCTTTGACCCTTCCTGGACAATGATAACCTGGCCACAGCTATCAGGGTTCTAGGAACATACCTTTGGGCTGCTTTCCCCTGGGCTTTAATTGAAGCATGGCAAGCCAGATGCAGAGTGTTTGATATTTTGTTTTAAAGCCTTTCATAGAATCGTAGGGTTGGAAGGGACCCGAGGGTCAGCCGCAATGCGGATCGAACTCATGGCTCTGAGATCAAGAGAAACATGCTCTACTGACTGAGCCAACTCAGTGAGACTTACACCCTAAAAAAAAAGGATTGTTTTAAAAGTGGAAAAGAGTTCATTAAAAAAATAATAATTAAACCAGCCTTTGGTAACCTGGTACCCTCCAGATATTCTGGACTACAATCCCCACCAAGCCAAGATAGCATGGCCTTGTTAGAGGAATGGAACTGTGGCCCCAAACATCTGGAAGTCACCAGGATGATGAAGGCAGGTGCAGGCGATACTGTGGCAGATGTGAGAGGCAGCAGCTCCCCAGGCTCCATCCATCAGTTTTGTGTTGTTTAAAGTACTTGCTTTTGTTTGTCCTGAATTTACAGCTGATCAATTTCCCCAAGAGATCCCAAGTTATAGTAATATGGGAGAGTGAGAAAAGTGTGTCTCTGGCTGCAGTCACACAGCAAATTATTCCATTTCCCTGACATTTCCCTAACTGTTAATTTCCACAGCATATTTGAGCTTTCACCTGAAAGCTTCCAGAAAGCTAATGTAATATAGCACATATTTAGCACCCATTTCTGTGTTATCTGATTCGGGGTAGGGGGGGGTGGGGAGAATGTATTTGCGGATTCCTTAACTCAGAAAATAATGGGAGTAAAGTGACAAAATTTGAGGGCAGTATACCAGCATGTAGTACTTTCCTGCTGTTTTCGTAGGGTGTGTGTGTCATGGGGGAACTGAAGCACACATTTGTGGAAAGGCTGGGAGAAGGTGACACTGTCCAGTGATGGAATTTAGCACAGCTAGTTGGTATATCGGTCAAAAATGCAGTCTTTTATAACACAACAGGTACTGCATAGGAGAGGAATATTGGAAACTGTAACAGAAGCTCTAGCATTATAATGAGGAAAACTAAAGCAATATCCCCCATGTCTGAATGCACCCTCCATCTATTTTCTCCCCACTATGCATCAATAACTTTATAAACCACGATTGTGTGTCCCCCCCACCGTAGGTCACCTTTTCCTCTAAGCACTCCCCATTGCAGGTGTGTTTCTGTGCAGCTCTCATTATTTGCAATGTGCTGCCATACGAAATGTCCCTGCTATGTTTGGACATATTCCTGCAATGTTTTGCTTGGGACAATAAGAGCGACAAAGCTAACATGTGAATGAGTCACCAACAGGGTTTCTGGTGGCATATCCATGCATTATGCCTTCATTGCTGATCGTCCTGTTGCTGTTTTTATAAACTGCATAAAGCGTGTTCTCACTAGCAGAGAGCACGTGTTGCGGTTGGGGGAACAGGCCACTGTCGCATGACTAGGCAAATTTGTTAGAACCCAAACTCTTATAGGGTTAATTGGGTTGCTGGGGATTTTTGAGTGTTGCAATTCGGAGGAGGGGTCAGAGGATATAAATATAGGAGCTGGACGTTGGGACGGCCTCTTGGCCGTTTTGCACCGGATCAAGGAGCAGCTTCGCTCGAGACGGTTGTATTGAGCCTTGGCTATTCCCCATCTTTCCGGTCCCCTTTTCATTTTCGTGTCTATCGCCCTATCCTGATTTTCCTGGGTTTTCTCCTTTCATTCTTGCTCCCTCTTGCTTTTCCTCCCTAGCTACTGAAACCCCTCTCGGAGGAAGGCAGGGCTGAGCGGGGCAATCCCCCCCCTCTAGTCGGGGGGAGGCTTTGCCTTTTCGGCTGCTAGGCCCCGGATCCTTCTTGGGGGGGCTGCAGCTTCCGCAGCGGCGGAAGCTCTCTATTTTCTCCCGCATTTTGCCCCTTTCAGTGGGGGCCGCGGCCTCCGTACTCGGAGCGCGGCCGGGCTTTCTCCCCCCCCCACACCTCTTCCTTTCAGGCCGCGGCCTTCGCGGCGGCTGAGCGCGGCCGGGCCCTTCTTTCCGACCCCCCCCACCTTTACGTTTGCCGCGACCTCCGCCGCTGCGGAGCGCGGCCAGAGCCTTCTCCCCTCCAGCCTCCCCCCCTCCCAACCTCTTTGTTCGGGCCGCGGCCTCCGCTGCAGCGGAGCGCGGCCGGACGCCTCCCCCCCCACCTCCTGGTTTTCACCGCGGCCTCCGCTGCTGCGGAGCGCGGCCAGGGCCTTCTCCCCTCCCGCCTTCCCCCCCACCTCTTCGTTTGGGCCGCGGCCTCCGCTGTCGCGGAGCGCGGCCGGGCGCTTCCCTCCCTGGTTCTCGCCGCGGCCTCCGCTGCTGCGGAGCGCGGACGGGCCTTTCCCCTCGCTGCTGCCGGGCCCCTTCTTCCCTCCCGCCCCCTCCCCTACCGGGGGTTGGGAGCGCGGCCTCCGCGGACGCGGAGCGCGGCTGGGGCCTCTCTACCTTCCCGCCCCCCACCCCCCTTGGAAGGGCAACCGGCTTACCTTGAGGCCGGTCTTCGGGGGCTTTACCGAGGGGGCGCGCTGCAGCGGCTCAAGGGTGCGTTGTGCCTGCTGCGGGGCGCCTGGCTCCCTCTCCTGGCTGGGAGGGGGGAGAAAGAAAGACCTCCATTCAAGCACGTGGAGTGTCTTTGAGCTTCTCCACTGCTGTCGGCCTGCCGGCCCTCTAGTGGCTGCTGTGAGCCAGTGCAGCTGCTTGCTCACGAGCTCCCCCGGTGGCCAAGCCTGTATTGCAGCTTCTTTGTCCTTCAGTGGCTAGGCCTAATCAGCGCCACCTGCTGGTTGGCCTGCGTAGTGCACCAATAATTAATTAATTAAAAACAATTCAATAAGTTTCCCCCCCCCCTGATTTAATTGAAGTGCCTTTTGTTCCACCAGCAGCCTAAGCAAAGAGGTGCCTCTGCTACATGGGCCTGGTCTGACTGTCTGCCTCTGTAGTCCAGCCGGTGGAGGCGCTTTGAATTTACAATTCTTAGTATATCGTTTGGGTTAATTGTGTTTGTTCCTTAGTGCCTTTTGGGCACTTATTGGTTAGTTGCTGGTCATTTAGGTATTTCTTGTGGTACACAAAAAAATAAATAAATAAATAAATAAATAAATAATAATAAAAAAATAACACTGCTTCTCGTGGAGGGTGTTCGGCCGGTTATCTCCAACACCCTTCGCAGGGTCATAACATTCATTAGTTTCAATACTCTCAGGGTAGTGCGTGACTCTTATCTGTCTCTGATCTAGCAGGTATGGCTCCAAAGAAGGCCTCAGCCCGCCCCGGCATGTCGTCCACCGCAAAACGGCCTATTAGAGGTCCTTCTCAGGCGCTTCGCTCGCCTGCTTCGAGTCAGCCAGTGGGTCGGGTGCAGTCCCTGGTGGCTAGCATGGCCGGCGATCCTGCAGCCTTGTCGCGCTTTGCGGCACAAATGGACGGTTTTCTCCAACAATGTTCCAGTCAGCCTTCCACGTCTGCAGGGCCGCCTCGCCCAGTGGGGGCGTCGTCACCAAGTGTGTCATCTTCTAGCGAGGATGGGAGAGAAGAATTATCGGCTGGAGGAGGGGTTAACGATTCCCAGTTAACCCAGCCCCATTACTTACCTGCTGTTCACGGTCGGGGACGGAGGTCGCGCCTTTCCTCCCGGAGAGCTTCCGGAGGAAGGGCCCCTTTGCTGCCTTCCTCCCGCCGGGGGGGGAACGTGACGCCTTCGGTAGAGGCCCCGACTACCTCAGGCCGCGCACGTGTTGTTTCTTCTTCGTCAGCCCCAGGTCCTTCACGGCCGAATGGTGATTCTGAGTCTTCTGCCGAGGACAGCTTACCAGTTCCGGCCAGGAAATCTTCGGGCGGAAAGCGTCACCGCAGGAGATCTTCCCGGAGGCGTGCAAAGCGAAGGAAGGATGACTCTTCCACTTCTTATACTGGTACGTCATCTTCTAGTTCCGATGATGAGACCGGTAAGTCCCTGGAGCTGTATTGGGGTTTTGGGGAGGCGGCTTCTGGGCTTCCTAGGTGGGCTTGGGAGCGTAGGTCCAATTCGCATCGGGCCAGATATGGTGCCGTTCAAGAGTGTAGGGATGGTGTTTTGATACCTGACGTTAAGGTTTCTACCAATTCTGCTAGGGATGTCATCCCTGGTTCGCATCTGCCATCGAAGTTAAGGTCCAGAATACTGAATGGCCGTTACGTGGATATGTTTAAGTTGGCTCCTCCTTCGGAGGATCAGGAGAAGGGTAGCTCTGCCAAGAGACGCCATGGTGCTTCCACTCCGGACAGAACTTTCGAGCTTTGGCTTGATTGTTTCCAGGTGTTTGCTGGAGTGGTTGTGGCAGCTTACCCTCGGAGATCTCTTCATTTATTGGTTTATCAGTCCATTGTTCGCACTGCATTCACCAGTGCTGGAGAGAAAGCTGCGATAAAATACGATGAGAACTTTAGGCGCCGTGCGGCCAGGATTCCATCCGCCCGATGGGATCGTAAAGATCTTGACGTGTGGACCACCTATGTGGCTCCACGCATCGAGAAAAAGTTGCCAGAACAACAGAAGGCTAGGTTTGGGGCTCCGAGAGCCGGGCGTCGCTTACTCTGTTGGGACTTCAACAAGGGCTCCTGTCAGCGCCCGGGGTGCAAATTTGCACACATGTGCGAGAGGTGCAATGGATTACATCCCGCTTCCTCTTGTTATGCGGGCCGGCGGCCCTTTCGTGGGGGGAAAGGGGGATCTCAACAGGCCCCCAAGCCCACAACCCCCTCCGCAGCTTCAGGAGCGGGAAAATAACACGTTGATTTCCTTAGCCTATACTCCTGTCCGCCTGCAGGCATTGCAGTTCTGGTTGCAGTCTTATCCCAATAGGGACGCTGCATGTTATTTGAACGATGGTTTTTCCCTAGGTTTTCGGATTCCAGTGTCCGTGACCCCCGTTGCACGGAACCCTGCTAACCAAAAATCAGTTCGTGAACTACCTCAGGTGGCTCGCAAGAAGATAGCAAAGGAAGTGGCCATACAGCGTATGGCTGGTCCTTTTGACACCCCCCCTTTTCACAACTTGCATGTATCCCCTTTGGGTATAGTGCCAAAGAAAGCGCCGGGTGAATTTCGTTTAATTCATAATTTGTCCCACCCCGCGGGCACGTCAGTCAATGATGCGATTCCTCCGGAGCTCTGCTCCGTGAAATACGCATCTCTTGATCAAGCGATCAGGATGATTCGAAAAATTGGTCACGCTGCCTTATTGGCAAAATGCGACATCGAGTCGGCATTTCGCTTGTTGCCAGTTCACCCGGAAGATTTTTGGTTGTTAGGTTTTCAGTTTGAGGGCAAGTATTATTTTGACAAAGCTATGCCTATGGGTTGTTCGATCGCCTGTGCCGCCTTTGAATCTTTTAGCACCTTTTTGGAGTGGGCCCTCAAAGAAAAAACTGGTTTGGGCGGAGTCACTCATTATTTGGATGATTTTTTATTGGCCTCGGCGTGTGATACTGGGGAGTGCTCGGTACTCCTCCAAGCCTTCGCTGACCTCACCCAGGAATTGGGGGTTCCTCTGGCCGCAGACAAGACTGAGGGTCCTTCGACTCGGCTTACTTACCTGGGTATCCTTCTGGATACTGTCTCTCAAACTTCCAGCTTGCCAAGGGACAAGCTGGTAGCCTTGAAGAAGGTGATAGAGGAGTTACTCCCATTGAGGAAGGTGTCTTTGAGGCAGCTACAATCGCTTTTGGGACACTTGAATTTCGCTTGTAAAGTAGTGGCGCCGGGGCGCCCCTTTTGTTCTCGTTTGGCCAGGCTCACGGCAGGGTTGAAGGCCCCGCATCATCGGGTGCGCCTCTCTAAAGAGGTAAAAATCGACCTGTCCATTTGGTTGGAGTTCCTGGCGGATTTCAATGGGGTGTCGTTATGGCAGGATACTTTGAACCTGCATAACGACTTCCAGGTGCAGTCGGACGCTGCTGGGTCGCTAGGCTTTGGATTATACTGGAAGGGTCGTTGGTGCGCAAAACATTGGCCGGCAGAATGGATAGGAGGAGAGATTACGCGGGACCTAACTTTTCTCGAGTTCTTTCCCATTGCAGTGGCAGTGCATTTGTGGGTCGAAGAGTTCAGGGACTGCCGTGTCTGCTTCTGGACTGATAACCAGGCAGTGGTGTCAGTGCTGGCCAAGCTGTCGTCACGTTCCCCCAGGGTGTCGGCCCTCTTGCGAGTTTTTGTCTTACATTGTTTACGTTATAACATAGTTTTCTCAGCTCGTTTTATCCCTGGGGTGTCTAACGAAATTGCTGATGCTCTGTCCCGTTTTCAGATGGAGCGGTTCAGACTCCTGGTTCCAGAGGCACGGATACGTCCGGAATATTTCCCGGATCATCTTTGGAACCTTGGCAGCAATTAGTTTTACAGGGAGTAGCGGCATCGGTCTCCCCTTCTACCCTAAGATCATATACGAAAGTTTGGGATGATTTTGTAGCATTTTGGCGGCAGTCTGCCGGCGATGTAAGGGGGCTCCTGCCCACATCGTCGCAGGTGCTACAATATTTAGCACATTTATTTCAACTGGGCAGGGCAGCCAGGACAATTAGGGTGCAAGCTGCCGCTATAGCATTTTTCTGTAAGGTATTCTTTGATAAGGATCCTTGTTCGAAATTCTTAGTACGCAAGGCCTTAGAAGGATGGAGTAGACTCTGTCCTTCCCGGCCAGCAAATAGGCAACCCATAACTTTTGACATGCTGTGCAGAATGCGCAAAAAGCTGCGGTTGGTGTGCTGGTCTGAGTATGAGGCTCGCCTGTTCTCAGCTGCCTTCTCGATCGCCTTTTTCGGTGCCCTAAGAGTGGGTGAAATAGTAGTAGAGAATCAGGAGACTGCACGCCCTCGGGGTCTGTTGATACGGGATGTGCAGTTGTCTCCGGTTGAACTTCAAATCACGATTAGAAGTTCTAAGACCGATCAGAGGGGCAAGGGTGCCCTCATTCGTCTCCCGGCCACGGGTGAAAGGGGCCCCTGCCCCTTAAAAGACGTCAGGAGGTACCTTGCGTTGCGCACCCAAGGAGATGGGCCTTTGCTTATGCATGAGGATGGGTCACCCCTTTCTAGACAACAATTTGCAAAGGTGATGCGAAAGGCGATTTTGGCGAGTGGCGGCGTAGCAACTGACTTTGCTCCCCACTCGTTCAGGATCGGGGCTGCCACGACAGCAGCACACTGGGGATTGTCAGCGGCCAGAATAAAGGAGTTGGGCCGCTGGAAATCGGATGTGTTCAAGGGTTATGTTCGTTAGCACGGTTGTTTACATTGTCTTGTCTATTCATCTCAGGTTCTACGGATGTCCGCATATGGCTGGTGGGACATAGCATCATCCACTGGGCTTGTGTTGCAGCACGGCAGTCGGGATTGGGTCCAGGTCTCGGCCTCCCTCGGCATGTTCATTTATCCTGGCTGTCCAGAAGGGGAATGCGATGGTCGGAGCTGCTGCCTATGATTCGGAGGCAGTTGCAGTTGGAAGGACCCCCATCGGCCATTGTGGTGCAGTTGGGCGAGAACGACCTGGTTTTTTCGGACTGTTTTTCCCTGCGTGCTGCAATTTTGGCGGACTTGGAAGAGCTGCAGGCATTGGTGCCAACAGCTAAACTATTTTGGTCAAGGTGGCTGCAACGGCGTGCTTGGAGGGGCAGTCATTGCCCAGCCGCCACTGAAAGAGCCAGAAGGCGTATTAACTCCGCAGTGTCGCTTAGGATCCTGGAGATGGGCGGAGATGTGATTTTTCATCCTGAGATTTCCTCTCAGGAGCCATCCTTTTTTCGAGTTGATGGCGTGCACCTTTCTGCTTCGGGTAATGAGGCATGGATAGGTGCGGTGGTGTCCAAGCTGAGGTCTTGGTTGGGTCTGTGAGTGGTTTGGCGGTGAGCTGAGGGCTCCATGGCGGTTAGGCATTGGTTAATTGGTTCTTGGAGGGGTAAGTGCCTATCCCTCCAAATGATGCGGAAAGGGAATTCCGTTAAAGGAATCCAGGGGCTTGCCATTCTTTCGTCCTGTCCGTGGAGCCGGGCTTGGGCCGTGCAAGCCCCACCGGAACATGAGGGTGAGAAGTGTTGGATTGATTCCCAGCCTCATTTCTCACCCAATACTTGTTTCCCACGCTGGCTTCTGGTGGTGTCCGGAAGTGCCAGCTCTGTCCTTTGGGGGCAAGGACAGATAGTCGAACCAATGCCTAAGCAACCACTCACAATTTTTGTATTGAATAAAGTTGTGGCCAAAAATTATGCCAAAAACCTTAAACAAAAAATTGAAGTGTGAAGTGTGAATTTTTTGGGGTGGCACTGTGGGACTCAACACGCAAAGCGTGTTCTCACTAGCAGAGAGCACGTGTTGCGGTTGGGGGAACAGGCCACTGTCGCATGACTAGGCAAATTTGTTAGAACCCAAACTCTTATAGGGTTAATTGGGTTGCTGGGGATTTTTGAGTGTTGCAATTCGGAGGAGGGGTCAGAGGATATAAATATAGGAGCTGGACGTTGGGACGGCCTCTTGGCCGTTTTGCACCGGATCACCCGCCCCCCCTCCCTTTTATAGGGTGGTTTATGGTTTCATTGACCTTGCTATTGCCTGTCATGGGGTCGTCCGCCTTGGTGCGGGGGCCTAGTAGGAATTTTGCCATCTGGCTGATTGGCTGGTGCCATTTGGTTTTTGCCTACTACGTAGCAAATCGTCACAACTTGTAAGGTTGGCGGTTAGGCATTGGTTAATTGGTTCTTGGAGGGGTAAGTGCCTATCCCTCCAAATGATGCGGAAAGGGAATTCCGTTAAAGGAATCCAGGGGCTTGCCATTCTTTCGTCCTGTCCGTGGAGCCGGGCTTGGGCCGTGCAAGCCCCACCGGAACATGAGGGTGAGAAGTGTTGGATTGATTCCCAGCCTCATTTCTCACCCAATACTTGTTTCCCACGCTGGCTTCTGGTGGTGTCCGGAAGTGCCAGCTCTGTCCTTTGGGGGCAAGGACAGATAGTCGAACCAATGCCTAAGCAACCACTCACAATTTTTGTATTGAATAAAGTTGTGGCCAAAAATTATGCCAAAAACCTTAAACAAAAAATTGAAGTGTGAAGTGTGAATTTTTTGGGGTGGCACTGTGGGACTCAACACGCAATTATATGTTTTTTGTGTGAGAAGGAAATTGTCCTTGGTTGCATGCATCCCATCCCATAATGTACATTTAATAGCTTACCATCTATCACCCACTCTCTTCATTTATTTCCAAGACACATTCTGATTGTTTTGTTTACTGCTTACTGTGTTTATTATTATTTTCATGGAAAATGTGATGTGATACATTTTGTATGAAGGTCACTGCTTAGATAGTCTCCGTGGATATACTTTATCCAAGCAGCACTGATTTATAATGAACTCATACCAGCCTCATGCTGAGGGGCCCTTCCTCTTCCAGATGGGGGGCCCATTGTAATCTGACATTAGCAATGTGCTGAATAAATAACATAACCCAATGAAATACTTAGCAATCACCGCAGATGGGATAAAGGCCACTGCGTAGTTGCTCAGGCTTATCATTTCATCCAGAGGTTAATGCATTGCCAATAAGCAGGGACACAAATGGCAGTAGAGTGGTGCCGTCACAGGTGGCTCCAGATATGGCAATTGGCAGCGATTGCCTCCCATCCAGCAGTGTAAATATATTCAGGCAAAGCTCTGGAGATCCTATATGCTAATAGCAAACTCGTTCTCCAAGAGGTGAACCTTAGGCAGGCAGAAATGGAACCTTCACTCACCACAGGCAGGTATCAGCAGGCTTGTGCAAACCCCAAGATTTGCAGAAGTACAACAACAACAACAACAACAACAACACCTCTTTAAGAGATGAACCCCTCCCCACTAAGTATTTTGTGAGACCCCAAAGCACGCCAATGTGGACTGGGCATACTCAGTGGCTGTGGAAAATAAGCTGGCTGTTGGAGGGGGCAGATAAAAAACCGGTGTGCATAGGGTCCCACTTCCTTCTACGAATCTGCACTGATTTGGAGACAAAGACTTCCCCAAGGGCATCTGACCACTCTTGCAACAGCATGAGAAAACTGTCCAGCTATGGAGCCCCCACCACACCCCCTTCCAGTTTGACAAATCAATTTCCCCCTTTCCCTCCCATGCAGAGCCAGAAAAAGGAAACACGTGTTAAAAAATTATTCGCCCCATCAGATCAGTCCAGTGGAATAATAGAGGAATAACCTCCAGGCATGTCTGGGGATGGAGAAAGGAAGAGTGGAGCACTTCCCCTCTCTCTCTTAGATGTTTTCTATCAGAACCTGTGTCAGTGTTGGGGATTGTCAGCCTGGGGCTCAGAATCTCTGAAATACGGATGCCGAGTCTGAAAAAGAGCTACCCCAACTAGTGCACACCCTGCTGTGGGATGAATTATCCTGGCTCTGTTACTTCTATGCATGCCTTTTAGCCCCTTGCAGAGCCATGCAAAATGGTCCATTCTCCTGCTGAAGTGGAGAAGCATCCCTGTTGCCAAGGTAACAGGCCTAGGCTGTAGTTGCAGTTTCCTTGTCTCAGGCACCAGTCCAATGCCTAGCCTATGCCAATCCCAGCAGCATATGAAGAACACCTGATCACTGAGCAACTCAAAGAATGCTTCCCTTCTCACCCCCAATTTTGCTGTCCTGTCTCCTCACCCCTCCAGCCCCTTAAGTTTGCAAACTCTGCCCTGGTCCCCCCTTCACACACACCCTAAGTGGGACTGGCTGCTTCTCCACACAGGGATGTCTGGAAGGTTGTTGTACAGAAGCAGGCAGGTGAGTGGTGACTGCCTGTTGTTGCTACTGCTGCTCCTCTCCACTGCAGCTTGCTGGCATGGGGCTCGCTTCCTTCCATTCCATATCCAGGAGGTTACGTTTAAACTTTTTACAATACAGGAGGTAACAAAAGGAAGGAGGTGAGGCCTGAGTACAAGGGATGAATGTGCATAAGGTTTGGCTTAAGCTGAATATGTGAATAAGGGGTTAGAGAATAGGATTTCTAGAGAGAAAAAATGTATGACATTTTCAGATTTCTCTATAATCCTTTTATAGGATTATAATCCTTTCTATAAGATGAAGTATCTCCTCCCTTAGCAGGTGCTTTGAGGTTATCAATGTGAACATTGTGCAGGAAAAGACATTAAGGAGGAGATAGATCTTGTTATGGAATGGCCAAAAGGTTCAGGCTCGGCATAGCAACTAAATCCCATGCGCTCACTAAAAGGTAAAAGCATATGCTTGTTTTCTCCTGCTCCAGAGGCTAGGACCTGAACCAAAGTATCCAAGTTACAAGAAAGAAGATTCCGACTGAACAGCAGGAAGAACTTTCTGACAGGAAGAGCTGTTTGGCAGTGGAACAGACTCCCTTGGGAGATTTTAGTGTCTCCTTCCTTGGAGGTTTTTAAGCAGAGGTTGGGTGGCCATCTGTCATGGATGCTATAGTTGAGAATCTTGAGCAGCAGGAGGTTGGACTAGATGACCAACTCTACAATTCTATGATTCTATGAAATCAGTTTTAGATAAACAAGAAATATGCACTGACTCCGAGGAAGTAGGTGAGGTAAGGCTGCCATAAAGGTAAAGGTAAAGGTACCCCTGCCCATACGGGCCAGTCTTGACAGACTCTAGGGTTGTGCGCCCATCTCACTCAAGAGGCCGGGGGCCAGCGCTGTCCGGAGACACTTCCGGGTCACGTGGCCAGCGTGACATCGCTGCTCTGGCAAGCCAGAGCCGCACACGGAAACGCCGTTTACCTTCCCGCTGGAGCGGTCCCTATTTATCTACTTGCACCCGGGGGTGCTTTCGAACTGCTAGGTTGGCAGGCACTGGGACCGAGCGACGGGAGCGCACCCCGCCGCGGGGATTCGAACCGCCGACCTTTCGATTGGCAAGCCCTAGGCGCTGAGGCTTTTACCCACAGCGCCACCCGCGCTGCCATAGCACTGCTGAAAAAAGATACCCCACTCTCGCTCTTGCTCTTGCTCTCACCCCCACCCCAGCCTAGCCTGATTAAACAATCAAACCAATAAGAAACCAAAAATATTGGTGCCTGTTGTCAGATAGGTGAGCTTGGTTGCCGGAAATGTTGCTGCGCTCTTGTGCATTGTTGGCATCCATCTGTCTTGAGAGAGAATGGAGTGCACCTCTGGGGGTGAAGTCATTCTGCTGTGGTAATGGCACCAAAGTGACCTCCCATTGGCACAAGCATGGGCAGTGTGTATGGAGGACCTGGGCTGCCTAGACAACAAGACCCCCCCTCTCAGCCTCACTGATGTGGCCGAAAGGAAAGCAGGGCAAAATGTTTGGTACCAGCTTGCAAGAGTTGGCAGGGGAAGGCTAGGAAATTATCAGCTCTGGCTGGGAGAGGTGATAATGATGGGTTAACTCCATGAGCATAGGAGAACCATGTGCAGCCCATCCCTGTACCTCTGGTTCCCTGGGGAAAGGTCCTTGTATTATAGACATTTGCTCAGAAAGACAGATGTAATGAATAGTTTCCAATAATAACCAGATAAGGGTCTTTTCACCATTCCTCTCCAAAACCTATCCTAGTTTGAAGTGTAATTTTGGACCTTATATACTGATAAACTATATGCAATTAATTACTGCGTAAACATATGATAAAAATGACTCTTAATGCAGTACATTTTGCTGATAATTTGGGCTCTGACATAGCTTCAGAAAATTATGCGCAACTCATGATAATATATTCAAGGTGAATGCAAATCTAGCCAAGCTGTGTTGCTCTGCATGCAAGTAATAAACACAAGTACTGAAACCTACAACAACAGCAACAAAAACCCAGAACACAACTCCTCAAAGCAGAAGCTGTCAGCAGCTTGTTAGTAGGATGTTTGTCACCTATACAGAACATTTCTTAAGGATAGCATGAAAACAGAGAATAACAAGTCTGATATGGAAATGAGAACCCCAGCTTCAAAAATCCTTGCTCAGCAAACCTGAGCTCACTTGCAGCCTTGGATAAGTCTCTTAATTGAACTCACTTCCCTACACCCTATGGATTGATATTTGTTCCAATTCAGCGGTAAACATGGCCAAGTGAGGATTTGAACCCTGGTCTCCCAGGTCTCTAATCATTATGCCACACTACTTCTCTGGGCACTAACCACCACTGGGTGCTTTGTAACGTGACTTGAACCTCTGTGATATATCAGGGGGTAAATTAATACCAAATACTGTATAATAAATTTCCATCATCGTGGCACATTCCACTTACTAGTCATTGTTCCTTTATGCTGACTTTATAGCTATGAGTTGGGAGTTGTCTGAAATAATCTTGGCTTTTTGCTCCTGACCCTTTCCCTTCACACCAATACATATTAGCAAGAAAAGCGAAAACACAGAAGGTTCATGATCAAAGGGACCTTTCATTAGATCAGGCATAGGCAAACGTGGCCCTCCAGATGTTTTGGGACTACAACTCCCATCATCCCTGACCACTGGTCCTGTTAGCTAGGGGTGATGGGAGTTGTAGTCCCAAAACATCCGGAGGGCCAAGTTTGCCTATGCCTGAATTAGATGAACTTCCCCGAACATTCCAGCACCCAGAAAAACATACATGCCCCAATCCACAGGCTCAGGTGTATGTATCTAGATCACCACATGAGCAGGGATAGTTCCATTCCCTTCAGCTCCAGTCAGTGTCAGAGACTGGACTGAAGAGGAAGAGGAATGGTGGGACCCCCCCCCCCCATTCAGAGGTGTAGGAAGGGGGTGCGGGGGGTGCAGTCCACCCCAGGTGTCATGACTGAGGGGGGTGACAAAATGGCAGACGACTGGGTGGCACACCTTGCTCCTGGCAGCAGCAGCTCTTCTGACCCGGCGGCAGGGAGCAGCTCTCCTCAGCCGTGGTGAAGCATATCCAGCCACAGCTGCTCTGTTGCTGGGTCATGTCTGACCCAGCTGCAGAGAGGAGGAGTAGAGTGAGCAGCAGCTGCCCTGTCCCTCTCCTACCCTGAACTGTGGCATGTGGGAGGGCACACTCCATGCCCCGCCCCCCTCGGGAGCATGCCTGCCCTGGGCAGCGCAGACATATGCTCCACCGCTGCCCCCCTTCTCCTGTAGCTTCCAGAGAGAAAGAAAGCAGTCTCGAATTATAGCAGGGCTTTGAGGAACATAACAGCTCAGGGGCAGGTGAAAAGCAGAGTTATGAGGTGTTGGGAGAAGGAGGAGGGGAGACAGAGCAGCTAGCTGACATGTCACTGGACAGATAACCAACCCCCCTTTCCCCAAAACATGGCGTTCATTCAGGGTACAAGAACAAAGGGCACAGAGACAATTGTCCACTGGAGAACGCCATAGAGGGAGGTGTTGTTGCTAGAAGGGAAGGGGGAGGGGCTCAGTGCGAGCAGCACCATCATTGTGGAATGACTAGATTTCTTGTCTTTCACCATGATGACTGGATAAAATCAGAAGTAAGAACTTCCTTGTTTTCTCCCTGCTTTTTGGTGCCACTGGAGGGGGGAGAGGATTCCTCAGGGAGCATTCCACACTGTGTGCACTGAAACCAATAAGAACTATATGCAGACTTGCACACATGCATCAAAATCCCAGACACAAAGGCTTCACCAAGTCATAATGAGTGTGTACTTGTGAGCACAGCGATAATTCATCTGAATGTTCTAGTGTCACTGGTGAGAGGCAGGATTGCAGTTCACGCCTTCCTGGGATCTTGTGAAACCGTGGGATGCTCTAGATTGGGGCAGGTGGAAGCTAGCCTCACTCCTGGCCTGTGACCTTTGCACAAAGAGGCTATTGAGCCTCACAAATTCTTGTATTATGACCTCACCACTCAAACCTACCCAGATTCGGCTCCTGTGGTCTGCCTGTGTACTTCTAAAATATTTCCCCTCCTCCATTTTTCAACCACCTGCACAGATGTATTCCGCCACCGAGCCATTAAAATGGAGAAGGGATGCAATTGAAAAGATAGAACCACGAGGAAAGAAGTGAGCCGCGCTGAGGCATTCTGGACATGGAGAGTTGCCAGAAGCAATTAGCAGGCAGCATGAATCTTCCACGCTTGCTGACCGACCATGTGCAAATGGGGCCGCTTGTCCTGTGGGCTGCGGAACGGCAGTTTAGCCTGTCAAGTTGCACTGAAGTTCTCTGATTGAAGGGGCTTGGACTGTGCTATTACAAAAACTACATTTAAGAAAAACACTCTTAATCCCTATTTTATGAGGCACTCATGAAAAAAGGCAGCTCATTCCTTTGTGGGGAAGTAGCAGCATCAGCAGTTAGCAAACAAAAACGCATTTGCAACCTCCCGGTTTTGAACAAAGTCAAATTGGAAGCAGCAAATAAAGGTGTTTATGAACTCCCGAGACCCTAGGTAAATATCTCAGGCTTTTACCAGGCCTGAAATAAAAACACAATGAGCTATTGATTTTTGTACCGTTTTGCTTCATTATTTTTTTTTACCCTATAAACAATGTAGTTTTCTTTCATAGTTCCTGTGAACCGGAACACTTGATCAATCCCGACAGGGGCACACCCAGTTCCAAAAGAATAACAAAGACTCATTATACTGAGCTTCATGTGCGTCCCTTGATCCATTTCATAGACTTTGAACAATCCTATGCTCTTAAGGTTTTCACAAAATGTATGTGATGTGCCCCCGTTAGCTGGGTTGGCTGGTGCATTAAATCCATAGTAGTTGGGACCCATTAAATCAATCATATCTCTGGAGGTGCAGAGTGACATTTGGTTGGTTGCAGAAAAGCCTCTAAATATTTATGGGAAAGATATGCAAGTGACCCTCACGTTAAAAAGTGCCTATGGCTGAAATCACAGAGGGAAAATAATTGCACAGCAGTAGCAGGCAACTGTCAGGGAGAGACGTACTGGATTTGTCAGAACACAGAAACCAACAGGATGGACACTGAGGTGTGTGTGAATTGCATACAAGCAGACAGACACACACACAAAAGTGATGCACATAGCAGACCCTCCAAGTGTCCCTATTTTCCAGGGACAGTCCCAGATTTTCGGAAGTTGTCCCGGTTTCTGATTTGATCCTAGTATGTCCCACTTTTCCTTTGTTGTTGTTTAGTCGTTTAGTCGTGTCCGACTCTTCATGACCTCATAGACCAGAGCACACCAGGCACTCCTGTCTTCCACTGCCTCCCACAGTTTGGTCAAACTCATGTTGGTAGCTTCTATAACACTGTCCAACCATCTCGTCCTCTGTCATCCCCTTCTCCTTGTGCCCTCAATCTTTCCAAACATCAGGGTCTTTTCCAAGGCTGATTTCCTTAAGAATGGGTAGGTTTGATCTTCTTGCAGTCCATGGGACTCTCAAGAGTCTCCTCCATAATTCAAAAGCATCAATTCTTCGGCGATCAGCCTTCTTTGTTGTCCAGCTCTCACTTTTCCTTAGAATGTCCCTATTTTCATCGAAAAAAATGTTGGAGGGTATGGACTAGGATGTTCCTATTTTCATCAGAGAAATGTTGGAGGGTATGACATAATCCACCTCCAGATATGTGCAGATTTTGCGGGGATTGCTCAGTTTGGGGGATAGGGAAACCAGAAACTCTTCTCCACTTTCTTTATACTTCCTGGCCAAATGACTTCTGTTCTTAGTGGTGTGTGGCAGAGCAATACTTGGAACTAGCACTTCCCACTCAGCCATAGTTAAAAACCAAGTGAGGTCACTCTGATTTAGCTATCAACTTCAAGGATACTGAAGTAGATTGGGGCTTAAGCTGGGTTGCTGCCTTTTTCATGACAGAGGCTTTCTGCCTGCAAGAGCTTTATGACAACTGAAATTCGGCAGCTGTTGCTTTCAACATCAGTACCACAATAATACACATAAGCAGAGCTCTGCTGAATCAGACCAAAGGCCCATCTAGTCTGTTTTCCCACAGTGGCCAAGCAGATGCCAATGAGAAGGCAACAAGCAGAACATGAAAGTGACAATCAGCTTTTGTGACAGATGGGATGAGTAAGGAACTGACTGGTTCAGATCATACACACATCAGCCAAGATAATGAAATAAAAGGTTAATTCAGGGCTTAATATCATTAATCATGGTTCTACGCATGTTTGGAACTAAGTCTTTAGAGTAATTGTGCATAGAATTGCAGCCTCAATGGGATTAAAGTTGCATAATAACAAGGTAAATGTTCAGTATAGTCACTATGGGTCAGTTTTAGCTTACAGCTTACAGAAAAAATAGTCTTTTAAATAGGATGCAAAGTGCTTTACCATCATTATATTAATCTTTTTTGCAACAACCTTGTGAGACAGACCCTTTAAAATACCCATTTAATAGGTGTAGAATTGAGGGGTAGGAGATGGTGACTTGCTCCAGTCCATGACAGCCCAGTTAAGGGGAGTTAAGGCTGCAAGGGCGAGATGGTTGGACAATGTTCTCGAAGCTACCAGCATGAGTTCGGCCAAACTGCGGGAGGCAGTGGAAGACAGGAGTGCCTGGCGTGCTCTGGTCCATGGGGTCACGAAGAGTCGGTCACGACTAAACGACTAAACAACAACAACAACAAGGCTGCAATGCTGTAAACTGGGGTGGCTAACCTTGGGCAGCTTGAGAGCTACATTCAAAATTTGGCAACCTACCCATACTACCAAGCACACATCCACCCTTGCTCACGCATACATACATACATACTCACAGAACATGCAGATCACACACTTTCCCTCTCATTTACACACATACAGAAACACACAGAGAGAAACACACACATGTAATCATACACCAGTCATACACTATTGCAGTTCTGGTCTCATGCCAAATCACCCTAGCTCAACATTGTAATGAGGTGGTCTCTGAAAGGTAGAGATAACTATTGTCCTCTCCATCACCATAATGGTGAAGAAAATGGGGATCAAATTGGGGATCCCTTTTGAATGCAAGGGAGTTTACTCATGAGTAGACATGTACAGAATTGCACTGTGAAAGATAACCTGGAAAGGAATCTAAGAGCACATCCCTAAACTTTGCCGCTCCCCCATTGATAGCAGTGTATATGTGTCTTTAATATTGGTATATAGTGGCCTCTCCACAAGCCTCTGCCTGCTCCCAGCTTCATCCAGTTGGGTGGGAAGCTACAGCCAGTGGTTCTCCCTTTGGCAGTAAGCAATGGAAAGCCTTGATATCGTGCTCTGGTCCATGGGGTCACGAAGAGTTGGACACGACTAAATGACTAAACAACAACATACCAGCAGCTATGGAACTGCTAGCTTCAGAGTCCTACAGGTCCTCATGCTTGGAGCTGCTACAGCATTTTCTTCTTTTAAACCACCACCACCTTCTGCCCTAGCTAGCATGAGCTGGGAGGGCTTGGGATGCAGTAGCACAGGGGCTTCCAAACTGTGGTCTGTGGGCCACAAGTGGTTTGTGAGCTTCATTCAGGTGGTCACACAGCATCTAGCACAGCATATGAGAATTGCTGCAACAGGCAGAAAAATTACTAAGTGGTTCTCCAAGACCCTCAGCGATTTTCAAGGGGGTCTGTGGGGAGAATGTTGGGTTTGCAGTAGTGGATCCACCAGTTCATTGCTTGCTGGACGGTGTTAGGATTGCTCTGCTAGTCTCAGAAGTACAAGTGCAATGCTCCATTCATTAATGGATGAAAAAACTGTTTCGAACAAGTGCTCATTGGGAATCTGTGAGTTCTCAAGGCTCGTTATTGTTGAAATTAAGCCACTTTTGAAGATAACCCATACAATTTACAGCTTTCTGATTCTGCTTTAATTGTTCAATTTTTAAAAAAAGAAACATTAGCAACAGGCAGAACAAATAAAAAGAAGAACCTATCTACTACACAGCCATGAAATTGACTCTCTTGGTGCTCTTAACTCTAAAACCAGTGGGCTGATTTCCTTCAGACCTGACACCTGATAATGTGCACTGTGGTGAAACTAATAACTCACCTGAGAGGCAGCAAAGTTACGGCAGAAGAGTCAATTTGTTTTATTCATGGATATGCTCTCTCTTAAGGTTAATTTCTGTGTTGGGACTGTAACTCTTAATGTAATCACCTTTCATTGATTAGCAATTTCCTGCCTTTGCTCCAGCAACCCTTCCCAGGACATTTGGTCCCTGGGTTTGAGAGTACTGTGCCCCCTCAACGGTTGCCAGCCTTGAGATTATGAATCTTTGCACTGATAAAAGTAGAGGTGTTCTTTATAAACCAGGCAATTGGGATAGATTGGAGATATTCAGGGCAGCTTCAGATGTTACAAAGAAGTGGCAACAGGAGAAGCATCGCTTCATCTTCCTGTGTTACCTGAGACTTGGAAACTCATTCTTCTCCCTCTGTAGTGAGGAGCATGTGGAGAGATGCATGTAGCATTCCTGTACCTCAGTGTAGGATAGAGGATGCATGTTCTCTGTATACACATAAAAAAAGTATTGTGGGAATGAGTAGGATATTTTTTAAAAACAACATTTTATTTTTCGATATCTTATACTTTAAATCTTATCCCCTGGGAACTCTTGTTGACTATAATTGTTGACGTAACACTGAAATGGAAATAACTTTGAATGTGTATTGCTGAAGGTTTAACATGGAGAATTCCATTGGGCTATAGACTAAGGCTAAGAAGAGCTCTCTGAGCACCTAAATGGGTTGATAATTAACCGTTTATGTTTTCTGCTCTCTCACATGGGGTTTAACTCTAGATCATGTGTGCAGGTTATTCTGTTGCAAATCTCCATCTTAGGAAGTTGTCTTTGAGACTTTTTCTGGAAGCCACAGAGAACAAAGGATGGGATAATGAGGTCTCTCCTGGAGAGAAAAGAGCTCAAGGCTAATGGAGTCTGTGTGGAGAAAGACAGACCTCTGATTTTAGCTCTGTTTGAGTAATTTAATTTTTGTAAGAAGCTGAACCTGTTGTGGACATCCACATCATATTACATAACTAATTGGATGTATCACTATTGTTTTATGTTCTGTTTTGAAGAAAGTTCTGTTAGGAAAGCTTTGAAACCATAATATGGGTCTGGACAATTTTTATTCCAAGAGGAGTCAATTTGTATTCATCTAATTATTTGAAGCTGCGCAATATTAATATCTACAATAACTCTAGCTATCTACTTCTAGTCCATTTTCCTGCTGACATTGACTTATTTATGATAACACCCAGAGATCTTTTGAACTGTGGTACTAAAGCTTGTGGGATTAGTTCTGGCCGTGGATTGTTTAACATTCCTGATCCCTCAGGTATATTTGCTGGGCTGAACATTTGGCCAAATGAACTCTGCCAAGCCCACAATTTGTTTTACAGAGGGTCACTGGTGAATTTGGTTAAAATGCCCAGTGTCCTTTACACAAACTGAGCAAACAACAAAACAAAGCACAGACTACTACAAAACCCATGAAGCAGTGAACCTGTGAATGAAACATGCAGGCACAAAAAATTCTGTAACTTTTATGTGAAATGACTATTGAGGAGCAGGCTCACAAGCTGGGGTGGAATTCAAATGAGCACTTCAACAAGCAGGTGGATTCTTATGTGTGTACTATTATTAGTGTGTACAAATGGGGATTTGAATTCTTTCTGGGAGGTTTCATATCCCTCGTTCTATATAAATGAAATTTTGCTATATTAGGAAAACTGCTGAACAATTAGAATCACTAGGAATATTATCTAACCTGCCTTTTCACTGGCTCCAGATAGTATGAACCTATATTCAGAACTTTTTAAAATGTGGATATTACCACTTTGCTTTCTATAAACTGGGAACATTTTATTACAAGGGGAATTCGAGGCATAAACTGACTGGTCAAACAAATGCATCATCATAACTTCATTATTAGCGTATGGAAGATGCAATGCTAGTTTCAGTCAATGTGTGTGAACTTTCTGATTTAAGAGAGCAACTATCCTGCTGTTCACAGCAGAACTGTGTGGTGAAGGCCTGGAGCATCCAGCGTTCAAAGCTAAATTATGGCATTGTAATGTAAAGAGATATCTCAAAAAATATCCTAGCTGCTTCTTTATTTAAAAAAATTAACATAAAAAATAATCAGTGTACATGGCAGGAAGGATACTAGCTTTCTTCAATTTAGCTGAAATATTTTCTTAAGGCAATAAATTTGAGCTGCTTTGGATTGAAACACACACCCCTCCCGAAAAGATGAATGAAATGAATAATATGGTATGAATAAAAGCAGATTGGCCTAAATCCCCCTTTCTGGGTGTCCAGAACACTTAATGATGGCGCATGTTTTGTATGAGCAGCCCGACAGATAAATGCAACCAAAGGGTTTGCAAATGAGATGATCAATGAGGCTGCAAGTATTGCAAACGGACTGCGAGGCTTTTTGCATTTCGTTGTTGTTTTAATTTTTTTCCGCCTCGGCCAAATGGCCGGTCATCCATTCTGATAGCCTGCACCAGAGCTTCAAGGGATGGGAGTTGAAAAGTAATGATGGGCATTACTGTGCTATAATTGCAGCTACAGCAAATGGGTTGTGAAATAAAAGGCATTTGATAGTAAGGCCATCCAAATGGGATTCATTGGGATGCATTCTTGTTTCTACTGCACTGAGTTCGCATTTCTTAAACTGGAGTGTTATTAGCATAATTTTGATCTGACACCAGAGCGATCTATACTCCTCGTCAGATCAGTGAGCAGTGCTCCGTTTCTGAAGAAGAGGAAGAGAAAAGGAATAGGGGCTGACAGAGAGCCAGTCTGCGGCCACCCTGAGGTTGATGGACTCAACCAGCATGGCCAGTGGTCAAGGATGATGGGATCTACAATCCAATGACTTCTTCAGGGTCACTGTAGGAAGCTGCCTTCTACTGTCAGATCCAGGAATGGCTGGCATGGTGGGGCACAGCCACTCTCTTGATACTGGCACCACTGCAGCTTACCTGAATGGTGCTGGGGTGGGACAGCGCAGCAGCAAGGTCAGGGCTGTATGGAGTGTCTCTGTTAGTGCATCTGTATGACCCCAACCCTGCAAGCATCCCATATCCTAGCATCATCCAGGTAGGATTCAGTGACATCAGTGTTGGATGGGTAGTTCTGTGGCTTCACCACACCATGCCAGCCATTACCAGGTAGAACAGTGGTCTATCTAGTTCAGTAATGTGGATAATGACTAGTACTGGTTCTCCAGGGCCCTACCTGAGGATGCCAGGGATTAAACCTTTTGCATGCAAAGTAGACACTCCGCCACTCAGTTATGGACCTTCCCACTTTGCAAAAAGGTGGAACATTTTGACATTTTAACTTGCAACAACCCAGGATTCCTTTTAAGTTTCTGGTTGTTTTCCTGCTATAAGTGATAAAAAGTCTGGCTTTTGATGAACTGCTGTTTGAATTTTTTCACAGTAGGTGAGGAATATGCCGATTCCCTTGTTTTCTGTATAATTTTACATCCTGTGGTATTCTTAGTTTCATAGTAAACATCAGAAATTCCTTTTTTTTTTTAATTTGGAAGGGAATTTAGGAAGCTTGTTATGTGTTTCTTCATCATAAGTGACTGAAGGAATTCATGACCAAGTTGTATAGGGAACTTCCTAGAAAAATTGCTGGCAGTTCTGCACCCCTAAATCAAGACAGCACAATATGCCTGTTTAAAATTTGACGACCGCAAACTCCTAAAAATTACCGTTTTTGAATGATTATGTACATTGATGAACATTTTGGTTTGTTGTTATAAAAACGTACAAATTTGTTATGTCCTGAGGTCATCATGGGACTCAACAATGAATGTGCATACCACAGGCAATAATCATGCTACAATGTGATCTCCAAATCCATGAAAACCTATAATCTACACAAGCCTAAAAATCCAGATGTTAGTTGACTTGACGTCTTCTCCATCCATATCAGAAATTGAGGTGGAGCAGAGTATAATCTCTGACGTGTGCAACTATACTGGAAGAGAAGTAAAGAGCTGGATGTGTTTGTGGATGGATGTCATCAGGTCTGTTCCCTGAGGTGAACATTGATTTACACTAAGCCTGTCCCTTCTGATATATGAGATACGCTCCTTTCTAAAAGGTATCCTGCATGTTGAGATCGCTCAGTTTGGGACAGCTGCCCAGCCTCAGCAGAAGCCCCCAATTTCTTAATATCAGCTGAAGACATGGATGGAAGGAGCCCTCCTGGCTCTTGCTTGTGAGCTGATGAGTGGAAGCTATAAATATTCTCCGATTCTACCTGCAGCAGAAGTGTACGGTGTCTATAGATGCTTGTTCCTGGACAAGTTGACAGCTTACTTCTGGATTTTGCTCATCTGCTGCGAGGGGAGTTGCGGTGATGTCCCTGCCTGGCCCCAGTGCAAGTCCTAGTTGCTAGACTTTGAAAGCTATATCCCTTGTCTGTGACTAATGCCTGTTTGAACTAGATTTAAGTTTGACCTGCGCTATATAAAGGGCAGCAGTTATATCTCCGGAGCACCACATCAAAGTCACTCATCCATATCAACAATTTTCTCCATGCCGAAGCACTTCCCAGGGCAGAAAAGGGGATAAGCAGTGATTTCAGTTTTCAAGAAAAATAATCTTGCTGTGCTTAATAGAAGCTGCTGCATGGGATCTATCTCTTGGCAAAATCCCACTGCCCCAGAGTAATCTGCATCACATCCCTACAATTCAACAGCTTTAAATCTCATAACCTTCCGCTGCCAACAGCCCCATAGCAATTGCTTCAGTCAGTCATTGTTTTCAGTAGGAAAATGCACATGTAAGTGGTTTTAAGGGTCATATTATTTATTTATTTATTATTATTTTATTAATCACCATAATCATTTCTTTACCAGCATGATCACAGTAGGTGTTTTCATATACCGTACTGTTTAGCATGCAAAATATTGTTGCAATTTGCCAGCTTGATTTTAATTGTGTTCCTGTCACGAGCAGAGCAAATTAGATCAACACTGTTGCTGTTAATCATTGCTACTATTTAACATTCTTATTTGAAGGCAAATTCACAAATATGCATGTTTGCCCTCCAAAAACTTGAACCCGGGTGACCTGCCTACAAATTACCTTCAATTCAGTGTGTGCTGTAAAATTGTTTGCAATCTTGATTTCTTTTTTTAAAAACTTGGTAACTTTTGTTATCCTCAACATTATCATAATTAGACTTGCATTACCAGGACAACAATGTATTTTGCAACCTTAATTGCTCTTATGTGAGGCAAAACAAAGCAAAGACTAAAGATTAAATATCGAGTCACCACTGAACACAGGCAGGAGAGAGAGAAAATAGAGCTTTTCTTATAGCATCAATTAATGTAGCGCTGGAGTTTCATGCGGGTACATCAATGACTGGTCCAGTGCAAACATAGGTGCCAAAATCCCATGAGCTCCCACATTAGCAATGTATTGTCAATGACTTAGAGAGAATGCCTCTGTCTGCACTTATGGAGAAGGGGAGCAGAGGTACTGTAGTGGTCTTGTGTTCCTCCATACATTTTTCATTTGTATATCATGAGTTTCTTCCAACACAGGACCCAAGGCAGCTCACAACATGAATTAAAACAGATGCAGTTAAGAACACATCAAACAAAATAACTATTTTTGTTGTTGCTTAGTTGTTTAGTCGTGTCCGACTCTTCGTGACCCCATGGACCAGAGCACGCCAGGCACTCCTGTCTTCCATTGCCTCCCGCAGTTTGGTCCAACTCATGCTGGTAGCTTCAATAACACTATCCAACCATCTTGTCCTCTGTGGTCCCCTTCTCCTTGTGCCCTCCATCTTTCCCAATATCAGGGTCTTTTCCAGGGAGTCTTCTCTTCTCATGAGGTGGCCAAAGTATTGGAGCCTCAGCTTCAGAATCTGTCCTTCCAGTGAGCACTCAGGGCCAATTTCCTTCAGAATGGATGTGTTTGATCTTCTTGCAGTCCATGAGACTCTCAAGAGTCTCCTTCAGCACCAAAATTCAAAAGCATCAATTCTTTAGCGATCAGCCTTCTTTATGGTCCAGCTCTCACTTCCATAATTATTACCTGGTTTCATTTTTTTGCAACCATTTCCCTCTCTCTGGAATCAATGGGAGGGAAAGGAGACGGAGAAATTGAGACATGCTCCTATAGTTCTGGGAACATGTCAGGGAAATGGACCCTTTGTTTCCTTCAAAGCCATTTTCCAGACTTCACTCCTGCATGCCCCCCATTTTGCCTGCAGCGTGCCACCCCTTTGGCCCTATAGATGTGGCAGCTCTATAATTGGTTGGGCCAGGACATCAGAAGCTTCAAGCCACAGCAGGAAAGGGGACTCTGACTTGATATCTCTCCCCAAAAGTAGAGCTTTGTCTCCAGTGTCAGAGGGGTTTTTTTTTATCTATCCTCCTGGGATGCCCTCTCTTGGGGGGGAGGCATAGCACTGCATCCCTAGGGCAGCAGCAGAAAAACCTCGGCCCAGCTCTGATCTCCAGTACCTACACTAGTCTTTTGAAAGTAGAGATTCAATGTCTATTTTAAACCTCTCTCCCACCTGAATCAAGTACACAAGTTCTAGCAGCACTGATGAGATCCCAGGAGCCTCGGAATTCTAAGGTATTCTCTTGGCCCTCCACTGACTGGTTATCTAAAAATTAGATGCTGGCACTAGGGCATCTATAGTTTGCTATTTGCTTAATGGTAATATCTGCAATAACCAAAAATTGCTGAATGTCATATATCACAAAGTTAAAATTGAAACCTAGAAACTACAACAAAACTGGGTTCATGAGAAAAAAAAAAACACCATGCCCATATTCCTGACTTAGACAGAGCTATCCATTCCTCCTAAGAAAAACAATCAATTTATTTTATTATTGAGGAGGGAGCATAGCAACACAACCTAGTGTTACCCTCCCTAAGCTAACTTCCCTTCCATTTTTATCTGATCCCTGCTTTTCCTTTACACCCCTTCCCCAAATATATGGAAATAAAAATAATATACCCTCCAAGGTAATATACCAGTCAGAAGGCATTAACTCTTAGGGAGTTGTCCTTTCTTTACAGCAAATCACTTCATGACAGCACCTGCCATTGATGCCAGAATGCAGAGTTCCAAGTTAGAGCCCTGCTTTTTAAAATCATCTCTAGTCCTCAGATGAGAGGCACATTTTGAACACTCTGCAAACCAACAACAGTGCTTCAGAACGTCACATGCGCCCCATTGTTGAAGCAACGTCCTGCTTTTTTAAGAGCTCTTGCAGAGCCTGTCCTGCCGCTTGGAGCTTATACCGATTACCTCCTTCCCACATCTGGATTATTCTTGTTGAAGCAATTCCCCTCAGGGCTTTTTTCTCCTGGTATCCTGTAGGTTCGCAATCCGTCAACAGAATAGAGATTCTGGAAGCTCTATGCATGCATAATGAGACTTACCACTGGCCTGGAGTTTGCAGAGAATACAAGATGTTGCGAAAAGAGTCATCTTTGTGCATATGCATCTATCTGTTGCTATAGCCCTTCACTTTTTGAAGGAAATTAGACAATATGCATGTGCATGGAATGGTGATGCTTTCGCCCTTTAGGGCTTATTCACATATCCGTTTGCCCCACAATTTCATCCAGGGAAACCCAATCTTTAGTGCTGAAACTTGGTTTTCAGGTTTTCTGCAGATTGCCATTTGTTCTGATTTAGCAGTAAAGAGTGGGTTTTCTAAGGGACGCGGATGGCACTGTGGTTTAAACTACAGATCCTAGGACTTGCCGATCAGAAGGTCGGCGGTTCGAATCCCAGCGATGGGGTGAGCTCCCGTTGCTCGGTCCCTACTCCTGCCAACCTAGCAATTCGAAAGCACATCAAAGTGCAAGTAGATAAATAGGTACCGCTCCAGCGGGAAGGTAAACAGCATTTCCGTGCGCTGCTCTGGTTTGCCGGAAGCGGCTTAGTCATGCTGGCCACATGACCCGGAAGCTGTACGCCAGCTCCCTCAGCCAGTAAAACGAGATGAGCGCCACAACCCCAGAGTTGGCCATGACTGGACCTAATGGTCAGGGGTCCCTTTACCTTTACCTAGTGGGTTTTCCGGGGGAAAGGGGCACATGGATGCACGCCTTCCTGTTAACCATGTGCCACAGCAGTGACTCCAAGCAAACAGCAGAATAGTTGCTTTATTAAACAGGGAATGAACAGGACTAGCTTTGAAGGGCAGCTCATGCAGAACTAAACTGGCAGAGGGCTGAAATTCTCTCCCCCCACCCCTCAATCCCACCCACTGTCATAATAGAAGCAATAGGTGCAGTTCCTTTTAACCCTTTACCACCTTATACCATGGATAGAACCATCTGGTTCTACCAAATTATTCCCACTGTGTATCCAAATAGTTATGCCTATCTTTACAACAACCATTCCCCCCAAATTTTATGTGCCTCAAAGTATCTGAACAAAGACAAAAGGTGTACGTTAAGAAAGTAACAATTGCGTTTGAGAAGTATGAAAGGAAACATTAGAGAACACGTTTCTCACTTTCTCTGAGAGAATAACCCCGCTGCTTCATGAATATTTTAGAAACAGGAAGGTTGGCTCTGACCTGTTGTTGTATAAATTTGCACAGTTCTTCCCTTTAGAGATATTGCATTTTCTTCTTAGAAAACAAAAACGAGGAAAAATTACTTATAAGGCTTCCAGAACCTTGCCTCTTGCTTTTCAGTATTGGCTCATTTGGACTGCAAATGATATATGCGACTGCATAATGAAGATAGTTTGCTTCCTTCATCTTACAAGATTTCCAGACTTGAATGATATTGGTCTAGAAAAGAAGCAGTGTCATAAATATCGCACATTTGTTGCTACAGAAGCACAGCCCCAAACTGCTACTGCCTAAGTAAAAAGCAGCAGAATATATATATATATATATATATATATATATATATACCCTCTCATTTTATCAATATCTTAGTTTTTCCAGTGTTGCAAGCCCTCTCCCTCCCAAGCTGTTCTCTCAGGAATGAAAGGAATTGAATTTTTAAGAGCATCACAGGGCAGATGTGAAATTGAAGAGCAATGTTTAAGAAAGGACCTGAGACATTACTGCACTTTCACAGCTAGTTTCCATTATGTTGGTCTCCTGTAAGTACCAGCAGTGATGGCACCACAATTCAGAATTGCATTGCTGGTGGAAGCAGACTCCTCCAATTCTGAAAAGGAGACCAAACCCTTCCAGAGTTCAGGTCTGGTTTGTAATGGCTTGCTCACCTCCAGCAAACAGCACCGGCTTCCCTGCTTCTTGGAAGCATCCTTTGGTGAGCCTGGGAAATGGAGTTTCCTATGCCCTCTGGCTTAATCAATTTCCTAGGCTCTGCAGTTGCAATGGAAAGCCTATGTGAGAATCTAGACCTCAAAGATCAGATCTCTGCTGCTACTGAAGTGTCTCCCTGTCCTGCCTCCTCCCATAAGGATACATTTCAGAAGAAGGAGAATTTGTGAGGAGCCCCCTAGGCTTCATGGGAAAATCTTATTTTCTCTAGGAAGACTTAGAAAGAGCCCGAGCTTTCTCTGAGCAACATTCTCATTAAAAGTTCAGAAAAATCCGGCTAATTACAGTGGTACCTCTGATAAGAACTTAATTCGTTCTGGAGGTCCATTCTTAACCTGAAGCTGTTCTTAACCTAAGGTACCACTTTAGCTAATGGGGCCTCCCGCTGCTGTTGCGCCGCTGCTGCACAATTTCTCTTCTCATCCTGGGGCAAAGTTCTTAACCCGAGGTACTACTTCCAGGTTCGCGGAGTCTGTAACCTGAAGAGTCTGTAACCCGAGGTACCACTGTATGGTGTGCGGGGCAGAGGTGGGCACAGGTTTTCTCTTCTCTACAAACAACTAGTAGTGGACCAATTGCTGAGGGCCAATTAATGACAAAACAAAATGGGTATGATGAGATTACAGGCTGAGTGGCCTTATGCAGAGCTTGATGGACTATTAATACAAATGCCTAGATGGTGGTGTGATCTATGTTTCTTGCAATATTGTTCAAGCAAAACCCACCATGTTTGGGTGAATGTGAGTTGAGCGGAGGCTGGGAACTTGGTAAAGCAGGGAGAGGGAGAGAGATGCATACCAAACTCTACTGTATGCTGATAAGCCACATCTTCAAGATGGCAATTTGTGTGAATTGACCCTGGGAATAATGTGGGTGAGCCAGCTATGCTATTAGATGATCCTAGCATGCAGCTCTAGTGAGCCACTTAATGGCATGACACGCTGCAGCTACAGTGGCAATCTGCATGCAGAAAACAGGGCAGGTAGATTCTGCTGGGCTGCATGCCAGTTGCAATATCAATGAAACAGCTTGCTTTCATAGAGGGCGTCGTCAGGTTTCAAAGCAGCTTATTTTCATGTCAAGCTACACTCCATTGAAGGAACCTATATTTCAGGGAAGCGGTTAAATTACATCTACTGCTTTCATGGGAGATAAACTGAAGCTAATTCTATAGCTGTTAATGGGACACATGAAGTCGTGTTCTGCCCCTGTATGTTTTTATGAGATATGCTAGACTGATGGATACCAAGGAAAGGGTTTTTTAAAATGGTATCCCCACACCTACATAACTCCCTCCCACTGGAAAGTAATGCAACTCAGAAGCAGGTGTTTGTTTTTAAAAAATACATTTTAATTTCAGTCTGCATTTTATTAACGGTGTTGCTTGGATAAATTTGTGCCATTTGTTGGGTGAAATTTGATGATGGCATATGTTTTGCTTTACTCTAGACTTTGTGCAATGCCTTGTGAAGGCTATTGTGCTGGGAAAGACTGGCCTAGAAATCTTGTAATAAATTAAAATAAATATTTGTAATGCCCTAATAATCACCAAAAATATATAGCAATTTATTCAGCAAATTTTGCCGTTATATCTTGCAAATTGTCTCCAAGAAAAGCACTCAGATTTCATGATTCCTCCAAGACCATTTTCCATACATTTATATTTCTCTAGAGTAAGATAGCTATACAGCTTGCTGGGAATGTTTGAAATTCCCACTTCAAGATACTTCTTTTGGGTTGAATGAATAAACAGGTCCCATTGTATCGCATCTTTCACCTCCCCAATTGAATTACAATATTTGCTGAATAACATACTGCTGAGTTCTAGACCTGAGCAAAACCAAATAAAACTGTATTTTACTTTGTCTCTTCTCGCTATCTGGTCAATTTTAAAATTGCTGATGGAAAATCTCTTGCCAGTTTTTCATGAGAAAACATTTTGGCCTGAAACACATTGGAGCTGTGGTGTAACACATGTAACACACAGTAATTTAAACTGCTATTAGTAGCTACAACATCAACATCTGTTGACCAAACAGAATGTTATGTCAGTGTTGTTTAGCCCTAAGCTCCAAACTGCTCGAAAATGCTACTGTTAATCCCTGCATCAGCACTTGCCCACCCATGAGGCAAGATGAGGCGACTGCCTCAGGCAGAAGGATCCACAGGAGCAGCAGTTCCCAGCACCAGGAGCGAAGGAAGGCTCACTGGCACCCGGTACGGGATGTCGGGGGCAGGGCAAACCACCTGGCAGTGCATGCTCACGCACCGTACGTAACAGCTCATGCACGGTGCCACTATGTACGATGCATGGACACGCGCCACCAGGCGTTTTGCCGACAGCACCGCTGCAGCTCTGAGAGAGCTGGAGCTGCAAAGCTGCGTGCAGCCGATGGCTAGTGGGTAGGCTTGCCTTGGGAGTCATTGCAGGCGGGGGAACCCCCCTGCCCACGACTCCCAAACCTACAGCGAGCCGGGGAAAGGGGTGAGCTGCAAAGCGGCGTGCAGCAGTTCCTTCACAACTTTGTCGGTGGCGCTGTAGGCTTGGGAGTCATGGGGGGGGCGGAATGTCACCCCCATCAGGATGGCACCCGGAGTGTGCCACACCTGCGACACCCACCTTGCCCCGCCTCTGCCCAGTATCAATGTTTCTTCCCCCCTTGTTCCTGATGTAGATCTTCCCTCACCCCTTCTTCCCTGGTGAGGAAGGGAGCACCATTTTGGGGTCGACTTCAGGTGCCAAAATGTATTGGGCCAGACCTATCCTGTGACTGTAGCAGACCTCTGGAGTGTCTGTGTGGTGTCTCCTGATGCTGCGCTGCCTGGGGCAACCTCTACCCAGGCTGCGTCAGGCCGCATGGTGTCTCCTGATGTTGTGCGGGTTGGGCAACTTCCTCCTAGGCTGTGCCAGTCTGTATGGCATCTCCCGGTGCTGCGCAGCCCGGGGCAACCTCCAGAAAGGCCACACCAGGCTGTGTGGCTTCTCCAAAAGGCTTCAGCAAGCAAAGAGCTACTGTGCTACTGCATTCTGTAGCACCAGACTTCCCCACCATTTCCTTTTAGCTTAACAGTGCAGGTACCGAAGAGAGTGGTGAATATAGCAGGATGGAGTGCGCTACACTGGGACAGAAAAGAATGGATTGTGAAATTTTCAATTTACCAGCTTTCACAGCCAAGGGATTAGGGCCATAGCATGAACGGCACTGATATCTTGTGACCAAAGGAGAAGCATGGCGATGATGTTTAGGTTGGTAGAGGGCCTTCTTGGTGGTGGTGCCCGCCCTGTGGAATGCCCTCCCATCAGTTGTCAAGGAAATAAACAACTATCTGACTTTTAGAAGACATCTGAAGGCAGCCCTGTTTAGGGAAGTTTTTAAATGTTTGATTATACTTTTAATATTCTGCTGGGAGCCGCCCAGAGTGGCTGGGGAAACCCAGCCAGATGCCCGTGGTATAAATAAATAAATAAATAAATAAACAGGAGGAGGAGGAGGAAGAGGAGGAGGATTACAGGGTGGAGGAGCTGTTATGACAAATGAAAGGATTTCAGAAGGCCAACGGGTGGTTTTCACAAGGGGTATTCAGGTCCAAATGGATCTGGCAAATGGAGCCAGTGGTGGTGCTGATAATACTGGCAAAAGAAAATACCCAAGTAAATTCTGTGCCCTTTTGTCTATTTATATGATCTGGTGCACAAGAAACACAGATTCCCAAATCTTACAGTGTTAACTCAGAAGTAAATCCTACTGAACTCAATACAGTTGTACCTTGGTTCTCAAACGCCTTGTGACTCGAAGGTTTTGGCTCCCAAATGCTGCAAACGCAGAAGTGAGTGCTCTGGTTTGCAAATGCTCTTTGGAACCTGAACGTCTGATGCAGCACCCATGGATTCCGATTGAGTGCAGGAAGTTCCTGCAGCCAATCAGAAGCCACGCCTTCGTTTTCAAATGGATTCTGTTCAAGAACCAAGGTACGACTGTATGACCTTAGAGCAATGGGGTAGAAAAGATATGGAAGGGTGCCAAATTAGGGCAGGAAGGGATCTTCCTTTCTTACTTCACCCTCGATGATTGGATTTGGCCCTTTGGCATTGGTTGGAGCAGTGAGTTTCCAGGTCATTAGAGCCTCATGTCTTTGATACAAGAATTTAAGCACCAGGAGCTGAAGCATTCAAATGTTCACCCATTATAAAATACCTTTGCAGTCTTTCAAACAACCTTTTTGCTGAGGAAATGAATATTAAAATGGCACACAGAGAGAAACAGATTGAAATTTTGCTCTAGTCATATTTTTGCAAATCTACAGACAATGTAAATTCCTTTAGAGCACAAAATGGAATGCCTTATTCAGACTGGTGCAAAATAGCTGTGGGTTTTTTTATTTTTTATTAAATACAATACATGGTAATCCAGACAAATCCATTTCACAACTAATGACTCCTCTATGTCCCTCTAATCCCTGTAGGGAGAAAATCATATTCAGGAAGTTTATTAGAAACATCTGTTGAAGATACCACTAATCCCCTATTCTGAAATCAGTGGCTGGATGTAAATGAAACAGCCTTGCTTGTATTAAATGTGTAAAAAAAAAATTAAAAAAATTAAACAGCATCTTGCTTAAAGTGCCTTTTTTCATATGGGCACATTGCTCAGATCCTGCTGGGTCCCCCCCCCCTTGTGGGGTGGGGGTTCTTTATTCTTGTTTTGCTTCTTGAGACTACAGCTGCTGCAAGCAAATTATCCACTTTAATCTCAGACTTCAGAATCCACACCACACGCCTGGCTTCTACTGATTTTACATCAAGTTTTAACACATGGCACTACAAAAGGAGAGGAAATAAGTTGATTATGCAGAGAGCACCCCCCCACTCCCATAAAGCCCCCCACTTGTGTAAATCAGCAATATCAAATTAACTTTATCCTCAAATTTCCTCCCCTAGCAATCCGAATTGCCATCACCTTAAGTATATCTGCATACCCTGGCAAGTATTGCCCATAAGGGAAGGAAACAGATGATTTAGCAGAAATAACAAGCAGGGATGTGTCTCCTGAGTGCTGAGTCATTGATTCCTCCTCCTGCCTATATAATCTGTTCCTTGTACTACTGTGGAAATTGACATCTTTTAAGACAGTTTGAAGCAGCATCTGACAATTGCATTCTATTTATTGCTAGAGCTGAGAGGTAAGCTAATAAAAAATAAATAAATGTGAATTAAAGGACAATTATTTTAATGGTACTGTTTACAGATATAAAGGATTTCTAATGAAAGCCTATGATAATAATGAGGCTAGCAGACTCTTATAATACCAGTACTAAACAGCCATTTTCTTTTTCTCTTTTCTTTATATAAAAAACCCCCACTGCAAATAATCCAATGCAAGTTATAGAGCATTCATATGTTATATTAGTAAGTTCAATAATTCATGACTGGTGCCTATTCAATGTATGGGATTTCCCTTGCCCCATTTATTAAAGATGGATGAAGAATAGAAAGACTGCTTTAGTTTTTAAGCCTGTTGCTGAGATTCCTGCCCTGGAGCAGAAGGTTCTTGGATTGTAAGGTCCCAGTATAAAATCCTGGTTCTGCTGTAGTTAGCAGCTTCATGTATTGCAAGACAGCTAGGGTGAAATGCTTGCTTTGTGTGGACAGGCGGAGTCCCCAGATCCCCCGCGGTCCCCCCGTCATGTGGAATAACGACTAGAGACAACGTGCTATGGGATTAAATTGGCCACAACTTTATTAAATTTCAAATGTGGGTAGACCTTGGCTCAGGCATTGGGCGTTCTCCCTCCCCAGTCCCCAGCCAGGGACCTAGGGAGCATCAGGGTTATCCAGTGTGTGTGTGTGGGGGATGGGCCGGCTCTGGAGAACATATGTTCAAGCAGAGATAGCCGCCCCCATTACGCCGCCGCCGCTGGGGAGAGCAATGACAACCTTTCGGCGCACGGCCAAAGCCTCCCTTCAGAAACCCCTTTAATGGGGAACCCTGGTATCGCCGCCGCAAAGAGGAAGATGGACTAAAGGATTCCGCCCAAGGCCTGATACCGCCAAAGTTGTGACGTTTTGCTACGGGAAAGGCGAAACCTGCCAATGCAGGGAAATTCCTTTCCGGCCCTTTAACAGCGACCTTACGTAGCAGCGCCCGCATACCTGTGAAGAAAAGTTAACCTGCGAAACCTGTGAAGAAAAGTTAACCTGCAAAATAAGACATTAACTGAGGGTGGGTAGGGTGGGAGAAGCTCTGGAGCCAAGTGAGGATTCCCAGGTAAGATCCTCCCTCTATTGTGTGGGCAGGTAGTCCCTCCCCTACCTGGCCTGGTCTCCTTGGCAACGCTTCCCCCAGGTGGGATTGGGCAAATGACTGAGGTAGGTGGAGACCTCCAGGTATCCCACCTGAGGGAAGGCAAGGCCAAGCCTATGCTGTTGGAGCCGCTCCAGAGCTAGGGGCTGCTCACGTCCACGCAAAGGGCGCCCCCCGTTTTAAGCGGGGAGCGGTCATTATAACAGTTTGGACACTGATCTGGCACTTTAGAAACCATCTGCCTTGATCCAAAATGCTTCAGAGACTTCCCAGTTCAACTCATAATCTGGGGCAAAGCCCCTCTGGGGGAAAATGAGGCTTTGTCCCCCCTCCCCCATGCTTATTGGGAAATAAAAAATCTGGCTGCAGAAATGGATAGAATTTGTAGACATAGTGGCCTTTCTAGAGTAAATAACGCCTGCCAGCTTACAGTTAAATAGGTCCAGAGGTTGTTTGTGCTAGGCTCCTTAAAACTATTTAGGCGGTGCTATTTAAAAAGGAAACATTTCTCACTACAGTGGTACCTTGGGTTACAGACGCTTCAGGTTACAGACTCTGCTAACCCAGAAATAGTACCTCGGATTAAGAACTTTGCTTCAGGATGCGAACAGCAAATGCATGGTGGTGGCACGGCAACAGCAGTGGGATGCCCCATTAGCTAAAGTGGTTCCTCAGTTTCAGGTTAAGAACAGACCTCCAGAATGAATTAAGTTCTTAACCCGAGGTACCACTGTATTTTGTTCTTTTACTTTGGGGTAGAATTTGAGGAAATTTGCAGTCATGGTAGATCCTTCTGGGGAGATGAATCTAGCGGCAATGATTATCCAGTAAAGCAGCCATAACCATTTTGGGATGGGGAAAAAAAATGAAATCAGTTTATCTTCTCTAGTGTTTTGTGAGCAATTGGTCTGAAAATAGCAGGTATGACAGAGATGTTTCTAGGTAAAAAAAAGAAGAAGGCACTTTTGAATTTGATTTGGGGAGGAGACTTAAAGGGGTTTGCTTTCCTCCTTGTGATTATTTGTTAGTTTGCAAGCTCCATTTCAATGGCATTGGATAGGTAGTATTGCAGAGTTAGTATTGCACAGAAGGAAGCACACAAAGTGTTATGATTTGAGGAGTGAGCTCATGTGAGCTTTGGGAACTTCCATTTTATGGATCTATACTCTCCTCACCATAGGCACCCCCCCTAAGCTGTTTTGACCACTTGTTATGGGGGGGCGGGGGAGAGCTTGAGAGTTAGAGGGGGCCTTCTCACTTTGAATCTGCCCTGCCGCTTGTCATTCCTTCACTCTTTCCTAAACAAGAGGGACTGGAGTTGTCCACTTGAGATGGCTGCTGCTGGTGTAATGCCCAGGAACCTTTCCTCTGCTCAGTTGTATCCTACAATGCAGGCAAACAGTATTGCTGGGATGCTACCTCAAAGTGACCCCAGACTATGCTGTGCTGCTTGCTTCCACTACTACCAATTAAAAGTGCAGAAGCCCTGTCCCCTTTTCCACACCACCATCCTACCTGTAAAATTCAGTGACTGGACTCCCTTTTTGTTCCTCCAGGCTCCATCACTTCACAAGTTTCAATGTAAGTCTGTAACCTTTTGATTCAGAGTGGGACAAAGGAACCGCAGATGCTTGCAGCTGAAAGTTATCCCTCAAAAGAAACTAAGGCAAGTATTTAGATCTAGGACACATCACAAATCTGCCTTGTTTCTGTAATGTGCATTTTACAAATTCCAGTCTGTTTCTGACTTTCTCTGTGCTCTTTCCACTTTGATGTGTGTTTCAGGTTTCAGGCCACTCTGTATAAAAATGATGCTCTCTGCTTGTCTGTTCACCATAATGAGGAATCTAAGGCTATAACTTTCCCCTGGGGGGGGGGGGGGAAATCAGCAACCAGCCCAGCTCTGGGAATAGTAGCCCTGGAAGTGGAATAAAGGTCTCCTAGCAACAATCAGCATCCAGAACAAACCACAGCTCCCAGAATTCTTTGGGGGAAGCCATGACTGCTTTACGAAACGTCGTAGTGCTGTTGGTGTCAGTGTGGCCTCAGTAAGACTAGCAAAAGTTCTTTTACTGGGAGGGATTGCAGATGCCTATTTGAGTTAATTCTTTTACCAACAGAACGTAAGTAACACTCATGCATCACATCTGGCAACCAAATACTAGAAATGAGAAGGAATGTACACCATAGCTATACCAACAGGTGAGTGTGAGTGATGTGGAAGAAGTTAGTGTACTGAACACTCCACATCCATAAACTTGTAAGATCAATGCCGGTTGTTTCTTGTGACCAGTGGGAGATATTATATAGAGCTTTCTGAAATTTTGCATTTAAGAAAAGCATTGAGACTCCTCAAAAGATTAATTTTAGGATGTTCCTTGTTCACTTGAATTCATTGGTGGACATAAGCATGGGAGAGAGAATGTTAAAACAAAACCTAAAACATTAAAAACAAGACCCGAACTGTAACTTCTCTCTCTTTGCATCTGGAATCTCTTATATCAGTTATATAAATAAAGACTTTCATCTTTGGCTTTTATTCTGATAGAAGAGACTTTGAAAATACTTGTGAGATAAATGAGAGAACTTCAGTAGAGAAATTAATCTCAGCAAAATACATATATTTGTCACATCTTTGAAAGAATATTTATCTATTCAAATGTCATTTGATTGCTTTGAAAATGTTCTCTCTAGCAAACTTTAAGAGCCTTACTCCTAAGCAAAGCGGAGCTGGACTTGAGATAGGAATCCGAGGTAGTGTGCTAGCCAGTGAGGGGGGGGGGGGATGACCCTCTACCCCAGGGCTATACTTGGCCTCCCTTGCTTGGGGACCAATATAGAAAACCTTTATCCATGTTGTGCTTCTATTTATTGGGAGTTTTCATGTGGAGAAGCATCAAAAAACATTCCCCAATCTACTGCCTGAAGTGGTACAGTTCATTCTGCCATCTTGGCACTCCGCTCTCCAGCTTCTACCTGGTTTTACTGCATGTAATACTTTGCCTGAGAATCAGCTGCAGGAGGGGGGGGGGGCGTATCCTAAATGAATGTGGCTACCAAAAGGCATTGGGGATTCTTGTTGGATTGTTTCTTTTTTTTTTAACTCCAGGGTGTATCTTTTTTCTATTAACTTGCTGCTTGCATTTTTACACAAGAGTTTGAAACTATGTTAGCAGCATAAGTCTTCAGCTTCTAAATTCTCTTCTGCCCCTGACATAAGCATAATATTGTTAATCATTAACTCCCCTTATAGGAAATATTAATCCCTGCTAATAAAATATTGATCAATACATTTTCTTGATGAATTCTTCAAATTAGCATTCTTCAGCTCATCAAAAATGCTGCTGCTTAGAATTCGCTGCAGCATAAAGCATATATTAATCCATTTCTTTTCTTCAGGCTGTGTGAAGCCCCTTTAATGTCAGCCTCTGACTCCTCTTCACTCACCAGGCACATTGAAATCCTCCACTGGAATTTTCTGCAACTCACTGAGATTTGCACAACTTTTGTTGGTAAGTGTAACTGTTTCTCCCACCTCACAACCAAGGCCTTCGTGTTATGAAGGGCAGGTGTTGCTCCAGCTCTTTAGCACTTTCATATTAATAATTCTTTAGCCAATCCATGGATTCATCAGATTCTTTTTTCTTTACTTTCTCTCATTTATAATTGGCACTGCTGCAGGTACAATTGATGTGCTATTAAGGCAGACCCACAAAGCAACACCAGGTAATTAACAGCCTGGCTCACACATCAGTGCAAGCCTGAGTGCCTGGATTTAAGCTGATGGACAAACTCATCTGATGCATATTATATACTGCATATACAGTGATACCTTGGGTTACAGAAGCTTCAGGTTGCGTTTTTTCGGGTTACAGACCCGCTGAAACCCAGAAGTACCCGAACGGGTTACTTCCGGGTTTTGGCAGTCGCGCATGCGCCAAATCACAACCCATGCGTACGCAGACGTGGTGTTGCGGGTTGTGAACGCTGCGGGTTGTGACCGTGCCTCTCGCATGGATCACTTTCACAACCCGAGCATCCACTGTATTATATACTGAGTTGCAAGGGTAAACATGTCTTATTCCCAAGGAAGTAGGCATAGCATTGCAGCCAGATCCTGTACTGCAGTGACTGGTTAGGGTGTTAGCTAGGGGAATCCACTGGTGGTCCCATGGCTATTGAATCAATATCATACAGTTATATTGAATGGCTGGGGGGCAGCTAGTACCAGGTGTATGCACAGTTGCTGTCTGAACAGTCGCCCCTGCTGATGTCAGCAACTTTTGGTTGCATGGGGTTGACTCAGCACCCCCCACAAAGAAGCACCTTCCTTGCCACTTACCAGAGTGCATAGGTGAGGTTGACAATCACCCATTCTGAATTGCATCACATGGCTGCAGGCAGTTTCACTTAGTGCTCTGTTTCATAGGCAACTGCTGATGCTGCATGTATTCACTTGGATATAAGTCTGGCTGAATTCCACAGGGCTTCCTCTGATGTGCACCTAGAATGATGGCCATGCAATGTGATCCTTGACCAGTAGCTGGAATTGGAAGATGCCTCTCATGGCCAGATCATATTGAAGTGTAGGTGTATAGTATCATGGGTCTGAGAAGTATCACACTCTGTATCCTTGCAAAGGAACCATAAATGGTTATGTGTGTCTTTTCCTCTTGGCTAAAAACAAGCAGTTGGAGACCATTCATAAGAACCCTGCTAGATTCATAAGAACTCAAAGGGCTGTCTAGTTCAGCATCCTTTTCTCACAGTGGCCAACCAGTTCCTAATGGGAAATTTGCAAGCAGGACATGAAGGCAATAAAGCTCTGATGCTGTTCCCCAGCAATTGGTCTTCAGAGACATATTGCCTCTGATAACTGGAGTTAGTCATCATGACTAGCACTCCATAAATCCCCTTTATCCATCAGTTCATAATCATAGAATTGTAGAGTTGGAAAAGGACCCTGAGGATCATCTAGTCCAGCCTTTCTCAACCTGTGGCCCCCCAGATGTTGTTGAACTACAACTCCCATCACCCCTAGCTAGCAAGGCCAGAGCTCAAGGATGATGGGAGTTGTAGTCCAACCACATCTGGGGACCCACAGGTCGAGAACCGCTAATCTAGTCCAACCAATCCCCTGCAATGCAGGAATATGAAGCTATCCTATACAGGGATCAAACCTGCAACCTTGCCATTATCACACTCTAACCAATGGAGCTATCCAGGTTATAGTGAATTCCAGGAAAGAGGGCCAGGGAGGAACTACTTATTTCAGGGGTAGCCAACATGGTGCCCTCCAGATGTTGCTGAATCTACAATTCCTAGCAGCTCCAGACAGCATGGCTGGTGGTCAGGGAGGATGGGAACTGCGGTTTTGTTAAACATCTGGAGGACACTCTATTGGCTACTCCCGGTCTAGACCAACTGTAAGGACAAAAAATGGTCAAAAGGTGTCGCATGTTGAATCCAGAAAGTTTAAATATTAATCAGTAACAAAAGATCATGCCTAAGAATCAAGTAACAGCCAGCGTTATCACACTTCCCTCCACCTGCCATTTGATTCTACTCGGTTTTTCTTTTGAATATGGAATTTTATGTGTAGAATATGCTCAGTTAGGTGTATAATACGACCCAACTGTGCAGAAATGTCATGCATGCAAAATCTATGCAAAGTCCCTACTACGCTGGTGCCTGAATCAATTTAAAGAAGATGCTCCATCAAATAGGATAAAGGCAGATTAAGCACATACAAATGAAACAGTGTGAGGGCATGGGGCTTATCAGAATTTGTTGGCATGCGTGCGGAATACAAATGGAGAAAAAATTGTGTTTGGTCTTATACAAAACTCATTTAGTGACTACATCTGAAGAGGTCAGAGGTAACTACAGAAATATACAAAGTGGAGCGTTCTGCTGAAAAGGTCATGAACAAACTGGAGAGAAGCATGTCACAGACAATCCCATCTTCACTTACAACACACCTGGCCTTGATGGCATAGGAAGGTCTGGGCATTCAAGGTCTCTCCAGTCTTGCAATTTGTCCACGACAACTTGTCTAAATCAAAATTGGTTTTATTATAGATCATATAAAGTGACCAGTACAATCTGCACGTTAGCTCCCTGTGCCATTTAATGTCCAGCCAAGTATTACTACACCCCTCTTTGCCCCTTGTTTTGTTGTGCTTTGGATGTTTGGATTGACAGTTTCTTTTAGCTTTGAAGCCCACAGAAGGGATGGAAAAATCTGTCCATTTCAGTTTCTGTTCCTCATTACTTCACGTCTCCACATTTTTGCATCAGTTTGCATTTTTTTTAAAAAAAAAGGTCATGGGAATTTTTGTGCATTTTAGTTTAGGTTTTCTCCACATTTTGTAGGCAATTTTACTTGATAGAAAGAGTTTGCACGCAATCTTCCTTAATATAATCCATTTTGTATTTTATTTTCACAGAATGCTTGCATTTTTATACACACTTTCCCCTAACACAACACATTTATGTACACACAGCTTGTTTGGAGAGCTTCACTGCAAAATTCAGAGAAGTGCAATTTTTGAGGCTCCTGTATTGTTTTGGGAAGTGTGAATTAGGTAGGTAGGTCCACAGAAAAATGCAAACCAAACCACATTTCTCTCTCATCTGAACTCTATAGCAGTGTGCTTGAGGTTAAGCTAACCCTGCCACACAAATGTTCCTATCTACCAGCCACAACACGCTCAAACTAAAGTAAGCACATATCTAGGAAGTGAGAATTGAAAAAGCAATCTCCATAACACTGCAACACAAATCTCTTCACTTTGTTTCAGGGTGTTATACCATGGTCTCTCTCCCACCCCGGTATATCAAAATGCATATTTATTTTCTACCTAGCAGTTTGAAAACACATCAAAGTGCAAGCAGATAAATAGGTACCGCTGCGGTGGGAAGGTAAACAGCATTTCTGTGCGCTCTGGTTTCTGTCACTGTGTTCTGTTGTGCCAGTAGTGGTTTAGTCATGCTGGCCACATGACCTGGAAAGCTGTCTGATAAGTAGATAAATAGGTACCGCTCCAGCGGGAAGGTAAACAGCATTTCTGTGCGCTGCTCTGGTTCGCCAGAAGCGGCTTAGTAACAAAGGCGGCATTTTTTCATCTCCGCCAAGCTAAGCAGTTGCCCTGACCTAGCCTCTCTCGCCCTGACCTAGCCACTGTGATCCACGCGACGGTCACCTCCAGACTGGGTTATTGTAACTCGCTCTATGTGGGGCTGCCCTTGAGACTGACCCAGAAACTCCAGCAGGTGCAGAATGCCGCGGCGAGACTCCTTACGGGGTCCTCGCTGCGGGATCACATTCACCCAGTGCTATATCAGCTGCACTGGCTCCCGGTGGAGTACAGGATCAGGTTTAAGGTGCTGGTTTTAACCTTTAAAGCCCTATACGGCCTAGGATCCTCGTACCTATGGGACCGCCTCTCCTGGTATGTCCCACAGAGGAACTTACGGTCTGCAAATAAAAACATCTTGAAGGTCCCAGGCCTCAGAGAGGTTAGGCTGGCCTCAACTAGAGCCAGGGCTTTCTCGGCTGCGGCTCCAATCTGGTGGAGCGCTCTGTCACAAGAGACTAGGGCCCTGCGGGACCTGACAACTTTCCACAGGGCCTGCGAGACAGAGCTGTTCCACCAGGCCTTTGGTCAGGGCGTAGCCTGACTCCCTCCTCTGGCAATCTGCACAGAATTTTGCTTAATGGTTGCCTTCAATTTGATTTTAATTAATTTTTAGAATGAAATGTTTTTAGAATGTTGGATTATTTGATTGTTGTTAGCCGCCCTGAGCCCGGCTTCGGCTGGGGAGGGCGGGATATAAATAAAATTTATTATTATTATTATTATGAACTGGAAGCTGGCTGTGGACAAAGGCTGGCTCCCTCGGCCTATAGAGTGAGATAAGCGCGCAACTGCGACTGGACCTAACAGTCAGTGGTACCTTTACCTTTACTAATTTTATGAATTGACACCTAAAAGATAACCATCAAATCAGAACCCCAGATCTCTCAACTACCATACCCAGCAAAGTTTTCTCTCAGACTTGGAGTACCTCATATCAATCTACCCTGTTGAAGATGCAGAATCATAAGGAAAAGCAGGATATTCCAGGATCAAATCAGAAACCTGGATGGCTTCTGTAAATCCAGGACTGTTCCTGGAAAATAGGGACACTTGGATAGTCTGCTCTCTGGATCCAGTTGTAACTGGAGCATGACTCCAAAAATTCCTAGCTGAATCTCTTTGTGTTATCCGCCTCAGCATCTGTTTCTGTTGCCTCCTTTTCCTGAAGTTAGCACTGCAGGGGTAAAGGGTGAAAATGGGGGGTTGCGCTAGGCCTAGACACTGCTATGAGCATTTGCAACCACATTTAGAGATGCTGGAAACTATAGGAAATGTAGTTTCTGTGGCTCCCAAAATTTCTGGAGTCTATTCTGAGTGTGTGAAGCATTTCATGCCTCCATTTGTGATGATCCTGAAAATACTTTATGGGCACAAAGCGCTACAGAAATGAGAAAATGAAGCCTTTTTGAACATTACTTTTGCCTCAGTATCATGGGGAGTCATTTAGGCGAAAATGTCCTGGTAGAATGGCCTATCATATTATTCAGGAAAGAGTTGTGCACACAAGTGATCAGGTATGCAGTATCCAACTTATGAACTCCCTCCTCCACACACAGAAAAAGTGTGTGGTGTGTGTGTGTAAAATTTCATGAAGCTATCCTCAACTTAATTCTCCATTGAGGTCCATTGGAGTTAAAAGAAGAAAACAGGATTCTGATACATTTTACCTCCCAGCAGAAAGCGAAGAAGAATAACTAAGGCTGGAGATAGCTGAGTTGCAGAATTTGTAAATAATGAAAACCAAACACAGGGATTCTCTGCTAACTTGATTTTTATTCCTCGCTAGGCAATGCATAATGCCGTAACATTTTTCAGCATACATTGAAAAACACTTCCCTGTTTTAGAGCACAGGCATTTAGGAATACGATATTTCACTGCTGAATGTGAACAAAAGCAAAATGAGGTAATCTTTAAGGCTGCAGTTTGTTACTTGGAGTAAGCTGCATTGAACTCTGTGGATCATACTTCTGAGTAGACATTTATAGAAATGCCCTGTTAGCAACATAAACCGGGAAATGTATTCTGCAAATAGCCACAAGCAAGATGTCATTAGAAGAAAATAGAAAGTTTTTTTGTTGAAGAAGTGTGACAGCTGAAGGTCCTTTGGGTTTAGGTGTTTTTTTAAAAAAAATCACTCCTTCCTGTTTTAATTTTTAAAAATATATATTAAAAAAAGATTGCATTGCTCAAGTAGTTTGTGCAACCCTCTTGGAATGGCTTGAGTTACATCCTGTGTTTCAAAAATGTGGATCTATCTATGATCTCAAGGGAGAGATGCCACAGAATAGCTGGAGAAATCAGAGACCATGGACAAATAGCAAGCTATGATGTCTGATAAGTATCTGCACGGAGTTCTGAAGTCCTCCAACCCCCTGGCAGGTGCAGAGACTAACCAATGTATCTGTACCATCCCTCTCTAGAAGAGAGAGGCAGAAGTTTGTTTTGCTTGTCTGTCTTGTATCCAGCAAGCACAGAACTAAAACAAATAGCAGGTTTCTGTCTATGTTTTGGGTGATGGAAGGAGCAGAGACCACCCCTCTCTCCCTACATCTCCAGCTGTAGCCAACCACAGTTTTGTTATGGAAATTGCAGGTATATGGCCCAGGATGGGGTGATGGATGTCTCTTTATTGAACCAATAATTAGTGTGATGGGTTCACTTTCAGCCCTGGAATGTCAAGGGCATCAGCTTTTGGAAGATGACTCATTCTTCCTCTAAGGGTAAGCTAAGAGTGAATCTTAAGGCCTCTGTGTAAAAGAAAGTAGAGCATGAAGAAGACACAGACAAAAAAGTACCCAAATCCATATAAACATTGTATTTTAGAATCAAATAAATTTAGAAAGATGTATTCTGTGGGAAAACACATTCAAAATAGCTATTTAAATATAAATCCTGTATGGATTTTTTTTTAAATGCAGGTATGAGATGGAACCCCTTCATGGAACACTGCCTTGCCGTGGCGAAGGGGCTTGAATAACTCAGAGAACTACAAACATGAGTCTGACCAAACTGCGGGAGGCAGTGGAAGACAGGAGTGCCTGGCATGCTCTGGTCCATGGGGTCACGAAGAGTCGGACACGACTAAACGACTAAACAACAACATGAGATGGAATACTTAGAACAAAAGAAGAGCCTGCTGGATCCGGCCAATGACCCATCTAGTCCAGCATCCTTTTCTGACAGTTGCCAATCAGATGCTCTATTGGGAAACCCCCAAGGAGGACCCAAGCACCCAAGGTCCTCTCCCTTCCTCTCTTCTGAATAAAGACATGTAAAACTGCATTTGTTTGAAATGCATTTGCGTTTTCTTTGTTGTATGCTACTCTGAGCACGATTCTTTTAGGTGGAAAAGAAGCATACAAATAAAATTGGGAGGGGAGGAACCTGCAAATAACATGACCAGAAATCCACTGATTACCAGCACCTCCTTCTCTCCCCCCCCCCCACCCCCTAGTCATTGCCTGAGAATGGAAGAGATTGTGACATTTCCATCTTACCTGCAGGGCATGCATGCCCCACCGTCTGCCCTCCGCTCATGCCTCTGGCCTCTCACTACTGACACCATCCACTCCTCCTATTAGGGGGGAGATGGCCCACCATTTGTGCCTGCAATGGAAGCAGAGCAACTCTATCTCAAGCATCAAGCTGTGGAGTGCTTTGCTTCCGAGTGGAGGAAAGGGCAGTGACCAAGCCAGCTAGCCAATGACAAAGAATGATAATATATTTGTTTGGTTTGCTGATATGCTACATATATACATTCATGGAAAAAGAGACTGTCATGGCACTGGGAACAGGCCTTAACCTGTTTCTTTGGTCTGTGGTGGTCCTTACGCTAAGAAAGAATGACTTGCCTGCTTACTGAAGGTGAGCATGGACTTGAATCTGTGGTTATTTACACCCCAAGAAAAGCAGCTTGCCATGTAGGGTAAAGTCACTGTGCTGGTTTCCTGGCAGATGGGTTGCTGCTGCTTACAGGGAAGGGAAAGAAGGAGGCATTGGGGAGTTTGGTGCTGGTCCAACACAGGAGCAAGAGCACCAGATGGGCTCTGCTGCTGTGTTTGCACCATAAGCGCCGAGTGTGCAGGGCTGTAGGTGCTCTAGCTCCCACATTTCCCACGACAGGGCTGGGCACCCACAACTTTTTGTGTTGGGGCCATGCACACTGCGGCAGCATGCACGTCCAACATCAGCACACCCACCGACGTGCTTGTCTAATGTCAGATGCCCACACGCCCATGGCATGTGCAGCCCCGGCCACCCACGGTCCCGGGGCCAAGCTGGTGGGCCTGGTTTGCACCACGCAGATCTCCCCTCAACTTCACCTCTCCTAGTAAGCAACAGTGACTCACCTGCCAGGAAGCTAGCATAGCAGCTCTGCCCCACCTGGTGAACCACTTCTGTGCCCAATCACAGCATTCTTTAGCTGTACCACTATAGCAGCTTTTAAGAGCCCTAGAAGGGTCAAGAAGTGAGCACTGCCTTGAGGTCTTGTTCATAGCTTTTCTCCTCTGGGTGTGCTTGAGCACCTATTTATCCAGCCACGAAATGGGATGTTGCTGAATTCCTGAAGCCTTAATGGGTCCATGGAGAATCAAACAGTTGCATTTAAACCTTTTGGCATGTAGGTGAATTGTTTCATTTTTCTCATCCACATCATCATTTCCTCCTCCATTCTCCTCCCTTAAATAGTCATTTAAAATGAGAAAAATATAAGTGGAGACCTCTGACCTCTGTGTTTAGTTAATGATGTATTGGCTCTCATGCCCTTAAGGAAACAGAAACCTTCAGCATGATGGCTCCTCATTGTTGCAAAGCTCAGGGCAAGGCATTCTTGTTTAGCCAAGAGAAGCCCACAGTGCCTCCATTCATTTCTGTAATGGCTTGGTTGACCTTCATGAAAAGAAAGTTACATTACGGATACAAGCCATTTTAGCAAGAGAGCGATAATAATAGTATTTGATCTCCTTTAGAAGCTACCCTGCATTACCTTATCTGCAATTCACTCAGGATCTTTCTGCAGATGGAGACGTGTGTGTGTGTTTTGTGGGGGAAGGGGAGAGGGATAGAAGGAAGTGGTCCCACTCTGCAATTCCATTCATTTTTTGCAAGTTACATTTGCAAGGTGCCCAAGATGGAGCTAATAAAGTCCAGTAGAAAGGATGATAGCAAAGTACCTTTGGAGGAAAAGAGTGTCCCTTAGCTGCTTGTGAGAATAATCTCACCGTTTTGGTTCTACCTAGAGTGATAAATTGTTCACACAGAGTCTTCTTCCATTCTATAAATAGGCACCCAGGGTATACAGGATCTTTCTATTCTATGAATTCCACCACCCATGTGCTGTCAGCTTTGCTCCTTAGAGTAGCACACCCAACATTATACACTCTCCCTGCCCCACCCAGCCTTCCCATTAAGGAGACAAGCTAGGTGGGGCCACTGGAGACCATTTGTGAAGTGGAGCCCAACAGCATGAACTTTCCCTTTTCCTTGGGTCCTACTTTCCTGAAGAAGCTTTCTAGGCAACTGGAGTTCCAACCATCCAACAAAGACAGAGACAAACTTCTGTCATTCTCCTCTGATTCATAAGTGGTAGAGAGAGAGAGAGAGAGAGAGAGAGAGAGAGAGAGAGGACTACTTTAAAGTGAAACACAGCTCTAGCACTACCTAGCAACAGCAATGGCTCCACCCAGTATCAGCTCCTGAAGAAATGGGGGAAAATGAATTTAAGATTGGAAAAATGAAAAACTGAAAGGACTGAATTTCACAGAGCCTTCCATCCCTATGCTGCCCTTAACTTTTATATTGCATTGGGGATTAATTATAGAATAATACATGAATGCATGGCTTTCTCTGTCTCTTGCCAATTCTTTTTCTCATTTACAAGTTTCCATTTTTAAAAATATATACACTGAACTGCATGAATTTTGATAGAATACTTGGCACTTTTTAAAAGTGTTTGCATGACTCCTCATGGATGAAACCATTACCTTGGAATTTGGTTCCCATGCAACTTTGCGGGTGCCAGATCACGAAACAGAGGCTTCCTGCAGGGATAAAACAACCTGCTGACATCATTCTCTAGATAAATTGTGTGGTGGACCAAATCTGATGTAATATCTTTCCAGCTCTATATGATTATAGAATAATTTTGCATGCTATACCCGGAGCAGAAAAGATCATAGAGGAGAAATAATATGATCTTTCCCCTCTGACAATTCTTGGTTCTTCAGTTCTGAATCTGCACTGAATTTTCATGAGGTTCAATATTTGTGCCCAAACTTGGGGTGTGTAAAAAACGTTTGTGAAAATCCCCTACTTGCATTATTTCTTAGCTGTCTGCAGCTATTTCCCCCAATCTGTCTTTTGGTGAGGGAGAAGAAAATGCCTAGAGAATAAGTTAACATTCCCTCTCATTGGGACATACATCTCAATGTACACCTCATTGCTCCTTTCAGTGGGATGAACATCCTAGTGTTAGCCAGCGTGCTCTTGGTTACCCCAGCACTGAGGGTTCATCAATAGCGGCCCACTCCCTCTTTCCTTAAAACCCTATTGAACAGTTTCACATAATTTGAACACATGACATTTCTCCATACCTAGCCTGATCATCTAGCTTCATAGTGTCCACACTGACTGAATATTCCAGGAACTGAACCTAGAGCATATGATCTATCACTGAGTTATAGCCTCTCCCCCAAATGAGGGTCAATTAATATTCATTACCACAATTGACTGTTCCTGCTATGCAGAGTTAGAATCATGTGAACATACAGAATATGGCTGTCATCTGCTGAGTCAAATTATTGTTTGATGTATCCCATTGTTGCTTCTTCCACCTGGCAGATCTCAAACAGAGGTTTTAGCCTTGTTGAGACCCTTCAACTGAAAACACTGGAGATTAAACCTTAGGCACATAAAACATATCTTCCGCTATTGTGCTATTGCCTTTCGAATCCACATCTTTCAAGAGTCAGACAGAGAGAGTACATAACAGTGAGAGCCGTGAAACAGGGCTGCACCATTTAGAACAGTGTCGCAGCACATATTGCCAGCCTTGAAGAGGCACGGCAGTTATTGCAGTGGAGTAGTATTGGGTTCCTACTAGCAGCCTTAAGCTTATGACTACTTTAGGCAATAGTGTTCTCCTCCTCCTCAAGCAATGTTTGCTAACTTATCTTGAACTGCTTCAATACGTTTTGCTGCAATAGTGGCTGGCAGGGATGGATAGCAGCATGCATCTAGCCTCCCAGCAGCAGAGTCACTGCAGCTTGCTGGAAGGCAGAGACAAGGCAATGCGGAGGTTGGTGCCGTGTGGATGTACCAGCCAAAGGTCTGTGTTGCTTTCACTGTTGTGTGGCACAGCACTGACCTCTTCACTATCTTGCCCCTCTCCTTCCTGGTAAGCCACAGCAACATCAGTGCAGGGAGGTCTTGCGCACATCGCCACCCCACCCCTCTGGCCACTACTCTTTTGTTGCCTGAGATGGAACAGCAAGACTAGGTAAGTTATTTTGGCACCCAAGGCAGACATTTCTACAAGCACCTCTCTCTGGGGATAAAAATTCAATAATAAATGAAGAATTTGCTACCTTTTCACAATGCCCCAAACCAGTTCCCCGAGGCATCTGCTTTACCCCACCAAATGGTAGGACCGGCTCGGCTGGTAGGAGCCATTTTGGAATGCCCTGCTCTGTTGTGAGGGCTGAAGAAATTTGCTGAGCCTGGGAAGAGAGAAAATATTTGAGGCAACACATTAATTCTCATTCTCCCCCCGCCTTTTTTTTGTCTGTTCTAGAAACAAAAGGGAGAATGAAGAGAGTCTGTTTAATTTGTGAATTTAACAGCTTCAGCTTTGCGAGACGGCGTCCCCCACTCCCACTCCCCACAACAACAGGCATGGAAAGAGCTCTGAGTATTAACAGTGGCTGATCAATAACTAATCCGCAGTGTCCCAGTTACCAGCTTGATAGAGAAAATTCACGGTGCTTAAGTAATTCTAACTAATCTTAATGAATGCTGCCATACTCGCATGCCTGCTGAGCACTGTGAAATTTATAGAAAAATGTCATTTTGCTGCTCTGTATATTTTTCTCTCACTCATCAAAGCAGCATAAAAAATGCCCTTAGAAATCTGCTATCTTTGGCTGCCAGATGAGGGCTTCAGAAGGCAAGCACTCATTTTTGTGTGTGTCATAAGCAGAGAAGATTATGAATACATTATCAAGTTAACATTTTTTTAAAAATAAAAATAAAAATCAAAACACCTAATTTTACATTCTTACTTATTCATTCCATGCCCATAACTGCCTCAGCCCTCTGTCACCTCCTGCCCATTCCTTTCTGAATAAAGAGCGTAATGCCAAACTACAGACCTGCTACAGACAAGACCTGTTGACACATGTTTGTACTCTATTTTTTATTATACGCTTTTGCTTTGAAAACAGCTGAGAAAAGAGCAATCTGGTATTTCCAAAATGGCTTATTTATGTATTTGGTGCTTTCAGTTGGGACTAGCATCTGCTTGCTACTTTTCTTAGCGAACGGTTGGAGAAATGTAATTGTAAACACGATCAGTTTCCTGGGAAGCCAGGAGAGAAAATGCTGAGGGGGGGGGGGGGAGAGAGAGACCCTGCTGGAAAGAGTAATATGCCTCATGGCCTGCATTATATTAAATCGAATGACAAGAGGGGCACCTACCCCAGGTGCAACCTAGACAAATAGGCTTTGAGGTTCATGTGATCTTATTTACTTGCTATCTTTTTAGACCATTCAAATGCATAAAAGGTAATCGTGTAACATCACAGCACACATACACACACACTCAGAAGCCAATAAAATGCCGAATATTAAAACCAGCCGCATTGCCCATATATTCTATCATTTCCCACATTCCTTCTGTTCAGCATCCATAGCTATTATACTCTTGATGTAGTCCAGCTGCTTCCACCTATGCTTTGAGACCGAGGTTCCAATTATTTGTTTGAGGGAGCTATTCTTTTAACATTTGTGCTTCAGGATGGAGGGGACTTCTGCCCTTTCCACTGCTGCAGAAAAGGTGGGAAGGTGTGGCCGTCACAAGAGCCCCTGGCAGGAGGATCTTCCGCACACACCTGACTCCTGCGCACATATCGGGTGCTAGTCAAATGAGAACTATCACAAAAGGCTTGGTACGGACACAGTGTGGCTGGCACAGCTGGAATGTATGCTAGCTTCACAGCCAACCCTAGCCAAGCGACCTGTGTCCCTAAAGACTAAACAAACCTATTGGTGTTTTCAGGACACAAGCTGGATTTTGACAAAGCAGGTCAGCATGTTTGTCAGGAATTAATACGGAGTGACTAAATGCTGCTTCTCTAGATCTTCCTATTTTCTGCTCAGGAAGCTGAGGAGTGGGCCTGACACAGAGGGAAAGTGTGTAACAATTAATTAACTTCAATTTCGCAGTCTTCCCCAGGCAAGAACAAGATTCAGCTTCCCCCCAGTTGTCGCAGGCTCCTCTCCCTGGATTTTGTGTCTCTGAAACTCTTATTCCTCTTGGTGACACCTCACTTCAAAAGCGTTCTCCTTTCTCCCTGGATGCCTTCAGGGCCCAACTTTGGTGGTACAAAATATGAGCAGGATTATTTTCTTCAGTAATCACTGTAGTTCATAACTAGGCAGGCTGGGGTTTTATTAATTTTAACGGCGTTGTTCCCCTTATGAAATATTCATCCCACAGGATTTCTGCACACATGAAGATTTTGAAGAAATTGATCTGCAGTGCAGTCGCTCTCTTAAAAGAACCATGGCTTTATTATCTCTCCATTTCAGTGATACTGTATAGGCAAGTGGGAGCTGATTAAGTGTGCAATCAATCTTGGGAAACCAGATAGATCTGTTTTTAATTGTGAACTAATAACTTACTTCCTCAGAGAGTGAATTCCAGGGAACATCAGCTGCTATTGAGTCCTGTGGCTTTATAAGCTCAGGCTGTGCCCATGGAATAGAGAGTGAAGCTCCAAGCAGCACTATTGATGCTCAGTCCTGAACATGGTGCTGTATGAGTTTTGGACTTGCATAAGTTAAGCCTTTGTGAATGGTTTGGAACAGGGACCCTTCTTTCCTTCCTTTCCTAAAACATATGATGCAGCCCACTATGGAATGCATGAAAGGAGTAGACTCCTTCCTTTAAAGATGGTGTACCCCTCAAATGTCCTGGGAAAACCAGGACATCCTGTTTCTTCACACAAGAGCACAGCGGCCATTTGGGGCACTGCAATGCTTTTTTCAGGGCTGTGATCTCATGCAGTTTTTCACTTTGACCTGTAAAGGAGGGTATAGGAAGAAGAGTTTGGATTTGATATCCCGCTTTATCACTACCCGAAGGAGTCTCAAAGTGGCTAACATTCTCCTTTCCCTTCCTCCCCCACAACAAACACTCTGTGAGGTGAGTGGGGCTGAGAGACTTCTGAGAAGTGTGACTAGCCCAAGGTCACCCAGCAGCTGCATGTGGAGAAGTGGAGGCGCAAACCCGGTTCCCCAGATTACGAATCTACCGCTCTTAACCACTACACCACACTGGCTCTCAGGAAAGTGGCTTAAGGCAGAAAGAGAGGTACAAGCAGAAACTCAGCCTTTAATTATGGGGGAACAGTTAGGGTGTCCTTGAAGAAATCTGTAAGCTGTATTCTCTGATTCACTTCCATTTTAGCTTATCATGTCCATTGCAGCCTTCTAAAATAGCTAAATGGGTAGTGGGGAAGACTCACATTTGAAGCTATGGGTTAACCCTAGCTATGTGTACTTTGGCCTCCTTAACTGCTGCAAAGCCACAACATTGTATTGTTGACCATAGTGGCTACAATCCAGCACATGCTTTGGAAAGGGCTGGTGTACAGTGCTAGAGCATCTGCCTCACATGCAAAGGGCCCAGGTTGAATCCACAGCATTTCCAAGAAGGGATGGGAATGTCTCCTGTCTAAAACACTGGAGAACGTCCTGTAAGTGTAGACAAGACCGAGTTAAATGGACCAACTATCTGACTCGGTAGGTGGCAACTTCTGTGCTTATGGATTTCAGCGGACTGTATTGTAGACCGTATGACTGGCTATAGCTTCTTTGTTTTCTACACCAGTGTCTAGCATTTTTATTTCTTATATTAACTGAATGTGACAGTTTATATCCTGGCTTTCTCTTTCAACAAAAATGTTTGAAGCAACTAAGAATAAAACAAAGAAATAGCAAAAGATACAATAAAAAAGGAAAAATAACAATAAACTAAGATGTAGTAAAAAGAAGAAGCAGTAGATGGGGTTAAAAGTAGCAGATATCAACAGGTGATAAAAAACCAATCCACTAGCACATTAAAACCACGAAAAAGAAAAACACAGAAAAGTCTTCATCAAATCATAGAATATCATCAGAAAGTCTTAGATGGTGGAAGGCAGCAGAAAAGAGGCAGTGGGAGCTACTAGGCAGGAACAGAGTATGTCAGCCAAAAAGGCTGTCTCCCACATCCCCACCAAAGGAGTCTCAGATAATGATGGGGTGCAAAGAAGAGCCTCACCAGAAGATCTTAATATCTGGGCAGGTTCATATGGGAGAAGGTGGTCCTTCAAGGAACCTGGTCCTAAGCTTTTTCAGGCAGAGATGGAGAATCTGTACCCCTCCAGGTTTTGAAGAACTTCAACTCCCATCATTCTCAGCCAGAAAAACCAATGGTAAGGGATGATGAGACTTGTAGTCCAACAACATCAGGAGGGCCACAGGTTCCCCATCTCTTGTTTAGGGATTTATACAGCATTTTGAATTGGGCTCAAAAATGATCTGGGGCTCAGTGCAGCTGCTGCAGCAAGGGAGTCCCATGCTTGACAATATAACTTGATCCTGTTAAGAACCTGGCTGCCACATTCTGAATCAGCTGAGTTTTTCTTCAAATGTAGTCCCACAAAAACTGTGTTAAGGGTAGCCCAAACAAGATGCCACTGAGCAATTTCTGATCAATAATACAACTTGTAATATTTGTGCCATAATTAGTGCCTTTAATATTTTTCAGTCAAGGGCAGTTCTAAGGCCTTGCTTGTGCAATAGTTACACAACAGTGTGGCTGCATACACACCATACATTTAAATCACATCCACACCTTTAAAGCACTTTGTGAGAACTATGGTTTGCCCCTTACAAAGCTACAATTCCCAGCACTCATAAATATTACAGTTCCAGGATGCTAAGACGCATGCTGGGGTGGATCCAGACTTCGCCATGCTTAGAGTAGACCTATTGAAATCAATGGTACTAAGGTTGTTCATAAATCTCACTCTCTGTTCTGAGCTTCACAAAATTTGAATTCAATGCAATATGAATACAGACCTCCTTTCATTCTCACCTACAATCAGTTTTGGGCAGTTTGAATTATATGTTTATCATGGCTATTCTATCTAATAGATGTTATTCCTGTCCTATGTATATTTCTTATTGATGATCACCATGTATCGTAACAGAAAATAAGTCCTTGAGGCTAGACTGGAAAAATTCTTTGCTTGTCTTATCTCAATAGTCAGGTATTTTCTTCTGTAGGCTATCTCCTTCTAATTCTAGAGTTTATTTTCATGGTCAGATTTTGCTATAGCACCTGTCATTTATTCTTTATAAATATGTATTGTACCACAGACAACTGTGGTGAATGATTGCTCCAGCAATTTTTTTGTTTTTGTTTTTGTTTTCTGGGAAACTCTTTATCTTAACCTGGGACAGAAATAATACCAAGTTCACCATTTAATATAGAAAAAGCTATTCTGCTTCAGGGATGACACAGAGTAAATGGTTCTTCTAGGATTCACTCACCTAGGACTTGTTTCATGAAAAACAATGCACTCCATGAAATCTCTCTGATCACGTATTCTAGCAAATTATATAATCAATTGTGCATTGCACGTGCATGGATAAATACATAATCTTTCTCTACAGGTCTCACTGGCTTCACATTTTCCACAGGTTCAAAAGAATACAAGAATCTCTTTGCTTTATCAAAATTCCCGCTACGCAGAACCAGTGCTATTTTTCTAGAAAAAAGAGGTGCTGGAACTCACCACAAATGCTTCCATTGCTCTCTTATAAAGGCAATGGTGCACACCTGAGGGGTGCCAGAACTGAGTTCTCATGAGTTACGGCTGAAAAAAAGCCCTGCTCAGAACAAAGGTGTCTGAGAATTCTGTTGAAAACAGAAGCAAGAGTGAAAATCGTCAGTGTTCGCTTATTTGTCTCATGTCAAAGAGATAAATAATTACCTGATATTCAGAAGACATCTTAAGGCAGCCCTGTTCAGGGAAGTTTTTAATATGTAACGCTGTACTGTTTTTAACACTGATTGGGAGCCGCCCAGAGTGGCTGGGGAAACTCAGCCAGATGGGCGGGGTATAAATAATAAATTATTATTATTATTATTATTATTATTATGTACAGAATGGATACCAATCCAGCTAGCACATCCAATGAATGCAAGTAAATATAGATATGTTATTTGACCACTGTGCAGCTCCCTGGAAGACTCACCAAAACCTGAACGTATTTTGCAAAATATTAGCAAGCCACTTAATTCTTCTGACAGCTGGAGTCAAGGGCAGCTGGTAATCGTGGGAGTGAAGGTTCCTGTTTCTTATGTTTTATCTCTTTCGATGATTTTAACTGACTGTTCCATATGCCTTTATACATTATTTTGTTTATTACACACCAGTAGATTCAAACCCCTCTGAGATCTGTTCTATATTTCTGTTTGCCTTGGAGATGCCCTTCGGGTGACTTGCACCATTTTACTGAACAGTGAACTGGATTAGCTGAAGCAAAGATTACATGGCAGGGCAAGGAGAAGAGAAAATAAATTTCAGAAGAACCAGATGTGATCGTGCTAGTGGAAAGGAAACCAAAGATCTGCTCCCAAGCTGTGAGATCTTGCTGTTCCAATCTTATCAATTAGGCAGAATTAAAAGTGTCACATATCAGCTAGGATTTGCCTGCTCTGTGTTGAGCATCTTTTTCTCAGACCTACTGTGTTCATCTCTGTTTGTCTTACTGTTACAGTACTCAATGCTTTCCTGCATCTGTGAAAGCCCTTCTTAAGATATTAAGTGGGTGGGTGTATTTGCTGGTCTTGGCATCGAAAATGAGTACTGTATAGGCATATAGCTTCAATTTAAGGTTAGGGTTGTTATTGCTTGATATATAGCATCATCTATTTCTCTTCCACTGCCACCCCTTCCTACATCTGCATGGATGAATGATTGGGCATTTACAAGGTGCTGAACAGCCATCCTCCCTTTGGGAAGAGGTGTGTGCCATTGTGAATAATAATTCTTTTTCACCCCAGGCGGTCTCCTGTCTGTTTGAGCCCTGCTTGTCAGGCAGCTTGAAATTTTATATACACACAAGACATCCAGAATCGAGCCAGTGGAGTCGTAATGGTTCTTGGCCCTGCCCACAAACCAAGCGTGAAAAAGAAGGCACTTCTCACAAACAGTGGAAAAACACTGGTGACAGCTTCTTCCACAGCAATCAACTGCTTTGCTGGCTAATGGAAGACAGAGGTGTTGCCCTGCCTAACCAGGCCCCCTGAGGCATTACAGCGCATGGGACTTGGGAGCAGCCTCAGAGGCAGAGGAGAAAGAAAGGTCAGAGTATGAGGAGAAGTTTCTGTAGCAGAATAAAAAAATTGTGTGTGGGGGGGTTATCGTTATAGGGTTTTGTTGTTATGCTATGTATACAGTGGTACCTCAGGTTACATATTCTTCAGGTTACATACGCTTCAGGTTACAGACTCCGCTAACCCAGAAATAGTACCTCGGGTTAAGAACTTTGCTTCAGGATGAGAACAGAAATCGTGCTCCAGCAGTGTGGTGGCAGCAGGAGGCCCCATTAGCTGAAGTGGTGCTTCAGGTTAAGAACAGTTTCAGGTTAAGAATGGACCTCCAGAACGAATTAAGTACTTAACCCGAGGTACCACTGTATTGTGTTTTTATACTGTAAACTGCAAAGGGCCATTTGCTACAAGAGGTGAGGCATGTACAAGGGTGAGGTACGTAATAGATCTCCACATAAGAAATCTGACCCAGATGGGCATCAAAGTCTTGCCAGCATGGCAAATTATTCTTGCAGAGTTTGAAGCAGGAGGGAGCATGTAACCTGTAGTTAACAGTACCCAATACAGTGGTACCTCGGTTTCCAAGTGTCTTGGAAGCTGAATGTTTTGGTTTTCGAATGCCGGAAACCCGGAAGTAAATGCTTCCGTTTTCGAACGCACCTCAGAAGTCGAATGGCTTCCGCTGTGTGTTTTTCCATTGACTTTGCCGACCTCCCTTTGTGCCTTGGTTGTCAAACGTTTCGGAAGTCGGACGGTCTTCCGGAATGGATTACGTTCAACAAATGAGGTACCACTGTATCCTTGTATAGGGCTTCCCAAGAATCAACTGGTGGTGGGCACTTGCAGGTACTGACAACAACCAGGTAATTGCTGGCACTTGGGAAGACTTGTGCACACTTATTTTGCCCCTGTAGTTTGATTTCAGCCCACTCAGACAAAAAAGGGGGGCACCGGACTTCATTGTCATGGTCAGTGACAGATTAGACCCCGTGGGGGCCCCTAGGCAGTCAAAATCTTGGGGGCCCCTCACAAATAATCTCCTAATACATTTTTGTAATTTTCTTTCCATATCAAATCCATTCTTGCGGAGCCCCTAAAAGGTGTGGGGCCCATAGGCCTGTGCCTAATCTGCCCTGATGTAAGAGGTTCGAAGAAAACTGGCTCAGAACAACTGTTGTAATTTGCTTTTACACAGGCAAACGTTTTTACTGTTTTTATGTATGTAACTGTTTTAGATCCGTTGTTATATTGTATATTGCTTTGGGGTGCCTCGTGGGAAGCGATTCATAAATGAAATAACAACTTGAAAACCAGAAAGAAAACAAAAAAGAGACAAAGTGTCAAAAAGGTACAGGAAGTTGAAGCATATATTGAAAAATACAGTCGCCTGTCAAATTTCATCATATTTTCTTCTTCAGGGGCAACAGTATTCCATTGTGTTCTGCTGTCATCGTCACTCACTTGGTACTTGTTTTCTCAGAGAGTAGAGTAGAATGGTTTTTATTTTATTTTTTTGCTGCTGAAGAATGTGATAAGATGAACTGCATTGGGGAATCCATTTCACCACTCTTTGTGTTTCATTTTCATTTTTCTTGGTGCTGCTCCTTTTTCTAGGTATGGAGAAGAAATTTGTGCATTCTGCATTTTAAAGCCAACCAGCCTATTCCAATGGTCCCAGAATGATATGCACATCAAAACACAACTCCCAATTGGATCACACCATTCTTGGAATTTTAAGAAGAGATTTCGTGTTTTGTTTCATATTTCAAAAGAATGCACACAAGTGTGTGTGTGTGTGTGTGTGTGTGTGTAGGAAGTGCATTGAAAAAAATACCAAAATCTGCATTTTAAGAGAATTCATATATACAACTTTTACCAATCTGTAAAATAAATAGGAAATAAAACAAATTTCAGCCATAGCTCTGACAACAGCTGGCATTTGATACTCTCAAGGTTACATTTAATAGACATGGAGGGCAAATAGTAAATGCAGTATATGTTTGGGCATAAAAAGCAGATATATACCATTTATTTGGCTCTTGCCCCCAAATTAAGATCTGCTGGACCAATACAGTGGTACCTCAGGTTACAAACACCTTGGGTTACAGACTCCGCTAACCTGGAAGTAGTACCTCGGGCTAAGAACTTTATCTTAGGATGAGAACAGAAATCGTACCCCAGCAGCAGCAGGAGGCCCTAGTAGCTAAAGTGGTACCTCAGGTTAAGAACGGTTTCAGGTTAAGAACGGACCTCCGGAACAAATTAAGTTCATAACCAGAGGTACCACTGTATGAGGAAGGAACTTGAAATTTTAAGTTGCAAGTTCCCAACAAATTTATTAGTAATTTTGTTTGGTTAAATGAAATATTTGGTATTGCCAGAGGAATCAGAAATGATCATTCACTTGTTAACAGCTGCACAGATGACAACATGTTCCAACCGACATGGGACAATATATTCAACAATTCTGAGAAAAATCTCAAACTCCTTCCCTGGATAAGTGAATCGCGAGAATCTGAGCAGCAGTAAATATGGTTGAATTAAATAATACAATTAGAGTGTGGGGAGGCAGGCAATTTAATAACTTATTTACTGAAAAACTGAGTGTATTTGTTATGCAGTGTTATGCACTTGTAAACCGCTGAGAAGTCACCTTGGGATTTAAGCAATATAGAAATAAGGAAATAACACTGGTGTATTAAGTCACATGATAATATTCACCCATACAGGAGCTGCCGGGGGTGTGGGGGTTAGAACTGCAGCAACAGCCCCCTGGCTGTGGTGTCGCTGCTGCTTACTGAGAGCATGAGAGGTGAGCCAATGATGTGTCCAGGACAGAAAAGGCATACTTTGCTGATGCATCCACATTGCCCCAACCTCACTGCCACCTCTCCTCTGCCACTAAGCCCATCTGGGAGGCTATTGCTGCAGCTTGACCCCATTGAACAAGCCCTTTGCTGCAACCTTATATACTGGGCTAGAATCTGGGCTGGAATGCATATTCCATATTTGGCATGGAACAACAGATAAAGGTGTTCTTTTAAATTCTTTTTCATTATTTAAATAAAAAAAATAAAAATAATATTAATATTTGCACTACTTGGTTATTTGGTTGAACTTGTGTTCTTGTTTCTCTTTGCTATACATGTTATCTGAAAAAAAAAAAATCTGCAGCAATCTTTGTATGCGATGGTTTTGTAACTATTCTTCAAAGGCTTGCAGATGTTATCCCATTACATGAAATGGATTCTTCCCACTAACCCGATTCGCCAGCCATCAGGATTTAGAGAGAACAATGTGCAACCAGAATCCCAAAACCTTTATTTGGTGGAGTTGTGAAGAAATGTTTTCAATCAATCCTCCTTCTGTGAGTTGAATGCTTTGAGATGATTCCATTTTCTGAGTGAAGGCTATTTATCTGATTGATTTATTGTATGGGTGGATATGAAAGCTGAGAAAGGGAGTGATGTTCTATAAAAGAGTTGCAATAATTCTGCAGTGATTATTATAAATTATACCCACACAATATGTACCATTCCAAGCCTGATTGAGTCTTCTCGGTGTATTTATTTTTCCTTGGATGTAGCCCAAAAGATTCCAAAAGATTCATTTCAGGTTAAACAAAAAATCTAAATCATTCTATTTCAGTACTGGGATAGTGCAATAAAATTAATGCATATCACTATACTCTCATATACCCAGAAATGACAGATATATAGGTATGAAATAATTTATTAGATGAATCTTGCAACCTTCTGGGATAAATTATTCAGGGCCTTTTTCTCCATGATTTGCCCTTTTTAGTGAGTGGGGACTAATAATTCACAAATATATTAAATAATAAATTTGACAATTTTTGCAAAATGTTCAAGTAATATTGCCTTTCTTTTCTTTGGGAATAATTTCTGGAAGTAGTTAAATATGGATAATACAACTGTTAGGGTGTTTCAAAATCTATAGAGAACTGTGATCTGAGTAAAACCATAAACCAGCATGATATATCCATCATACCAAAGGTCACTTGTGCTAGACTAATTTACTTTAAGTCTTCAGCTCTCTCTCTCTCTCTCTCTCTCTCTCTCTCTCTCTCTCTCTCTGTGTGTGTGTGTGTGTGTGTGTATGTATGTGTGTATATAATCATTCACACACACACACACACACACACACACACACACACACTACACACAGAGAGATCGGGGTACCGGTAAATGGGGAGGGGTACAGCCTCTGGTGGGGAACATATTGTGCTCCTTCTAGGGTAGTTTTCCACCTTTGGTCCTCACCCTGCATTTAGTTCCCACCTGTGGCCAGGGGTACCAACTTGAATAAAATATGGGAGCAGGGCAGGTAAGCCCTGCGCCACATAACTGATCACATCATACGGCACACACACACACACACACACACACACACACACACACACACACACTGTTTGAATGGCAATGCCCATCAACTTGGGGGGGGGGGCTCAAATATTTTATTGTGGCCCTGAAGGGACCTCAGCCCCTAGGAGGTGGCTCCCCGAAGCTGTCAGCATGTGACAGCAGCCACACCCCGATAAACAGTTTTGATTGGCTGGCTAGGCCAGGTGAGGGTAGCCAATTGGAACTTCCTCTGCCTATGAAAACAGGCCCTGGCAGATTGAGCAGACAAGACCAATAGTTGGTCCCAGTGGCGTAGCGTGGGTTGTCAGCACCCGGGGCAAGGCAAGTAATTTGCGCCCCCTAACCCGTGGATTTGCCCTAACCCCAGATGTTGCGCCCGGTGCGGCCGGCCCCCCCTGCACCCCCCACGCTACGCCACTGGTTGGTCCAACAGTCAAGAAAGTGGTTTCTGCATGGTCTGTAGCGGGAAGTGGGGGGCAGATGGGGCTCATCAACCTGGGCTGGTAGCCCATCTAGGAGAAGAAAGACTCTTATCCTAAACCTCTGCTGCCTTGTGGGATATCTTCTCCATTCAAGAAGAGCTAGAAGGAATGTGACTAATAAGTAGGGCTGTACAGCAACACACCCACACTGTAACCCTTGAATCACAGTAATTTGCATTGTGGGACCTCCCATCCCATCTCTGTCTCTGTAACAATTCAAGCAGGTGGGGTTAAGGATTTTGAAAACCCTTAAAAACCCTTTTAAAATGTCAGGGGTTCATGGTACCACAAAGGATCTGATCCTCCCTCTGTTACATGGTATCTGATCGGATCCTGCACAGTGCTGGCTGCTATTACTTCATAAGTAACTTCCCTGCACACATTTTCTCATGCCTGTTCAAAATTGTGAACTTTTAACTTTAGTTCATTGCAGTAGTTAATGCATTAAAAGTTTATGCTTGCTATTTCTTCTTTTATGCATTTCTCCTTCCTTCCTTCCTTCCTTCCTTCCTTCCTTCCTTCCTTTTTGGTACAGCCATTAGAGTCATTTTCTACTTTGCTTACTAGTGTGCAAATTACCTGTAAGGCTGCTTTTTGACAAATAATGTACTTTCATGTCTGCCATTCATGGTTAAGTGTGAAATAACAATTAGTGTTTTTAATTAAAAATAATTTAAGCTATTTTAATGGAAGGGGGAATGAAATCCATTACAGAACTGATATGTGGCTTGAGGGTGTTTTTAGTAATGTTCTTGATCAGAGGAAGCCAAGCTGGAATGATGTAATATTTTATTCTTTATTCCTCTGGGATTGCCTTTACTACATTTTCGAAGTTTATGGCTGCACATGCCTGTCACTATACATATGTTTTATAGCTGCTTTATTTAAAAGAACAATCTCTGCTCTTTTGAATACCTGCCTTCAATTTTCACTTGAAAGAGGCTGCTTGGTTTGGCAATAAAACAAGACCATGGGGGTTCTTCAGGCAGTTTACCCTTCTTCTCTATAACTTGGCCTCTTGCCATCACTGAATGTGGATGTTTGTGATGCAGTGATGTAAAACATTGGTGCCTAAAATTATATTTGGCCAGTGCTTCCCTTCAATACAGATATCAGGGACTAGGTTGTTTAGTAATGCCCTCTAATAAATTGTGCACTATAATTAGCTTTTTATTATAACAGTATTTCCAGACAAAAAATAAAAGATAAAAAAGATGGCAGAAAGCAGAATTCATACTTCTTCCGGGTGTATCATACTACTTAATTTTCCCTTCCATTTCAGTTCCTGTTGCATATTTTTAATAGTTCAAATATACAATTGAATTGAATATTTAATTATTCCAGTTTGCCAGCCATTGCAGCAAATACATTGTCCAAAGATACCCCACTGCAGTGAACATTTGTGCTGCTTCAGTGCTGCTCAGTGTCGATTTGTTCCTTTTGGCTATTGCTTCGTGCTGAAGTCATTTTCCTCCTCCTTTGCTCTCACCCATACCATACTTGCTCACAGGCATCAGTGCCACTGGCTGTGATGATGACCCACGTGATTTTGACAACAGGCACCCATGAAGTCATTGCATCAGAAGGGACCACGATGATGTCACTGAGAAAGTCACATTGGCCTAGCCAATCAGATTAACAACACTGTGGGCAAACTGAACTATGCTTTGAAAAACAGCTTCTGAAGAAGCTGATCATGTTCCCGATGAGTGGCAAAAATATCTGATAAAGAAGACGCATTATGACACACCTGAAAACATGCAAAAAGTGAGACAGTTAACTTTATCTCAGCCTTAGCACATCACAGGCATACACACCTCACCGAAAGTTTGGATTTTCAGGAGCTTTGTGCCTTCAGTAATAAACTTGGTTTTGTTTCTCATTGAACAATGGTGATTTACTGTAAGTCACATGCAGGCATTGTCATTTTAAACTGTTTCCCCCTAACTGATTTCTCCTTGCTGTATTTATCGAAAAGAGTGAAATTCGTTTTTTGAAAAATGTTACCTGCTGCATCCAAGCATTTTGAATGGCGAGGACACTCAAACTTTGGAATGAACAGTAGGGGGCAGAAAAGAGCTTCTCTTGCAGCAAAGGCAAACCCTGCAGCAGCCTGCCTGATAATTTAGCTCCTTACAAAACCAGCTGAGTAAAACAGAAAATTGTTAGCAGAAAGTGGAAAGGTTATCTTCGAACAATAGAGATGGTCTCCGATCCTGGTTTCCCCTCTTGCTTTATTTTTTAAAGGCAAAACCAGGCTCAACCAACTGACCATCCCCAAATTTATGAGCAAAATGGTTCTAGACAAAGCCCAATGGGGTCCATCAATACCATTCCAAGCAATGCTATGCTAAATTATTGTAGCAGCACAAAACATTTGTCTATCCTTGTAAACAGAGGTACTCAACAACAAAGGAGCAAATCACTTTTCAGCACAGCCGAATGCTATGAAATACCTGGCAATGTGTTTTTGCTTAGAACAGGAGAGCTCTATATCATATTTTGTTTTCTGTCATAAAGGCTTTCTTCCAGCCCTTTCCATCATTACAGTGAGTCCAAGGCTGAATTACCATATGGTGGCAGTGCAGTACTACAGGGACAAAGCGGGGAATAAGCCTTAGACCAGATATGGTCTACAGACCTTTCATCAACTACCCTTGCCTTGGAATTATATAAATATGGTTACCATGAGCTGATATTTTACTGGCTTGTCTGGTTTTGTTTGCTTTTAACACTTAGATTTTCCAGGGTTAAGGTGAGTAACCGACCTAAAGTGATCTCACCCTTGAACTGCCACTCAGTTATGAAACTCATTAAACGGTGGCCAGGCACTATCTCTCATTCTAACCTACCTCAGAAGTAGCCTTCCTTGGTGCAAGGATAAAATGGCAGAAAGGGAGAACCATGTGCTCCTTGGAGGAAAAGTGGGATACAACTTTAGTAAATAAATAAATGAGAGCACAAGCCATTATTTATTTATTTTTTGCTCTTGAAGAAGCACCCAAAATCAGATTTAGTCTGAGTATCATTTGCCACATCCAAGAGATCATCAATGTCCCTAGCGATAGAGTTTGCTTGGGAGGTGTGGATGTGGTGCCAGCATATAAGCCAATGAAACTGATCAGAGCAGGAAGAGAGTGGTCTTCCCCTCTGTTTCGATGTTAGGGAAAGAGGAAGAAAAGGCTCTTTCTTCTGCCCAGTGCAGAAGTGAGTAAGCTGCTGGAACATGAATGAGTGATCTGCCTTGCTGCATTTCCATGCTGTGCAGGAAGGAGTTGAAGAATGACAAAGAAGGGGCATAGAAAACTGTGTTTGTGTGTGTGTGAGAGAAGGGGGGAATAAAGAGAAGGAAAAATTAAAAAAGTGGTCCTGCTCACTCTGGCTCTGACCTCACCCATGACCGGCTCCAGCCCTACGCAATGCTGGCCCTTTAACGTTAACTAATACAGGCATCCCCCTACTTAAATGTGACTGCCTCACACGTGATTACATATACACACAGCACTGGGAAATTGTTAGACAAATCATTTCAACCTAGAAATTGCAGGAGAGAGCTAAAAGTCCTTGTGGCTCATAAGGAGACCCTCCCTGGAGCCCAAAGAGGACGTCAGAAGAGACGGGAGGTGCAGCAGAGCTTTGTTTAGGCTGCTCAGCTTCCAGCCTAACAGCTGACATGCGGGGTCACAAGGCAGCAGCAGATACTTTCCTGTACAACCTCCACTCTCCTACTGGCTCCAGAGCTTCCATTTTAGTTGTGGTGTCTGTGCATGTGTATAGTGGTTTTGGACTGGATTGGAGAGAGGGGGGCAGAGAGGGGTTTAAAGGCTTTTAAGAGGGTGCTCCCCAGTTACACGCTTTCCCCTTATGTCCATGGGCCCCCGGAATGTAACCCCCACAAAAGTGGGGAGTCGTCTGTATTTAAGCCTGTTCTGTGGTAAAGCTTTGAATTAGAGTTGCCCAATCTTAACTTGGTTTGAGTGTAATTTCCAAGTTCTGAAAGAAAGTGAAAATGTGCAATTGGAGTAGTCGTTTTATAAACCGATACATGTTTGAATTTGTTGAATTAATTGAACTAAGGTTAATTTTAGTTCTGGTTTCTTGAGATAATTCAATACTCCTTCCCTTTGCTTGGGAGAGGATCAGCATCAGAAGAGAAATGGGGCTCAGATTCATTCATGCTACAACCCCCGGGCAACAGAAGAATGTACTTTGAAGGTTTAGATCATATATCTGTTGAAGGCCTGAGCCACATTTATCACAAACAGATGTATAATCACCAGTTAAGCAATACCACCATGTCTTATTTATTTGCAAGTGGATGTAAGCTAACAAGATGCTGAGCATTCAGTTGGGCAGGAAAAAAACATCTTTCAGAACAAAAAGGCACAGATCACTAAGCAGAGGAGGAGTATGTTTATAATCTTTCATCTCTGCTGAGCCACTGATGCTTTCATTTTTTTTAATACACCTGAACACATGTGCATCTTTGATGCTCTTACTGAACAGCAGCTAATTCCATGGTTACATTGATGCAAACTAGCATTTTCCACCTTTAATCATTATTTATTTCCTTGGAACTATTTAAGAACCTGTGAGAGAACTCCCCCCCCCCCCAAAGAGACTACCGTCGGGTGCATAGCATTTTCCTGAAAGCCAATGCTCCCTTTTTTTGGTGCTGAAATGAATCCCCACAGGATAGAATTCAAAATTCACTGCTCTCCTGACAGATGTTGGCCTAAATGTATCAGCATCATGCCTATTCACAGGCAAAAACATTTTCATTTAGTCAGGCCTCTGGCCTTTAAGCTGATATCTCAATATGCTGTAATTGGTTTTAACTTTTCAGTGATGTTAGCTGTCCTATTTTTAGGTGTTTACTCTTAGTATGACTTAGTTGGATACAAGCCAAAGTCAAATTTCTTAATGAATTCCAATTTTTGTCATTTTCCAGATCTCTCTCTCTCTCTCTCTCTCTCTCTCTCTCTCTCTCTCCCTCTCTCTCTCTCGTGTGTGTGTGTGTCATGCCAGAGGATGGGGTTCCAAAAAGATTAAAAGGCTCATCCAATTTTTGTACCCATTATGACTATTGCTTAGGGGATTTCCCAGTTTGGCCAATATAGAAATCACTGAAATGTGTGGCTGCCTGGTGACAGCATATATGACATCAGTCAAATTAATTCTTGGCAAATCAGTGAAGACACCAAATGTCTTTTTTGTCAGACATTTAATTGTAAATTCTATTTCCCCCCTCTTGGCCTTTCCTATGAAATGTGGTTGATAATGTATTTTATTTTTTTTTAAAGAAAAACTGTAAATGGTCTGGTCGAGCAACTGATGCCTCAGCCGTCCACCCACACACCAATGACGGCAAGATCAAAGCCAAACTCTGCAGACACCAACAGAAAATTGCTAGTGTTGCCTCTCCACGGCAATGAAAACTGCAAATTATTCCTGCTCAAACAAATGCTGAAATGGCTAATGTCAGTGAATTGTCAAAACAGTGAACTTCAAACATCCTTGCTAATTTATATATCACCAAAGAAGGAAATAATGGGAAAATAATGAGCAATTATTGTTCCCCTCTCTGTGGTGATTTCCAAGTTATTTATAAATACACAATTAATGTTCCAAAAAAGTGCAGCTGACACACAAATTGAGTTTGTTTCAATGTGTCCGGGGCAAAATGTGTGCTGTGTATTTCATTCTGGTTTGAAAGGCAGTGGGGTCTGCTGTGCAGCTCTTGGCCAGGGCATGAGCAGTGACAGTCACAGAAGAAGACTTTTGTAGAGTGAGGGATAGGGAAAGGACCCCTGGACGGTTCAGTCCAGTCAAAGTCAACTATAGGGTTGTGGCGCTCATCTCCCTTTCAGGCTGAGGGAGCCGACGTTTGTCCATAGACAGCTTTCCAAGTCATGTGGCCAGCATGACTAAACCACTACTGGTGCAACAGAACACCGTGACGGAAACCAGAGCGCACAGAAACACCGTTTACCTTCCCGCCGCAGTGGTACCTATCTATCTACTTGCATTTTTGGCGTGCTTTCGAACTGCTAGGTTGGCAGGAGCTGGGACAGAGCAACAGGAGCTCACCCTGTTGCGGGGATTTGAACCACTGACCTTCTGATCGGCAAGCCCAAGAGGCTCAGTGGTTTACACTACAGCACCACCTAGGAACCCCTGACTTACTTACTTACAAACACACACACACACACACACACACACAGAAAATAAGGATTGAGATATCAGAATTATTCCCTCCCCCAAAGTTTTGCAAATAAGAGATGGTAGAGGCAGTTCCCACGTAGACCACAGAGGTACTAGGCAGATGAAAGGGTGCACAGTGAATTCTCAATGCCACATGTGTATAGACTACATATGGAAATTCAGCAAACTGTATATCTTCCAAGAAACTTGATTGGGTTTCTTAATAGGTTGGGGAAATATAGCCAAGTTTCCTATTTGCTGGCAAGGTTGTGTTGGTAGGCTCCTTGGTCTAGCAATGTTATTTGACAAAGTACTGCCAAACCCAGGATGCGGGTGGTGCTGTGGGTAAAACCTCAGCGCCTAGGACATGCCGATCGCATGGTCGGCGGTTCAAATCCCCGCGGCAGGGTGAGCTCCCGTCGTTCGGTCCCAGCTCCTGCCCACCTAGCAGTTCGAAAGCACCCTTAAGTGCAAGTAGATAAATAGGTACCGCCTTATAGCGGGAAGGTAAAAGGCGTTTCCGTGTGCTGCTCTGGTGCCGGTTCGCCGGCCACGTGACCCGGAAGTGTCTGCGGACAGCGCTGGCTCCCGGCCTCTAGAGTGAGATGAGCGCATAACCCTAGAGTCTGTCAAAACTGGCCCGTATGGGCAGGGGTACCTTACTGCCAAACCCCCTTTCATTAATGATGATTGGAGATATTGTTGAGTTGGAAAAGGTTCAGAAAAGGAGATGAAGTGACAGCCCTGCAAAGAAAGAGGGCAGCGTTTGGGACATTTCAGTTTAGAGAAAAGGCATGACATGATAGAAATTCATAAAATGATTCATGCCACAGAGAAAGTGGTTAGAGAAAGACTTTTCTCCCTCTCTGATTACATTAGACTTAATGGACACCCATTGATGCTCAATGTTAGAAGATTCAGTATGGATAAAAGAAAGTGCTTTTTTCATCCAGCACATTGATCCCACAGAGGCAGTGACGGCCACCAAGCTAGATGGCTTTCAATGAGGATTAGACACATTCATGGAGGAGAGGGCTATCAATAGCTATTTGCCATGATGGCTCTGCTCTGCTTCCACAGTGGGAGGTAGCAATGCTTCTGGGTATCAGTTGCTGGAAACACAGAAGGGGAGAGTGCTTCTGTGCTTGAATCCTGCTTGCAGATTCCCCACAGACATCTGGCTGGCCACAGTGAGAACAGAATGCTGGACTAGATGGGTCACTGGTCTGATCCAACAGGCCCTTCTTACATTCTAGTGAAGAGCGCTGTCTTCTGCACCCTCACAACTGGTGCACATTGCACACAATGCCTTAGATAATTAATTCCATCTAGCTGGAAGCCATCCCTTGCCTGTTAAACAGAGGCTTGGGTTGAGCTGATATATTAGAATAGCAAAGTTTCCCCTTAGGTGAGCATTGTAGGGCATTGCATGGCACTACGGCATGTCATCTTCTGTTGTAATGAGGGGGCTGTCACCTCAATGAAGATGTGAGTGTGGGCAAAGGTGATCTGTAGCCTTGGGGGCTTGGGAAAACTGGCAGGTGTCCAAAGGAAGCTGGGAGAAAATGGGGTCTGCCTGGCGGGGCTGAAGAGTCATGCTGGAGGTTGCTTGATACAAAAGCCTTTGGGACTAAAAAGAGTGCTGGCTAACTGATGAAACAAGTGGTCCTCTCAGGCTTCCCTCCCAGGTCGTCAGCACCCCGGACAGAGCTAAAGCACTCCATGGCTTCTGGAGCATCTTTTCCAGTTTAATAGAAAGAAGAAGGAGGAGGAGGAGGAGAAAGAGGAGTTTGGATTTGATATCCGGCTTTATCACTACCCGAAGTGACTAACATTCTCCTTTCCCTTCCTCCCCCACAACAAATACTCTGTGAGGTGAGTGGGGCTGAGAGACGTCAGAGAAGTGTGACTAGCCCAAGGTCACCCAGCAGCTGCATGTGGAGGAGTGGGGACGTAAATCCGGTTCACCAGATTACGAGTCTACTGCTCTTAACCACTACACCACACTGGCTCTCACCTGAGGTAGTATTCAGCATCATATGCGATGCCCTTTCCATGCCAGCAAGCAAAGTACCAGAGGCTCCAAAGGCCCCTGCGGTAATCCAGAGGCCTCCAGTGTATCCTGTTTTTCAGTGAGGGTGCTCACTCAGCCTGAAGGAGCACCTCGTATGACATGCAGCAGCACATGAAATGCAGCTTCTGATTTGGTGGGTGCCCTAGGCAAAATGAGACAATTTCACAGAGCCCCCTGTGATAATTACCGGTATGTGTTTGTTTGTTTATTTTGCCTGGGTTTGATTTTTGGCATGAAAGCAATCTTTCCAAGGGATGGTGCAAGACAAAGGACTTTCCATGCAAAATCGCTTTTCATGCGAAACAACACAGAGTGCAATCCCTGCCTGTCTTTTGGCAAGCGCTGTGCCTTGCGCTGCTAGTTACCTCCTTTAGAATGCCAACTGCGCATGTGAAAGAGACAATCAACAGTGCCATCAGGACTTACTAGAGGAGGGGAATGGATCATGCTGTGCAATGGTTCCTTTAAAGGAGGAAAACTGCCACTTTAGATGAGATGATCCACTGTGGGATCCACAGCATGATCCCTTCCCCTCTCATTCCAAAGTGCTTGTGATGAGAGTATGAAGGATCACACTGTGGGTAGAGATGGAAAAAGCTGCTACGTAATTTCAACCCTTTCCTTCTTTCACTTGTAAGTTATTGTTTAGTCTGTCACATTTCCACATCATTTTACATATTTTTACATCATTTACAGTTTACATATTTCTTTAAAAAAAGGAACGTCAACATTCATCAGCATTTTTAGTGTGCATTGTTCCACAAAATTGCTTAAAAAAATTAAAATGGCCATTTTGTGCTCATTTTTAACACAAAATACACATTTCTGTGCGCACACATGCACACAATTGCATTGCAAAATTCACAGACATGAACATTTCAGAGAATCACTCCATCACAGTTCACTTCTTTCCGTCAGGAAAATGATCATTAGTTAAGTTTGCGTTAAAATGAGAACTGAACTGAGGGATGTGCCATTTAGAATGGCAGAGGAGACATGTTTAGCACATGCCTGGGAAGATCACTGAAATGGGGGAGTGTTTTTCCTTTTCCGGAGTGGGGCAGATTTTACAAACACCCCAATCTGCCTAATTCCAAGTCGGCGCTATTCTGGGATGATGCTCAGGTTTCCCTCTGTTTTAACTCAGAAGGTATCAGCCAACTAAGCACTTATACAACCATGAGTGGTTCTGCTCTCAAGGCTTCTTCCCACGTGGCCCCTACAGAAGGAAAAGATGCAGCTCCACATTCAAAACTCTCAATCCTGATGTTTTCTGGGGATTTCAGGGCAGTTTTTCAGGGGGGTTCAGTTGTTGTTTTCTTGCTTTTCGAATGGAACAGACTAGGGATTTGCCCATCCTAGCTATCCCCAAGGAGGCGCAACATATTGATGAAGCATGTCCTCAGGGTTTCCTGCAATAGCAGATGCTTTTTTTATTGTTTTCCAGAATGGATGCTTGTGAACTGGAGTTACTGGCAATACTTAAGCTACTTTAGTGAGACGTTCAAGCACTGCGATTACTTTATCACCACACAATCAGGGAGGACCATGATACATATAGTACAATATTAAGAGGGTGGCCCAACCTTCAGCACACTGTGCCTCTAATCCACGAAAGATCTATGCATCAGTTCCCATTAGTCAAGTTGTGATCTGTGCCTAAAACTGCCAAAAACATGGGGCGGAGCAGGGGAGAGGATGAAAGAAGATAAACAAATCCAATAAGTATGCAATTTAAGTTAAGTCTCTAAATGAAAACAACAACAAAAGAGGATGGAGCAAGTTAACCATGCACAGGTGAATCTGCCTGCTGTTAGATAACTCTTGGGTAGAGTGCAGCTATACTACATCATTAGTAGAGGAGCCTGCTGGATCAGGCCTGCTGGATCAGGCCAATGTTTTCACAGTGACCAACCAGATGCCTATGGGGAATCTGCACGTTCTCAGTTCCACTGCTGGACAAATGCAGTGTGAGAGCATAAAGGTGCTGTTCTCTCTACTTCTGTCTTCTCCAAAGGGTTCTTTTGTTTCCTTCTCTCTGTTCTCTCCCCAGGTCCTTTTCATCTCAGTCTTCAGTTCTCCAGAGTCTCCACAGAAACTTCCTAAAAATTCCCTCAGCTGTCTAGGGCATCTCCTCAAGGCTGCCTTCCAGGAGTTCCACCGTCCAGTAGTACCTCTGGTTATGTACTTACCGTAATTCATTCCAGAGGTCCGTTCTTAACCTGAAACTGTTCTTAACCTGAAGCACCACTTTAGCTAATGGGGCCTCCCACTGCTGCCACGCGATTTCTGTTCTCATCCTGAAGCAAAGTTCTTAACCCGAGGTACTATTTCTGGCTTAGCGGAGTCTGTAACCTGAAGCGTCTGTAACCTGAAGCGTCTGTAACCTGAGGTACCACTGTACAGGTTTACCTAGGTAGAGAAATTCTGTGCAGGTTCCTTTAAAGCAGCTGGCTTAGTGTATTCAGTCTTCCGAATGGTAGCTGCACATGTGCAGAATGGGGTGAAATCCCATTTGATAGCCCAACCTGAAAAACATAACTTTTTTTCCCAGGGTGGATAGAAAATGGGGTTCCAATATATTTTGCTACCTGAAGAGCATCAGCCAACGGCACCCTGTGCCCCCAGTTAAGCTGCATAATATTCAAGGCAGGTGAATTATTTTGGCACCTGAGACAGAAAATTTCATAAATTCCTCTCTTCTTCCCTGGCAGTAAAGACAGAAAGCCATCTTATACTGTTAAACCATTGGTGTATTTGGATGCCCTTTGGGAGTAAGGGTGGGGTATACATTTAATGAATGAATTGTTAGTGTAATTCAGAAAAAATGGGTGAAATTGCATTAACTGCTTGGGACCTGTCTCGTGCAGGCCATCTCCCACATCTGGATTCTGTTTAGAGAAAGATCCAGTTGCACTGGGTGGTTAGAAACAGTCCAAGGTCAAAGAGCCTAAAGCATGACTCGTCCACCCTCCCTTTCTTTGAGGAATGTGCCCACATGGCATGGCAGGTATAACTGAAGTATCAGGTATTTGCCAAGTGTGAGGTTTCATCATCTTGGTGAAGGTTATGTGCTATATGGTGATGGTATAGCATGGTGAGCTAGCATGGTAAAGTGTGAATGGATGTCTCCATAAATTTTGATCTTTGTAAGATCAAAATTTCCCAGTAGTGATGTATGGAAGTGAGAGCTGGACCATCAAGAAGGCTGATCGCCGAAGAATTGATGCTTTTGAATTATGGTGCTGGAGGAGACTCTTGAGAGTCCCATGAACTGCAAGAATATCAAACGCATCCATTCTTAAGGAAATCAGCCCTGAGCGCTCACTGGAAGGACAGATCGTGAAGTTGAGGCTCCAGTACTTTGGCCACCTCATGAGAAGAGAAGACTCCCTGGAGAAGACACTGATGCTGGGAAAGATGGAGGGCACAAGGAGAAGGGGGCGACAGAGGACGAGATGGTTGGATAGTGTTTTCGAGGTTACCAGCATGAGTTTGACCAAACTGCGGGAGGTAGTGGAGGACAGAGGTGCCTGGCGTGCTCTGGTCCATGGGGTCACGAAGAGTCGGACATGACTAAACGACTAAACAACAACAACAACAACAGAGAACTGTATTATAGTAGATGAGTTCGTACCAGCATCTCTTAAAGTTTATGCACCTAGTGTGTTTATGCTTGTCTTGTTCTATGAGACAATAGACACTTTATATTTTGAACTGAACTGTGAGGGAAATGGGTTTTCTTAACTGGGAGCTCTGGAAAAGGCTGACTACTACTAAAGGTAAAGGTAAAGGTACCCCTGCCTGTATGGGCCAGTCTTGACAGACTCTAGGGTTGTGCGCCCATCTCACTCTATAGGCCGGGAGCCAGCGCTGTCCGGAGACACTTCCAGGTCACGTGGCCAGCGTGACATCGCTGCTCTGGCGAGCCAGAGCCGCACACGGAAACGCCGTTTACCTTCCCGCTAGTAAGCTGTCCCTATTTATCTACTTGCACCCGGGAGTGCTTTCGAACTGCTAGGTTGGCAGGCGCTGGGACCGAACAACGGGAGCGCACCCCACTGCGGGGATTCGAACCGCCGACCTTTCGATCGGCAAGCCCTAGGCGCTGAGGCTTTTACCCACAGCGCCACCCGCGTCCCACTACTACTACTAGGAAGCAGGAAAACTGACATTCTGCTGGAGCTGTGCATACTCTTCTGATCACACTGCTCGGAGTGTGGTGTGGTATCAACAACAGAGTATTATTATATTTATTATTTATTGAAATTATATCCCTCCCTATACCCAGAGGTCTCAGGGTGGTTTACATAATAAAATCAAAATATAAAACCACAAAATACATAATCCGATGGTGGGCCAACTGACTTCTGCAAGTCTAACATGAATAAATAGAAATAACTAGCATTGTCTACAATGACTAGCATAGCAGCTCTTTAGGGTTTCACACAAGGGTCTCTCCTAGCCTTACCTGGAGATGCCAAGGATTGAACGTGAGACTTTCTGAATGCAAAGCCACTGAGCTATGGCCCTTTCCTCACATATAACAATGATGAGCAAATCACTCTGCCTAACAGTAGGGCATAAAGGGCATTTGATTTTGTGATGTGGGCAAGAATTATGGGCTGGAGAAATCTGCCTTCCAAGCCAGGGAATTGTGATGATTGGTGAAATTGGTAGTTTGGGCTCTGATTTTTTAATGTGTTTATGGGCTTGCTGACAGCAGACGTTGCGTTCTCCATAGCTGAATTCCACACAGGAAAAGAAAAACTTTGCAAACTAACTCCCCACTACCCCTGCCTGCCTGCCTGCCAAGTTGTGTCTTCCTTGCCAGCCTCACCTGCTGCGTAACTGCATGACAAGCCTGGCAGGCGTGATCGCCTTGTAGCTGCTGTACAGGCATTCGACAGATAGCAGGACCTGTTTGTCTTTTTTCACTGACAGCGTTTCCTCCTGGCTCCATGTGCAGCGTCACAACAGGCTTAACAGGGCTCTCGACAGCAGCCTGGCCATTAAAGTGACATTTCGCCATAATCAGGGATTTCCACCTACTAAGAACAGAGAATCGCTCATGTTGTTGTTGTCCTGATTACAGCTCTGATCCAAAGACTCCCACCGACTCAAACAGGACTTTCAGCTCAAGGCTGGAGAACATCTGATTGCATTGTTTGTAGGCTGCTCAGCTGGGAACCTGCTGCCCTCATTTTCATTTTGTTTATTTTGGTCACTTTAAGTGCTTTATGGATTTAATAAACACACGCCCAAATCAGTCATTTAATGGGATTATTTGATGGGTAGTGGCACATGCTTGAACAGAAGTTGGATTGATTAGCTTTGCAAAATATCTTTGTTAATTGCATCTGTTGGCACATTCCTTCACAACATAAAAAGCAGTGCATGAAATGCTATAAGCCGGAGCTTAGGGGAACAGGAAGATTATCACACACACACACACAAAAACACACACACACACACACAGAGAGAGAGAGAGAGAGAGAGAGAGAGATCCCCCAGTGCTTTCAATTTTATCCAGCATCTTAAAGCATGCCCATTGGATTAACACACACCCCCACAACATAATCCTTGAGTGTTCTTGTGCAAATAGAACATATTTGTTTTTACTTTAGCAAAACTAAAGAGGGTAAAATGATCATACTTATTTAGCTCATTAGTCGTTATTTTTACCAGATTTATTTCATCGGATGGTCCCAGAGTGGGCTGTGCAGAACATCACAATTTCAAACAATGAACAATGCACTACAACTGTATGTTAACATGCCCAAACTACCTTTTTTTGGGGGGGGGGGCAGAATTGTGCATTACTTGGGAGACTCACAATGGGTTCTTTTGACATTCTGAATTTGTATTTATTTGCTTATCTTTTTTAGAAGATTTCCAAGCCACTCTTCTGTAAGAATAATAGCAGAGTGGGGGGTACAATGTAACAAACATAATAAAATGCAAAGTATGCAAATCAAGCGAAAGTTTCCAACACCAAGAGTGGCATTTTACGGAAAGAAACCAGAGGAAGGACAACAACCCCATTTTGCTTGTGGAAACGACTGGGGAGGGGGCCATAAAAGTCCCCCCCTCCTCTGCTATTTCCATGTTCTAAATCACCCCCTCTCAGTTTACGTTTGCTTTACTGGGTGCAGAATTCAGATACCTCTGCTTCCTTCCTATGGGATAATTAGCAGTTGATTGGATTGGCGTGCCAATTTAGATGGGAAAACTGAAACAGAGGGGAAGAGTTAAATGTCCCCTTTTCCAGTTGTGAACAAAATCGTAGCCCCAATTATGCTGTGTGTGTCATCTCCCAGACAGCACAGCTGATCTGCATTTCAGTAAATAATAATAATAATAATAAAAATGTTTGAGAGATCCAGCATAACCTTTAGATTGGCTCTTACAGAGGGATTTCAGGAGAGAACTGGCCGCCTTTCCTGGATAATGATTGGGAAGGTAGTTACAGGCAGAGCTTGCAATGGATTTTCTTCTTCAGATATAAAACCTTCTGACTTCTCCCCAGCTAGTTCTCTCTGTGTTTCTTTGGTGAGACCTGCAAAAAGCCATCAAAACTGTGGCAGCCGAAAACATATCATTACTTTATTTAAAATATTTATTATCCCATTTTTCTGCCTGTTTGTTGGCCTCCAGCAAGGCAGCTGACAATCAGTGAAAATGAATACAGAATAACAATGATGGAAAATGTTCTTTCCCAGGGTCTTAGATGTTTCGGCTGCTGTGACTGCTTCAGCTGCTGCTCTTCATAGATTCCTTGGTGACCATAGGATGTGCATCAGAGATGGGGGGCCTGCATTCCTTTATCCCCAACCTCCCAGTGGCCACACGCCCAAAGGGGGTGTAGCCAGAGACAAAAGCGGATGGAACAATGAACGTAAATTTTACCTTTGTACAGTAGAGAGCCAGAGTGGTGTAGCGGTTAAGAGCGGTAGTCTTGTAATCTGGTGAACCAGGTTCGCGTCTCCGCTCCTCCACATGCAGCTGCTGGGTGACCTTGGGCTAGTCACACTTCTCTGAAGTCTCTCAGCCCCACCCACCTCACAGAGTGTTTGTTGTGGGGGAGGAAGGGAAAGGAGAATGTCAGCCGCTTTGAGACTCCTTTGGGCAGTGATAAAGTGGGATATCAAATCCAAACTCCTCCTCCTCCTCCTCCTCCTCCTCTTCTTCTTCTTCTTCTTCTTCTTCTTCTTCTTCTTCTTCTTCTTCTTCTTCTTCTTCTTCTAGTTTAGTTGTTACATCTTCCACCTTCCATCCAGGCAAGCAAGAATCATTATCAGAGTTCAGGGACTCATTCCAGGCAGGCAATAAAAACACAATAAAGGTATGAAGCAAGTTTGTTGATGTGTGTGGCCTGTTGAGAGTTCTGGAGGGCTAGTTAAAAAGTCCTAGAGGGCTACATTTGGCCCTCAGGTATGAGATTCCACACCCCTGATACACTCTTCCCTGACCTTCCCATGGAGCCCAAAGCAGCTACGCCACTGGCTTTCCTCCTTTCACCAGAAGAAGAGGGCAGGAGAGAGGAAGTGAAGGCAAACTGCTTTGCAGGAGATGCAAAAATAAAAAGGAATAGAGAGGATCAGGGTTTAAAGAGCTACAAAAAGGTCTGGAGAAGGAACTTAGCTGGGTTCACATTTTATGGCGAACCCACCAAATCCACTCTTTCCAAAACAATATGTGCACTGAAATCAGAGCTGTAGTTATGGGGAGGGGCTAGCTGGGTCTTCACCCCAAGTGAAGCATCCAGAAGGCCACCATTGAGGTTCCCAGTCTGTTTGTGTGTATACATGTGGGGTGTGTGTGCCAAACTGGGTCTTTGACCCAGGTGGTATAAAGCCTAGTTTCTCCCCGCTCTGAATTTTGCAATGAAGTTCTCCAACCAAGTGATGCGTACAAAAATACATATACTAGGGTAAAGTGTACATAAAATTACATGTGAAAACAACAATCATAATGCATTATATTGAGGAAGACTGTCTTGCAAAAACATGTGTGTTATGCAAAATTGCTCACAGAAATGCACATATTAGGAGAAATCTGCACTAAAATGCTGATTAAATTTCACGACGACTTTTTTTCTTTTTTAAAGCAATTTGCAAACTGTTGTGGAAATATGGGTAATTGATTTCAGATGGAAAAATGAGAAATTGACAGATTTGTCCATCCCTAGTTACAAAAATTTGGACAAGGTGCCATGAAATGTAGACTACCATTCCTGTTTTGGGATTTCCCTCTCTTTCACTTTCCAGATCCAGAAATTTCTGTATCCAGAGTTTGCTGAACTCAATTGGTAGCTGTAGGCGAGTCTCCCTCTCCCAGCTGCCCATATAGGGGCTACTCATTTATGCACCAAGTGCATTTATTAAAATATTTATATACCTTGTTTTTCTGAGAATAGTTATTTAGGTGGCTTACAAAATAAACACAATAAGAGCTGTTCGACAGTGGAATGAACTACCTTGAAAAGTGGTGGGCTCTCCTTCATTAGAAGTTTTTAAATAGAGAGTCAAAGATCATCTGTCAGGGATTTTTAGCTGTGATTCCTGCATTGCAGGGGTTTAGATTATATGACCCTTGGGGTCCCGTCCAACTTCACCGTTCTGTGTTTCTCTGAAATTAATATAGCATCAGTGATACTGCAGGGTATTTGCACGGTTGTTGTAAAGCAGGGATGGGAAACCTGTGTCCCTCCAGCCACAGTTGGGCTCCCATAAGCCCCTACCAGCAAGGCTAATGGTCAGAAATGATGGGAGTTGTAGTCAACAGTCTACACAGCAGACTGTTATTGTGTGTGTATATAATACAGTGCTATTTTCTAAAAAATAAAATAAAAAATGTTTTCCTACTCATATTGAAATACTGCCCCTCAAGGAGGCCAAACTTAGATTCACAAAATGTTTAGAGGCATGTGTACCCTTGTGTCCTCCCAGAAAAAAGCACTGTGTGTGTGTGTGTGTGTGTGCGCACACACACACGCATGCTACAGTCCAACAATGTATGGAGGGCCACAAGTTCCCCCCTGACATGGCAGAGGACACAAGCTAATGTCATCTCTGCTTTATCTCCACAGATGATTGGAGAGAATTGCTTGACATACAAGCAGAAGAAAAGTATGAAATGCTCAGCCTCTTAATGAATTTGTAAGGGACCATGTAACACAGATGATTAAATATACAAACCATTTGAAATTGTCAGCACCTTGCATTTCGTGGATGAATAATCAGAGTTCTGAAGAATTTAGTTATATCTGGCTTTGATTCAAATAATATGGGGAGATATAAGCTTAATGCTAATATGTCTGCTGCGCCTAGACCCCCTGGAGGAACTTCACAAGGAATGAGCAAAGAGGCTTGGAATGACAGCATGCAGATCTGAAGACATTAATCATATAGCATAGTTTCTAAGTCTGCACTCCCATACCCACTTCCTTTGGAGCAGGCCCCATTGAACTCAATGGAATTTTCTTTGGCATAGACCAACATAAGATTGCACTGTAAATTGCTCACAAACTGTGTACCCATCAGAGCACTCTCTTGGGTACACTTTGACTGTGCAAGCCACCTTATTAGATATATTCAACACCTTGTGCCCATTAAAACTGGGGTGCCCAACACAGCATTCATTTCTCCTCCCTGTCTTTGCAGAGATATCCTGCTCAGAATTGTTTCCTGACCTTCTCTGGATAGTGTTTAGACCTAGATGGGGCTCTATGTCCCATGGATATCCAATTTTGAATATCAAACTCCAGCCTAAAATCCATGTGTGTATTTCTAAATTAGCATATGCCCATGAGTGATGTCTGTGTTTACCTCTTTGTGTAACCCCAAGGTGTGACTTTGCTATAGTCTAGACAGGTAAGACAAGCTAAATTGATTGCCAGACATTGCTACTAATTATTAAACCTGATTGATCTTGAAAGATTATGTTATGATGATTTGTACTGTAACACAATTGTTTCCCCAAAGTAACTAAAAGAAATAATAATTCATTTCTTCCCATGGCGTACTGGATGGATTGCTCCTTTCTCGTGAATTGTGACATGTCAAAGTTAAAATATCACCTATGTCCTTGCTAGCAATTATGCAATCAGACTTTTACTTCCTTCAAGTAAAAAAGTTGCACACCCATAATCTGACGACATTTCTTTATAAGCAAAACTTAAAGAAAAGCATGCAATGATTCTAAAAAACATAAAGCCACCACTATATTTATGCATTCATAGATCTTTAACCCATCTACAGAGCTTGCCAAATTGACTCCAAAATATTATTCAGAATGGAAATGCAGTCCCTGCTTTCTGAATCCTTTTAGGAGTAAAAATTGTAATAATATGTTTGCATTCTCTTTTACTCTGACATTTAACATTCTTTCTGCTTTTTATAAAGGCGTTCCCGAAATTTTGAAGTATAAGGTCCTGAAATTACTCCTTACTAAGCTCAAATTTCTTTGTTTTTTAAATTATTGTAGATTTCAGAATATTAACATTTTAATTAGACACGGATAAATTAGCTGGTGGCGTGAGAATGTCAAGCTTGCTAACTATAACCAAGTTATAACAAGCTGTCATACTTGTGGTGTGATTTTCTTTTCTGCTCTATTTCTCATGCAAGCCAATTCGGATATGTGTGCATATTGCCAAACCCTTTCCTAATGTGTAATTCTTTGTTTTCACATGCTCAGTGATCCTGTTTGCAGAAAGTACCATAAAGAGGAGACACATCTCTTTCCTCCCGCCCCCCAATTTCAGCTGCAAGCACTCAGATGGACTGTGCGATTGGATTATTGCAGTCCGAGGAAATGGAAATCTGTCACTTACTGATTCTAGAAGTCAAACAACTTGTGCAGTGCTCCTTTCTTCAGTCAATGCGCTGGCTGTGAGGCGGCATGTACAGCATGATAATTTCTGCTGCTTTCTCAAGGCTTTGACTTTAAATGTGTCTTTAGATACAATAAAACGCCTGTATCTCTCTCTCCTTCACTACCCGGCCTAATTCCAATACCGTTCACTCCAGTTCAGCAATATCCTGCCTCTCAAGTACCTTGCTGGCCTCAGGGATGCTGAAGCCTAGTGAAAAATATTCCTAGAAAAGACATTTTTTGAGAATGCAGGGAATGGGGGGAGAATGACATCTGGATCAATCACCCTCTACCCACAGGGCTCAGGATGGTTACAACATAAAATAACAATATAAAATCACAAAATACAGAACAAAAACAAAAGCAACTCAATAACCCCACCACATTTTAAAAGGGCATTGGATGTCAATCAGACAAAGGCCTGGCAAAAAAGGAACATTTTTGTCTGAAGCCTAAAGGTGTCTAATGAAGGTGCCAGATGTACCTCCCTGGAGAGAGCATTTCACAAATAGGGAGCCACGACTCAAAAGGCTCGTTCTTGTGTTGCCGCCCTCCAGACTTCTCATGGAGGAGGCACATGAAGAAGGGTCTCAAAAGATGATCTCAGGGTCCAGGTAGGTTCCATATGAACCAGGTAGTATGGTGGTAGGAACACAGGACAGGGCCATCTTAGCTTCTACTCCAAGATCATGGGTGGGGAATAACATACCCCACAACACCCAGGGGATTCAAATCGGGATGCTTATTTTTTTGGTCAGCTGCTCTGGCCCGAGCCAGCTGACTCCCACCAGAGCGCCTGACCAAATAACAAGTCAACTAGCTCACACCAGAGCACCGGACCAAAAGGTGGGACATTTTTGGATCCATTCAGAAGCTGGAACGGCTTCATTAATTCTAGGATGTCCTGCATAAATCAGAGCAGTTGAGTGGTATGGAATAAGGCCCTTCAGATCAGACCTCTTTGTCTGGCCTTCAGAATTCTCTCCAGATCACATCCCCTTACCCCCTCAGCACACACTCCTCACTGGCCCTTTTTTAAACTCCAAGTGCCCTGTCCCTATCTAATATATGTCCTTGAATTCTAATAATTCCTCTCATTTGCCTGGATGAAAATACAGAGAAGCGTGTAGAAACTAGTCGGCCGTATATATGTGAAATAAACCTATCCTCTGGTCCTTCCCACCATTGGCCTGTGGTCCTGTGATGGTTTCCCAGAAGAGAACGTGGTCTGTGGGGTGAGCAAGGTTCCCTACCCCTAACCTAGACTATGGAACTCTCTCCCATGGGAGATTAGACTGGTCTGTACCTTAGAGAACAGCAGATGTTTAGTCAAGAGCATCTTATTTCACCTTCACTCATTCCTTGGTGTCTTTTTTGTGGCTGCTGACATTTGTTCTTGAGTTGAATCTAATCCTTTATACTCAGTTGTTGATTGTTTGTTTGTATTCTGTCCTGCTTTTTTAGAAAGCCAGTTTGAGATCTTGTAAACATAGATCTAAATAAATAAAATATGAGCATCATCTGAAGCTGGAGTTGTGAGGCAGGGCTATGCTTGATGGACTCCTAGTCAGAATATCGCAGACAGCCTGGCTCAGCTGCTGGGGAGGGACTGGATTTTGCCCCACCCCCACTTTCTCCTTTCCAAAGAAGGCTGAAGGGAATGGTCCCCACTTTTCTGACTGGGGCTTGGATTGCACGCCACAGGCTACTGTGTGCGCATGTAACTAGGTGTCAAAGTTTGCTTATGTGTGATCCTTAAATGTCCTAATAGATGAATGAACGAATGGTGCATGGAACTGGCTACACAGCTGTCTTTTCCTTTTAATTCCTTCCCCGCTCTCTCTCACACGCTATCTCCTCTTCTTTAAAATGTGGTGCTAATAAACCACAGTTCTCATGCCCACCAAAGAAATGAAAAACTATTACGAGCCAAATATTTGGCAAAGTGGAAATAAAGGTAAATGTAAAGGGACCCCTGACCATTAGGTCCAGTCGTGACTGACTCTGGGGTTGCAGGCTCATCTCGCTTTATTGGACGAGGGAGCCGGCGTACAGCTTCCGGGTCATGTGGCCAGCATGACTAAGCCGCTTCTGGCAAACCAGAGCAGTGCACGGAAATGCCGTTTACCTTCCTGCCAGAGCGGTACCTATTTATCTACTTGCACTTTGACGTGCTTTCGAACTGCTAGGTTGGCAGGAGCAGGGACCGAGCAACGGGTGCTCACCCCGTTGTGGGGATTCGAACCACCAACCTTCTGATCGGCAAGTCCTAGGCTCTGTGGTTTAACCCACAGCGCCACCCACATCCGAAAGTGGAAATAGTCACCTTCAAAACAGGTTCACTGATGGTCTCAGCCAGTCTCCAGTCTTTTTCTGTTTATTTATCACTTATACCTATAGCTTGCCCTTCTCCCAAATGGTCCTGAGGAGGGTTTAAAAAATGTCATAATTAAAACAATGGAATTTAGATAAAAAAATAAAAACCAAGAAGTAATCATGCGAAACAGCCTACTCCACTTCCTCCATGATCCAGTCCTGATTCCAAACTGGGAGTACTTATGTTGGCTGGAGTAGCTGATTCAGCCAAAGGCTCAAGTGTTCTCATCCTAGTGTCATAAAATAAAGAGAGATGAATGGAGAAGGTCTCATTACCTTTAAGCAAAGGGATAAAGGAGGCCATGTTTTAGGTCGAGCTTGCAACGTGTGATAAAATCCATGTATCTAACAAGTGTGCTGCTTATGCTCAGACTTGTTGCATTTGTAATAAATCAAACCATTTTGCAAGAATAAGCAGACAAAGGAAAGGAAGAGAGGCAATGGAAAGAAACAAGAGTATCCATCTTGTGAAGTATCCCAATTCTTCTCTGACATACAAACTAATAAAAGACGGCAGAGAGCAACTGGATGAAGGGGTGTTTGAAGCTATGGATATTTCACTCAAGATTTTTTGGTTGTTTTTTTTTTAACTTGGGTGTTATTATGCCCCTTTGGACTTAGAGTTTTAATTGAAAATTAATGGTTCACTTATCAAGGACATTGGATCACAAGCTAATATATCAGTAGCTCAGCGAAAAGTACTTTTGAAACAGTATTAATAAGGGAAATTATGCAAAACTAGAATGCAAGGGTGAATGGGTGGTTAGGCACAAACGTGTTGGGAGGGGTGTGAAGCCTGACCTGCAGATCTGAAAGGAACAGAAGGAGGAGAAGGGAATGTATGCTGGAAATAATATAAGCAATTAGGTACTTGTGAATTACAGGTCATTTCTAGAAATTGGGGCTACACAGATCCTTCTTCAGTCATTCTTCATCAATACTGTGTACAGTGTGACCTCAGGTTACATACGCTTCAGGTTACATACGCTTCAGGTTACAGACTCCTCTAACCCAGAAATAGTGCTTCAGGTTAAGAACTTTGCTTCAGGATAAGAACAGAAATTGTGCTCTGGCGGCGTGGCGGCAACAGGAGGCCCCATTAGCTAAAGTGGTGCTTCAGGTTAAGAACAGTTTCAGGTTAAGAACGGACCTCCAGAACGAATTAAGAACTTAACCCTAACCTAGAAGAGGGAAAGTTGGACCATGCCCCTGGTTTGCCACTAGATCTGCCCCCTAGCCTTGAGTGGGCTAACATCATGGTTTCACCCCCTTTCTGCAAATGTATTTTCAGAATGAGTTGCATGGATAATTCTAATTGGGCAGCAATTATATAACAAACCAAGTGATGTTAGGGTAGGGTTAAGCTAATGTATCTTGATCCCTTCCAGTGCCCATTGACACTTTCATTTTTATTTATTTTTTGTTCTTCTGCATTTATTTTGCACAAGGTTTTCTTCTGCTTTATTGTCCATTGATGCAGAGATACATTTTAATGTACATAAAATCACACAACAGACACACACATCTCAGCCATCAACACATATTTATAAATCAGCTGCCTTCCCTGTGTGTTCCTATTCAACATTAATGAAATTCCAGAGGGTTTGCCCTGTTAGTCTTCTGCAGCGGCTGAGTGAGATACCTGGGCATGTGGGCGCATCTGTCTGAATGCTGAGCAGCAACTCTGCCCATCTGGAACTCCAAGGGGTGTGGCCTATTATGCTAGCTACTGTATTGAACCACTTACACAAATTCATCTAACAATACTTCAGAAAGGAAAGCTATGAGGCAGTCCCTGGGACAGTGGCAGTTATACACAACTGAGTATGATGCTGGGAAAGATGGAGGGCACAAGGAGAAGGGGGAGACAGAGGACAAGATGGCTGGATAGTGTTTTCGAGGTTACCAGCATGAGTTTGACCAAACTGCGGGAGGTAGTGGAGGACAGAGGTGCCTGGCGTGCTCTGGGTCACGAAGAGTCGGACACGACTAAATGACTAAACAACAACAAATTGCCAAGCAATTAAGGTGTCTATGTACATCTAATGCATGTGTGCTAAAAACCCTTTTGTTTAAGAGAATTAAGGTAAGAAGCTTTCATAGCAAGAATCTGTGGTGTCATAAGAGTTGAATGGTTGACTGGAAGGAAATCCATGCGATAGTCTATCTTCAACAGATTACTCAGCCATCCCCATGTTAAGGTTGACATTATCACCAATCAAATAAAACTACAAATCAAACACATTTGACAATGGGCTCATCCTCACATCTGTTTGTCCCATGGTTTCTAGTCAAGGGTCCAAGAACTTCTTATTTTGTCCCACCTCTACCCCCAGGAAAACCTCTCGGTCTTGTGACTAGGAATCATGGGACAAATATGGGAAGTATGGATGACCCTATGCGATGATGGCAACGAGGACAACTGAGAGTGGGAGTAATTTAAATGAGCAAGGGATCATTTTTGCAAAAGGGAGAGGAATTGTGGACATTATACAAATATTCCTGAAAAATAGTGAGTGGTTTTCTCTCTTATTAGAAGTGAACTGTATTGCATAAATATTTTTGGAGCCCCATGACAATGTGAACAAATACTAGGTGTGAATTTATTTCTTAATCTTACAGTGAAACACACTGTGTAGGACAATTGTAAAGAGCTACTTTATGAAGAATTTAATGCAATCATTAACTGAGGAACTAGGCCTACCAAATTCCTTAATAAGAAGATATATGGTAAGATAAATGAGTTGGGGAGAACACTGCTTACAAAGAAAAATTCAGCAAAACGATATCATGATAAAGGATCTGTTATATTACCTAAGATAAAGCCTAAAGATTCAATTTCTATCCACTGTGTAAGTAATTGGGAACAAAAAGCAATAGTTATAAAGCTGTTTCTCTTTTGAGGTTAGAAGAGAAAAGATATAATAGATGATATTTTCAATTTAATACATCAAAAAAGGACTCGGATTGCGAAAATAAAATTGAACACGATTGCCAAGGAAATTTGAAGGAAGGAATAGTACAAAGAGTGCTCTGCACTGTAGATATAGATATGTATTTTAACCACACGACATTAAAGAAGACTTCTAAAAAACACACACACACACAAAAGACTGGGAGAAAATGATTAACTGCACTTCTTTGTTTATAATGGAAAGACACATTAGTTAATATAATTTCAAGACTGTGGTAGAGTGTTTGAGGGTATGTCACTGCAGTAAGGATCTAGGTACCGGATGCAAAAACGGAAGGAATTGAGCTGCCTGACTGTATCTAGAGATGAGATAGCAATAGATATATATCATTGTCATCATTAGCTGCCCCCTTCAAAACTGTTGGGTTTTGGGAACCTTAAAGCAAGACTAACTAAAAACGGTTGATTAGAACAGTGTTTCCCAACCTTGGGCCTCCAGCTGTTTTTGAACTACAATTTCCATCATCCCTGACCACTGGTCTTGCTAGCTAGGGATGATGGGAGTTGTAGTCCAAAAACAGCTGGAGACCCAAGGTTGGGAAACACTGGATTAGAATATACCTATATTTAATGTCAGTACTGGAGATTTTCAGGGAACACTGATACTATTAGGCTTTCAGCACTAAGGAAAGTAGGCTTGAAAGGAGAAATTAGGTTTCAATGTAGCCAGTAGAATATGTTCTGATGTTTACTTGGTTGCGATATGTGCATGTGGCCACAACAGTTTCTTATGTTTGTAAATGTGCCCTGGGTGTAAGAAGGTTGGTGAACCCTGGAGTATTGCAATAAACTGGAAGTACCCAATAGGAGCCTAGCCCTGACACCGAGGTCCATTTCAACCATTAAAAAAACCCAATGGAAATTACTTCTATACAAGGCTGCCTTCAGATTGCTCAGGGGCTGGATAACTCCACACCTTCCACCATTTCCTCAGTGAAAATAGAAATGTCCTTAGGAAAAGCGGGACATTCTGGGATCAAATCAGAAACTGGGGTGGCTTCTGTAAATCCAGCACTGTCCTTGGAATATAGGAACACTTGGAGGGTCTACATGTGACCAGATTTGTGGCAGTGCAAGCTCAACAAGGCATCAGAAGAGAAACTGAAAGTAAGGGCATGATGCCAAACTGGACTGTTTGCAGCCTCCATGAAAGCTGGTGTTGGAAGGGAATGCTGCAAAGAACAGGACAATCTGGGAACAAGGATTTGAATTGTACTGCAGTGCACGTGGAGCAGATAAGAAAGACGAGAGAAGCTTCAATCAGCACCATTTCGTCTTGTGGCAGACAAAGAAGTAGGAAAGGTATTTAATACTTTTCCGTTTGTTGAAAATGCAGATAAGGAAAGAATTCAGGTTTTGATTAATACATTTGAAGCGTACTGTGCACCCCAAAGAAACGTTACGTACAGAAAGGACAGATATTCTTTGCTAGAATTCAGAGTGAAGGGGGGAAAGGATTTAAAGCTGTAAGCACAACTTGGGGATTGGGGGAACTGGGTGAGTTGCTTATGAAAGGCTGCACAGTGGGCTGCAAAAACTCGGGCAGATTACTGAGATTTAGGTAACCCTGTGGCTTGTGGTGGGTAGATGCAGTGCTGGAAAGCAACAGAAAGGTTTGGGAGTGACAGACAAGCAAATGGATTCCCTGCCATGAAAAAGTACTTTTAAAATGCTAAATGATAGCCAGCCATAGGTGCAAATGAAACTCTAGTACAAACACACAATCCAAACATGGGCAGCCATTTGTGAATGAACAACAAAGAGAAAATTCTTCACCCCCAAAAGAGGGCACCAATTTGCATAAATTATACATGTGCTAATTTATATGTAAGCTGTAAACTTAGAAATCACTATAAATTAAATAGATGTAAATACTATGGTAGGGAAGACTGACTTGGTTGCACACTATTGATGGCCAGCTTCAAGGTCCCTGCTCTCCCTTTTTATAGTTGTTTGTCTTTAAACCAGGCTTGGAATGCACAGCCTTTCAAAATATGGCACATTGCCCCACTGTTATGGACACATGTGGAAATGGCAAGTGCCTGGTACAACTGTGGTATCAGCCGGATCGTAATTGCCTGCATAGCATATAGGAAAGAAGGCAGAAAAGCCACAAATTGAATCATTTTGCTTTAAAAAAATTTAGAAAAGGAAATCTGAAGGCAAAGTTGTCTTTACACAGGCAGAAATGGATTACAACCGATATAAAGACCCATGTGAGTCATTCATTCATTAGTGCACTGCATTCTTCAGCTCCAGAAGAGGAGTGGCACCTGGATCTTCTCACAAAACAAGGATACAAGGAGAATGCAACACCTTTAAATAATTTAAAACATCATGGTAAATTGAACCATCATCATTTAAATGCTGGATTAGTAATAACTTACAGGGCAGGGGGTGGTGGGGCAAGGGAATTGCAAGAGCTTTTAAAATATTATCTGAACTGGAGGTATAAAGGCAAGTCAGCACAACTGGATTCCAGAGAAAATATTCTCATGCACAATCTGTACTGGATCTATGGGCTGTGTCTAATTTAAATTGGGAAGAATTAAAGTGTTAATCAAAGCAGACCTGAAAAATTGATAGGAAGCTGATACAAGTTCTAAATACGCGTTTTAAGATCTAGGTTGTTTACCAGAGCTGTATCTCAGCAGTGGCACAGAAAGGGGACTGCATTTGCCAGGGTGGGGCATGGTAAGGTAGTGGCAAGGTCAGCGAAGCTCAAGGTTGGTGGCATTGGCATGCCATAGATATGTGCGTGTGCATCCGTGGGGTGCCCATTCTGCCACCAATCTGGATCTTTGCCAACCTTGCCACTGCCCCATTCCTGTCCTAATGAAGATAGGGCCACTGCTGGGAGGGAACCACTGCGCCTCTGCTCCCCTGAGGTGCTGCTGTTGTATCCCACAAAAATGCTCCACAGGCACCACTTCAAATTCACGCACTGTTGAGAGTTACTGTGGCTTTAAGAAATCATCGAAATAAGACATTAGGTTCAGTGGGCCTAAACCATATGGGGAAACTAATGGGGAAAGTAAATATAGAAGCACACCCAATGCACAGGCCTATCCAATATTTGTTGTTGACAACGCTAGATAAGAATATGTTTGGACACAAGATATATGAACAAAACCATTGTAATATGCTTTTTAACTGCCCCTGGAAGACACCAGCAGTTAGTTGGCAGGAACAGAACTGTTTACTATTAGAACTGGGTAAAACAGTCTGTTTCTAGCCTCTGTCATTTTTGCATTCCCCCCCCCCCCACTCACTACTGTAATATGGTGGGTGGCTAGACCTAATTGGTACTGAGCTTTGCAGTATGCTCAGCCACTCTTTAAGCAAAGCTTTTCCCACCCCAAATAAGATTTTAGATTTTTTAAAAGTGGGGGAACGGCATGAGATCCACAGCCCAGTATAAAATACCTGGGGCTCAGGTCCCCTAGGTCTAGGGAAGGGTGAATCCTTTGATTTTCATTTCTCTTATTTTCTCATTTTTCTAATCTTAAATTCATTTCTCTACAAATCTACACCAGTTTGCAATTTTTTATATTAAAAAACCTTCATGAAAATACACCAGCATTTTTGTATAAATATCTCTGAATATACCAATTTTCATACAGGCATTTTTGCAGAGCTATTTCCCCTATATTTATTTGCATTTATTTGCCTTTCCCCCCCCCCCACTAACGTGCACTTTTATGCACCCTATGCCTTTTGTTTTACCTGTTACTTGGTTAGAGATCTGTACCACAAAATCCAGAGAAGTGTGAATTTTGAAGTATAGCTGTGTTTCTGTTCTTCTCTTCATTTGGAAAGTGCAGTTGTAGGCTAATTGAGGACTCATCTCTGGAAACCCAAGCCGCTCTCACAGCATGAGATGATACCTGAGAGTTCAGTGTTTTAATCAGTCATTGGAGCCAGCAGAAACTCAATGATGATGAACAAGCAAGTTGCTGAGGATTTCTCTCTGGGACCAGAGAGAGGAAAGTTTACTGAACTCTATAAAGGACTAAAAACAAGATTGGACCACATTAATTCAAAAGCAATGTTTTACTTTGTAATCTTTGTAACATTTATTTGTAACTAATTTAAGGCTGTTTTGCATTATTGTGGTGGAGAGCAATTTTTCCCAACTCTACACGAGGTCCAGATCAGAGATTCTGCTTGCAGCAACTCTAACATGTTCGAGATTTTATCTCCTTTGTTTTTCAATTATGTTTAATGATGTTTCCCTCTGTCTTCCTACTCTCTTCTCTTAGATGATTGGAGACAATTTTCAAAAGCCCTTTGCAAAATGTCCCTCCATTATATGAAGAGTAGAGTTTATAAGTGCCAGGGACTTATCCAGCACATCTACAGGACAAGGAAAAAGAGTGAGCTCTGAAGGTTCCAGTGTAGCTGTGTATCTCATGAAATCCTATTTGCTAATCTCAGAAGAACTGAAAGTGAAGAAATTTCAAACAGTTCCTGCAAATTAGAGAGCAATATTCAACTAAAAAATTGTTCACGTGGAATTTCCTCCTCTTCTCCACATGCCCCCTAAATCTTTTCTGCCCAAACCCCATCTTCTGGAGCAAGTTTGAAGACAGTGCAGGGGGAGTCAAAGGAGATAAATTTCTGTAGTGCATGTGGAAATTGTTCCACTCTTGCAATTATTAAGTTGAACAGTGCCGATCTACTCCCCAACCCCCAACCCAAATACTGGTTTGCAAGAATGAGCAGATAAGTATAATTTCAAAAAATATCAGTGTGTGGAAGGGATTAAAAGCACATTGTGGACTCAATTTTAAAAATGAAGAAAACAGCTGAACACAAGATTTGGGCTGAAATCTTATACCTAGTTTCCTGGGGGGAAGCCCCATGGAAGTCAGTGGGGCTTCCGAGTAGGCATGTATAGGATTGCGCAGTTAAGGGAATAAATACTGAAAGCCATATACAAGAGTCACCTGAGAATCTGAGCCATGTAAAAGAATAGCTCAAGAAGCAGTTTATAGGTCAGGGATGTGTGCTCAATTTAGTACCGCCATCTACTAGATGCCAAACCTTCAGAAATGAAAACCAAAAGGAAACAGCTGTTACCATCTGTCAAAAAATGGAGTGTGAAAACCTGAAAAAGTGACTGAGCAACATATGACCCCAAGATCACCTTTGGTTCAGACTGGTTATGCAGCTGTCTGCAGGGATAATGAAAGCAATCTGCTAAGTACTAAGTCTTGAGTCACTGGTGGGCATAACCACACAGAATGCAGATATACATATGTCAGGTACAGTGAAACTAGGGTTTCAAGGCAGAATCAATGAAACTGCTGCAGCAGAAACCATAAGACTTCACTATAGGTTTTTTGGACACTGAGATGTTTCTAATGACTTCAATTGGGATGCCTGTGAATGACTACAATCCATTACAGTTCAGTCAATGGAGAGAAGAGATCTGTGATTTTTTTTTATGGTTTATGGTGGAGCAAAATCCATGAAAAAACATGCAATTTCAAGATGATTGTTTTACTGATCCAACCTGTGTATGTGTTTGTGTGAAAGCATCTTCTCCCCACTCTTTCTTCTTTCTCCCCAACCCCCAGTCACTCTGTATTCCTCCTCCTTAGTCTCCCAGATCATTTCCCTTTACCTCATGCCATCTTAGTTACTCCACTTTTGGTTCAGCTGCCAATCTGAATCTTGAAAAGCACACAGAGCTAAAAGAAGTGGGAAAGAACAAAACTCTTCCCACCCCCTCTCTTGGTTCAATGTGCTTTTCAGGGAGGGAAGGTAACGGCTCTTGGCAAAGGCAAAGGGATGTGGGCATCAAGGAATGTCCTCAGGGGCACCTTTGGGCCCACAGCTGGCATCTTAACAACCTCAAGCATACAGGGAGTAGTATTTCTTTTAAAAGGGGTGATGGAATAATCATAGGAATTTCATAGAGTGTTGAACCATGTTCAATGTGAGTGCATGAATGGAAGCACTTATGGAGAAAATAGCAGACAATGAAAAGCAAGGGCACGACCATTTGGCACCCAGTCATTGTAGTAAGAGTATTTTGTTAAGTATTTTGTGTGATGCTTCCATTCTCATTTGCTATGATTTTCCAAGCAACGGCTATTACAGAATGATTTTGAAAGCCCAAATAGCAAGAAATAAGTGTGTGTGTGTAGAGGTTGGAATAATGCTGTAAGATTGTGAAAAGGACAGACATATTGAATCAATCATGTTTATACTTGCTGTTCTTAATTTGTTTTGTTTGACTAAGCAGGCAAGAGAGAGGGGAAGAGAGAGAGAGAGAGCACTCGCTACTTGCATCAGTCAATCTTAGTGACACATCTTCAAGGATGGACAAAACAGCAGGGGGAAATGAATAGTGATGTTTAAGGACTGAGGCATCGTGCCAGGCCAGCCAGCGCTGTCTTTATGTGGCATTGGAGACAAGAGTGGTGGGACACCTCCTCAATTTGTTTCCCAGTCTGCTGCTGTTTTGCTTGAGAGGTTGTTGACAGCTGTCACCAGTGATGGATGGATTTCTGTGACTTTTTGTCATATTGATGATTGCTCATAGAAGTCTCCTTTATTATTTTATCAGAGAAAGTTATGTGCCACTTATCCAAGGTGAAGTCTGGATGGCGGAGTCAGTGACAGGAGGGTGAGGCGAGGAGACAATTGCAGTTGTTCCTTTAGAGTGGTAAACCATATTTCTAGGTTTTGATTTACTCTAGATGGGAATGAATAGTTAAAATGGGTGAGATGGTTTTTCTTCTGCAAGAGAACCTATTGTCTCCTATACAAGAAACAGGGGTCTAGAACGCAGGTTATTAGATTTGATGCCCCCAATTACTGAGTGATATTCTGCTTCAGAATGCTTCCAAAGACTACTAAAAGCAGAACTTGAAGAACATCATTTCTGGAAGCTGGGTTCCAAATCACAGAGGGAACCTATGGATGTACAGTAGGCTCATATCTGTAGGTGTCATTCTTAACATGTGAATGATGGGGGATGCGGGGATGGGTACTATCCCACTCCACAAAATGGATAACCAGGTGGAGTGAATGGCTGAATATGACTAATGGGTTCTGTTTATGTGAGCCAAACACAAGATGTATTTAACAGGAGTGTGTGTGAATCCAACGATTCACCTTGTAGCTATGTGTTTTTTTTAAAACAGGGTCCTGCCTTGCATTGGGCGCACTTGATTGTGTATGATAATAGGGCCACTGTAGCTGTGAGCCTGAGCCAGAGAGGGAGGTGCAAATTTAGAAGGATAGCTGACTTCTGGCATATGTACTGTTTCAGAAAGTGTGAGTTTGGTATCCTTGTCTTTAAATGTGAGCTTAATTGAATTCCTCTCCAATCCCTCGCTTGAGCTATGGCTGGGATTTTAAGGCAGATCTTCTGCATCCCACCAGTGTTTGGAAAATTGGTCACCCTGAAGAGCATTCTGAAAACATTCTCCAAAGGGTGATTTGCAGGCAGCCTGGATATATCAAGGAGATCAGGAGAAACCCATTAACTGCCAAGTTGCTGTTGGACTATGACATATCAGGTCTTTAAGACTGATCTGGAAAAATACCCTGTTCTCACTGGCTTCTCCTTGAAGTGCACATTTTGTTTGCTATGCTTTCTTCTGGTTGTTTGTTTTGGTTATATTTATGTTTTAGTTCAGGGCTGGATGTTGTCTGTTTTATTATTGCTGGCTTATGAATGTTTTTGATTTGTGATTGCATTGTGTGGTACATTATTGCTTTTATGGAAGCCACCTTGAGATAGTTTTTACTCTTAAACAAAACATATAAATATTTTAAAGAAAGAATGGATTTATCTCCCATACCTGAAAGAGTGGCCAGCATCCTTGCTTGATCATCAGCTCCACAATCCTGCACAGCACCAACCTCATAGTAGGAAACCTCCTGTCAGGGCTCAGTCCTGCCCCAAACTGGAACTTGGCCTCTCCTTGGAGTAAGAGCAGTGGGTGAAGAATGCTCAAACAAATTTCCAATCTGCTAGTGACCCTAAGGAGTCACCAGATTCAGAGAGCCCTGCCCTAGGATCAGAGGTCTTCACATCAGTTGTCTGGATTCTTGGCTAGCTCTTACCCACTGCTACTTTGCCACCCTCTACAAGTTGAGAGGTGATGGTGAACCAGGCAGAAGCTCCATAGCACTAGTCAAGTGACCAGCTTTAGCATGAGCATGAGGCTGTTCAGGTGGAGAGGAAAGCACATTTAATTCTGTAAGGACCTTCCTGGATTAGGGCCTGGCTGAGAACTAAGAAGGGATGGAGCCTCTGGCTTCTAGATAAGCTCTCCATTGAATTACAGCAGCTCCTTTAGCACTCCAAATGCCAATCCAAAGCCTCCCTGAACTGGAGAAAGGAAGACATCTCTTCCCACCTCTTCTGAGAAGAGAAGAGAAGAAGGCTAAGAAAATTGCTATATTCTTCTATGACTTGCAGCAGAAGTCCTTTTTAAAGGCTAGGGGGCATTATATCTGAAACAAAAATCAATTTGCACTCTCGTTGGATATTTTCCCAGCATCTTGGTTCCTAGAGGCCTAGGTACACGGTGGAGAATTAAAACCTAGTGCTTAGATGAGTGACTCTAATTAACATGGCACACAGGAGTGTAAAAGCTGGACCAGAATTACTAGGAAGATTGCAGGTTTTTAAAAAAAACCTTCCTAATCAGTATGGAGCATCTCCAAGCCCTGTTGGGATCAATGGGACACATTAACATGGGAAACATACAATGCAGGCGGCTGCGTCGCTTGGCTGAGTTATGCATAGCAAATGAGAGCTTCAAAGGGAAGCCTATTTGTTAACCTTGAATTAGAGAAGAAATGCACCCTTCACCCAAAGCTGCAAGAATGCAATTGCAAAGAATTCTTATCCCCAGTATTTGTGACCTTAGTACTATGCTCTAGTGATCCAAATATTTTAAAAAATAAATAAATGGTGCTTTCACAGACAAGCGTGACCATAATATGCATGACTGTGTAGACAGAATGAGAACAGAGAAAAGAGGAACAGCTTTCAGGGAATCAGGCTTAATTAAGATTCAACTTTGTGAGATTAGTATTGCCAAAGAGAAGCAAACATTTTCTGCATTATCCATGCATTATGCACAGGCCTACCTTGGCTGCATCTTGGGGCTGCATGGCATTTTACATCGGTGTGCATTGGGGTGGGTGGGAACTGTTCATATAGATGTCCTGCATATGGCTCCATTGCTGTGCTGAGAAAGAATGGGCTCCCAGTTTGCACAACACTCTGCTAAAAATGGAGACACTTTTGGTGGCCAGTTTCCAAATCTAGGAGTTCAGAATTCAGACTGTTTTGGATAGAGCACACTCCCTCTGAAGGAAAAAGTACATAGTCTTGGGGGTGATCCTAGATCCAGCTTTGTCACTTGAAGCTCAGTTGGTCTTCCCTGTGGTCAAGCTTCCATGTCCATCCATCCTCCTTCCTCTTAGATGCCTTTTCAGCAGGCAGCCTTACCATTATGAAACTATATGTGCAGATTGGTGTCAGCTCCATTAGGAAAATGCTGTTGCAAAGTATGTGCAAATAAATATATCCCCCAAGTTTTCCATCCCAGCTGTCACTGCTTTGCTGTGTGTTTCTGATTTCAGAGCTGGAATTTCAAATACCAAATGTTCTGTGAATAACAGTGAGCAAAGCTAAACTCAACTCAAAAACACGGCTGTCTCTCTCTCTCTTCTAGAAGTCAACAGTTGCCATTGACACAGAATCACATGGGGCTGTGGGTTGAAATTTGCATTTATTAGAAGCTTACAGTTTCTAAACAAAGTTATGTTAATACAGCTGATGGGCCAGTTTCCCAGCTGATGTACAGCAGCTGAGCTCTGACACAAAAGAAAAAGTGCAGCATTCTCCAGTTAGCCAAATTCGACCACACAAGCTATTCTGTTCTGCTCCAACAATTCAGATAGTTATTCCTTCAGCTGTAGGTCTTTTTCTTTTTTCTTTTTGAAAGAGAAAAGACTCACCTGACAGGCAAGACTAGTGTTCTGATGGAAAGAAATGAAAAACTTTCTCATTTTCCACTAACCAGGCTCAATTTTCCTAGAAGGGGGAGGGAAGAGGAGCTCCAGCTGGACTGCCCCCTCTCCTCACAGGACCAACTTTAAACTTTATATCCTTTATTTGTTTTAGTGTTAATTAATGAGAAGAGAAATTGCATTTGAAAATTATTAACTGGGAGAGAGAAAAAAATAGTGAAATTGTCATGGAGTTTTCTCATACTTACCTGACTTTTGAGGTTTCTGAGGGGTGTTTGTGAGTGTCCTTCCATTTGATCTAGAAACCACCCCACCAGCAGCCTGCTCTCTGCAGCCTTCCTAGGTGCCAGTGCTACAAAGACCAAGTTAAGACAGCATGACATAATTTATCCCATCAAGTGTTTTTTTTTTTCAGATTAGGAAGCCGCAACAGCCAGGGAGGCTGCAGATACGTTTACTGGAAACACACAGCAGCCTCAGCCACTGAACAATGGTAAGATGAACACAAAATCCCAAATCCATAGAAATTCTAAATAAATGTTTAAGACCCTTGAGGATGAGGCAGAAACACGGAAGCCTCTTTTGTGCAGGAAGAAATCATGGAGGATAGATTTTGGTATAGCACATGGCAGGTTATCTCCAATTAGCAAGCAATCAGAGTAGCTAGAAAGAAGGCGGCTATTCTTGACAGAATGAAATAATTTGGCCTAAAACAGGAGTTGGGGAACATGAGGACATCCAGATGCTGCTGGCCTACAGCTCCCACCATCCCTGACCAGTGGGCCAGGCTGGCTGGGGCCAATGGCAACTGGAGTATGCCAACATCTGGATGGCTGCAGGTTTTGTCATCCCTGGCCTGATACTGGGCCAATTCAGATATAACACAGGGTGGTCTAATGTGTGGCCTGATGGCAGCATTTAGCCATTGAGGCCTTTTTCATGGCCCTTGGCAGCATTTGAGGACCCCCTCCCCTGTAACTCTTGTGTTACCTTCCCAAAGCCCAGTAAGCAAGGTGCTGGGCTTTGGGAAGGAGGCATGAAGGCTCTGACAGGGTCCTAGAGCCCTCCTCCCTTCTTCCAAAAGCCTAGTTAGTGCCTGCCACTTCACTTAGCCAGCTTTGGGAAGGAAGCATGAGGGCTGGGGAGGGAAGGACATCCAACTTTGGCCTTGCTTCACTCCACCCACAACAAGGCAGTGTGTGGCCCACAGGTATGAAAAGTTGGGCTGCCCTGATATAGCATATGATGATCTATCTGCATGTTTTTGGTATCTAAACTTCACCATGGTGAAGCCACCTTGGGTGACAGTAGTTCTGTGGCAAAGATAATGTATGCCTCTGTTCTAAGAGTCTGTCCTCTTCCTCTGACACTCTTTTGCTTGGAATGGCGGGGGGAAGGAGCCAGTTGTTCACATAAAAGCACCCACCTCACTGCTTTTTCCTGAAGGCTGACCTTGTGATTTAATGGAAGCGACACAATAAAACTGTTGTTCTATGAAGGACACGCTTCACATATTCCCATTCTGTTTTGAGAAGCATTTGTACGAGAATCAATTGGCTCCCTCCCTCCCTTGCAGGCTTTAATTGGAGAGCGGAAGATAGTGCTTCATTCTTATTCAGATGGATTCCCCCCCCCCACCTCCACAAGGACAAGTTAGCCCAGAGGAGGTGCAATCTTTTCATACCGCTACTGGAAAGGACTCCAGAATGTTTTCCTGTAACCAGATGAATCCTAGATTTGGTCCCTGCATATTAGATCCAGTAGATCTATTGCGTTGTCATTCTAAACCTTTCAGCAGCTGATTTATTCACCAAAATTTCCATTCTGCAAAGCCACAGCGTCAATTTAACAAATATATTTGAGTGAATAAGTCATTCTCTTCTCTCATTGCTTCTATTTTGAAGGCTGAGTCGAAAGAGGAGGTGCCTTTCATGAGAAAGTTGACTGCTTAAGAAATGCACTTCCAGATTTCAGCAATGTTTCCAGGGGGCTGAGGAGGGAGGGAGGTGAAAATGCTTGTCCATTCACAGTTATTTTACTTTCAGGGGCATCTTCAGATATTCGACTCTGATTGGGTATATATGGCAGCATTAGGAAGTATATTCAGAGTGAGGGTAATGCCTCCTACCCCTCACTCTGATTTGGTTTCAAGACATTATTTGATAGCCAAAGTTGATAAATGGTGTGATGGAAAGATGGTATCATAGCACCTACATGATTGGCTGGGATCACTGCAGGAAGAAGCACATGTTTGAAAAGGAATTGGTGTCAAAGCTTCCCGTCAGTGAATGAAGTAGTTGCATGCAGGTAGTAAATAGGGAAACTAGAGTTGTTGTTTTATTAAGTTCTTATTACTGACCTTCTCCTTTCACCCTAAATATTTTTGTTGGTGAAAATTAAATGGAACCATTTCTTCTTTGGTTCATTGCATTTCCTAATGTCTCCATTTAAAGTTTTCTGTGGTAATGTGGTGTTCTGCAGGCTTTAAAAGTTGAATTTTCATGCACTATATATTTAAAACAACTTTAAGCACCAGCGGAGAAACCAGATTGCCTCGACCTATTCATCTGGTGCATTGCAGGGAGTTGGACCAGGGATCACTTCCAACTCTGCAGTTCTATGATCTTCACAGTACTGATTTCACCCCCACATTGACCCACACTACCCTGAACGCTGATATCGGGCAACACTAATACAGTGGTGCCCCGCAAGACGAACGCCTCGCAAGACGGAAAACCCGCTAGACGAAAGGGTTTTCCGTTTTGGAGGCGCTTCGCAAAACGAATTTCCCTATGGGCTTCCTTCGCAAGACGAAAGCCCATAGGGAAATCTCCGGGACAGCGGGGAAGCGCAGCGCGTCTTCCCCACTGTCCTCGGACCTCCTCCGAAGCCTGACGGCGGGGCGGGAACACCTCCTCCCGCCGCCGCTGGGCTTCGGAATGCTCCTCCAAAGCCGGGCGGCGGGGCGGGAACACCTCCTCCCGCCGCCCGGCTTCGGAAGGCTCCTCCGAAGCCGGGCGGCGGGGCAGGAACACCTCCCGCTGCCGCCCGGCTTCGGAAGGCTCCTCCTTTTAAGAGTGATCTTAAAATGCTGGCGGGCGGCATTTTAAAATCGCCCCGGGACAGCGGAGGACTTCTCCGCTGTCCGGGGCGATTTAAAAGCCCCTGGGAAGGCAGGCAGGGGGGACAAAGACTTTTGCCCCCCGCCAGCCTTCAGAAGAGGTCCAGGACCTCTTCTGAAGGCGGGCGGGGGGCGAAAGTCTTTGCTCCCCCCCGCCTGCCTTCCCGGGAGAGCGGAGAAACGCAGCGCGTTTCTCCGCTGTCCCGGAAGGCTTTTGAAGTCCCCCCTGCCTGCCTTCCCAGGGGCTTTTAAATTGCCCCGGACAGCGGAGAAGTCCTTCAAAAGCCTTCCGGGACAGCGGAGAAACGCGCTGCGTTTCTCCGCTCTCCCGGGAAGGCAGGCAGGGGGGAGCAAAGACTTTCGCCCCCCCCGCCCGCCTTCAGAAGAGGTCCTGGACCTCTTCTGAAGGCTGGCGGGGGGCAAAAGTCTTTGTCCCCCCTGCCTGCCTTCCCAGGGGCTTTTAAATCGCCCCGGGCAGCGGAGAAGTCCTCCGCTGTCCCGGGGCAATTTTAAAATGCCGCCCGCCAGCATTTTAAGATCGCCCCGGACAGCGGAGAAGTCCTCCGCTGTCCCGGGGTTTTTTAAAATGCTGGGGGTGGGAAGAAAAGCCCTTGTCCCCACCCCCAGCCTTCAGAAGAGGTCGGGGGACAGACTGTCCCCGGACCTGGTCTGAAGGCAGTTTCCATAATTGATTTTCAATGCATTCCTATGGGAAACCGTGCATCGGAGACTTGCGGAACGAATTAATTTCGTCTTGCGAGGCACCACTGTATTTGCTGTGTAGCAGTAGTGGCCAATATGGTGGGACAGAGCCACAGAGCTGATTGCCTGATGCCAGCATCACTACAATTCAACAGCAAAGCTCTGCTCAGAAGGAACAACAAGGACTGTGTTGCATTCAATAGCTGGGTCCTAGGAAATGGACTGTACTTTTATCAATTAGCTCTCATTATAACAGCAGCCTTTTAAAATCTGACAATCCCGGGGTGGGGGTGGGGCTCAGGCCTTACTGACTAATCTTAGGGGAGAGAGTTCTAGCAATCTCTCCCCCTTCTTCCCTCTTCTGTGGGTCCCTGCTCTTGTCTGTCTTAAATGTTGTAGCCAGAAAACACACCTTATAATTTTCAGCTGATCACAGAAGTATTTTATTATGCTGCTTTTAAAGACAGATTTCCTCATAAAAGGCTTAATAAGTGCACTTCCAAGCAATCACACCAATATATTGGTAATAATTAGGGATACAACAAATGTCAGTGATTTTCATACCTGGGGAGGAAAACTACATATTGACAGCTGCACATAAAGAGTTCCAAATATAGCAACATGTTTTGGCACGGATACAACAAAGAAAAATGAAAAAGATCCAGCACCTCTTGAACAAAAGGGCTGTAGCTCAGTCATAGAGAAAGCGAAAGGTTCCAGTTTGAATTCCTTGGACTAGTAAGCTGGTCAGCAATTGAGTGGGGAATGTTGATGAACACTCTTTAGTAGACGGATGCACAACACCTAGCCAGTCTTTGATTTGACTGGAGTTTATTAGGCCCAAGCTATCTAAAAGACCATATCCCCTCATACCCTTGGGTTTGGGGATCTTTGCAGAGGCCCTTCTCTCAGACCTGCCACCCTCACAGGCATGCTTGGTAGGAATGTGGAAGAGGGTCTTCTCAGTGGCTGCTTCCAGACTTTGGAACTCTCTCCCTAGAGAAGTTAGACTGGCTCCCTCCTTACTACCTTTCCATTGGCAGGTGAATACTTTTGTGTTCCAACACGCATTTGGGAAATAAATTTTATTTATACCCTGCCCTCCCCAGCCAAGACTGGGCTCAGGGTGGCTAACACCAAATATAAAAACAATTAATTGAAATACAACTTAAAAAACAAGATTAAAATGCAACATTAAAACATTAAAGGACAGATCCTGAAGCTGAGGCTCCAAGACTTTGGCCACCTCATGAGAAGAGAAGACTCCCTGGAAAAGACCCTGATGTTGGGAAAGATGGAGGGCACAAGGAGAAGGGGATGACAGAGGACATGATGGTTGGATAGTGTTCTCGAAGCTACTAACATGAGTTTGACCAAACTGCAGGAGGCAGTGGAAGACAGGAGTGCCTGGCGTGCTCTGGTCCATGGGGTCACGAAGAGTTGGACACGACTAAACAACAAAAAACATTAAAATGCAGCCTCATTTCAGTGGGAACTCAAATAAAAAACTTTTTTTGGGATGAAAACATCAAGTCTTCACCAAGGCTAACTATCCAGACTGGTCCTACGTGGGCCAGAAAAACACCAGGGAAGTCCCCAAATAGGAGTTCCATCACAGAAGGAGAAAGGAAAAAAGAAAGAGGGGGAGGGAATCAAGTTGACAATCCTGCAACATTTCAGACAGGTAGGACCTGTGTTTTTCCCCCAGCTAGCCATCTTTAATGTCCTCTTTTTAAATAATAATAATAATAATAATAATAATAATAATAATAATAATACATCCATAGTTTTTTGATATTTCCACTTAGATGCATGGAACCTGGTGATATAGTAGCCCAATAAGAGGGGATTGAACATGTCAAATTTCAAAGATCAAGGGGTTTCTATGCTTGGCCTTCTCTAAAGTTTATGTTTTTCCCCAAAATATGTTTCAAAGTAAAACAGATGGTGTTTTTGAGCAACATGCCTCTGAAATAGCAATCTGGCATGTGATGAAATGAACTTGCAATATAATATTTAGACAAAGCAACAGTAGCAGGTCAGACAGGTGCTGGACTGGTGATATATCAATATATGATTCTATCATGTATATGATTATTATAAAGCTGCAGTTAGGTTTACAGAGGGAGTGGTGAATAATATGTAGTAGATGAAGCAAGGTACAAGTCAAACAAAGCTTTAAAGCTCAAATCTGGGGATGCAAATTCCTCTTTCCAAAGAACTACGGTGAAAGATCCATGCAATATTATATAGACAAAATGAAACAATATAGTTTAAATCTTAAATGCACACACACAGGACAGATGTTTATAAATTGGAAGATTTTTTTTTTAAAAAATCAGTCTCCTAGCTTTAAAAAGGATCAGATTAAAGAAATAGATTTGGCGGTGTACAGCAGACTTTAACAAACTAGTAAAAAAACCCAACAAACTAGGCTAATGCCTAAATTAGGTGGGTGTAGAGGGAACACTTGGAAAAGAACAGAAAAGTGACTCACCATAAGGAAACAAGTACACAAACTATTTTTTTTTTAAAAAATCATACCTCTCCATTCAGATCAAATAGATACTTGGTGGGACCTTTGGCATCCTGCTGACATCAATGCCATTTCCCAGCTTATATAGTGCTGCTGCTTAACTTCCCAAAGAACTTTCTGGCCTTGCTTCTGTTACAAATGCAAATGTATGAACTGAGGCCAATCAGTGCATCCCATCTGGGCTATGGTGTGCACCCAACTTCCATAGGTTATTGACTTTGTGTTTCAAGTGTGGTTAGAGGTTTATCGGCTGGTGTTAAGGAGGATTATCACTTCCTTTCAACATTAAAAACAATAAAATGAAAAGGGAATCAAGACTTCATTATTTTCTTTTATTCTTCACATAAAAGACAGACCTAAACTTAAGAATGTTGTTAAACACTCCAAAAAGGAAATACAGATACACTCTTACATACACATGCACAGTTAATCCATAAATTGTGCTGCAATCAATTTTTATCCAGATAATTCCCTTTACATCTTAAAAATTGGCAAATGCAGTTGCAAATTCATAAGAACAAGAGATAAAGAATTAACTCCTCCAGAACCAAAATAAAAATCTATAGAGCTCTTCCAGAAAGTATAAATATTGTAGATTAATATGAACAATGGCTGCACAAAATAAAATCGCTACCTTTGAAATAGTTAATGAGACAGGAAGCTCTTCTAGTATGCCTTATGTTACATATACAGAATGAACTGAATTAGGATGAAAATTTAACCAAAAGACACACCGTTTAGTCATAACTGATGAACATCTTGATCTGCTTCTGGGATGCCACCAGTCTCCTTCTGGTGGATTCATGTCTACTTTTAGCATTAAGTCTTGGCATTTATCATAGCAATAATCCTCAGTTAATTGACGTCTCAGGTGAAATATGTTAAGATCGAGCTATTAACATGGTCACTTACAAATGTACTCCCTGCCAAAGATAGAAGTTGCCATACTTTCTGCAGAACCATAAATCTGGTACTAATCAGAAGCTAATGTTGTACTATCTATATGCACTGAAACAGATTGCAAGGAGGTTAAAGTATTGCAGTTCTCTGGTGGATGGGCAGGGGTGTTTGAGATGGTTCTTTTTTTCAGAGCTGAAGATGCCATCTGATCTTCACCATTCATTCATTCATTCATTCATTCATTCATTCATTCATTCATTCATTCACTTGTTTACTTACCATATGCACCACACCAGATCAGTTGAGTGACTACCTGCCGTCTTCAGTGAGGAGTTTTCCATGTGTCATTCGACACAATGAACCATTCGTCTTGATGCACTCCATTAGCCTTTCTATGGACCTTTTTGAAATAGGGTTACTACCAAGCCTGTCTTCTGTTGTTGCTGGCATAACAACAGAGGCAGTGGTCCTCCCACAGTAGAGGACGGGAGAAGAGATTAGGAGCTATTAGTACAGTGGTCATCATATACTGGCAAGAAGAATTGGATACACATGGGAAGGTGACAGCCCGTTGTTTCATTGCTCCCTGGTGAATGTAACTTTCTGTGCATATTTACTAGGGGGAGTTCTGTGAGCAATGATGCCATTAGCAGGCAGTGGTGCTATGAATTTTGGTGGGAATGGTTACCACTGTTGCCACATGTGGTGTCTGTCATTTTGGAAGCCTTGTTGACTTACCACTGAGTTAGAATACAATACTTGGTGTGACTGTCTGGGAAATAGCTACCTGGTTTCCATCCACAACCTTCCTACTAGGAGTCCCAATTAGGTCATTGGGTTATACTTCCTTGGTAACCATATTTAAGACCAGGATGTAGAGGAGGATAGAGTACAAGTACTATGGCCAAGTTCATACAGATAGATGGAGGTCAAGCTAAGGAGAAATCTCAAACCCTTTCCATTCCAAGCTGTAGTTTCCTTTCATCTCAGAACTTATCCACATTTTTGTTTGCCTTGTCACTTTCCTCCGGGAAAACCTGCAGTTTAGTGCTGGATTGGAGCAAATGGCAAATGGGTTTTCTGCAGATTGCCATTTGTTCTGATTTATCACTAGAGAGCAGGTTTTCCTGGGGAAATGGTGGGGCAAAGTCAGAACTGTTCAGACCTGTACCTAGAAAGTATGGGGCAAGCAGAAAACTGCTTGGACCTAGGCTTTCTAGGCAACTGGACAAGCAGAAGTGTGGACAAACCTTTAGTTTAAATAATGGCTGATAATAATGCCAGCTCTGAATTTTTAAGAACACCTTCTTAATTATAAAAGGCTAATATTTAGTACTACTACTGAAACACCATAGTACAACTCAAATAGCGCTATCCAGCTGGTTTACTGCTAAAGCTTATTAGTTAATATACTTGTTCAGTAGGCACAAATGTAATTACTGAGCACACCATGAGCCTGGTCCTGCAAAGACAGAGGTAACCAGCTCTCCATTTGTTTAGCCTGAAAAAACATGCTCACCTTCCTAGATGCTCACCTTGAATTCTGCTTCCAAGCACTAGATTCATGCAGAGGGACCCAGTCACCTACATGGCACCCCACAGATTTCACAATTCAAGTCCCCCCTTCCTCTTTTCTCCCTCATAATATTTTTCTCCCCTCGTATGTAAACACCCCAAACTCATTAAGCCACAAAATGAACAGAAGTTTGATCTTCTCCATGGAATTGTTGGCAAGACTTCACAGCAAACTCACCAGGCGGCTTTGCTTGTAAGCAATAAGTCCTTCCTTTGCAAGGAAGCATGGTGAGAGCCTTTGGCCTCCCATGGTGTACACCTCTCCCTCTTTTCCTCGCCTTTTCCCTCTGTTTGCATTTATATAACTTGAAATCAAAGGAAAGTGAAATGGAAAACTGAAAACAAATAGACGTGTCCATGGCACAGTGGCTGTTTGCTTTCATGCAGGCAGAAATATTAAAACCAAGCATCTGCCAATTGTTTTCTTCCAAGATTTTCAAGCAGTTTGCTGTTTATCATTTGTGACAGAATCTTCTCAGCATCCTTAAAACATCCTAATATGTGGGCAATTAACATCCAGTTCATTTCAGAAAGGATTTCAATGCCGAATATATATGGAGAGAACCGCGGGGTATTCAAGGTCTGGTTAAGGAAATATTGAATTCAGTTATCTTCTCTAGGTTTTCCATAAAGGGAGACCATTTTCTTTCCTAGCTTGACTCATAAGAGCTCTGCTCTGGCCTTAAATCTATAGCCATGTGCCGTGTGAAAATTCACTCATGCAAGTTTAAAAGGTAAAGGTAAAGGTACCCCTGCCCGTACAGGCCAGTCTTGACAGACTCTGGGGTTGTGCGCCCATCTCACTCAAGAGGCCGGGGGCCAGTGCTGTCTGGAGACACTTCCGGGTCACGTGGCCAGCGTGACAAAGCTGCATCTGGCGAGCCAGCGCAGCACACGGAACACCGTTTACCTTCCCGCTGGTAAGCGGTCCCTATTTATCTACTTGCACCCGGGGGTGCTTTCGAACTGCTAGGTTGGCAGGCGCTGGGACCGAGCTTTTACCCACAGCGCCACCCGCTTACATTTATTTAAAAGTCCAATTCCCGACCCAGATACTCAAATATAGGAAGATTGAAGGAGAATGTTAGATCTACAAATTAAATCCTTTTCATTTCTCTTGCATGACAGTGAGACATAGAATCAGAGAATCATTGAATTGTAGAGTTGGAAGGGACCCTGAGGCATCTCCAATGCAGGAATCTTAACTAAAGCATCCATGACAAATGGCCATCCAACCTCTGCTTAAAAACCTCCAATGAAGGAGAGTCCACCATCTTCCATAGGAGTCCATTCCACTATCAGACAGCTCTTACCACCAGAAAGTTCTTCCTGATGTTTTGTCAGAAATATACAAAAGGGGTGAGAACATGAGTTTTGGGTGTGTGTGATTCTTTCCCACCTGGACTACCAACCCTGTGTGCTATGAGTATGGGACCTTGAACTAACATGTCACCCTTGATACCTTTTAGCTTCTACTGTGTCAGAAATTTCTTTTGTTTCCTATTTATGCACTGGAGTGATTTCATTCTTTTAAATGCTTGTATGAAGTTGTATGAAGCGCTCTCTCTCTCTGTGTGTGTGTGTGTGTGTTTGTGTGTGTGTATCTCAATAATAAAACTTATTTAAAGCATGACCTCATTTGTTCCAATCGCACTATAAGTCCAGGAAGTGACCAAGCTCCAAGAATCTTTTTTTTTCTTCATGTAAATATTTATTGATTTTTAAGGGGGGGGAAAGAAAAGAAAAAAAGAAAAGAAAAAAAAGACAACATACACACAAAACACAAAAGCCAACAAGAAAAAAAAGAAAAAGGGAAGTATATACATTACTAAAATTTTCACCAGAAACTATACATTATCATCTCTTTCTAGACTTCCTTCAGCTTGTCCGTAAATCTTTCATAGTAATACTTGAGGTTACGCATTTCCTTGCTTGTATTGCCATTGGACAATTTTTCCTTCTATTTTCATTAAACAATAACTCTTAAACATTCACAGTGCTTCTCTGAATCCCATTAGCGTTGTTTGACCCTCACTAATGTGTTCCAGATAATCCACATATTTTCCCCAGTCCTTGATGAACTTTTGGTCTCTTAAATGTCTGATCTTCCCTGTTAATCTATCCAGTTCTGTGTAGTCTAATAACTTTAATCTCCACTCCTCTATCATTGGGATTTCTTGCTTTTTCCACTTCTGAGCAAATATAATCCTTGCTGCCGTAACTGCGTAATATACAAATTTACAATCTTTCTTTTTTATTTCATTCCCCAATATCCCTAATAGAAATATTTCAGGTTTTTTTGTAAACGTATACTTCAAAACCTTCTTTAATTCAATGTATATTTTTTCCCAAAATTCTCTCACTTTCCCGCACTCCCACCATATATGGTAAAAGGAGCCCTCCTTTTCTTTACACTTCCAACATCTACTGCATACCTTATACATTTTCGAAAGTTTCACAGGTGTTATATACCACCTGTAGAACATCTTCATGACATTTTCCTTTACTGTTACGCACGCAGTGAAGTTTAGACCCTCCTTCCATAATTTTTCCCAATCTTCAAATTGTATATTATGGCCCACATCTTTAGCCCAACGGCAAGCTCCAGGAATCAGTAAAAAGGAGCTTCTGGATCAGAACTCTGGTGCTTAATCAAACTCTCCTAAAATTAAATTATTATAAGATGCAATTGGAAACTACAGAAACTCTTCAGTCTCATAGCTTCTTCTTTTTACAGCTTCATTGTGCAGGTTTCGTAGAACATGAAAAGGAAGAGTGTTTAAAATAATATTTGAAGGTCATTGAGAAAGTGAATGGCATGCTAGTGGTATGTTTTGTCATCTTAGAAGAGATGGAAAATCTAGGCATGCAGAGAAAAGTGGTCAGAGGGGCATCAGGGTCAGCTTTTACTAGAAACAATTTACTGCAAAGGGTTTGTGTAGTGTGTGTTTTTTTAAAAAAAGGTCCAGCTAAATGGATATTGCATCTTTTAAATGAATGAATGAATATGTAAGTAGCTGATGACAGTTGATTCCATCATGGCCAAGTAGGAACATGACTGGGATGGAAATGGCCTGGCATGGTGACAAAACAGGGATGGGACCATCAGCCCCACCCTTATCAGTAGACTCAGACAAACAGTGAAAATGGGGGCAGCAGCCATACCATTGGCAATCTCCATAGCCTACAAAGGCCAGCAGCTGGAAACCTTTGCCACCCTGGCTGGGTGGGAAAGCTAAACAAAAGAAATGGGTATTCTGGAAAGAAGTCAGACAGAGACCATAAGTGACAGAACTCCATGGCTCTGTAGAAAGAGAGAATAAGAGAGAAAGCAAATTTTGGAACTGTCTGAAAATTAATTAAATGAGGTGCATAAACAATAATATTTAAAACTTAAGTTCAGGGTGAGGGGAAGAGACCAGGGCTTCTTTTAGGGGAAAGAGCCCAACTGGTAGTAGTAGTAGCAGCAGCAATATCCTGCCCATCTGGCTGGGTTTCCCCAGCCACTCTGGGTGGCTTACATCACATAAAAAATAATAAAACATTAGACATTAAAAAATTTCCCAATACAGGGTTGCCTTCAGGACTGGTCTCCTCTGAAATCCTGAGGCAGACTTGGGACTCTGAAGGAGCCTTGACTGCTGATCCCTCTTAAAAAGAAAGCAAAATGTGACATTAAAAATAAATAAATACAGCAATAGAACTCATTTCTCAATAGTTTGCTCCTGGCAAGCATCTTCCACTTACCATGGCTACTGCTTCTGAATACATTTCTTATTAAAGGCCGAAGAAATTCATAACTCAAAATATATTCCATTGTTTGCTCTAGTGTTTTTTCCTCCTGCAAACCTCACCACAAGTTCACATGTCCCATCACCTCTGCGTATAACCAAAGCATATTCCAGCAATGATGGTAATTGTTAAGTTCATTCTTCTTTGATCACTTTTAGCCTCCTGGTCTTGACTGGGTCAGGCAGCCTTTGGAAATTGCCTTTGACATGTTATAAAGTAGCGGTGAAAACCAGGAATCATGGAGCTTGGTCTTCCAAAAACAGAGCAGGGCATTGGCCAGGCATTCTAAGCATTTATTTCTGGCTTTGTGTGCATGGTCTCCCCCCACCCCCGAAGCTTCTCATATTAGCAGGATTTGCACCAAATACTCACCAAATACTGATGAGGAGAAACTTTAGTTGATGTTAAAAGTGAAACGAGACTGTCAGGAACAATAAATGTATTGTGCTTCCCAGCATTCTTTCATCAGGTCTGAAGGGTAATGATAGTTCAATGGCTCATTCAGAGTTCAATTAATGTAGCTGATACTTCCACATAATGAGAGGAAGACTGGCTAATGCCATGGCTCCAGCTTAGAGTAATAGCCAGGATTCAGAGAGAGAGAGAGAGAGAGGAGCTGGTCAGTTTAGAGTAATGTGTATTGGGGTGCAGTGGAAAGAACTAGATCTATTCCTTGATACCGACCCCCAAAGCCTGGAACATGAACTCTTTGAACTGTAAGAGCATCTGGACTAGAGTCTGCTCTTACCTAACTGCTAAGTTTGTATCGTTATATTGTTATAACAAATGTTTACTTCTTTATTTGCAAGTAGGTATGGCTGTTGTAGGTTTGGGGCAGGAGCTAGGACAGCTATTTGCATTTTAAACACACACAGAGAGAGAGAGAGAGAGAGAGAGAGAGAGGACGCTCAGGTTGCGAACGTGATCCGTGCAGGAGGCACATTCACAACCCGCAGCATTTGCAACCTGCGACCCGTTCTTCTGCGCATGTGCAAAGCACAATTTAGCCCCTCTGCGCATGCGCAAGGGCTGAAACCTGGAAGTAACGAGTTCCGGTACTTCCGGTTTTTGGCACAATGCGCAACTCAAAATCATGCTACCCAAAGCATCTGTAACCCGAGGTATGACTGTATCTGCTTGTTAAACGTGAAGACACACAGTTTTTTTTTTAATGACTGAAGTAGTTAGTGGGGTCCAAAAAGTAGGCAAATATCATTGAGATTAGTAGCACCTTGATGAAGATTCATTACTCACAACCCGGAAGGCATGCTCTGTCTTGACTATTGTGAAAGACACAAGACACATTCAAGCAAATCTTTATTTGGAAATCTTCAAGAACTAAGAGGTTCAGGAATCAGATGGCCTGGTAAATAGAACACCCAATGCCAGTGTGGTAGAATGTTAGATGTGGACATAGAAAACCCAGGTTCAAATCCCTGATCAGCCTGCAAAGTTCATTGGTTGGCCTTGGACATGACACTACAGCTCCCTTCATGTATTATATATGCACTGAGGACCATACATGTTGAAAGGAACAATGGGCCCAAGAAGCTTCCCTGGCATTGGATCTCTGAGCCAAGGAAGCCTATGCATGTAGATCCCTGCATGCTTTCACTTATGCAGGAGTTGGAACTCTGGGCAGTTGGGGTTCCAGTTCTTGTGGAATCCTACACAATCAGAGGTCTACATATACAGTGGTACCTTGGTTCTCAAACAACTTGGAACCCAAACACTGCAAACCTGGAAATCTTGTCCTCCCTAAAAGAGGGCATGTGTTGCGGTGAGACCTGGAGATCGATCCCCTGTGTTGTGGATGGGTAAGATTGGTCAGACACAACACCTGATTGGTAGGTCCCTCGATGTTGGGTTTAATCTGACCAATGGGGTGCAATCCAAACGGATTGAGGGACCTATATTAACCCATGCACGTGACCCAGAGCTTCCTCTTTTGGTGCATGCATTCGGAACACCTGTCCACCTCTCCCTACTTTTAGGGCTTATGTGCTTGACCTTGCTATGCCGTCGTGTGTCATCTGTCTTTGGGACAGGGGCACGGCAGGAATTTTCCCTACTTGGTTGATTGCCTGTTGCCATTTGGGTTTCGCCTGCCGTGTAGCAAATTGTCACAACTTGTAAGGTTGCGAATAGGCTCTGGTTCAGGTGATAGGGATGGGGGAACGCTCTCGCCATCCCAATGTGAAGGGTATTCCATTAAAGGAATCCAGGGACTCAAATGGTTTGGTCAAGCCCTGAGATGGGGTTGTGCCCGTGCCTGAGTCCAGGGGGACATCTGGGTGGTGGACATAGTCTGTTCCTGACTTTTCACCTATCCAGGTGTTCACCCTTGACTGACCTATGCTGGAACCCTGGGTCAGCGCTACCTGCAAGTGTGCGGAGAGCTAGTCGAACCAGAGCCTATGCAACCACTCACTTTCTGTAACCAATAAAGTTGTGGCCTAAATTCTGCCAAAAACCAAACTAAAATTTGAGTCAAGCCACAATTTAGTGACTACTTTGCGGCTGGTGGTTACAATGAAATGAGCACAGCATGCAGAGGTCCTACTACAGCATTATAAATTCTACACAAAGCAGGTTTTTAAATCATCCGTGGATCAGAATGGCCCAAGTGCCAGTTCCATCACATTTATCTTTTTAATTGAGGGAATTATTTTTTTTAGTCCTTTTCACAGACTTTAATTAGCAATTTGCAGCACAAATTAAAAGCACTATCAGCCTATTCCAACCGTCTCTTTGGAGATAACCATTAACTACGTGATAATCTAGTTAGTACCAAAATGACTCTACGTTTAGCTCAGGACAGCCGTAGTTATTTCGTTTTGTCATTTTTGCCTTAATATTGATAAAACATTACCTCTGTTAATAAGGATGACTCAGCAGAGAGCGAATACCTTCATATCAGGAAATGAATAGGGAGCAGGAAATTTCCAGTTACAGTTTTCTCAAACCTGCTTAATAGTTTCCTGAGAACAGATTGTTTGAAATCAAGGCCACCCACATGCAATATATTCCATCTTAGCTGCATAGCTATGTCCAATTTACAATCCTTATTCAAGTTAATGTGCAATTGTCCATAGAAGAGCAGGGAAGTTCTGTTTCTAAAGGCAGGTTTGGATTTTGTTTTGTTTTGTTATACAAACACACGTATTCTACAGGGATAAGTAACTTTTGTTTCTTTCATAAGTGCTTTATTGTTCCTTTGATTTGATTCACCCTTAATTCCTCTTGAATTCTTATTTAACTAGAAGAAATAATTCCTGGAATTGGAGCATATGTAGCATATGCCACATCTTTCAGTTCCTTCCGCTCTTTGCATTTCCCCCCTCCTGTGTTTCCGATGTACACTGACAAAACATGGCAAAATAATCCTCTTGATGTGATTGCACATACGGATGCATCAGAATTTTATGGATGCACACACGTGCTCCTTAGCGGTCTCATTCATTTTGGCATGTTTAGCCAATTCTGTTTAATTTGTGTTAATTTCAAAACGGAATATGCTGGGGAGTTAATGGATGAAATGGATTATTTTGTTCTATTGTTCCCGTTCATACCATTTGGTGATGGTGGTGGGCTTACTGTTCCGCAGCAACAGTCCCAGGGAAACTGAATTCGTTGAGCACTTCTGGAAGTCACCATTTCATTTTCTAAGAATGCCCTGGAAGACATTTTGTTTTTCATAGTAGAGGCCTTTCCCCAGAATGGGGCAAGATCTGGGGTGTCCTGGGACAATAAAACTGCCACTGCAGGTAATGACAAAAACAGGACAAGTTAAAGAAAGAAAATACACAAGGAAGAACAAAATGAAATGCAGGTACCCAAACAAACAAATGTGATGATAGGAAGGAGATAACAAAATGTGTGGCATTTATTTTTCTTGCAGCAGTAATATCAACATACTTAATGTAGTGTATGGCAAAACATTCCACTAGGAATGACTAACCTGTGGCCTTCCAGATCAGATGCTCATGGACTACAACCGACTTCTGCCCAAAACACAATGACTGAGACTCTTATCTGTGAGTAAGAGAGAGATCTTTATTCAGGCAGGTAATGGTTCTCTTTCACTGATCTATGCTGCCTCTTCACATGCCTGTGTAAGCCATTTTGTGGCCAGAAAGAGATAATAGACCTACCTTTTGTAAATCATCTGTGCTTAGTCAGTGATGGCAACACTTGTTCATTGCAGGCAACCAAGTAAGTAGTGTATTTTCAAGCCAGTTTCACGTATACTGCAAACTTATATTTGCCAGGTGTTTCCCTGAAGAATCCTGGGAAATGTAGTTTGTGGGGGGTCATGAACATACTTTGAAATCCCTGTCCCTCTCCTTTGCAGGACTCCCAATTCCCAGGAATTTTGTGATGGAGGAATGCTTTACACTAGGGATATGCTGTACTGCGAATATGTCTGTAGTCCCGATGCTTGCTGCATCATCTTTTACATTACTGGGACATTGCATTTACCAATACAGAAATGTTGGGTTTCCAGTTCTATTAGCAACAGCAAAGAACACTCTCTAAATTCATTAGATTCTACACATTATTCAAAGCATCCTGCTAAAGAGGGAAACAGCAGGCTTTTCAGCGGCTTCCTCTATACTTCAGAAACAGCAATCAGTTGCTCTGTGGACAACTTTTAACTGCATACCGCAGGTGTTATTCTATTGCTCCATATATTGACTCTTAGGCAGCCAGGTAATTAAAACCCTGGGATCAGAATTCAACACATGTACGCTACACATTCATAAGTGTGAGCTGGAATTCAAAAGGAAGTTTCCAAACAATAGAGGACTAATAGGCTGGCTAGCTTTAAAAATTAGTAGGAAATATAGTACCTTTGGAGTAATGCAAATTTTGACGTGCAGGGGCTCATCATACGAGTTCTCATAGTCATGTCCCACAAAAAATGTAGGGATGATTTAGGGAGTTGTACTGATCCATTATGCACACCAAATGCAGCAGTACATAGCATAATATCCAGTTTTCAGAATATTGCTCAAACCAAATAGTTTTTAGCTGTTCTTAGTTTATCTGTAAGCTCCCTTGACTCCCTGTCAGGGAAAAAGAAAGAAAGAAAGAAAGAAAGAAAGTCCTAGAAATAGTACAACTTGAAAGCCACATTTCCATTGTAATTTGCCGGAGCAAAGGGGGAGGTCCATCAATTAACCTGGTGCTCCAACAGATGACACCATTTTTGTAATTATATAATTACTGACTCACACCTGCATGAATGAAGGGTTAACCTGAGCCCTGAGCTCAAGTTACCTGAGTGAGTGTGTCTTAGTAGGTTCTCAGCAGCCTTTGCTTTCTCCCTTCAGCACCTTTTCCTCTGCATGCTTCCTGGAACAAGTGAAGAAGGAGCCATGTGGCCATGGTTCCCTGCAAGTGAACTGAACCTCTCTAAAAGGATATTTCACAGCCTGCATCTTTGCTGTCCTTTTTGTAAATTATTTTCCTTTTTAAGTCATGTATAAGGAAGTTTTTAATGTGTTATGTTTTACTGTGTTTTTCAATATTTTGCTGGGAGCTGTCCAGAGTGGCTGGGGCAACTCAGTCAGATGGGTGGCATATTCAATAAATAATAAATTTCTATTATTATTATTTGGAAACTTTTTCATTTTCATTTTACTGCCAGAAGATGGAGACTGGTTTGCTGTAACTTCTGAAAACTCTGCATAAAATATGCACTTATTTGCAAAGCTAAGTATCTGTGATTTATTCTGCCTAAGTGTTTTCATGGGGAATGCTTGTTTAAAAGTGGATGAGGGCAGATGTAAAACTAACCAAGTTTAAATGTACTTGGAGCAATCACCATTGTGCTTAACTCTGCTATGGGGGAGTAAGAATCTCTCTTCCAAACCTCTCTCTCCAGCAATCATTGCTCATGCTTTGAAGGGGGGGGGGGGATCCTAAACTCACTTCTCTGCATTTCCCACCCACTACACTGATCTTATATTTCTGGAAGCAAGAAGGAATTTTAACCCTTAAGAATATGATTACACCTGCCCCAATCCATCTGGAGTAGCAGAGATGGCTGAAATTGGAAATAGAAGATGTGCCTTCAACACGGGTTTAGAAACAAGTTTTGCTATGTCTGAATTCAAGACATATTTAAGATATTACCACTTAAGTTACATTAGCAATTGTTTCTGGCATTCTGCTACTTTTCATATTGCATGATGTAATGGAGCATCATAGTTTCCTTGAAGTGAAGATACAGCATCCTTTGCTCTCTATATTTTTTCACAGTCATGCCTATCCTGCTTGGAACATTTGAGACCTGCAATGTCATCCATATTTTAGGTATTTCTGTATTCAGTAGTGATTAGATGAGTGGACTGGAAAGAGATTGAACAGCAACAAACATGTAGAAGTGATTTTTCCTTGATCACAGATTATCACCTTTTCCCACTGGGGTGAAACTAGTGGGGGAGAGAGGAAAATATGTACAATATTTCAACATTTGAATACAACAGCCATCTCCAAGGTTTCATAAATCATTGTTGGACCTTTCCACTATACTTGACTCTATAAGTAAAGTATGGCATGAGGAGTAAAATAAAGTGGTATAACTTCTGGTTGTTAAATTTATGAACCATCTTGCCAACAAGACTCTTTTTAATGTTACTTTTTTTATAAAAAAAAGGACTTCAAACAGAATATTCAAATTTCTATAAAGGTGTCACAAATATGTTACTCTCTCTGGTATAAATACACAAGGCATTTTGAAATCATGGTGTATGTTCTTGCTGGGAAGGATCAGGTGCAGTTTTACAGCAAGAACAGTGGTCAGGCTATCTTTGCTCAACCTGTAGTCACAGAGGCAGCTGACAATTTGATTAATAGTGGCTTTGTTTTAACACACCCACATCCATTGCTACTATTTTCACATGAACTACACTTAAATGGTTTATGTTTACGAAACAATCTCCTTCACCCCCTGATTGCTAAAATCACTCATTGCTCCTTATGACAGTGAAAGGTGAGGAGGCAGAATAGTGAGTTTCAAGTCTAGGCAAAACTCAGAAAAATGACACGACCATAGCAGGGTCAGAAAGAACAAATAGCAAAGTGGGGAAAACATGCTTTTAAATTAACAATAAGCATGCCACCACTTTTCCCCCAAATGTCCATAAACGAAGTCTATAATTCTTAGATGTACTGACTGTAGCTTAACAGTCTTGGTGTCCCTTGAATACCTCAGTGGAATTGCAACCTCATTACATTCAGCTGAAAAGACATTATTCCTTACATTATCTCCAGAGCTAACACAATTACCACTTATGTTCTGCTTCTATTTAGATTCTAAAAAGTAATGGGCAGATATGTATTGCAGCTGTTTATATGGCTTCTCCACCAATTTGCAGTTGAAATTACTTCTTTGGGGCCTGAAAAATGTATGTTGGCTTCATCTAATTTCGCTATTGTGGGGTCTGGCTGTCATTGGATTTGGAAAAGGAAGCACTGACATGGTCTAAAGCTTTGCAAAATGCTTTATTATCAATGAAATTTCTCAAGAACATCATCTTCCTTCTTTTACAGGCAGAAAATGTTGGGGAAGGAAGATTGTCTATTCTCAAAGTGCTTGTCTAAATACAGTTGTAAATAAATGTTGTTCATGGGATAATTCACACATTTAACTTGTTGATTGGCTTATGGCTGCATTTGCTCTTATTAAAAAAGAATAAACTGTGTTTTCTGCTTGCACTGAAATCTCTTATGAAAAGCCAGTGCAAAGAGGACACCCTGTTCTTGAATTCCAGAGGAGTAACCTTCTTAGTCTTTTGCAGCAAAAGCAACAGTCTCATGGCACCTTAAAGATGGCATCTGATGAAATGGTCCATAAAGGATTATGCCATAATTGGCTAGTTATTATTCACAACTTTGTTAACAATGTAAGGAGAGCCTGCTAGATCAGACCAGTGGCCCATCTAGTCCAGGATCCTGCTCCCACAATGGCCAACCAGACTAATATTCTGCCGCTGTTTGTTTGCCTGTCTGTTTGTCTCTCCATCTGTTCTCTGAAAATGTTGTTTGCCAGTATCAGCAGTGGTCAGCTGTGTAAATGAATTGAGCACATGCTTGTTGTTCATCTTTTAGGACAGTTAATTATTTATTTTCCTATATTTATTTCCTATCTTTCTTCTTTCATGGAAAGCAAGGTGGCGTACATGGAGGTTCCCTGGAAGAGCGCCATCCAGATAGTGACCAGCTCCAGAACCATAGTGTCAGCAAGGAGGCCGTCTCAGGTGCCTTCAAATCCTCACTCTATGAAACAAAGAAAAGCCAAAAGCATAGCGCAAGAACACTCTGTTTCAAAGAGGTTCTATTTGGATTATTCAGAAAATGTTGTAGCCCTTGACTTAATTTCATCCAAGTGATAAGGAAGGAAAAAATAGGAGGGAATTGGGTATTACAGAGAGAAAAAGAGAAAGGAGAGGGAAAGAGAAGAGGGTGGCAGGAAGAGAGAAAAATTGAGTTGTCCACCCACTTTTGGCTCTGACCTTGTTTACTTCTGATACAAACCTCACCCACCACTGATGTGAAGCAGCTGATGGTACATGGGCCTTGACCAAAAAACACACAAAAAGGTTGTCCACCCTTGTTTCAGCAGAAGTAAAGGAAATCTGCAGGCCATTCTATATTGCCCTGTATTCAGGTTGTTCCCTTATGTAGCTACTATATAACAGCTTGCTAGAGGTGGTGGTGCTTGTGAGCTGAATTGCTTCTTGTAATCAAATGGCAGATACAGTACAGTATATGTATCCAAAGAAATAGACCTCTGCCAGCATGCCTGCTTATGTCAATTTACTTCCAATAAACTTTATTAGGGGAGAAATCTGCACTTAGCAAGTGTATATGGGAAAAGTCTGTTTTTGCTTGCATGGTCAAAACTGATGACTGCTGGTGTCAGCCATCTTTTATTTTACGAGAGCTAATTCAAATAAATAGTCAAAAGATTGCTTTGATCTGAGGAGAGGTAGAGAAAGGAAAGCATATTTGAAGACAGGTATGGAGGAGGTAGGGTAATGGACCATGTAATATAGCTAAATTCATATTTCATTCTGAGCATTTTTCATGCAAACTGCTCTTCAAAAAGCTTCATGGAATTTAAGCATAAATAACACAGGGAAAGGAATTAACACCTGTGGCCAAGGGAGAAAAGGTATATTTTCAGATGAGAGTAGTGGAAAAGATGGCAACTCCATGAGGCAGAAAGTTACAAAAGAGGCTTGATCTGGGTCAGCTGATTAATATTGACCTTTCCTATTATTTAGTCATGTGAAATAAATATCACGAGTGCCTTTGGCATATTCTACCTTGACTTCGTTTTCCAGAGCCTTATCATGAATAAAATAAAATAAAATAATCCAGATCTTTGGAGAGTGCAAATAACCTTGAAGTATTTATTCAGCTCAAGGATACCTTTAATTTATTGTGTTACCTCACCAGTTGTTGTACAATTCGTATAGGCACTTGCAGCAGACCAGCATGGAAAGGGAGACCCAGTTGAGACAGCACATGTCTGTTTGAGAAACCCATCTTCCGTCTCCCAGAACATCTTCAAGCTGACTGTGTCTTTGACCAGCTAAGAATGAATGAGAGCATAGTCAGTTAGGAAACTCCTTTCTATGAAATCAGGCAATTTGTCCTTCAAGTCCATTACTGTCTCCTCTGACTACCTTTGGCTCTCCTGTATGTCAGGCAGAGATATTTTGCAACATCTGCTACATGAGCCACTAAACTAAATACGTCACGAGGATTATGAGGGACTTAGGAGCACATGGTCTACCACTGAGTTTTGGTCCCTTGTGAGCTCAACACTTTGGCACTGGTATGTAAGGAGCCTTGATCACTCTAAACCAAATAGCCCTCTTTAGGTGTTCAAAATAATACATGTAGGCTGAACATTTGGAGGGTGTATATATGCAAACCTCAGGCCCCTGAACAGTTGGGCTCCTCTCTCAACTTTCATGTTTTGATTGAGAAGGTCTGAAGGGGGATTCTAACTGCATTTACTGTAATACATTTAGAATTCTCCTTATGATCAAGAACCTTGCCCAAGAAGTGTTCCAAAATGAAGGGAGGATTGTAACCATGAAGGAAGAGGGAGCACACATGTCCCTATTGGCTCCTCTCTTGACTTCTGCACACGGAACACCAAGCTCTGAAGAAGGATTTCTAACCTCATCCAGCTGAATGCAGTTACAATCCTTCTCACAACCAGAAACCATGTAGAACTGGGGCTTGTGATCAATTTCAGCTGAACATGGTCTCCCTGAAAACCTTTGTATTTCACATATGAAGGTAACAAAAGAAGCTGGCATGCACGATGCACATAGGGACACTGAGGATGCGGTGGCCTATGGCCTTCATGCCCTTTACACAGTTTTAGCCCTCACACTTATTTTAAGTGAAGAGCTGCCAAGATACTGAATCTCCAGTTGGACTACAGCTGGGTCCTAAGATGTAGTTGGGCTACGTCTCCCATCAACCCGACTATTGGGTAGGTTGACTGGGGATGATGGGAGCTGTAGTTCAAAAATATCTTAGAACCCAGCATTGAAGAACACTGGCTAGATAACAGTGTTATGAATCATTCATAGTGCTGTAATGATGTAATATGCTCACCATTCCCCTCAGAAGAGTTTTTCAGCCTTCTGTTTTCATACGTCCTTTCAGTGGATTGAGCTCCAGAATCGCTCTGTTCCCTGGGCCTCAATTCTTTCTGACTTTTGAGTATTCCCAATGAAGCTGATAGGCCTTAATGCTGGCCAAGCTCCTGGTCAGCAATAGCAGAAATACCCAAGTGAACAAAGTCCACTTGTTTGAGTAAGTGCTGTAGGCTTGGATCCCAGTTGTGTAGTTTTTCCACCACAACCCCAAATGCTTTATTTTCATTTTCACTTCCTTAGAAATATGAGAGCCGGTAGCATAACACTCACTAACAATCCAACAATAGCAAACTACCACTCTTGAGTGTTCAAGAGAGAGAGAAGAGTCCATCAGGACATAGATTTCATTATCAAACATCTGAAAACCTTTTATAGCTGCTTGAAGGAGCTAGTGCTGCTGTTCTGGCTTTCCGCTGAAACAATTATGGAAGAACAGGCTGCCTGCCGCTAGTGCTTGCTTTGAATTGTTTTGCCAGTGATGTACTGATCTGATTTGTTCAAAATCTCTTTGTCCTCAATTTTTATTTTCTTCTCTCATTCTGTAGGGTGCTGGTTTATCCCTTTGCAGACAGGGTAATTTCCCGCAAGCAAGCTATATTTTTTGTTGTGCTCACAAATGCATGTTTTCTTGTAATGAGCATTCTCTACTACCTTCCAGTAGCTGATTTTCACTTCAAGAGAAACAAGCCATGAAGGAAACATTCAGTGGACCCTGTCTTGTTAGAGAATAGAGAGCAGCTTGCCTAACTTGCACATGCAGAGTTCCTGTTAACAGGAAATGGAGACTGTTCAAGAAGCTTTGCATTTCTACCGGAGACTATGAGTGTGCAGAAATCGTCATTCTATATTCTAGTCATTAGGTGGCATTGGCCTGCATTCAGACAACACTTTATTCCATTTCACTGATGCTTCTTTGTCTGTTCCCATGTTTTATGTGATCATTCACATAACGTAAAATTCACTTCTGGAAACCAAGTGGAACCTAGTATAAGTTTAGCACTCATTTCCGTGTTGTTTCTATTTTTTAAAAAAATCTGTTGTCAATCCCATTAACTCAGAAAACATGGTAGTTTTGCATTGTAATTCCACATGATGAAATTTGGGGTGGTATCCCGGCATGCAGTTCTCTCCTACCATTTAAAATTTACTGCAATATGGCACTATATTGATCAGAAAGCCACAGTTCCACAACACAACAGGTACTGCAGTATAAAGGAAACATTCAAAATCAGGACAGAAACAATTAATGCAATAGACCTCCACGTGTGAACGAAGCCTTATGTCTGGCTGGAATCAGGGTTTTCCTGTGTCTGTTCCATTGTTGTTAGGAGAGATCATAAAGTTCTTGGCTATTTTCCTGAATGACGTGTCTTTTAAGCCTTCCAACTATGCACCATTGAACTGGATATTATCTTGGGTTATCTTGTTTCAGCCTTCATATTGCCCAAACTGGCTCTTCTCTGCAGAATTCAACATACTAGACAACATATTTGACTTTGTGTTGGAGATATCACTTCCACCCAGGAAAAGCAAGACAGAGACACTCAGACTATTTTTGAAAAATACATTTGACACTCCATGTTCTATGGGTGACTAACATCTTCTGACTCTGTTTGCTTTTTATTATTATTAAAGGTCCTCATGAAAATTTATCACTACACATTTTTATACCATTTTGCCTAATATACACATCTTCCCAAGCATTCCCCCCTAATATGTTATATTCATTTTATGTGCAATCTTTACTAATATATGGATTTTCCTGTACATTTTCTGGTTGGAAAACTGCATCACAAAACTTGTGAATTAAAAGTGATAGCTGCATATCAGTTTGCGTATTACTTCAGTAAATGTTAATTAAATACATTCACACTGAAATGTGAACTGGGCTGAATTTCTTCCCCTTCGTTAGTGAGGCATGCCTCCCACTGCCCCCAATATCCCCATATGGCTGCTCAATATTTTTAATTAATAATAATTTTTTCTCATAGAATCAGAATTGTAGAATTGGAAGGGACCCCAAGGGTCTTCTGGTGCAATCCCCCGCAATGCAGGAATCTCAGCTAAAGCACCTGTGGCGTTTGCCCTCCTAGGTGGGTCATAAGGAAAGGGTTAAATGAGTGTGAAGTGATTGGCCAGTGGGAACCCAAGGGGAGGAGTTAGAGTTAGAGTTGGAATTGTTGGGAAGTCAGTTGGGAGTTGGAGAAGGAAGGATAAGTCTGTGGGTTGGTCTAGTTTTAATGTGAGAGAGTGAGAGGAACTATTAGGTGGAGTCAGATAGATAGCTGGGATAATCAGTTTGAAGTTGTTAGGAACGTATAGGTCAGTAAAGAAACTAAGATTAAGAGACTGCCAAGAAAAATTAACTGAAACCATAAACTTGTTAATGCTTATAAAATAAACCTGATTATTTGTTAATGTAAACAACTGTCTGGACTCCGTGTGTTCCTGAGAGAAACGGGTTGTTGGCAGCGAGGAGGCAGTCACAGTGGTGGCACAGGGATCAATAGACCGTCAAACGTCCGGGGACCCTGTGTGATCGCCACAGCACCCATGACAGATGATCTGTTTCTTCTCCTCTTCTTTGTTTTCTTGTCTGTTGGATCAAAATGGGAAAATCTAGTAGGAATAAATAAAATGTGTGAATAGCAAGTTGTAAGATAGAGATTTACGGTAATGATCTGTGGGGCAAACATTTTAATTCAGCTTCTGGCTGGAAGTGTCATTGTTCCTAAAGAAACTTCTGTGAGGCAGAATGCTTCATATTGGTGCCACCTTCATAAAGGTAGACAAATTAGGGCAGGGAAACACTAGAGAAACACAGGGAAACCCCTTATTTCATAACAATATTCCCTTTGTGTACTATAGCAGTGCATTTGTTCATAGCCAAGTGTTTCGCCGTTAACCAAGACTTTTGGATGGTGGTGGGGAGTATGTCCCTAGTGGCTTCACAGACTTGGAAATAAAGAACAAAGAACAAAATGGTGTGGGGTGGAGGTGTTCCCTTGAATGTTTATGTGGGGCTCTAGACTTGGGCTCATGGAAGGGTTGGGCTGGCAGACTGCATTACCACAGTTGTCTTTTAATTCATTCGTCCTCTGGTTTACACTTTAACACAGTTTAATTCTGAAGTCTCCTTTTTTCACAAGGTGAAAGCTGAGCAGTAATGCAATGAAAAGTTGACAGGCATCGTTCTTTTTTCCCCTCCTTTCCCCCGCTTTTAATAACTCATGTTGTGGAGCTTAAATTGGTTTAACTGGAGCTGAGCGGAATAATAAAATTAGCAAAAAAGGAATTCATCTCCTAAACCATGAATATTTTTTAATCTTCTTCAGAGAGGGTTCAATCGCCAAGCCTTTAATTCATGGGGAGATGGCACTGCTCTTTGTCTGATCTCTATCGCAGGCTGATAGAGAGTTGTGATGATGGCTTGCGACGGGTACAGTCATCTGACTGCCTTGAACAGATATGACAGATTGTGACACTGGAATGGCAGGACAGTGTTTTTCTTTTTTCTTTCTTTCTAAAGCCACTACCCCAAACCCAGACATAACCCACAGTGTCCAGAATAACCTGACTGAAAACAGCTTTGGCCTGTTCCTTGCTATGAGCATCATCAAGCCCCTTTGGTCTGAATTTGCTGTCTATATCAATTTTGTACTGCCTAAATCCTTGATATTTTCAGACGTTTATGTACATTCAAATTATGTTCCCACAATATGGGGATTAATGGTAGGACCATAAAAATGGATTAAGGAGCCATTATGGCCACTAAGAGACTTCTGCTTTGAGCCTGGAAGGATAAACAACCACTGTATATCACAGAACATTCTGAAGGCATCACTGCCCTGGCTACAGTTTGACATATTTCTTACTGATATCAGTTTTGTGTGGATACTGTACTTAGACACCTAGATAGCTTGTATTAACTTGGGTAAGTTTTATCATCATTTCCTCTTTTTTTCTTTTCCTTTGTCAAATATGCAAATCAAAATTTAATTTTAAAAACAGACATTTTCACAAAGTTGATGGCTGAGAGGATAGAAGCAGAAAAAGTAGACTTCTTTTTGGTCATCTGGGGTAAGAGAGGGAAGGATGAAAGAGTAAGCTTGGAAGGAGGCTAGGCTCATTCATGCCTTGCTAAAACACAGTAAAGCACAACACTTGACTGCATTCATTGTGAACTTTCTAAACCAAAAGTAGAATTATTCCACTAAACATAGCTAGCTGCAACTGGAATTAAATCTTCCTTTAAAGAAGGGCTATACGGACTGATATGCTTTGGAATTCTGGTAAGTTGCAGCATCTGAACAATCAGTTTTCTGCACACATTGAAATCTCCTCCTCTTTCTCATATCTGGTTGCGTACAAAGCACACACTGTACACACCATCTAAAGCAACCCCCAAAGATTCATGGAAACTGTAGTTTGTTAAGAGTGCTGGTAAATGTACAGTAGTTCTGTGATGGGTGAAGTACAGTTCCCAGGATTTTGGTGGGGTAGGGATTTGCTTTAAATGTATGTTGTGTATGCAGCTTTTATTTTGTATTTCTTTTTCTGCTTTTCTTTTCTTTTTTTCTTTTGCTCTGCTTATAAAATCTTAGATAGGATAGTTTTGACACTGCACATCCCCATGTCCTCTCAGACCCTTGAAAAAAATGTATCATTTTAGACACACATCTTCAGTCTTTAGAAATACCTTTACTTATGGCACGTGTTTATGTGTGTATGTGATGCTGCTGCTGATGAGAGTACACATTAAAAGTATGAACAAACTTTGTCATATTCAGTTTGAACATGAGACAGTTCCAGTGAACAGTCCCTGCTAACTTCTCATAAGGCACAACACCTTAAAAACTTAAAAGTCATTCAATGTTTCCTTCCCCCAGAGGATACTTCCTAGCTATCATGTTCTTCTTTGATGTTGCACTAAACAACATCAGAAGAGAAATGTAGCAAGGGGGAGCTTATATCAGAACGTTGGGGCATTCGTAAGGAGACAACAGCCACCACCTTAGTCTAAAAGAGAGACCATACAATGTGGTAGTAGCAATAGTAGTGGTGGTTACAGTATCACAAGAAGAAAAGAGATGACTCTAATTCTAGGGCCACTGGGAGGCAGAGGTGATAAAGTTACAACCACAGAGAATGTTTCCTCAATCTTTATAGGCAATGATGGGGGACTTGAGTCCACAGTTGAAATCCATGAAGTTCATGTAGCAGCATTCTCAGGCCCATTCTGTAGAAATGCTTTTTAGTGATTAGATGTTTGCCTCATTACCTAATCATTCCACATTTCCACTGTTGCTTGCTACTTGGGTAGGACACACCTGTTATGTGTCCAAGCATTTCAGAATAACACTATCCTGAGCTGTCAACAGCCACATAATGCCAGCCTGTTTCCATGGAAACATGCTCCACAGAGCCCTGGATATAATGAGCAGCTCCCAGTGCTGCAGAAACACTGGACTTTACTACAGGAGCCGGGGGACTTGTCTACCATGACAGCTATTGAGACAGAATTCCCCAAGGCAGCTGCAGTAACAGTTGTTTATATTGTGTTTAAAGAGAAAACACACCGGTCGCCATTTGAAACAACCATGTTTGCTATTGGTGCTGTCTGTGAACAAACAGTGGCCAAGCAGGAGATACAGATGGGATGAGAATCCACAGTTTCTCACTTGTTACCATGAAATTTGTTTGCATTTTAGGAATATAAGAACATGCCTTTATATTGAGACAGACCATTGGTCCATCTGGTTCAGTATTGTCTACGCTGACTGTCAGCTGTTCTCTAGGCAAAGAACTTTCCCCCTCGGCCCTCCCTGGAAATGCCAGTGGTTAAATTGGGAAAGCATCTTAAAAAGCAGAGACATCAGCTTGCCAACAAAGGTCCGTATAGTTAAAGCTATGGTTTTCCTAGTAGAGATGTATGGAAGTGAGAGCTGGACCATAAAGAAGGCTGATCGCTGAAGAATTGATGCTTTGGAATTATGGTGCTGGAGGAGACTCCTGAGAGTCCCCTGGACTGCAAGAAGATCAAACCTATCCATTCTTAAGGAAATCAGCCCTGAGTGCTCACTGCAAGGACAGATCCTGAAGCTGAGGCTCCAATACTTTGGCCACCTCATGAGAAGAGAAGACTCCCTGGAAAAGACCCTGATGCTGGGAAAGATGGAAGGCACAAGGAGAAGGGGACGACAGAGGGTGAGATGGTTGGACAGTGTTCTTGAAGCTACCAGCATGAGTTTGACCAAACTGCGGGAGGCAGTGGAAGACAGGAGTGCCTGGCGTGCTCTGGTCCATGGGGTCATGAAGAGTCAGACACGACTAAACGACTAAACAACAACAAATTGGGACCTTCTTCATGCAACCAGATGCTCTACCACTGAGTTATGGCCCTTGTCCATTTTCAGTCCAATCGCATGTGAGTTGTAGGGTGACATGGCACCAGGGCTGCCACACAATTAATATTTACGCAGGACCACTGACCAGAAGCAACTCATCAGGTGGGGCAAAGCTGCATCTTGACAGTGGGTCACCTTTACTCTCATCTTTCCTGACCAGCAGCCAGATTGTATGGGCCTAATGGGAGTTGAAATCCAACACCATCTGGAGGGCCATAGTTTCCCTGCCCTTGCTCTGGAAAGCACAACCTTTACTGACAGCAGCTGATGTCAGAAATGCACATGGGCAGCAAAGGTGAGTTGGATGATGAAGGAAAAACCAAGTTCTCAGAGGGAGCCATCTAAGCTAGGGATTTGAGTTTGCGTGAAGCTTGCAGATCATAAGAGGATGATGAGGTTGCTGAGGACATGTGCAACTGTCTTGTTTGAAGTTGTATGTTTGTAGGTCATGTCCCAACCTAATGCATGTAATAAATCTTTTTACTTTGCTGCATCAGGTAGTGGGATTTAATAATCCATGAGCTATCAGGTCATCCTGGTTTCAGATCTATGGTTGCTGTGTGTCTCAAAACTAAACTTGCAAGGTCTGCCACTGCAGCATAGAAAAAACCAAGGGTGGAATGGTTTATTTATAGTCTCCCTCTCCCCACATACAGGTTTTGAGCAGGTTCTTCAGTGGAACAGAATCTATAGGTAACATTTCCATTTCCTGACAAAAGAAGTCCTCCGTGGCAAGTAAAAGATTCCTTTAATTGTTGCCTTCCACCTGTGTCAGTGGCATGGAATTTAAAAGGTTTTGAAGCACTTTGTAGGAAGGAACCTAAGGAGGGTTTTTCTTTGGGAAATGAAGAGATTGTGCTTGGAAGACATCAGAGGATAAGGCAAGGTCACACAAGGATAGAGGCTGGATCGTGAGCAGAAATCGTCATGTTGTTACAACACCAAACATCTACTGTCAGACTGAACTTACCTACAGGGCTGGGCTCCTGTTAATTTTTATTTTAATGCAATAAAAAAGTTAATTTTGTTAGAAGCTGACAGTTTGGTAGACTGTTCATTATATGCCATATCAGTAAGTATATGAAATGTCAGGGTGAAGGGAATTCATTTCCCAGTAACAAGCATGACAGACTGTTGAATGAAATGGGGGAGAAAGACTGCAGGCAGCAGGATGATGAGGCTGTAATCAGAATTTCACTCCACCGGCATTTACCTGGAGAAGGTTTTCATTTTAGGTCTTCAAATGTCCTATTCTCTTTTTCCTTTTTCCTTTTCTCTTCTTAAAGGAATGGCTTTATGGTCAATTCTCCTTGGCGTGGCTTGAAAGGATCTTGACTGTTCCTGATGGCCATGGGAATTTGGTTCATTGTTTTACTTCCTTGTTATTTAAGTGCAGAATTTGAGCTTAAGGGTTTCTTCCGCCTGAGTGAGTGACAGTGAGCATTAACATAGCAAACCTAACCACATCTAGTCAGTAGTAAGTTCTGTTGAACTCAGTGGGGCCTATTCCCAGGTAAAGTAAGTGCATGTGTATAGCATTGCAGTGGAAAGCTTGAATTCAATAGGACTTCCTCCCAAGTAGCCATGGTTAGGGCTGCCCTGCAAGTTAGTGCTTTTGGGGCATGGAAATGAGGTGCTGGAACTCATATACTGGTAAAAGTGTTGTGGGTGTCAGCACAGAATTAGCACAGAATTAGATAAGCTAACAGGAAGGATCCGAGACCAGCGGGACCAAAGGTTTACTGAAGACTGGACTAAATTTACTGAATATCTGAAAAGTATTTGTGATGATCAGATTACGTTTGTAGGACTACAACAAGTTCTGTGAGGAGTAATTTAAGAAATATTGTAAAAATGGAAAGGGAGAAATGATTTGTTAGAAAATGTAAAGGCAATATTAAGTTAAGAATTGCAGGAGAAATAATCAAGACGGGAAGGCTATCAGAGATGCTGAAGGAAGTCCAAACAAGGACATATGTATAATAATTTGTGTGGTATGTCTTTAAAAATTTTGTATGCTAAAAATTAATAAGAAATATTATATATATATATATATATGCTTTCGTAGATTTTCACGGGTACAGGAATGCAGGTTTTGGTGTCCTCGGGTGTCTTCCCGTGTAAAAGTTGGGGTGTCTAGGCGACGTTTCGACGAGGTCTCACTCGTCATCTTCAGGCTGGTGCTTTCGGCTTCTTGTTACTGGAACAGGCTTCTTGTTACTGTTCCAGTAACAAGAAGCCGAAAGCACCAGCCTGAAGATGACGAGTGAGACCTCGTCGAAACGTCGCCTAGACACCCCAACTTTTACACGGGAAGACACCCGAGGACACCAAAACCTGCATATATATATATATATATATATATATAAAAGGAAATGAGGTGCTGGAACTCATATACTGGTAAAAGTGTTGTGGGTGTCAGCACAAAATGGCCACCATGGGCAGCAAGAAAAAGCGGTGCCATTGCTTCTTACTGATGAGTAGTGTGACCAGAAACACCCTTACGCAAGCTATCAAAGGAGTGGCTCAGAAGCTCAGACTGATGCTTTCCTTAATCTGCGAAGTATGAGACCTCACTGATGAGAGAGATACTGAACAGAGGAAGAAGGTGAGACCTTAAGAAACAGAGGTGACTTGTAGCTAAATCCTATATAATCTCATTTTATTTAATTTTTGTTCTCAGTGCCCTTGTCTAATAAAGGGCCTTGCATGCTTTGAAAGTTTGCAATTTTAAACTACGGAAGTTTTTTTTTCTTTTCTTTAAATGTTCTAGTTCCAATTTTAGCCTCCCTGATCCCTAAGACTAGGAATGGAAAAAGTACATAAAAGCCCAGAAATAACCAGTTAAACTACACCAAGCAGCTGGAACAGAACCCTTCTTTCCCTGCCATACAAGACTTGCAAAACAGAATGTTTTATTCACATTTATTTATTTTTAGTTTATACTGGTGGCCTGCCCTTCACCAAATGGTCTGAAGGCGGGTTTCATAAAATGTCCCAATTTAAAGCAATGTAAAATTCACTAAAGTGACAAGTTAAACCACAAAACTAAACAATATCAAAAAAAGCAGAACACTAGGCGTGCATCAATGCAGCAACAGGGAAAAATATCCACTCACCCTAAGGTTTGGGTAAAGAAGTAGGTGTAACTGTGCAACAATGGTGCAAGATGCAACTCAGATGCAATCTGGGCATTGATACAGAGCAGGGGTGCCAACTGGGAATAAAATATGGGCTGGGAAAGTCCTGCCCCACATGATCACATGATGCAGTGCACCATTTGAATGGCAATGCCCATCAACTCTGAGGGGCGCTGGTTCCCTCAAATATTTTTTTGGGGGGGCAGAGGGACCTTGGTCCCTAGGAGTTGGCTCTGATGATACAGAGAAAGTCCTCCCACGTCCCTCTGCTCCTAAAACCACACATGGTCCCAGTACCACTAGCAGGGCACCCCCCCCCCCCGTCATTTTAACATCCAAGTAGGTTGAACTGGGGATCATTCAGGCATTGGGGTGGGTGAATCTGTCCATTTCTATCCGTTTCTCATTTTCCCCATCTTCAGTTCTCCACACTTACACATTGGTTTGCATTTTTTTAAATAAAAAAATCTTCATGAAAATTTATCAGTGACTTCTTGTTAATATGCACTTGCTTGTATGCAATTATTCTTTTTAATTTTTTTTTTTTACAAATGTCAAATTTTCAAATTTAAAACATTTATAGGGTTATTTTCACTAATATGCATTTTTTTGGTACACATTTTGTGTATCTGGCTGGAGAACTGCGTTGCTAAATTTGGGAAAGCGTGAATTTTGAAGGATGGCTGTGTTTCCATACTTGTTTTGTTTCGGAAAGGGCAAAGTTCACCTATAAATTCATCTTTATTCAAGCGTTTGGTCTCCTGTTTGCTGCTGAAATGCTAACAATCAGTAACAGACAAACAGCGAATCTGCTGATCATATGCCTGAATGTTTTATCTGAAAGCAATTCCCATCAATGGGACTTGGAGCCAAACTTTTATTTACATGCAAATACAAGTTACAAAATCCAAATGTTTACTCCCTTCTGAAGGAAAGCAGCTTCTGGAGAAGGTGATTTGGAATGTAGAAATGGCAGTGGGATTCTTAATCAGTTTCCATGCTGTTCTCACCATTTGTTTCTTCTTAAATGATCCAATGTCCAAAGCAGTTTACAAGTTACAGAAAAAAGTATAATATAAAACTATTTAAAACTTCAAAATAATTTCAAACATTGTTGTTGTTTAGTCGTTTAGTCATGTCCGACTCTTTGTGACCCCATGGACCAGAGCACACCAGGCACTCCTGTCTTCCACTGCCTCCCGCAGTTTGGTCAAACTCATGCTGGTAGCTTCGAGAACACTGTCCAACCATCTTTTTCTCTGTTGTCCCCTTCTCCCCGTGCCCTCCATCTTTCCCAACATCAGGGTCTTTTCCAGGGAGTCTTCTCTTCTCATGAGGTGGCCGAAGTATTGGCGCCTCAGCTTCATGATCTGTCCTTCCAGTGAGCACTCAGGGCTGATTTCCTTAAGAATGGATAGGTTTGATCTTCTTGCAGTCCATGGGACTCTCAAGAGTCTCCTCCAGCACCATAATTCCAAAGCATCAATTCTTCGGCGATCAGCCTTCTTTATGGTCCAGCTCTTACTTCTATACATCACTACTGGGAACACCATAGCTTTAACTATACAGACCTTTGTTGGCAAGGTGATGTCTCTGCCTTTTAAGATGCTGTCTAGGTTTCAAACATTATCATATTTCAATTTCTAACATTATCATACCAAAACATTGTTAAAAGGCACGTACCCCGCTTCCTACAACCATAGTCCAACATAGTATGAAGCTGAGATCATGATTAGCTACGGTACCGAATGTCATAGAAAAAAGAAAAGTTTTTAGGGCCCATTAAAAAAAAATCTAGGGATTTAAAAAATAATAATCTAGGCATGGGGCATGCCTGATGTCCACAGGTATGGAGCCATTGATGAAACAGCCCTCATCTATATGCTTATCAACACAAATACTTTTGCAAGCAGGCTTCAGAAGCACTAAGCACAGGGCTGGATTTAGGTTTGATGAGGCCCTAAGATACCGAAGGTAATGAGGCCCTTTATTTGTCCAGCCGTCCTTTGTCAACAACAAATTGTTGCTGTTTTAAATATATGCTATATGGTAATTTACAGAGCTAATAGGTATCTAAAGCCATTTGCACATGCAGAATGTAGGCGCTCTATATATAGAAATGAGCAAACCAGTGATATTTTAGGGAGCAGGCTAGCAAGCAGGGCCCATTATTTACATCATAGGAGCCTACACAACACAAAACACTGTTGCTGTGTGTAGGTGTTTTTTTTTTAATCTTATATTTTGGAAATGTACATCAAGGTGTTTTTTCCTTTAAATTTTTTGGGGGTCCCCAAGAGAGTGGGGCCCTAAGCTATAGCTTGTTTAGTTTATACGTATATTCGGCCCTGACTATGAGCAGATTGATGCAGGAAATCCTAACCATTGGTCCCAAACCATTAAAAGCCTAGCAGTCACCAACAGTGCAGCACTTCAAATTCCTTTGCCTTCCACTGGATAGATGCTTAAGCCTTTCCCTGCTTCTTACTACAATTCCTTTTGTATACACACACACACACACACACACACACACACCTGTCCTGACTGTGTTCCAAATGTGTGCTCTCCAACAGAAACATACATCTGGAACCGCCCACAGAGGAAAAAGAACAGCATGAGAACTGGAGTTTGCAGCAGGAAAACTTCAAGTAGGCAAAGGACAACATACCATTCGCCCCTTTGTTCTGTGGTTAGGATTGGGTTGTTTTTCTTTTTCTTTTTTAAGACAAATACATCGATTTGAATCTGCCCTTTTTCAGAATCTAATTTGCAATAAATCACTTTGACAAACCAGGACCCCCTTTCCCCCCTCTTTCTAAACACCAATCTTACAAATAGTGAATAGCAAACTCATGAATACTAAACGATCCCAGTGCATGGCCTGAAGGAATGTGATGCAACAACCTTGTCGAAAACAAGTAGGTCTGGACTGGTCTGTGCCTGGATGGGAGACCACCTGGGAACTGCAGAATACAGCATTCTGCCTTGAGTTTCATAGCAGAAGGCAGACAGGATATAAATGAAATAAATAAATAAAATGGGGCTGTATCCAATCCATCTGAGTTATTCTCAGAGTTGTAAAAATCAATGGACAACTTAATTAAGTCCATTGATTTTTAGGGGTCTACTCTAAGTATGACTTAATTGGAGGAATCCTGAATTCGTAAGTGCCGAAAATCAACGTGCCAAAAAAAGAAAGAAAAAATGGACTTAAAAACGTTGAGTTGATCCCATTTGTTTATTTTATTATTTTTATGTTTGCATCCCACCTTTCCACTAAGGAGCTCAAAGTGCCATGCATATTTTCCCTTTCCATATTTTATCATCACAACACCCCTGTGAGGTAGGTCAGGTTGCCTTCTGTGATTGGGTCAAGATAATCCAGTGAGCTTCATGGGCAGGGTAGAGAAAGGGAACGTTGGTCTCCCAGGTCTCCTTGTCCAACACTCTTGCCACTACATGAATTCTTCTTTACTAATGTTCTGATTTCAGTTTTTCTGTCTCCCTTCCAAAATGCATCTGACATGGAAACTCATTATCAGTTTCCATAATTGGCTGAGGCTGCAGAATAAAAGAATAATGAGCTGCACTACTCCTATGCTGCTGATTTAATTTTGAGAATTTTATTTGAATATTTAATATCCAGTAAATATCCAAGTTCCAATTTGTGAGAAGCTTGTGAATTCAGAAGATTCTTATGATGGTGATGTATTGCAGTTGGGTGTCTCACTAAACAAAAGACAAGATGCATTATTAAAGCATAACAATACAATAATGAAAATGCAGGATTTTTCCCTTTTCTGTCATAAGAAAAATAAAACCATTTAGCAGCTCAGATTATCAAATAAAATACAGATAGATCTTCCATTTTTCACAAGTTCCTTTCACTGTATACATATGAATTGCCAACTTTTGTTCTTATACAATGTGAAACACACACATGAACAGAAGAGACTGAGGCTTGTGGATACATACTACGGGTTTATTAAACATAAATCAAGACAAAGAAACATGTCGTCTCTCTCTGCCGTCTCCTCGGAGAGAGCGTTAAAGCAAAAGCAATACAACGGAAGTTCCGCTTATGCCAGCAAACTGTGCTGGAATGTAAACAGACATGTGATACACAACAATCCCATGCCTGCAACTAAAGGTGGAATGGAAAATCCCAACAGTTAACAGATAATGAAACAACAAATAATTCTTAAACACTTTTAAAATATAGCCTTTTATGCCTGGACAACAAATCAATATCAGAAACAAATCAAAGTATTTTGGAGTTATTAAATCTAGCTGTCAAACAACAAATAGTATAGAAAAGACGGGACTGGAAAAATAAATATGATTCAATATGGCAAGCTTTCTTAAGTGTTTATAGAGAATAGCAATTCTGTTTTTTAGATTTATCCCCTTTATTTCTCCATCTGTCCCTTTATTTTCTTACAGATAATAGGGGCAGAGAGTAGTAGGCATTGTGGGGATGTATACAGTCTATGTATACAGCAGATAAGGAAAGGAGTGGTTTAATGGGAATCCAATAGCCAGTAACCGGATACAAGATATACAAGATGGCGGCGCGCATAGACGCTGCGGCTTAGTGCTCTCCCTTAGCGTTTTGTTTTGTTTTTATTATTTTTACTTGGTCTGAGTATGTCTGGCCGGGCAAGAAAGATTTACAGCAGGCAGGAACTTCTGAAGGTCGGGTTACAGTGTGAACAAGCTGTAAGAGCTGATTATTTTCGCCCAGATAACGTTCCTGTGGGAGTAGCCAGGCCACCGGGCTCTCCATGGATTACTATGCCTCCAGGGAGGAGGCGAAGGCGGCGTAGAGACAGGAGGCAAAGGCGGGGTTGTCGGGCTGGCGTCCTGGTAAGATTGCAGAGGAGTCCATCTAAACCACCGCTCCCTAGCATATTTCTTGCTAATGTGAGATCTCTTGCCAACAAGATGGATGAATTGAGGCTGCAGGCAGCAAAGAACAGCCTTGTAAAAGATTGCTGCGTTTTATTTGTCATTGAGACATGGCTTCAACCGTCCATACCAGACACAGCTATTCAGTTGGAAGGCTGTGCGGTACATCGTCATGACCGAGGCATGGACTTCGGAAAAACCAAAGGAGGGGGGCTGTGTGTATATGTGAACAAATGCTGGTCCAATAATTCGAAGACTGTGGGCAGTCACTGTTCACCGGATTTGGAATATGTGGCTGTTAAATGTAGACCAGCCTATCTCCCTAGGGAGTTCACAGCTGTTATGTTAACTGGTGTGTACGTGCCACCAGATGCCAATGCCAACTTGGCTTTGGGATGCCTGCAGAGCCTTATCAGCAGCCAGCAAGACAAGTATCCTGAAGCTGTGCACATCATTGCGGGAGACTTCAACCATGTTGAACTTAAAACAGTGCTCCCAACGCTCTATCAGCATGTGAAATGTCCCACAAGAGGGGACAAGACACTGGATAAAGTTTATTCGAATGTAAATCACGGCTATAGGGCTTTACAGCTGCCACACTTGGGCCAGTCCGACCATATGTCTCTGTTCCTGGTACCAGCATATATCCCACTCAGGAAACGGGCTCCCACAATATTAAAATCTGTTAAAATCTGGCCTGAAGGTGCTATTCACCAGCTGCAGGACTGTTTTGAGAGAACCAATTGGGATATTTTCGATCGTTCAGACCTGGAGGAGCACACGGCGGCAGTTCTGTGCTATATCAATCACTGCACAGACACTGTCACAGTAAATAAATCCATCCGGTTTTACCCCAATCAGAAACCCTGGATGAATAGAGAGGTCCAGTGCCTGTTGCGGGAAAGGAACAGGGCTTTCAGGTCAGGCGAGGTGCAGCTTTACAGTGTGGCAAGAGCAAACTTGAAGAGGGGTATTCGACGGGCAAAATTGGATTATAGGCTGAGGATTGAGGATAATTTAAGGAGCAACAACACAAGACAGATGTGGCAGGGGATTCAGCATATTACCAACTACAAACCTAACCTTGGTGCTGTCGACGGTGACCCTTTGCTGGCGGAGGAGCTTAACCTCTTCTTTGCTCGCTTCGAGAAGGAGCCACCTGAGACGCCGGTATTACAGCCACCAGCCCATAGGGGCCTCTCATTCACGGTAGAGGAGCATGAGGTGAGACAGGTATTGAGGATGGCGAATCCGAGGAAGGCGGCTGGACCTGATGGCATCACTGGAAAGGTGTTGAAGGGCTGTGCGGATCAGCTGGCGAGGGTCTTTACTAAGATCTTCAATAAGTCCTTACACCAGTCTATTGTCCCACCCTGCCTGAAGTTGTCAACTATTGTCCCTCTGCCTAAAAAATCCACAATCAGTAGTTTGAATGACTACAGACCAGTTGCACTGACTCCAATCATCATGAAGTGTTTTGAGAAACTGGTGCGCCGTCACATTATTTCCTGTCTTCCATCAACTTTTGACAACTACCAGTTTGCATACAGGGCAAATAGATCCACAGAAGACGCTATCACCACCACTCTCCATGCTGCTCTGTCCCATCTGGAGCAGCCGGGGAGTTATGTGAGGCTGCTGTTTGTGGATTTTAGCTCTGCTTTTAACACTATCCTCCCCCATAGACTGGTGTCCAAGCTAGAGGCGATTGGACTCTCCAACTCCACCTGTCTCTGGGTTTTGGATTTTTTGTCAGAACGTTCTCAGAGGGTTAGAGTAGGGTCACATATGTCCACAGCCCTTAGCCTTAACACCGGCTCACCACAGGGTTGTGTGTTGAGTCCCCTGCTCTATGCTCTCTATACGTATGACTGTACAGCCATCTATTCCAGCAACAAAATCATCAAGTTTGCTGATGACACTACGGTGGTAGGGCTCATTTCAGGAGGGGATGAGTCCGCCTATCGGGACGAGGTGGAGCGGCTCTGTGTTTGGTGTGGAGAGAACAATCTGGCTCTTAATACGGCTAAGACCAAGGAATTGGTGGTGGATTACAGGAAAAAAAAGGCGGACATTCAGCCCTTGTATATCAACGGGGAACGGGTGGAGAGGGTGGCGGAATTCAGGTTTTTGGGAGTAACTATCGATCAGGGCATGACTTGGAGCGCAAATACCACTGCTCTGGTGAAGAAGGCCCAGCAGAGAATTTATTTCCTCAGACTTTTAAAGAAGAACAATCTGAGTGAGAGACTGCTGGTGTCCTTCTACCGAGGCTCCATAGAGAGCATTCTTACATACTGTATTTGTGCTTGGTTCTCCAGTTGTACAGCTAGGGAGAGGAAGGTGCTCCAGAAGGTCATAACCACAGCCCAAAGGATTATTGGTCATCCTCTCCCATCTTTGGAAGAACTGTACGGTTCCCGTTGTCTTAGGAAAGCAAACAACATCCTGCAGGATTCATCTCACCCGGGACACAGTCTGTTTGCACTACTGCCTTCTGGCAGGAGATATAGAAACATCAAGTCAAGGACAAATAGACTGAAAAACAGTTTCTATCCAAGAGCTGTGGCCTTTTTGAATGCTGTAACTCGATAGTGTGACCTGGGAGTTTGATGGGTGTTGGTGTGGGTGTGGCTGGAATGTGGTTTGTTTGGTTGTTGTTGTTGTTTTGCTTTTGTTGTTTTTAAGGGATGGCATCCAATTTCGTTGCACTTGTGCAATGTTGCACTTGTGTAATGACAATAAAGAATCTATTCTATTCTATTCTATTCTATTCTATTCTATTCTATTCTATTCTATTCTATTCTATTCTATTCTATTCTAATTCTTGTTAATATATGAAAAAAGTCAATTAACTTACAGAGCAATCCATCACCATGTACCCCGCTCTGCCATTCTGGAGGGGGTTTGGGTATAGTGGAGATGTCCTGTGCCCAGTCCTGTCTAGCTCTGCCATCCTCTGCTGTTCAGGGAGCTCCACAAGTGGTGGAGCACCCAGTGCACCTGCCAAAATGGTGGGTGGAAGCCATAACATCAGTACGGTGGTAGGCCGTAGTGCTGACGTAAAATCCACCAGTTTTTGTGTGCACCCAGCTGCTGTATTGTGATGGCAATGGGCCCTATCCAGGTCTCGTCACTGCAGAAGCTTGGGAGCTGGCACAGGAGATGACATTCCAACCATCATCAACTAGGACGTAGTAACAGAAAAACAACACTGGTTTGAGTCACCAGAGACACTTTGCCATAAATATTACTATGTGATTGTGTATTTTAATACAATTTTAAGGTGCATTCACATGCTTTGTTCAAGGCTACAGTGCACAACAATACTTAGCTAGTGCCCTGAAGCATATGCTGTGTACACACCATTGACTGATTAGCATTCTGGAATACAGGCCTCCTATGGAGAGTATTCATTTCAGGATTGCTGGCATCTCTCCCTAGAATACCTAATGTGCAACACTAACAAAAGGTACTTTGAATAAAGTAACTTTTATTGGCATCATTCACAGGGATCAGCACTAACCCAAGTTCATTACAGACTCATCACAGGATGACATGACAGGAGTATCACACAGCAATGCACTGCCATTCACTACCAACTGGAATGAGGACTCAAGATACCAAGACCTGTCATAAGAGCTTGACAGGAAGCACATAATGTCTGATGACAGTGTGGTAATTAACTTGCATCACCAGTGAACAGGAGCTTTTTTTGCCAGCACATGGCATGCAATAACAGAGATTAGTTTCTGGTATCAGTTATTTCTTTATTTTTTTGCCAATCAGAGCATACTGCTGAAGGCAGCATGCTACTTTCTTAGAACACAAGAAGCTGGTATTATCTAGGCTGATGAATTTCCTTGACTGGCTATCCTTTCATGCTTGAGGTCACAGAGCTAGTACAGATAGCTGAGAACCAGTGCAGGAAAGAAAAGGGAGAACGTGAAATTCTGATTCAATTGATTAGATGCTTTGCTAGTCAATAGTGTGTTAGACGTTGTACGTAGAATGTTCAGCAAATACACTTGCAGGTAGGACTCTCCGACAAAATCAAGAACACACAGCCAATCAAGTTTCCCAGTTGTGAGGAAGAACAAATTAGGTGTAGCTAGTAGATACACATTTGTGCCAAATGTGTGTAAACAGGGATAGGATAACAACTGTGATCCTCTTTATGCATGTAGACTGAACATGCATTTGGCATGTATGTGCACAGTCCTTTAATGACTTTCAGGTATTTTAATTATTCAGTATAGGTACATGTTTACTAGATACTTGTTCACTGTGTACAAATTGCCATGGTATGAATCTTTATCTTCTTTTAATAGGCAGATTGGAGATTAATGGTCCAGATTAAAGTTCCCTTGGTGGGAGCTAATGGTTAGGAGATAATTGAGAATCTTTTTCTATATCTGAATGAGGTAGACAGCAGAGCTTAGAGAGGGTGATACACATGCCCAGCTTTAATGGGTTTTTCTAATATTTGTTTTTTAACCAGTGCTGAGAGTGGGATAAAATAAAAATGAAGGATAGTGTGCACTATAGGAAATGATGTTTCTGTTACACTGTCTTCAACTCTCTTGAAAACCATTGTCGTTTAGAGATTTGGAGCCTCTGAGTGCTCTAAAATTATTTGTTTAATCAGACTGTTTATACCCCACCTGTTAAGCAAAGCCAGCTCAAAATATATTTAACATATAACTAAATAGACAGGAGTTACTATGGTTTTCCCTTCAGATATCTCAACTGCTGTTCTCTTTCTGAATCTCAGGACCTTGGCAGATCTCAGAGGAAATGGCAGCCATAGCAGCCAGATGTTAGTCCCTCAGAGGACAGGGCTTCCCCACTCAGCCTGCCATGGTGGATGTCTCTCAGAGCTTTAGCTCTGGATGGCAGATGCAAAGGTTTTAATAGCCTCCTCCTGTCCTCAGATGTCATCATCGTCATCATTATTACAAAAAAGTAGCATTTTACGGGTTGTTAATGGTTTGCATTTATATTGGTGGATAACACACTTCACAACAGGTAGAAGGTTTGAACCTTTTACCTTCTGTCACTTTACACACATGAGGCAGAAAGAGAAGTATTCAAATTAAAATGCCTACTCTTTGAATGAGAAATCCCCTCACAGTATGTGAGCTGAAACAGTTGGCATGTGATTGCCAGGTGACTTTCAAGATCAAACCTATCCCATTTCACACCCAGAAGCCAAATGCCCTAGCAGCTGAATCTTACTTTAACACTGGTGATGGAATAGCCTCCTCTAGCACATCTGAGGCTGAGTAGTAGTAGTAGTAGTAGTAGTAATTATATTTTTATTATTTATACCCTGCCCCTTTGGCTGGGTTCCCCCAGCCACTCTGGGTGGCTTACAGCATATCTAAAAGCATGAATACATACCATACACTCAAAGCACATGATCTCCCCAAAAGAATGCTGGGAAGAGCCGTTTTTAATGGCGCTGGGAATCATATCTCTGTGGGGGTTAACTACAGCTCCCAGAAATGGTGGCTTGGTGCCCGCTGAAACTGGTAGGGTAGAAGGCAGAGAAGCCAAGAGTAGGTGAAGGTGGAGCCAATAACAGGCAGTGCCCACTAATTCTAGTTTTGACCCCCATCTTCTACTGGTTGTACATAAGAAGGCAGGCAGGTGGTAGCTGGCTGAGGGAGTACTGGAGCTGGTGGGGCATCACCCCATTTGCCCTAATGGAGCAATCTCCACTGTTTCCCAGGATTATTTAGTGGAAGACATGTGCTTTACGATGTATATGCAGCCTGAGGCAGCAGGCTAGATTTCAGAGCTTAGGAGATATTGTGTGACAGGATAGTTGAGAAGGCTGGGGTGGGGGCACTCAAGAAGACTAGCCAGAGGCTGCTGCTGCTAGCAACATCTTCCTGCTGAGGTAGTTGCCTCACTCTGCCTAATGGCAGAGCTAAGCCTGAACAATTTACAGAGCCAAACCTGCTCCAGTTCAGCATCAGAAACTATCGTGTGTCTTCAAACCATTTGCTAGGTCACTAAAACGGGTTTTTTAATTTATTTTAGAATTAAAAGCAGCAACAAAGAATAGGAAGAAGCTGATGCTCTTTACACAAAGATAATAGCAGGTGTTGACCCAATGGCACATAAGATACAGAAATGGAAAGACAACATCACCATTTTATGGCTACCAGATTTATATCCAATACTCTCTGCCTGAGCTGCATTTACCCTAACATTCATGCAGGAAAGCATTGTCCAGATAGTGGATTTTAAGAGAGAGAGAAAGAAGCGATGAAAGTGTGAGGGAGAGAGGGAGAGAGGGAGCGCTGAAGATTTTTCTTGGTCAAGGAAGAAAAGCCCAGAAAATGCAGCTGGTGCCTCTTAGCTCTCTTGTTATAATGCTGCCACATATTTAAAAGTAATGCATCTTCATCTTCTACTCCACAGCTTGGATGTTCATGAGACAAGTCGATAACTGGGATCACTGAGAATGTTTGAAATCTGCTGTAGAGTTTGAGGGCAGATTCTGAAGAATATAGATAAAAACAAATTTCAAGAGCAAAGTTAAAACAAACAAGCGATCTGGAGTTTCCTTTGTTGTGTGCACTACAGAATACTATATAGACAAGCTCTTTCTTATCTAGTTCGCCCCCTTTGTTTTCACAGTATCTTTAGTCTTTGAAAAGACAAATAATATTCATTTTGAAAGCCCAGCTTGATTCCGAAATAAGTCGCCCGCATGACTTTGGAGAGGGAGAGAGATTCATTCACTCACTCTTGTCTCTCTAACCCACTGCACAAAACTTCTGATTTACTCATCATAGTATAAGCAAGCACCCACTGTATAACCTCTTTCCACTGGGGTAATTGCAGTGCTGTTGTTTTTAATCTCATACGCAATAGGGGCTAAAATAGGGGCTTGACCTGCCCTTTGTCTGTCAATGCACCCTTCCCTCTGCTATTGTCTGAAGAGCTGTGATTTCATGAATTTTTTTTCAGATGAACATTCTGGCCTGGATTCAACAATCTCTGACCACCAGCACAAAGGCTGTTGCACTAGCACATGGGTGAGAATAATGGTTGCGCAATATGAAATCCAGCGCAACAGGCAGAAGCTGGTTGTGCAGCAGGTTATAGAACAGGAAGTATCAGGGCTACAGCAACCTGTTGTACAACCAGCCATGGGGACCATGCTGGTTTCCTGCCCTTCTCTTGCTTGCAAGCCATTCTGCTAGCGCAACCAGTTCACTGCTATGGAACTTTAACAGAGTGCAACATTAAATTCTTCCCTCTGAAAGCTATGAAAAATCATGATTGGGCTAGGCTCCAGGTACCACATAAGAACAGGTTTTAAAATGTAATGGCAACAGTTCAAATCCTTAAGCAGGATTCTGCAGTAGTCAGCTCAGGCTCTCTTGTTCCATGCTTTACTCAGTGCAGTCAGTTTGTGCAACTTAAGCCAAAATCAGAACATTAGCAGCCAGAAACCTCTCTGATGCATCAGCAGTGCTCAAAGACCTGGGCTGGATCTCGACACATCAGATAAGTGTTTCAGTTAAACACATTGCAAACTTTGTATGAGAAATTGGGTTAGCAAAAACGGAACTCCACAGCGCCATCTGGTGTCACAGTGTTAGAATGCATAAACAACACATGTTAAGCATTTTTCCTTTACCGGTGTAGCTGAGTCCCTGATTTCAGATTACAGTCCTCTCTCAGTCTCCACCTGAATTTTCTTCTTTCTTTTTCTGTGTTACTACCAAGAGGCAGAGGGTGTTGTGAAATGTAGTCTTTAGAATTCCACCAAAGGAAAGGGGAACTTGTGGCCTTCCGTGTGTTGCTTGAGTACAACTCACATCATATATTGGCTGGAGATGGGGATGTCATAGGATTTGAATGGAAAGGGAGGTGGGAAGGTTGCTATTCACTTTTTTGTCCCATGTCTGAAACGGAAATTAATCCAGTGGATAAAATTGGCATTCATTGTTATTGTTGCTTTCATTCTCATTTGCATTGTACTTCCCTTGCACTGAATGATTGGTGCGGAATAATGTAATAATAACATAATTAATTATGTATTTAATTAAGTAAAATTCCAACACAATGGACAGCAAGATGAATAGCATGGTTTTTGTCAGAAGACGGACTGCAGTGGAATGGAAACAGCACTGCATGTGACAAATACAGATCAGAATGGAAACTGGTGTCTTCTTAACATCCCTAGCTGGGGATGATGGGATTTGAAGTCCAACAACATCTGGAGGGCCACAGAGACTCTTTCTCTGTAGTGAGAGAACACTGAAGATCTCTAGCTTCACAATGGCTAAAGGAGAAAGAGGTTGGGAAGCACAGTGGATGAAGGCCAAGGGGCCAGGGGAATAAAAGAAGAAAATAAGGAGGTTAGAAACTGATGGGATGTAACCTCATGGAAGGCCTAGAGATGGGCTGTGTTAGGAATGTGGATGAATTTCACGTTTTGATTCAGAATTATCAGCTACATCTCTAGCCTGGATGTTTCTGTTTTCGTGAACATTAAATCATCTCATGCTACTGCGGTTTTCATATTTAATAGCTATCTTGTACCACTGAGTATATTGATAGAACCCAAAGGACCTCATTATAGAGCCTTTCAACCAGTGAGGGGCCAATGGACCTCCTCAAAAGAGCAAAGATTAACCAGAATATTGAACTTGCCTTACATTTTGGTGTATTGTCATGTCCAGCTGTCTGCGAGAATGACACCTGATCGGCATAAGTCTCCCTAGTTTTGCTTCCTTTGCCATTTCTTTGCAAGCCCTTGTTTCTAATTAAGTGATAACACCTTGTGGTTCTGCCTGTGAAGTAATAAAGGATTTTGTACTGTGAAGGCATAGAAGGAATAGGGATGGTTGGAGGAGGGGCGCAGGGTCACTGGGGAATGATACTGTCTAAGACAGAGAAATTGTGGCAATTACAAAGCAATTTTAAAGAGAGAGAAATGCTATGTTGGGCTTAGTAGCAACATTTCCCCAACATTAATATTTTTAATTAAGATAACTGGCAGTGAGTTATGGCTTGTGCATAGCAAGAACACATTCGTTCTACCATCCTCCAATTGCAAGGTGCCTTTTACAGATTCTTATGCTTCAATGAGATAAAACACAGGCTTGCCTCTGTCCAATACTATCTGTTCCACACAGGTTTCATTATTTCTAGAGTTGTTTGGTCACTGTGGCTCCAAGCCACTCCAATCAATGGGGCAACATTTTCTTTGACTTCTACTGGACCCAGAAGACTAATTTCACTTGGCTATATGCTGGGTAGTTTGATTTAAGGCACAGAATTTTCTTTGTATTCCATGTGAAATTATATCAGGCTCCACAATGGACCCAAAAATATAAATTTTGCTTTACTATATGCTGAGTAGTGTTAACCAAACCACTTTCATACCTGCAAAGCTGTAGATGTTCTGATACTCAATTGTTAATACACTAAGTCTTAACATATCAAGAAAAACAATGAACCACTTTCACAAGTTTCTAGGATTGTCCAGAACAATCCTCCACAGTAGTCCACAAGTTTCTGACATCATCCAAACCAGGCTTCCTCAACCTCGGCCCTCCAGATGTTTTGAGACTACAATTCCTATCATCCCTGACCACTGGTCCTGCTAGCTAGGGATCATGGGAGTTGTAGGCCAAAAACATCTGGAGGGCTGAGGTTGAGGAAGCCTGATCCAGACCTTTAGGATTGTTGACTGCCTAGGAACAGGTAGGATCTGAACTCAGACCCTCCAAGTGTCCCTATTTTCCAGGGATGGTCCCAGATTTACAGAAGCCACCCTGGTTTCTGACTTGATCCCAGAATGTCCCACTTTTCCTTAGAATGTCCCTGATTTGATTGAAAAAATGTTGGAGGGTATGGTAAAGGTAAAGGTAAAGGTACCCCTGACCATTAGGTCCAGTCGTGGACGACTCTGGGGTTGCGCGCTCATCTAGCTCTATAGGCCGAGGGAGCCGATGTTTGTCCGCAGACAGCTTCTGGGTCATGTGGCCAGCATGACTAAGCCACTTCTGGTGAACCAGAGCAGCACACGGAAACGCCGTTTACCTTCCCACTGGAGTGGTACCTATTTATCTACTTGCACTTGACATGCTTTTGAACTGTTAGGTTGGCAGGAGCAGGGACCGAGCAACGGGAGCTCACCCCGTCGCAGGGATTCGAACCACCGACCTTCTGATTGGCAAGCCCTAGGCTCTGTGGTTTAGACCACAGTGCCACCTGCATCCCGGAGGGTATGGTAGGATGTCCCTATTTTCATCAGAGAAGTGTTGGGGGGTATGGAGTTATCCAAACCCCGAACCATCTGAAGGCAGCCCTGTATCAGGATTTTTTTTTAACGTTTAATGTTTCATTATGTTTTTATATATGTTGGGAACTGCCCAGAATGGCTGGGACAATCCAGTCAGGTGGACGGGGTATTACTATTGTTGTTTTTGTTGAATAGGACATCCCTATTTTCATTGGAGAAACGTTGGAGAGTGTGTGAACTAAATTTGGTGTTCTGCCAGTGGACCAATATCCTGCCAGAATTCCCATGCCAAGGCTACAGGAAATCCTGACTCTAAGTCATAACTACATAAAGGAGACTTTCATTCCCTCCTCCCCTTTCTCTGCTTAACTGCAACACATCTAAATGATGGAAGCAGTATTTACTTCTGCCTTTGTTTGTCGTAAACATTTACATATAGAATGTTCATGAAGTTGTCCTTCCAAACTTATTTCACTGAAAACTGTTAGAGTGCATTCTTAGGGGGTATGTATCAGCTCTGTCTTAGGGCTGAGGTGATTCAGGGTGACTTGGAGGGGGGGGGGGAATTCCTCTGGCCCTGTGCCAAGTGAAAGCATAATGTCAATAAAGCCTCCCTAAATCAGATCAGAGCCCCACAAAGCTACAGATTGCTTTGTCTCCCTGTTTTTCTGTAGAGAATAGCTGTATTTTTTTGTATATCTCTCTGGTTCACAAGATCCATGGGCTTTGCAAGAAGCGAGGATGCCCCAATGGTTACCTGCAGAGCACCGAAGAGTTCTGGATTGGTTTTTGTTAAGCACAGCAGTGGGTTTTTTTTTTTTTTTTTTAAGTTAAAAGCATCATTTCGGTTTTTAAAAATCCTGCTCTACTTTAACCAAAAAAAACCCACCACCACCCCAGAGCTCTTCAGAATGCCATAGTGTTTTAAGGCCTGTCACATATCAGAGAACACAAACAAGCATCTGAAGCTAAAATATTTTTGAACAATGTACAAAAAAGAATACACACCACTCAGATATCTCTTAATTAGTGACAGGTAAGAAAAAACAAGAGACAAATCCCTGCTCTTCCACCCACCAGAGCAAAACCATGACACTTTGCCCTATAAGGAATTGTGGAGGAAAGGTGAATTCAGCTAAAAGCTATGAAGTCTGAGAATGAAACGATTTTATGTTGGTTCAGAGGATAAATAAAAGCGGGAGGCTCCTTTGTGAGGAAGGTTGGAGCACAAGTTTATTAAACAACAACAACAATTTGTATTTGTATGGCCTCCTGCTTGGGAGCTAGCCACCACTGGAAAGAGTGCCAGATGAGATTGATCAGGCAATGCAATTCCTATGTTCTTATGGTCAGTCCTCAGTACTTGTCTGTATGTCAACTGGGCCTAATATGAAAGTCTCAGAGTGACCTGAAGTTATGTTTCACCATATCCCGAGGACAAATCTGTAGCTTAAGTTGGCCCAATCTCCGCAAGATGAACAGTTTTTCAGCACGCCTTAAAAGATATTGGTATACTCGCCGCAGAGTGAGAAATCCTCTCCATCACCCAAGAGTCTACTCCAAATCAAATAAGACTTTCTCTTTTAATAACGCCTCTACCGCCTCCGCTCTGCTGACCTTAGAATGAGAATCAAAGAGAAAAAGAGATCATACATAAAACAAAGAGAACGGGAAACAGCAAGGACTGAATTGAATTCCACCTAAATGTCACCTTGCAAGTTGGTTTTTAGTATTTGATAGCAAAGCAATTTTGCTGACAAATCTGTTATCGGCTGCCTGTTGTACAAAAGCAAAAGCAGGCATGTGATAGGTCATTGAAAAGTCATTGTTTTATAACAAGGGTCTGGACAACATTTCTGGAATGCTTGTTATGTTATGTCAGAGGGCACCCAACTCTGCCTGAGGACCACACTGCCTACATCATGTGCTCCATGAATACATTATTACACCATTATAGTGCGAACAGTTACAACTGAATTTCATTTGTAGCACAGACTTTACTGACATGGAAAACAGAACATGATTGAAATGGGTTTACTTAGGCAACGTGATGCTATAGGGCTGCATGCAACTAAGTCATACTCAGAGTAAAACCATTGAAATCAGTGCCTTTGAGTTAGTCATCACTTAAGTCCATTTATTTAAAGGATCTACCCTGAGTGTGGCTTACTTTGATGCAATCCATTATATGGAAGGTGGTGTCCTCTGGTGAATGATGAAGACTTGCCAACAAAAGAAAATGTACCTTACAAAACCAGAAGTGGCTGCTTTTGCATTCAGCCCTTTTTCAAGAAACCATGACCACTGCAGTTTTGTGAAGGGGCTGGGAATTCTCTGCTGAGGAGGCTGAGTGTGGAACTCAACTCTCTGATACAAAATATACTGCAGGTCTACTGCCCAAAATAGAAGCCACATGCCTCTCTCTCTGACTGAACAGATATGACATCATTTCCCTTCCTCTACAGGTTACAGGAAATGAAGAGGGATGACCTTACCCACGAGGCAGTCTATAAGTCCAGAATCAAATTTCTTTAGCAGAAGACCTGAATGGACTTCTACATGCATGTGACTGCATGTGTGATTGGGGATACCGCATAAAGCAGGGTTGCTATTTGCACAACACAACTTATAGGCATGCATTTGTAAGTGCTCAGGGTTGTGTTCTACATATTTGAATGATGGGCATGGATTGTGGGCTTAGGCAGCAGGCATGATCTTGCTGTCTCTTCCAGATGTTCATCCTAAGGAGTGAACAGGTGTAGTCTTCAGCTGAACCCAATTGCTACACTAAAGCTATGAAGTCACATCTATCCTAGTTTCAGTGCAAAAGTGAGTAGTATAAGTTTGTTGGAACGTTGTGTTTTTGTTATTTCAAACCAAAGCTACATATTTTGTTCATCATATTAGTGGTAAAGCCTGGGGAGACTTGCCTTAAAAATAATAATACTCTGGATAACATTTTTCTTTTCTTTTTAACTACTGTATAATCTGCCATCTCTGCACCCAGGCAACCCATGTTCAAAGCCCGCTACATGAGATCTCTTGGTCTAAATCCCTGAGTTTAAATGAAGACTGCTGAATAATGCAAGTTCATTGAAATCAATGGCAAAGACCGAAAACAATTGATTTGAATCAAAACACTCTGCAATCAAATTTGGAGGGATTGAACTGGCGGGTCATATGGTGGTTTTTGAATGGATTTGATTGAATTGCATTGAAGGATCCTGTGTCTTCATTACACTGAACTGAAGCTGGGATAAATGATGTCTTTTTTTAACAACCTTTATTGTCTCCCTTTTGTGTGTTGATAGCTGGATAAAACACTGGGACTAGAGATGCCTGGGAATTAACTTCTATATAGTGAGGTGAGGATGGGGGAGCTGAAGGAGAGGAGGCAATTTGCTCTCCTTGATGCATAACTGGGCTTATTCTCTCTAGATTTAGATCCCCAAATGAATAAATCATATACCCACCACTGTGATTTATATCTATTATTTTGTGATGTTTTAGCCTCATGAAATAAAGGCCTTCTATCTTGTCTCCTGCGGGCAAGGCAACATTCTGAGCTACGGACAGAGCATCCACTGGCGACAGCACACAGCTTTCGTCTTCGTGTTTCCCCCCTGGGTTCCACTCCTCTCCGTAATTCTAACACTTTCCTACAAAATAATGCCAAGTCCTCATTACTGCTCCACAAAAAGCCTCAAAATGTCGCAACTGTAAACATCAATCTCCCGTGAGTTTATAACTAATGATAATAGTTATTCTGTCTTGTTCTACATATTATCTGCACATGAATGATCTACATGTGGGTAATTGGCCTGATGTCAGGGATGAATCCCTGACCGTCTTCTGGGTATAGAACTTGGTAGGAGCACAGGAAGATACCTTATCATTAGACATATGTACCATTGGTCCATCTGTAAAAGGATTGTTTACACCAAGCAGCAGAAGTTCCCAGCTTTTCAGTTTAATGGAATCCCAGGCCTACCTGGAGATGCCAGAGGTGGAACCTGGGACCTTCTGCATGCAATTAATTTGCTTGGCCATGGAATGATGGTATGTGTTCTACAGTTGAGCTACAGTGAGGTTGTTCTGGTTCTCTGATCCTCCAGATTTCAGTAGCAGAATGAGCTCAACCAGATCTAGTTGACGCCCAAAGATACTGTCCACTGACACCAGGTTTCCAAAGCTCAGTGAAGTGACGTGTGGGTGGAGCAAAGCCATTATACTATTTCCTGGGAGCTAGGTTGCTGGTGATTATTAGGAAGGATAAGGTGGTGGTGGGGTTGGTGCAGTGTACAGTGTATCAGTGCTCCTGCCAGAGCATTTCCAGCATGTCAACTGCCCTGCCCACCTCCCTCCTGGTAAATGACAACAATCCACCTACTGGGAAAGTACTGTAGAGATTCACCTGGTGCCTTCCTTATATATTTTCAGGCGCCAGGCAAAAACATTCCTCTTCAACCAGGCCTTGGGCTGAATAACATTCTACAGCCTTTTGAATGTGTTTGGGGGGTGGGTATTGTTTTGTTGATTTGTTTTAACTATATATTTGTGCTCTTATCTTGTATTTTTAGCTTGTGAGCCACCCTGAGATCTTGTGATGAAGGGTGGTATATAAATCTAATAAAATAAATATAAATAAATTAATAGTGGCTCTCGCCTGTTGTTGATATTCCTCTTAACAAGCCACAGACTTTGCATTCCAGTCCTAATATCTGCAGCAGGCTGCAGGGCAATACATGGACTTCAGAGAACGTTGCAATATAGTAAGTTCCCATATAGGAAACTGTATTCAGCTGTCAATAGTTATAGCTGCTGTCTCAGTGAAAAGGAGATACAAGTACAGCTGCTTGACTGTGCCCATCAGGCAAGAGAAGGCTGGTATTTACTTGCTTGCCTATCACATCTAATGGGAATTGAAGTGTCTCTATTGATAAGTGGCAATAAAATTTTGGTTTCCTTTACTGTTTGCCAACTTGCAAAAGACAATAACTCTCCATTATGTGAAAAATAGCTTAATCTACCAGTAAATGAATCTTTCTGGCTTTCCAAAAGTGTCTTATTAAATAATGGAGGTAGAAGTAAGTCGGTGCAGATCCCCTGCAATATGGTGGCACAAAGCATTGCTAGTGGGCCACGTGAAAGTTTCCTGCCCCCCTCTGCATAACCTGTGGCCGAAATGGTTGGTGTGGCTTCCAGGGCAATAGTAAAATATTTTTAATGTTTCTTTACTTTACCTAGGCTCACAGAGAAGTCATTAAGGCTCCATTAGCAGCCATTTACATCTTTATCCAGAGCCATTAACACCTTGTTACCTCATCTCCTGGAGTCTACATGGCATCATTCAACATCATTAAAGTTAACCAAGCAGCACTGAAGTGCAGTGAAGCACATTGTGTGGTTGTTACTTTCATTGCTGGTCAATGGTGCTACAGTTTACTTAATTCTGTTAATGATTCCAAAGGAATGGCAATGTTGGCGGGGACCCCTAAAATGGATGGAGAAGTGTGGAGGGCCTGGAATGTTGCCCAGATGTGCTTTATGGCTAATTTGTCCCTTTCTATATTTCCATATTTCTATATTTCTATATCTATCTATCTATCTATCTATCATCTATCTATCTATTATCTATTTCTATATTTCTAACTGTAGGTTCTCATCCCACATAGAGATTTCTCAGGAGACAGATGAGGTGATTGGTTCAAAATTGGGAAAGGAGTACGACAAGGCTGCATATTGTCTCCCTGCTTATTTAACTTATATGCAGAATTCATCATGCAAAGGCTGGACTGGATGAATCCCAAGCCCAAATTAAGATTGCTGGAAGAAATATCAACAACCTCAGATATGTAGATGACACAACCTTGATAGCAGAAAGTGAGGAGGCATTAAAGAACCTTTTAATGAGGGTGAAAGGGGAGAGTGCAAAATATGGTCTGAAGCTCAACATCAAAAAACCGAAGATCATGGCCACTGGGCCCATCACCTCCTGGCAAATAGAAGGGGAAGAAATGGAGGCAGTGAGAGATTTTACTTTCTTGGACTCCATGATCACTGCAGATGGTGACAGCAGTCACGAAATTAAAAGACGCCTGCTTCTTGGGAGAAAAGTGATGACAAACCTAGATAGCATCTTAAAAAGCAGAGACATCACCTTGCCAACAAAGGTCTATATAGTTAAAGCTATGGTTTTCCTGGTAGTGATGTATGGAAGTGAGAGCTGGACCATAAAGAAGGCTGATCACCAAAGAATTGATGCTTTGGAATTATGGTGCTGGAGGAGACTCTTGAGATACCCATGGACTACAAGAAGACCCAACCTATCAATTCTTAAGGAAATCAGCCCTGAGTGCTCACTGGAAGGACAGATTCTGAAGCTGAGGCTCCAATACTTTGGCCACCTCATGAGAAGAGAAGACTCCCTGGAAAAGACCCTGATGTTGGGAAAGATTGAGGGGACAAGGAGAAGGGAACGAAAGAGGACGAGATGGTTGGACAGTGTTCTCAAAGCTACCAGCATGAGTTTGACCAAACTGTGGGAGGCAGTGGAAACAGGAGTGCCTGACGTGCTTTGGTCCATTGAGTCATGAAGAGTTGGACACGACTAAACGACTAAACAACAGGAACAAATATTTCCAGTGAAAGTCCTCCTTTAGAAAACCAGGCATGGATACTGAAGGCAAAACCTAGCACCCAAGGACTTGCTCAAGTTCTTTGAGAGATACTCTGTAAAATGTGGTGACATCTGTGTTTGAAAATATATTCATGGATCTTTCAAAGTGTCTGATAAGTTGTTTTGCCTAGACAAATGTAGGGATGAGATGATTTCCATGTTGAGTGGCTCTATGTGATGTAACCTCTGCAAAGCAAGCAAATATATCTACCACAGAATCATAGAATTGTGGAGTTGGAAGGGACCTTGTGGGCCATCTAGTCCAACCCCTGTGATGCAGGAATCTTAACTGAATCGTCCATGACAGGTGTCCATTCAACCTCTGCTTAGAAACCTCCAAGGAAGTCGAGTCTACCAGCTCTTCAGGGAGTCCTTTCCATGGTCAAACAGCTCTTACCACCAGAAAGTTCCAATTTAAGCTTTGTGAAAAACTGCTGGCATATTGCTAAAGACATGCATATGGGAAAGGTAAAGAAAAGGTAAAAGGTGAAGGACGCCTGAATGGTTAAGTCCAGTCAAGGGCGACTATGGAGTTGTGGCGCTCATCTCGCTTTCAGGCCAAGGGAGCCATCATTTTTCTGCAGACAGCTTTCCGGGTCATGTGGCCAGTATGACTAAACTGCTTCTGGTGCGATTGAACACTGTGATGGAAGCCAGAGTGCACGGAAATGCCGTTTACCTTCCCACCACAGCGGAACCTGTTTATCTACTTGTGCTTGCATTCTTTTGAACTGCTAGGTTGGCAGAAGCTGGGACAGAGCAATGGGAGCTCACCCTGTCATGGGGATTCAAACCACCAACCTTCTGATCGGGAAGCCCAAAAGGCTCAGTGTTTAGACCACAGCACTACCCATGTCCATGATTCAGTCCTATGATTCAATGCTCTCCCATATAAAGACCATTTTCACAAAATATCAGGAAGAGCTCAGCTGCATCAGACCACAGGCCTATCTAGTGCATCACTGTGTGTCCACCATGGCCAACCATATGCTTTTGGGAAGGAGGTGAGAGCTATACTTGAGGCAAAGACCTGATTTCCAAAGTGGTTCAATGTAGGAACTGTATTCCCACATGACAATCTGCTTGTCTAGAATTTGTCTGGCTTATATGTTGCTTCTGCCAAGGGCAATGACGTTTGCTTCTGTCTGCGTTTTTCCTCTCTATATTGCTAGTACCTTTTTTTAATGGCCCTGCCTCAGCAGCCTAACATAGTCACTTATCAGCTAAAGTGTTTTCTGACACAGTAATATGTAGAAAGCATTTCCTGCTGAATTTCTGTGTGTTCACAAAGCCTTGTAATCAAAGGCTTGAGAGCAGATCTAGCAGAATCAGTGGCATAGCTAGTTCTTGGGAAACTGCACAGGAAAGTTAGGAGAAATGCAAACTCTGAAGTATAGTTGTCTGGCAGTTTACATATTCCAGGGAGTGCAAATTGGGTAGGCTTTCATTAAAATGTGAAGTAAACTGAAGCTGTGTGAACACTATACCTTTCAAGCACATTCAATGCACACTCTTTCTCTCAAAGAATTCTGGGCACTGTAGTTAAGGGTTGCTGAGAATCACAACCCTGTGACCAGTACTTTTTTTCTTTCTAGAAAAATAGGTGCCAGTACTCACCATGAAGTAAGTGCCCCATTTTTTTTACAACAACCTAAAGAAGTGCCGGTACTGTGTACCTTTGAGTACTCCCTGGAAAAAAAACCCTGCCTGTGAGAAGTAAACTACAGTTCCCAAGATTCTTTGAGTTAAAGAGTGTGTTTCAAATGTGCTTTAAATGTATAGTGTGTGTCAGGAGCTCGTCCTACAGTCTAGTAGGACCCTGGCAGAGACACATGCCTGACTGGCATGTTCTCTCCCTCCTGGATGATCGTTCGGGAGCTTCAAAAGCTTTCTTCCGCCCGAACATCACAGCGACCAATGCCAAGCGACACCGGCACACTTAGGGATCCGCAGAGTTCTCGCAAATTGCGTAACAGACCTCAGCAACTCAGCATTTTGGCTAATCTACTTTATTTACATATGAACACACACGGAGCACTGCAACATGGCTCCCTCTCTCTCTCTCTCTCTAGCATCAGACAGCAAAGAGAAAGAACAAAGGATAATAGTCCCACTTCATGGAACACAGTAACACAAACATCCTGTCTCTCTAGCCACAAAAATCTGTCTCTCCCCCCTCATCCTCCCTACCTCCTGCTCTTAACTTTGATTTCAGCTTCACATGTTTCACTAAAATGACATGTTTGGAATGGCCCAGCCTGGGGGCTGCCTCATTTCTCTCCTCATCTGGTTAACTGAGCTTCATTTGTGAAATCTATTTACCTTTCAGTCTATGATAGCATCCTTCTTGGGGCTTTGTAATGCATGAAGAGGCAACTGCAGGCTCTGCATGCAAAGTCCAAACAAATTAGGTTAGGCACCTGCATTGGTGCCTCGGGAAGCTATGTGCCATCTGCAAAATTTGGAGTACTTTTCTTCCTACATTACAGGCTTAGGTTCTGGATCTGAGAATTTGGCTTTTGCATCCTTTCCCATAACTTGAAAGTGTCTCTCTTGTTGTCACATGATGTTACATTATCTCAGAGCCACAAAACAGAGTATGATTTGAAAACACTACAATTCTCAAAAAATATCCCAGAGTTAACTTAGGAGATGTGACATGTCAGTTCAAAATTGATGCCCTGATAAAGAGGCCTAAGAAGACATCTGTAGTTACTTGCCAGGATCCACTAGTTGATATGCACAATCTTTCCTCTAATTAAAGCAGGGGGTATATGTGGGTCCCCTCCCCAATTAGCAAAGGGCTATTTCCTGCTGCAGGAATACATATAAGAATAAGAATATTTATTTATTTATACCCCGCCCATCTGGCTGGGTTTCCCCAGCCACTCTGGGCAGCTTCCAACAGAATATTAAAATACAGTAACCTATTAAACATCAAATGCTTCCCTAAACAGGTTATTCATTTGAGAGCATTACTGCAGATATAGTATGATGCAGACACTGGTTAAAACTTCCTAATTGACCAATTACTTCTGCTGCTCCCTCCCCCCCCCCAAAAAAAGAAGAAGATGGAGGGCTTGTCCAGAAGGCATCTTCCAATGTGTCTTGAAATTGGTGCTGTGTTGCTGCACAGAAAGTGCCTCCAGGGAAAGGGACAGTTTCCCCCACTGGAATGCTCCCTTACTCCTAGCAGACTGACAGTCACACTAGTAGAACAGTGGAAGTGCTCCAATCATGGACCTACCTGGGAGTCAGGAAAAGGGTGAAGGAACTGCCAACAGTCAATTGAGCAGAGCAAGACAGAAGCTGGGGGTCTTTTCAAACAAATAGTGCAGGAATGAATGGCAAAGCCCCTTTGCGAATTCAAGCAATTCCTTCTTTGACTCTCTAAGGAAGTTTTAAAGTTGAAACTAGTTTAAAGTGGTTTTAAATTGAGCTAAATGCTGAAACTTTTAACATGGACTGAGGTCTGCTTTTACCATTTAGTTTATACGATGTGCTGAATAACTTTAAACCTACACTGATCTTCAACTGGATTTTTCAAGGTTTTCAGTTACCCTCTAGCTGCAAATTGTAACTAGTTTTGAATTGGTTTTGAACTCAACACTGAAACCTTTCAATTAGACTGAGACCAGCCTTTACACATAAGCTAAGACAGAGGAGTACACTGAGCTTGAGCTGAAAACTAAGCCAGCATTTGTCATTTTAGCTAGGTCTGTACTGCGTGGAACTATAAATTATGTTTCTTGACCCTCTTTCCAAAAATGGGAATTAATCTGGGTTTCTGGTTATAGATTACTGTGGCCCTTCAAGGCTGTCCTGCTGTGGCAAAACTGAAAACTAAGTTTCTACAGCCTTGTCACTGCAAACATTCAGCACCTGAGCTATGCATTTTATGAGATTTACAGCGCTGGCATTTAACCCTTGGCACACAGTGACTTTGCTGTGAGCTTGCTACAGTTTTAGCTGATGCTTCAATAAATAAACTCATTGGTGGTACACACCCTCTCCTCATGCAGCCGTCTAACTCTCTTGTTACCTTGACAATTTGTCACCAGGGTAGGGTGAGGACTCTTAATCAACAAGGGCTCTTCTCTTACTTGGACAGCAGGCTTCCACACTCAGTTGCAGAGCATTTTAATGAGAAATCCAGGAATGATGAACCTTTGCTGGAGGAGAACCAAGACATTCTGCTCATCTCTACTCTCTCCTTATTTCTGGAGTGATGTGAAAATAGGTGGTTTTCATTCTGCTCTAGATTATTGATTAGCACACAATATGAAGGGTAAGGGGGCGGGGCTGCAGCTTCCTGGTGTTAAATCCTTGTGATGTTCATCTTGAGAATGTTTTAATGCCCCTGCCCAACATTTACATCTTATCCCTAAACAGCTTCTCTAAGTTCTTGTTCCTCTGACTGTTAAAGCGCTAACCCGACAGCTGGTGTCCATGCTTTCACTGTTATTTCTTTAACGAGACTTTTATCCAATTTAATCATCAGAAACCTCCAGGCAACTTACATAAAACAACATGAAATATTCATTAAAATGCTGGTAAAATCACAAATTAAAAATAAGTTCACATAAAATGTATCAAAAACTAAATAAAATCAGCAAATGAAAAATAAATGTGGATAATAAAATTAGACGTTAAGACAACATGCTTAAAATTAAAATTACATGTGATGTCCATCCTTGACTGAATGTTGAACCTAGCCCTTTCATACATGCATAGAAAAGTGATCAGAAAAGTGAAACAGGTCTGAGTCTTCTGCAGCTTTCCCAAACTTGGTAGCCTCCAGATGGTTTGGGTTACAGTTCCCATCACCCCCAGCCAATGTGGCCAGTGGTCAGGGGTGATGGGACAAGCAGTCCAAAGTGTCTGGATGGCACCTGGCTGGGGAAGGCAACATGTGCAGATAATCAGACAGGAGTCTATAGGTTGGAAAACTGCTTTTGCAAAAAGGAATCTATACACCTCTTCCCCCGTTGCTTTAGTAGACTCACACCTTGCAATATGAGGTACACAAAACACCAGCCTTACCAGCATGGCATACTGCTGTAGCCACAGGGGAATATATATATGTTGTACAAGCACCAGTGAGAGCAGTTTTGCACATCAGTTATGCAGCCTATACATAGGGGGCTGGCAGCTGCTGAGAAACATGTCCATATGGCAGCATCTGAGCCTGTCTCTGCAAATGAGACATGTAAACTGTAACACAGGTTGTTGTTTTGCACAGACTCAGAAAATTGAGAATGAACACATTTTGTGGCAATGGAGAAGCTTTTTCAGGGATTGGCCAAGCTGCCCTGATATCAGAGAGGGGCTGGGCTGGGACTAATAACGTTTTGGTAACATTTGCTCAGTTTCTCCTTGGTGTTTAATAGAATATAACTATGTGACTCTTCCAAAACACATATGACTCCTAATCCAAATAGAAGCTGATCCTATGAAGAAAGCTGCTGGGCAGCAAGGAGTGGGAAAGAGGAGCCTTGCTCTGGCTGTAGGGCAGTTAGCTTTGTCAAAGGGGAAAAACTGACCACCTCTTTAATTTTTCTTTCCCACCATCCTCCATTATAAATAGGTGATGGGTGCTCCATTGCATGAGGAGAGGAGTACAGATACCTGTGAACTTCACTGGGCTCTGGTTTGAAAACTATGGCTAAGCAGTATTTATATGAAAGAAGAAATGCATATTAGAAATCCCCAAATTCTTCTCAAACTCAGATTAAAGCCCAAGTTGGAGAAGAATTGCCTTTCCTTTGAAAGCTGGATCCCCATCATCCTGACTTTTCCAGGGGCTAACTTTTCAAAGCAGCGCCCTAGGAAAGCAAAGGAAAAAGGTCTTTGTGCTTTGCTAGGAGGCTCTGATGAAGAGCTGTCCCCAGTGGAACTGGATTTGGCTGGCTGTTGAGCTAAGAAAGTATCCTACAATCTGTGCAATTTTGCCTCCTATCCCATTTTCCTGGGGAGGTTGCTCTCTGAACCATGCCCTAGCAAAGCAATAAAGATGCTATATGCTGATTAATTTTTTGAAAGAGCACATGAAAATATTTAAATTGTGCACACTTTGTACATACTTTTTATGTAAAGTGCACACTTCCAACCCAGAAAACACACATTTTCAATGCATTTCCCCATCAATTATGCATCTTATACACATTTTATAATGTAAAATGTGTATTTTTCTGAGCACTCAATGTTCACCAAAGATGCATCACAAAATCCAGATAAGGGTGTAATCCAGTTAAGAGTTACATTCCAGTCTGCAAGCAAGTTCAGCATGTCAGATCAGGTCAGCCCACTGCAAAAAACAAAACAACAACAAAACACAAAACACAAAACCAGATGGAAGGAATTCCTCCTCCATTCTTATGAAGAGCTATTCCTGGGAATATTTAGAGGTCTGATTGGTTCAGTAATCAGCTCATTTATGAGCCAATCTCATGTGAGCTGGGGGAAGTGGAGAAGTGCCCATCCTTCAAAGGGAAAAATGCATTTAAGGAATGAAATGTTGAGAAATGGCAGGTCATGGCCATAGGAGAAGGAATAATGTTGTCCATGGCTTTCTATCCCTTTCATGAGCTACATAAGCACAGAGGATTAGTGCTTGCATTTCTTTTGAAAGGAAAACAACAACACCCTTTAAAAGATGCTAAACAGTGTGTGTGTGTGTGTGTGTGTGTGTGTATGTATGTGTGTGTAGAGAGAGAGAAATTGTATCCCAGCGTAAGTGATTAAATGGTACTATTCAGTGAAGTGCCTGCCACAATCACTCAAAGAACAACAGGAACACTGGCTGCAGGAAAAATCAGGTTTAATCAGCAACTGGAAGGAAAATGACTCTGCACCCTGACACCAATGCATGACCAGGGCACCCTCATTCCCCTTAGCGAAAAGCATCTACCATATTTTTCACTCTATAAGACGCACCAGATCATAAGACACACCTAGTTTTTGGAGGAGAAAAACAGGAAAAAAATATTCTGAATCCCAGAAGCCAGAACAGCAAGAGGGATCGCTGCACAGCGCAGCCTGCATTTGCTCCATAAGACGCACACATATTTCCCCTTACTTTTTAGGAGGGGAAAAGTGTGTCTTATAGAGCGAAAAATATGGTATATCCCATTGTAGCTGTAGTAAAATAGCAAACTCTCCCCTTGTTTGGGTGAGTCCTTATGGGCTGCATACAGGGAAACTGAAGTAAGGATCATTTTAATAATATTGAAAAGAACTGGATAAAATTTGCTACCGTCAGCTGAATTTTGTGAGAACATACATGGCTGGCTAATAGAAAAGAGGCACTCTTAGTGAAATTTCCTAGGAGGGGAGTCCAGAAATCTCTGCCTGTGATGCATTTATGCACTGCTAGAAGCATAACTCTTCATAATCATTGTGATTTGCATACATCTGAGTAAGCTAGTGTGCCGCATTGATGCAAAGTTTGGTTTGTTTGTTTTCTCTTTTAATGCTTGCAAAAACCTAGAGATGTAGGTTGAGTGTTTTGCACCTGGGCATGACTGGTGCCTGGGACTGGCTAAGCTTCCTCTTGGGAGACTGTTGTGTTGGTAAGAACCATCAAGTGCCCTCTTGTCCATGGAAAGGAAAACTGCTGGCATGCAAGTGATGCTTTATTCAGCAGGTGCCTAACAAGCAATAGAGTGCTAGTTGTTGCTTTTTAAAAGGGGCTTGGCAGAGGCTCCCAACGTCTGCAGGCTTCAGACTCCATCAGAACATGTTGTGGATTGATACAAAGACTGTACAAACACAACTTGAACTTCCCACTTAACACAGGGTGGGCATTTCAAAAACATGATGAAAATAGGTACATGGAAATCTAGGAAGCACAAATCACTGCTGGCTTGGATAAAAGCAGTGGACCATCTGATCTGCTATTAAATGGCTGGCTACAGCAAAACAGAGGAGTGGGTTTGTTCATTAGTTGCAAAATTGACCCGCCTCAAAACCCAGAACTGCCAACGTGGCCTGCACAGCTCAAGGGGGGCTTGCTCCCCACGGTGGCACAGCATTGGATTCAAAGGCAGCCAAAACACAATCCCTGTGTCTCCTTCACAGAGCCTGTCTATTCGTCAGCCCACTTTGCACCTGGCCCCATCCTTCTTCTTCCCAAAAACCCTAGCTAAAAAAAGGCAACCCAAGCCTTGTGCAAAAACGACATTTTCCCCTGTGGTGACATCAACCTCCCCCTCCCATCTCTGTTACAGTGGTACCTCGGGTTACAGATGCTTCAGGTTACAGACGCTTCAGGTTACAGACTCCTCTAACCCCGAAATAGTACCTGGGGTTAAGAATTTTGCTTCAGGATGAGAACAGAAATCGTGCTCCGGCAGCACAGCAGCAGCAGGAGGCCCCATTAGCTAAAGTGGTACCTCAGGTTAAGAACAGTTTCAGGTTAAGAATGGACCTGCAGAACGAATTAAATTCTTAACCCGAGGTACCACTGTATTGTCTTTTGCTAACTAACACCCCAAATGTCCCACCTTTTCTCAGGGTAATGACTTTCCCATCACATGTTTTTGTTCTTCAGCCAATCTCCTGAAGAAGCTGGCTTGACTTATTTTTTTTAGGCAATTCTAAATCCATTGATTAAACCACACATTAAATAATTTCAGAAATTATGAATAGAACCTGGGACCCAGGAATTTTTTAAGGAGATCTTTGGCTCCTACAAATCCAGCAGCAGCAGCAGCAGCAGCAATGTCAGCAGCATTTGTGTCAAGGATGCCACACAGGGCCACGGCAGCAGAGAATCTGGTCTCTTGGTGTCCTGGCCATGGAGAAGCAAGATATCAGATTTGCCCTCGGTTTCTCAGCATTTGGTGCATTGTAGAGGTACAGAGATTGTGTATGTGTATTTTGTTATACTATCTTTTCAGTTGACAGGGGATGAAAGCCTTTAGAACTCCTCAGTTCAGCTTTGCTTTTACTCCTGCTAATAATGGAGGCCGAAGAGCAATCCCTTCCCAAGCAGTCTGTTGAAAAGCATAGAGGTACAAAAGCAGAAACAGTCTCCCCTGTTCTCTTCACCAGATCAGTGGGGCATAGGCTTCAAAGAGCAGTGGGTCAAGAAGAGGCTGCCGATTCAATCCTTCCAGCTGTGCTGCAGCAACTGAATTCCATCTGCTGCCTAGGAATAAACATTATTATCTTAGATTGACCTGTGGTATGTTAAAACAACTCTCACCCTCCACTGTGGCATGAGGGCACCTCAGGGATAGTCACAGCTACAGGCCGGGTGCTGGCTGGAGTGGAATGGCTTCCAACAAAATTTATTCAGTGGATTTAAAAAAGTGTATGCTTCATTTTTGCTATTATCATATGTGGGCTTGGAAAGGCATATTTCTCCAGGCCAGATTAACTCGAAGCTCCTAGTGAATGTTTGTTTCCAGCTGCGGTGTTTGCAAGAATTATTTGGAGCTATTTGCTGAGCAGGAAACTTCTGCAGTGCACATGCTCTCTGCTCATGCCATACAATGGCTGGGGCCACAGAGGCTGATTTATCCTGGTTGGTGGATGGCTTTCTGGTTTGATGCCTTTCCATTCTTTTGTATGCTGTGGTGCCCCACATTTTGTGTGAAAAGGTGGGACACTAAGAGGGATTTATTCTGCTCTAGTTCATCACAGTGAACATTTCTCTTTGTGTGAAATATATGTCTGGCACTCGGTTAACACACCTCGCATTTTCTTTCCGCAGTGATACAATGGCTCTGTTTGCAGCTGTCTGGAGGACTGGGATTTGCACATACGAGGCTGTCATGGAGAACCAGACTATCAATGATCACCAATCATGATGACTGTATTATCAGATTCATGGGCCGAATACCAGTTGCTGGGGAATGGGAATGGGAGGGTGTGAGTGCACTTGTGGTTTACTTGTGGGTTTCGCACGCACCACTGTAAGAAAAGAAAGCTGGACCAGGTATGCCTTTGGTCTGATCCAGCAGGGTTATTTTATGTTCACATATAACTGTCATAACCTAGTTATATTTTGTTAGTGCAATCTGTATACTAAACAAAAAGAAAGAATGAGATTAATTTGATTCACACCCAATCCAAATGTAGCAACTATCCATAGTTTCTTTCTACATACGTGAGTCACAGTGTAGCCTTGGGCATTCCCCCACATCTTCCTTTATTTGCTTGGAGCTGTTTAGTATTGCCAATCTTTCCACAGTTTCGATGTAGATGTCTCTTTGGTTGAAGGCAGGCGTAATATACATGCACTGCTGATTTTTCCAGCAATACATGTAACCTCTTTATATTGCTTCCTTCCCTGTGGCCTCCACAATGACTGTCTGTGCTGAGAAGCACTGTGGACCTGCTAGCAACATTTGTAAAGTTAGCCAGGTGCCTCACAGCATGCAAAGAGACCATCGTTAAAGAGTGCAACTTTGAATAACTTCACTAAACGTGAGTACAAAGCCTATAAAGAGTAAACGCTGCTGAATAGCTTCTCACTGAGCCTGAACTAATGAGACTCTTTTAACTGCATGGGCTACAGCATTTGAATGGAGAAAATGGGCAAAAGTTTGCACGTTTGGGCTATTAAGAGAGTGGACAGATTCCCCCCCCCTTTTCTTTTCTGTATTTATTAGTCAATGTTTACATTCCTTAGGCTCTGGAGAGTAACAACCATTAAAATTATATAAACCATACTAAGTACAGATTAAAATGTGCAATTAGAACAGCTTTATATGTGTCCCCAGCCAATGAAAGCTTGCTTAAATAAAAAGTCTTACATCACTTCCCAAAAATGAGCATTGAAAAAGGAACAAAGTTTCAGAACTGGAGAACAGCCAGCATCTCTTTGCATGCTCTTGAGGCTGAAACTTACAACAGAGATGTCACTGCTGTTTAAAGGAGGGCTCCCAAGGATATTGTTAAGAAGATGTTCCTCATGGCATATTGAATCATAGTTCCAAAGTACTTGTCATAGAATTTCTGCAAAAACCCATCATCAGTGAGACCAGTGTCACATACACAAGAATACAGCCTGATCACAACACTGGTAAGAACCAGTTAAGGATGAAACTAATGCTAACTGTTACAGTGAAAAACAACTCCAGATAAGGTACAATGAGGGCTCTGCATCTAGAGTAAAAAGAAAAAAAAGGTTGAATAAGTGCTTCAGAGGACTGTGGTTGGATGAGAGATAGTGGGGCAATGGAATGGCAGAAGGTGCTTAGCCAGAGAATGAAAGAGCCAAGATGGCATATATTTCCCTATAAAGAGTGTGTTCTTATGGAAAATTATTGCAGATTCTTTGGACTCTGTCCTGTAATGCTTTACTTAATAAAGTCTGATCAGTTAGGATTTTGGTATGAGCCAGTTTCACTTAATTGTACAATGTTGCTGGTAAAACCGGGGAGGCCAGAGGAGAAAGTTGAAGCTCACACAGTCAGCAACTGCAACACGTATATGTTTGTGAATTTATTGTGTGGAGTCTTAGGCCTCACCTGCAGCATCATACCACTTAAAACAGCCATTGCTGCCCCCAAAGAATCCTGGGAACTGTAGTTTGTGAAGCGAGATGTTTATTCCCTTCACGGAGCTATAATTCTTAGAGTGATTCATCAGTCAATCCCTATTTCCAATGAGCTCTGCAGACCAGCTCTGTGAATTAAATAGGAGTCTCCTAACACCTCTCAGCAACTTTAACAAACCAATGTTCTCAGCATTCTTTGGAGGAAGTCAAAAAAGCAGCAGAATGATACTGCTTTAAATGTATACTGCAGAAGGTGCCTTGTCTTGCAGCCTGCTGGTGAGTTGTATGAATGCTGCCTTCATCACTGTATGACTATTGCCAGTGCTACATCTGCGTAATAACGTAGGCGTAATTGTGGCTTAGTCACAATTAGTGAACTGTAAAAAAAGTAGAGACATCACCTTGCCAACAAAGGTCCGTACAGTAAAAGCTATGGTTTTCCCAGTAGTGATGTATGGAAGTGAAAGCTGGACCATAAAGAAGGCTGATCGCCGAAGAATTGATGCTTTTGAATTATGGTGCTGAAGGAGACTCTTGAGAGTCCCATGGACTGCAAGAAGATCAAACCTACCCATTCTTAAGAAAATCAGCCCTGAGAAGGACAGATCCTGAAGCTGAGACTCCAATACTTTTACCACCTCATGAGAAGAGAAGACTCCCTGGAGAAGACCCTGATGTTGGGAAAGATGGAAGGCACAAGGAGAAGGGGACGACAGAGGATGAGATGGTTGGATAGTGTTCTCGAAGCTACCAGCATGAGTCTGACCAAACTGCGGGGGGCAGTGGAAGACAGGAGTGCCTGGCGTGCTCTGGTCCATGGGGTCACGAAGAGTCGGACATGACTAAATGACTAAACAACAACAACAAAGGCACCATATTTCCCATTGAAAGACCAGAAGAACACCGCCCTCCCGCTTCTACCTACATTTGACCCTGTGTTAGGAAGGGTGAATTTTCCAGTTACAGCCGTTTGCTCTCCCTGTAACTTCTTCCTTGCATCTGACCATTCGCCTGCCTATAATTGCTTGGTGTTGGACTACTGCTCAGGGATATTGGCCTGCATACTTCAAAAAGTCACTGGGGAAATTTAGTGCAGGATAAAACAGAAAAATTCAGGAGAATGCTTCAATTACGAAGCAAAGCCCAAAGGATTTAAGTCTTGCCTTAGCACTTTTTCCCCTCGCTGATAATTTTTCATGTAAGTCTAAAATGAAAACAGACGGCCAGCAAAGGTTTCTTTAGAGTATCACACTGACTGCGCCAACCAGCAAGGGCTAACTAATATCTTATCCTTCAGTGCAAATTAAAAAGGGAGGTGAATAACAAGGCTTTTAGGGCAACAACACTGTTTGTGCAGTCTCCCAACAGAGTCTTGGCAATATTCCACAGAGATAAGGACGTGTAAATTACATATGGCTTATTTGCTTTGGAGATTGTTAATCTCTAGAATGAAAGCAATTGAAAAAGTCAAAGATATTGACAGCCCAATACTATGCATGTTTACTCAGAAGTAAGTCTGAGCTTAGCAGAGCCTTCCCCCAGGTGTGTAAAGAACTTAAGCCAAATATTAATTTGGGGGGGGGGGGCTGAGCTGAAATGGAGTTGCTCTTCATAAAAATGCTTAACAGTAGTGCTTTTCAGTAGTAAAAAGTGTCCCACATGCCTTTGGTGATTTTTCCAGGGTTTGTGGCCCATTTAAAGTGAGGACAACGTTGGTCTAAAAAAATTGCCCTCATTCACAATCTTCTTTGTGAAGAAAGCATGTTAAGCCCATCAAAAGTACTGCATCCATCTTGAGAAAAGAGTAATGAAACTGTAGTGATCAACATTGTGTGATTGTGATTATTTTCCAAACACAAAATGCCCTCCATATGGGGAAGTAGATTTCTAAGTATTCTTCTCCCCCATCACTTAAAACAACAGCCTTATAATAAGAAAAATGCATTTTAAAAACAAAGGATTGAATCCAATAGTGCTATTTGATCCTGCTAGTGAAAGGAGAAAAAGTAGTGAATTTTTGCTGCCTCCCACATTTTTCCTGAAGTCATGTGCACACCCTTTCATGGGGATATTCGGAGGGCTGCAGAAGAAGGAGATATCTGCAAGAATCAGCTGCCTTGTTACTTCCATTAGCAGAGACATCTGCTAGATAAAAGGATTCAACCCATAATCTTTCCTCAACTATTAGCCATACTCTTTCTTTCCCATAATACTTCTTCAGCTATTAGCCCAATTAGGGGAGAGAGAAAAAATCTTAGAATGAGATTTTTTTCCCCATCCATCAAAGGCTAGGCCAGTTCTTTACTTTTAATCCACTGCCACCCACCAAGCACACAATGTTATCACCTCTGATACCACAAATAAAAAAATTGGACTTCAGAACTTTCCATACAGGTCAACTTTATTCTATTATGAAGGCACATTCAATCTTTGGATCAGCCCAATTGCTGACTGATTACTTCATCAGAGTCGATCCTGGCTTAAGGAGCACCCTGTGGTGCACATCAAATAGGGTGATCCCTCCAGGACACCATTTTGGGAGTTCTGTGGCCTGTTAGCCCCTGTCTGGGCATTCAGACAGAAACCTTCCCTTTTACCAGACCCTTTTACTGGGGTACCCTGATACTTGATCATGAAGAGGCGGGGTAGGGCTCCTTCCTACGCCACTTGTTTAGACCAAGGATATAAGATAACAACAAAAGAATAGGGCCTTTAGTGTTGTGGCACCTACCCTTTGAAATTTCCTCCCATTAAATATGAGAAAGGCACCATCTCTGTCGTCTTTTTGGTGGCTACTTAAGACCTTCCTCTTCCAACAAACATTTTACGTAGAGAACATTCCCAGTCTGCATCTGTATTGGAACTGTTTTCAGATGCTTTTGTTTTATCAGTTGCATGTTTGCCATCCTGGGTTCCTTTGGGAAGAAGGATGGCTATACATTTAAATGATAAAGAAGAAACAAATAAATAAATTGCAAAATAAAGTGTGTTTATATAAACTGCAATCATATACCTGAGCAGGGTGCTTAAATCCCATTGTAAACATGGGATTTGCAGTGCAACCCTATTCATACCTACTCAAAAGTAAGTCCTGATGATTTCTTTGGGGCTTAGGTAAAGGTAAAGGGACCCCTGACCATTAGGTCCAGTCATGACCGACTGGGGTTGCGGCGCTCATCTCGCTTTATTGGCCGAGGGAGCCGGCGTACAGCTTCCGAGTCATGTGGCCAGCATGACTAAGCCGCTTCTGGCGAACCAGAGCAGCGCATGGAAACGCGGTTTACCTTCCCGCCGGAGCGGTACCTATTTATCTACTTGCACTTTGATGTGCTTTCGAACTGCTAGGTTGTCAGGAGCAGGGACCGAGCAATAGGAGCTCACCCTGTCACGGGGATTCGAACCGCCGACCTTCTGATCGGCAAGTCCTAGGCTCTGTGGTTTAACCCACAGCACCACCCACGTCCCTATCTTTGGGGCTTACATCTGAGTAATTCCATATAAGTGTGCAATCTTAAGCAAGCTAACTGTATGTGGCATTGCAGCCTAAATCTTCTGCCTACAGCTAACAACAGAGCAACGTACTTATACTATAATATTTCTTGTTAAATGATATTTTAAATGAAAATACTTACATATTGTAATGCTAATACTTCTAATAAATAACGATAAGAAGTCCTAATAATGTTCTACCTGCCATGCCTTGATGAAATATACTTTTCTTAGAAGGTGATCACAGAAATATATTTGTTTACTTTAAATGGAGTGTAAGAGTAGTACATGATGAAAGTAATATATTTGTTTATTATATAGCAGGTGTAAGATTTATGAGGTTACTAGCTTTTCATTTTCTCCTATTTAAGTGTTGGTGACTAATACGCCAATAACTATGTTATTCACATTTTACAAGATAAGTAGATTTTGTGCTGAATTTGCTGGCTTTTAAAAAAACCAAATATATATGAATCAAGCTTTCTTCTTTTCCTTTTCCATGTTTAGGATTACTCACAATTCCCTTTAGTGGATCCGATAAAGCAAAAGGAAGCCACAATTTAAATGGAAGGATGTGTAGATAGGAAGACAGCACCAAATATTTAGAATCATAGAACCAAGAGTCATCTCCATACAAAACTGTGAACATATTTCACTTTTTTGGCTTCAAGCTGTCACCTCACCAAGTGTTTTTGAGGTGGAAGAGGCTACCCCAGAGAGTCTCCCATGTTCCTGAAGCCTGTCCGAGGTGCAATTCAAGGGAGGCCAACTGTCTTGAAACCCTGAGAAAGGGTATATCTGCCTCTGAAACCTGCAACTTAGACTCCCCAAGCATGGAGACGGCAACATCTCCCCTATCAGTGTTAAATCCTCAGTCCCCTAAGGTTCTACTTGAAGTTGCAGAAGGCATTTCTTGCAGTCTGCTCAGAAGCATCACTACAAGGCGAAACCAGGACTCTGACTTTTTTTTAAAAAAGCTTTCAGCTGACACTCAAAGGCCAAAGCCTAGTCAGTCATCAAGTCTGTTCTCCTATTTAACTCAACTGAACTCTGGTTCTGTCACAACAATACTCACATCACACTTCCAGGGAAGTGTCCTTGATCTCCCTGGAACTTGTTTTCTGATATCTTGCTGGTAATGCACTGCCTTGAGTCTCATCCAGCAATCCCATTACCCTTAGCTGGACATATCCAAAACACTAGAATTTTTCAGAGTATGGGTTACTAGATGCTTGGGATGCCTAATCATCTGCTATCCAGTTACTGAATTGTATTGTATTTTCTACAACAGTGCTACTCAAAGTGGTGGTTCACAGTCCATTGCTGATCCATGAGCCATTGGCTGCCAGTCTGCAGTGACTTCACCACAGTCCAGTTTGGGCGGGAAGCTTCAGGGACCAAATATGATATGGCATTGGCGCTGTATACCTGAAGGAGCATCTCCACCCCCATTGTTCAGCCCAGATACTGAGATCCATCTCTGAGGGCCTTCTGGTGGTTCCCTCACTACTAGAAGTGAAGTTGCAGGAAATGAAGCAGAGGGCCTTCTTGGTAGTAGTGCCTGCCCTGTGGAATGCCCTCCCACCAGATGTCAAGGAAATAAAAATTGACTTTTCAAAGACATCTGAAGGCAACCCTGTATAGGGAAGTTTTTAATGTTTGGTGTTTTACTGTGTTTTTAATATTTCATTGGGAGCTTCCCAGAGTGGCTGGAGGAACCCGGTCAAATGGGTGACAAATAAACAATAAAAGTGTTGTTGTTGTTGTTGTTGTTGTTGTTAGTCACTGGTGGTAAGGGGGTGGGGAATTGCTGGTCCACCACATTAAGCTTGGGAAGCACAGCTTTAGAATTTCTAGGAACAATGCCTTGGGCAGAGTATGAAAAATAAGAGAGTGTATTTTTCTTCAAGAAGTTTTCATAATTGAGTAATATCAATAATAACAATGCTTCTCTGAATAACATTTAATCTCTACGGCATCTATTGCTCGGTGAAATCCTTAAGTACAACCATACCAACGAATGCAGATAAATTACTCACTTGAATAATGTTGAGAGCATGCTTAAGCATCTTGTAGATTTAGTCCTCCTGTGTTTTCCTGAAGCAAGGCCATTTGTCAAGACCCCTTGCCAAATATAGGTATATTTAGATGGAGGACTTAAATATTCACATAGATCAAGCCAGCTTAGCGGAAGAAAATTACAGCATTGCCTTCTGTGGTTAATGTCAGCTAATTGACACCGCTCAGACTGTTGGTATCAAGTACTTACATTGGTGACCTGTTTAAAATCAGCACATATAGCTAACGATAAATACCATCTGCTGAATAATTTTAATGAAGTAAATTGGAGAAAATTGCCATCCGCTAATGTTCACTCTGCAAATAAGAAGAGTGGCCAAATGCACTGAGCATATGCTGTGTTGGCCAGTAACTTCATGAATTCTTTCTCTAGTACAATTCTTTCATTTGTATTTTGTACTTGTGTTGCGGGTCTATGCTCAGTGGGTGGGAGGCCACCGGTGGGGAAGGAGGCTGGAAATATAAGAGCAGTAAAGAAAGACAAGACCCGGCTTGGGATTGAAATGGCCATACCTTTATTGATTATAGATGCATATTGGTTTTGGCATAGGCATTGGGTATGTATCCTGAATAAATCAACCTGATTGCTGGCCAGCATAATCGTCCTAAAACTCCAACCACAATGCTGTGTTTTTGTTTTATTATTTATTTTGCATTCTCATTTTGTATTTTCTGTTGTGAACCACCCTGGGATATTTGGATAAAGTATACAAACTGAATAAATAATAATTATATCAATAGCAACCCCCAATCAATTCTTTCAAAGGGGGCATTTAAATTATAGCCATGTCCCCAACAGAAAGTGTTTATTTTCAGTCTAGCCTATCTTTTAAAACCCTTTTCTGATTCTTAACAGCACCACTTCACCTCTCACCTAACATCTCTGTGCCTATTTTTGTTTATTATTGAAGCTGCCAGACCTAACATTTTGGACAGAAGATGAAAGATGTGAGAAATCATTAGACTGCTTGGGAGTGTGGGTCTGCCATCCTACTCAAAGGCATTTCAGTTGTGCAAGATCACTCAAGACACAGACATGGGGAGAAATGCCAAACAAAACTGATAACCCACCATTAGCAGGAGGCAGTTCAGAAAACTGGGGCCTGGTGTTTCTGTAGCATTTGCAGATTGCACCTTCGGCTGCTGCCTCTGCTGAACGCCAGCTCACTGACCTCAATTTTCTTAGCAGAGAAAAGAGCAGGTCAAGTATAAAGTGCTTAAGGAGAAAATTTGTTTCCTTGCAGATGGGGAGTCAGTGGAGGTAGCTGGCAACTGTGCATCCTGAAATCCACCAAATTAATTTTTATGCTGCACTGTGAATTCAGTAGCAGGAGGTGGGAGACCTGATGATAATGGACTGTGATGTTTTACCTGAACTCAACAAAACCACCTGGCAAGAAGCAGGGGGGTGGGACACAGCACAACCCTATCTGTAGCCGTCTGTAGCTGTGGTGATTGCATCGCTTTGTAATTGTGCCTTTGCTGTTCAACCCAGTGTATTAACCGGAGTGGTTTATTTTCCCAGTGCAATAAATGATGCATTGTGAAGAGCAGATGAAAACACAAAGCTTTAATAACTTCCCACAGCATCTTTCAAGGCATCTCAGCCACCAAGTGGTGTGACTCAGGAAACTCTACAGGTTCCCTAAAGGTTATATTTTTAGTGTGTGGCTTTCGGGCACTCAGGTCACTAAACAGATGTCATGACATACAGAAGCAACAGGAATGTACAAAATCCATGGGACTGCATTGCTGGTCCAAACATTTGTAGTGGATAAACGTAGCCTTTTATTCTTGTACTACAACAGTTATAAAAACTATTTTAGGACATAAGCATTCTACTCATAACTATATTCTTGCCCATATGTTACATTTTCACCTTCATTTGCTTATACAGGAGGGTCACCATTTGAGGGGAGGTGGGGTGCAAGAGGCAATGTCCTTTCAGTTACTTCCAAGGAATCCAGGTATTTCTGACCAATTCATGGGGGAAAACTTGTGGCTTAGCACTTTGCATGCAGTAGATTTCAAATCCAATCCTTGACATCTGCATGTAAAGCTGGGAAAGGCTCTGAAAAGCCTTTTAACTCACTGTATGTTTCCATAGTCATTGTGGAGGGACGCGGGTGGAGCTGTGGGTTAAACCACAGAGCCTAGGACTTGCCGATCAGAAAGTTGGTGGTTCGAATCCCCACGATGGGATGAGCTCCTGTTGCTTGGTCCCTGCTCCTGCCAACCTAGCAGTTTGAAAGCACGTCAAAGTGCAAGTAGATAAATAGGTACTACTCCGGTGGGAAAGTAAATGGTGTTTCCGTGCGCTGCTCTGGTTCGCCAGAAGCGGCTTAGTCATGCTGGCCACATGACCTGGAAGCTGTACGCCGGGTCCCTCGACCAATAAAGTGAGATGAGCGTCGCAACCCCAGTCGGTCATGACTGGACCTAATGGTCAGGGGTCCCTTTACCTTTACTATGTTTCCATAGTCATTGTGGAGCTAAGTAGATCAATGGACTGACTTGATCTAAGGCAGATTCTTGTATCTCTCTGTTAGCTGTATTGTTATAATCAATGAAATTTCCACTGTCTGGCTGATTATTTGGGGTGCATGAACCTGGTCCTTGACCCCAAAGTCTGGTTCCAGATTCAGTTTATGATCTATGATGGCCATCTTCTATGAGTCATTGACCTGCAACAGGTCAGTGGACAAGCCAGGCCTCCGCAGAGCCTTATTTGGTCTCCTTAACCACTTTACTGCAAGGTAGGGATGGGGAACCTCAAGCCTGTGCAGTTCTGTTCCCTTGATCATCTGGCCTTGCCCCTCACTGGCATTAGACCACTGGAAGACTTCTCAGATAGAGAATCAGCCCTTGGGTTGGAAAAGATCCCCCACCCCCGCACAAAGATGATCAAGATTGGAACATCAGTTTAAAAAAACAACACAGAAAACTCCTAACAATGCTACATCCTGATGTCGTGACTGGGATTCAAATAGACAGAACACTTATTGTGCAGCTTAAAAGATACAGTGCATTTCAGAAACAATAAAGCAGAAGACCTGAAAACATTGCATGCAAAGAACTGGAAGAGATGCTGTGGGAACAATGTTATTATGGTGGGCTATTCAGCCAAGCAGGGTTTGATAAACGATGCTCGTGTTCAAAGAAAACTAGTTATAGTTACCACAGAAAAGCTGCCACCAAATTACTTGCCCTTAGCTTCATGGACCATCCATCGTTTATATGTGCTGTGCTTTGTCTTCTACCATACCCATTTCTTGTATGGGAGATGTGTGGATGCCATGATGTTTATCTGTTGAAATTCACTGATGCGTCTCCTAAATCTGGTCCTAATCTGGACATAGAACCTGCACAGGGCAGTGCATTTGGATAATAGAAGGTCTTCTGTTGACTGAAGGCAAATCAGAAATGTCAAAGACTGAGAAATACCAATCTATATGCATAAGTAGAGGTTGACCCTGGCCATTTCCTGTTCTTTTTGAGATGGATCCTGGTTTCTTTGCTTTGCAATAGCAATGTTTCATTGGAAGGACAAATAAATTAAGCAAGACAGTTAATTCCCCAGTCCATTAGCAGTAGGAATCCTTCTTGAGATCTTGCTCCACCCCAGCTTCCAACATTTCACCAGGCACTGCCCACAAGCCAGGAAGGAAGGAAGGAAGGAAGGAAGGAAGGAAGGAAGGAAGGAAGGAAGGAAGGATTGTTCTGAGTTAATCAAAACATATATTTATAAATTAAGACATTTCAAAAAACATTTATTGATACTCTTGTCTCAGTAATTTTAACTACAAGTTTGAAATTGGCTTGAGTTAACTACAACTATGTTTGTATGTTTAGGGTTGAATGCTGCTGCTGAATGCTGCACACAGTGCTGGTTTCTGGTTGATGTGTCACTCCCTTTCTCATCTCTTGTCTTAATATTGTGGTGTACAGCACCCTGTGCATTGACTTCTGTGATAGTACCTGCCACTACTACCGCTGTGATATCCTGGTTTGGCTTCTTGCACCTGTCCAAAGCCATAGGTGGTGCCATTACATAAGCACTACAGCCATCCCATCCCCACCGCCTTTTTGCCAGCACAGCAGCTTATAGGAGCAGGTCATTGAAAATAAATGTGATTTATTTATAAAATCAAATAAGAATAAATCTATTACATCAAATGATGAGAATTTGTTCTTTCCAGAAAGGATCGATTTCCCCCTCTGCAGTACAACAATTGGGTTACGTCAAGTACAGATTTTCAGCAGGGCTTTCAGGGGTATCAGCTTTTGTTTACATGCCTTCCAAATCAACCAAACGTGTTATTAAAATAAAGGTCCTTTATTAATCCTAACCTTTTCCTTTCCTGAAGCCAAGAAGTATTGGCTCCCTCCTCTACAGAGACATATTGATTTTGAGTCAAAGACTGTGAGGACAAGCTTATTACCTGTAGCACTTGTCACAATCTTGTGTTTCATAACACATCAATAAAGGACTCGGCACTTCAAAACAAAGAGAAGTATGTAATGTCTTGAATTTTCTATATTTTTTAGCAGGCGTGCATGCATGTCACCTGCAGAGTTTTCACAAAAGAGTGGGACAGGATCAAAGATGTGCACTTGTTTGGGTCTCTTCTGAGGATGGAATATGAACCACAATTTTAAATTTCTAAATAAGTGACCTTACTGCTTATATAATCATTGCTCAGCCTTGTGCTTTCACTCTTTGATTTTTGAATACTTTCTTATTGCAAATAGTCCAAACTATTAAATTCCTTACCTAACTCCCCCCCCCCCCCCGATCCCACCACTGCCCACCACTGCTTGGGGAGGACAATAGATACAAAGAAAAGAAAACAGCACACAATATAACAAACAAACACCCAACACCACACCTGAAATTACTGCATTGCAGCCAGGACACTGTTACATAAAAAAGACTTCCTTTTTGCCCCACACAAAATGCACAAATTGAACACTGGATGTCATCTTGACAAGGACATAAAACCCCAATAAAGTAGGAGGATAAGGCTTTCATCAGCTACTAGTTATGATGGCTATGTACCACTGCCAGTATCAGAGATGAATACCAGTTGCTGATAATCATGAATGGGAAGATGCTGCTATGGACTTTCCATAGATACCTGGTCAGCCACTGTGGGAACTGGATGATGGACTAAATGGGTATTTGATCTGACCCATTAGGTCTCTTATGTTCTAATGATAATTCCATCCAACCCTGCATCTATACAGGATGCTGCAGTTGCCCTATTACCTATCTAGCATGTTTTATTTATATGCGGAGGTGCTTTTATCTTATGCTGGTCTATGAAGTTAAAAAGATTTGGATTGGCTGTTGGACCACCATGCACCCAGGAACATGGTGCCAGCTTTGCATGAGTCACCATCTAGCCAGCTTTCTCTAATGCAAGCCAGCTCGGAGTTTCATATGCAGAGATAACAGTTAGAGCAAGGTCATCTTGCCCCTCTGTTATGTGCTCTCATATCATTTGTGTGGTGCCAGACACTCATTGCTCATTTTTGCACTCTGTACCACTTTCTAAGCTTCTGTGGAAGCAATCACAACATATACCAGAGCCCTACTTGGGGGTTGGGGGAGTACTGTAGGCGTATTTCATCTCTAGGGTTGCAATACATCTGGAATTTCCTGGACATACCAGGAATACTGCTGTCGGAAGCAGTGTCCGGGAGCAAATTGGCGAAAATGTCCGGGAAAATACGTTCATTTGGCAACACATGTTGGCAGTGTCATTTTTGGTGATTTCACTTTATAAAAAGCTCCAAAACATCCAATTTTTTTGCCATTTTGCCCCCAAAGCTCCACAACTTTTCCCTGCCCCCCCCCAAAGCTCTGTATTTTCTGTGTCTGGATTTTCACTTATTGAAATATGGGAACCCTAATCTGTATACATATTTCAAGTGTATTGGCATCCATGAACTGTTTCATGTGTATGTGTTAAAATGTATGATGTGAAGTTATCCCAGCTGGATGGAGAAAGCTTGAGTCCCTTTTTTGCACATTGCATTTGGGAAACTTTGGCAGATGACCAAAATGGCTTGGTTAATACTTAATTTTCAGGAATGAGTTCCTTCCTCTTTGGGGTTCATTTGGCCTTTCCCTTTCCTGCAATTTCCCATACAAAGCTTCCTCGTGTCCATTATGCCTCTGCCGTCCCTTTGTCTCATTTAGAATTTATTCACCTATTTCCTCTCTGAGCCGAAAAAGCAAAAAAGAAAGGAAAGCTACTGATTGATTTCACTCTTGGAAAGTCCCTGTCATCATGTTTGATGACTTCATTGCAGAAATGAAATAGGCATGGGAGATGCAATGTTTTCAAAACAATTTGGAGCAGGAGGAGGGGAACTCAGGTTGTGGGAGGCAATGGGCTGGCAGAGCCAGGAGACGTTGATGGCCTTTATTCGTCAATTCCCATGTTGCGCTGGGCTTGCTGCAGGCTGCAGACAGAAAACAATATTGTTATGATTCTTATTAGTTTTTATTTTATAAAGCCTGAGCGACACTCTATAGGGGCTTTAGCCAGAGCTGCAAATCACAGCCATGCCTGACTGGCTGCCTGGGCACCTCATCTCCACCCTAATGGACTACCTAGGAGAGCGGAGAGAAAGAAAAGAAAAGGAAGAAAGAGAAGAAACCATAACAGACAGCGCTCGGTTCATCAGAAGCCACAAAAGTAGTTATTCTGGGATACTGCAGGCTTCCTCTGAACTCACTAAACCCGGCATCCTTCCTGTATGTCTGACAAGAAGTGTACATGTTCCCCCTGCTCATGTGACATAACATATGATGTAAGTAGTATGTAGGTAAATGGTGATGCACACACATCCAATTTGTGTTCATCTTAATCTTAAAGAGTGAACAATAATGTGAAGTCAGCAAATAACATGTACTGATGTGGTTAGTGCTTGCGCCACTGCACATACAGGATTCTCCAGTTGGGTGAGTGTGTGAGAGAGCCCTGCATGCATTTGTATATATGTCAGGACAGTGTAATTTATGACCCACCAAGCCAAATGCAGCCCACAAGACACCTATAATAGTCCACCAGGGACTCAGTGAATCTCCTGTATTTGCTGCCTACCTGGGACTGAAAGACGAAAGGCATTGTTGAGCATTTGGCAGGACACAGTGCATGAATGAGGGGCTACATTCAGCCCAATGGGCCACAAATAGTGCAGAACTGGTATATGTGGATAGGAATGCATATATAATAGCCTGAAGGCATCAGATTTATGGTTGCCAAAAGAGGTAGACTAAGATGCCAATAAAGAAGTGTTTGTATGTGTATAACCCACCTTTTGACCAATCAGAGGAAAATTAATTTGAGTTAATTGGAACTAGAGCTTCATGCCAAAATAACTGTTTTTTTGTGGGATTTTGTTTTCATAAGTTCATGAAGCAGTCCCATCTAAAACATTTGAATATGTCTTGTATATTTTTTTTATTGTATTGTGAAATAGATTTGAGATACTTCATAGGAAGCAATTCACAAATAATAATGATAATAATAACAACATCAGCACCCACAACAACACAGACTAAAAGACAAAACAAAAATATTGGTCTATAATTTCAATATTTACTAAGAGACCTTCACTTAATTAATTGTCTTAAACCAGAGATGGGGAACCAGTGACCCTCCAGATGTTTCTGAACTCCAGCATCTGGAGGGCCACAGGTTCCCAATTTTGCACCAGACATTATTATTATTATTCACTATTATCTTGTAAATATAACAGCGTGACTTTTTTTCTATTACTGCTTAGAAAGCAATAATAATTCAAAGCAGTATAAATTTCATTTTACTCAGAAGCACACCTAATTTTGATAAAGCAGGAAAGTTCCTTATGTGGATATATAAATAAATCATAAAAGAGACCAGTGTGGCCTGTGCAGTGTGAAAGAATTGCAGAAGTTAAGAATGCACACTTTCTCCTATCCTTCCTCCAGAGAATACACTCCAACTCAATTTGGGGTGCCACTTCATATTCTGTTGTCATATGCTCCCATTGAATCTCCTCTATTGAGAATGACTCATAACAGGAGTCTGAAGGGAAGGCATTAGGGGAGCTTGTTTCCAGAGCAGAAGCCTCTGAGTGATGCCCCTGGGGGAGGATGGTGCCTGGATCCTGTCAGGACTGAGTCAGATAGCAAAGATCATTTTGAAGCCGTTTTAGACACCACAGCATGAGGTTGTCCCAGAGATGTGCTGGCTGAAATTAGAAGGGGCTTAGGCCATATGCATCATCTGGATCCCTTCCACAGTGCAGCTGAAATGACTAGCTAAGTTTTCTAATATTACTGCATACTGGGATAGCAACTATGTGTGTATGAATGTTTGCATCCGGCTGCACAAAAAACCTTAAAAAGGAGACCTATTTTAGTTGGCTGCATTGCAGATATTTCTGTTGTTTGTCAGTATCCCAAATACCTCCAGCAGTGAGCCTGCCTTGGTCGTCCTGTATGATCCTGAAGGATCAATTCTGCCACAGCTTACTTAAGCTCCTGAGTCCTGAGTTTTACAGCTGCTGTAACATCAATGGTCCGCTGGAACTCTCCTAGGTACTGATGTCCTAGTCAGCCACTATCTGCTTCTTGTTACTACTGGAAGTCTCTCCACATCACTCCCAATACATTGTTCCACATCTTTGTCCAGCATCCTCATGGGCCTCAACCAGACCAGTATGTAGTACATATGCATGATGATTGTGCACTTTTACTCATTATTTGCAACTAACTATTAAAAATAAAAATAGAGTGAATTAAATTAACTCACTCCGGTTAGAGCATGGCACTGTAGTTTTTATTAGACTTTTATAAAATCTGAAGGGGGGTGGCTAAGACAAGATGGGGAACTGCCATCTCCTCAACAGCAGGCATAATTTGGCTACATCCACGCTATATATTTAAAACCCCGTGATGCCATTTTAAACACTCATGATTTCTGGGAGCTGTCATCTGTTAAAAGTGCTGAAAGTTGTTAGGATTCCCATTTTCCCTTTACCAAGCTACAACCAGCATTCCCTTGTGAAGAGAGATTGACATTAAATCCCACTGAGTGGTTTGGCTCTCTGAGACAAATAGGGGCCTGCTAACAACTCACAGCCCCCTTAACAAAAAACAGCTCCCAGTATTATTTGGGGGAAGCTGTGACTGTTTAAAGTGTTCTCTTAGTGGCTTAGATGTATGGTGTGAATGTTGCCTAGTCCTGGCACAGTCCCAGTTTGGCCCACAGGGCCACTCCCCCCCCCCCCCCCAAGCCATGACATTAAATTGTTACGACCTTTAACGCTCCACCCCATTTGACAAGTATAATTGCCCTTCTGTGAAAGTGGGTGTATATTTCTCCCACTTTGGGGTGTGAGACACAGAAAACCCTTGGTGAAATATTCATGGAAAGGGGAGGTTGGTCAGTTTCTCTTTTTCTTGCTTTTTCCTTTAAAATGGTATGAGATGACCAAGAGCTGTTCATGTTCTTGATTGACCTTTTTTTTTAAAGAACATCTCTGAACTTTCTAGAAGAATCCTTCAATGATTTGTTATATTAATTTTTTAAAAAAAAAATCCCTGAAAGTTCTCAACCAGCCTCCTGCGGCATCACAGCCAGTGTGGGAGGCTGAGAAGTGCCAGAAACTGGTTTGGAATTGTAAAGAAAACCCAATGAGATAAATAGGAATACACACACTACTCAGTCACCTTGCAATGTTGTTGAGGTTTTTAAAACTAAAATATTATTGCATCCCCTTCCCATGTCATTTTTGTTCTTGTTCCCCACCATTTTTCCACGGGCAATTTCTTTTCATCCTTGGGAGGTGGGAGAAATGGCTGAAAATATAAGCACAGTGTCACGGTCTGGTCTACGGATGATCGAAATCCTGGCTGAGGATGTCGGGATCAGGGGCAAGATGGTGGGGTGGGAGCAGGAACAAGAGTTCAGAAGCCAGAGGTCCGAGGGTCAGGAAGCAGGGAGTCATGAAGACAAGGGTCCGAGGGTCAAGAAGCAAGGAGTCATAAAGTCAAGGGTCCGAGGGTCGAGAAGCAAGGAGTCAAAAAGCTGAGGTCCAAGGATCAGGAAGCAAGAAGCCAAACGCAGCAAGGCAGGAAACGTGTTGCTGTGGCAAAGAGCCGAAGGGAAATGCTGGCCTTATATCCCTTCCCGGCTCTTGCCACAAGGAGCAGCGAGTTACCTCGTGGCCTTGCCTCTCCAGAACAAACTTAGGAAGGCCCCAGTCCTGCGAAGCCCTACTGGTCACAGGGCCTGGCTCCTGCATGCACTCCTGACACACAGCAACACTACCAGACTGAAGCATTCATTTTTCATGCTGGATTGAGGACCTCCAAGTTTACTTTAACCCTCCAATCATCATCATCTTCTTCTTCTTCTTCTTCTTCTTCTTCTTCTTCTTCTTCTTCTTCTTCTTTGTATACCACCTTTCACCCATAGGTTTTAGAGTGGTTCACAGCATAAAAATACTAGAAAAAAACCACAAAATACAAAACAAAACAAAACAAAACAATAACCCCACTACCACCACCACCACCTATTATTACATTTTGACTTGGTGAGTTCTGTGTATTAATATGAAAATATGGATAAGTGCTTATGTCCAACAATGATTTACTGCTTTGGTAACCACACCTGATAACATAAATTAATCTTGGCCACCTTGTTTCAATTATGTTTTTCTTTTCAGATACGTGTTTCGATACAACAATTTTCCTACTCATATAAATATGTGGAAGCTAAAGTGCAATGCAGAGTGTTCAGCTGTATGAAGGGACAATTTTAACCATGTGCCCAGGGGCTTTCTTTCTCTATAAACTAACTTGTGCTGTAAAATTTATTTTGTACACTCAATTGGAAAAGGACATTTAACATGACAGTGGAGTCCTGGGGGGTTTCTATGGGATCTAGATTGGAGATACTTCCAAATGACTAATCTACATCCACTTCTGGCAGAGGTAATTAGAAAATATTGGCCATAGGCTGATGATCTGTATGAAAGGGGTAATTTCTATTTGGATTAGAACATGACCTATGAAAAACATAGACAAGAGAAGCCTGTCCTAAACACCGTGACATTCTAATGTTCTTATATAAGCAATTGCAGGAAGCCTGTTGTTGTTGTTGTCATTATTATTTACAGCGGGATACTGTACAGTGTTTGCTATTGTTGCGGTTGGTGGTGGTGGTGGTTTAATGTATTGCCGGCCCTTCACCCTAAAGTCCCAAGGTGAGTTATTATATCTTTAACAGTGCTCAAATTATGTGTGGAAAACTAGGTGGACCTGTAATGAAATCTACAATTTCACATCCTTATTCTCTCCGATTTTACCCCAATTGTGCCCTTAAAACCTTCTAAAAACAGTATCTAAACAGGCTATAATTAAGAATAAGGGGACTTGGGCACTCCCCACACACCTGCAATTTAAGCACTGATCCTTAGTAATAGGTAGAAGAGTTCAACAAATGAGTTGCCAGTTGAAGAATCTGAATACTTCCATTCTGATTCTTAGTTCCTCCTTTGGCCTTACAGCAGATTCCCTTCCTCTAGGAGGCTATGAACACACTGTGGTCAAATACTTTTGAGTTTCAGATGTTACACCTGTTCTACTGGAGCTAGCAGGAACATTATTACTCTTAAGGCTATTGAACACAGATCTGATTTCCAACATGCCCAAAGTTCTCAAAATATGAAGGATATTACTAAGATAGTCAAGGTTGTATTGCCTCAAATGAGGGTCCTCTGTACTTGTCCTGTGTAGGTTCTCAAGGAAGAATGAAATTGGGCTATTTCATAGCAACTCACATACAGACTGTTTTAGAGGGACTGAGAGACCCATAGTTGAATTCTCATGGGGGTTTTAAGCTAGGAAGGACTTCTCTTTTTCAATGGGGCAGAAGAGTTCTGAGGCTGACCCCATCTACCAGCACTGCCAATTCCTTTCCATAAGATGCAGTGGACCAAATCAAATCAGGAAAATGTTTCACTGTATGCATCTCATTGAGCCAGTCGTAAATTAAACAACTAACCATTATAAGTTTCATTAAATGTTGTAGATCAGAGGTGGCTAACATTACGCCCTCCATATATTAAAGGGTAAAGGTAAAGGTACCCCTGCCCATACTGGCCAGTCGTGTCCGACTCTAGGGTTGTGCGCCCATCTCACTTAAGTGGCCGGGGGCCAGCGCTGTCCGAAGACACTTCTGGGTCACGTGGCCAGCATGACAAGCTGCATCTGGCGAGCCAGCGCAGCACACGGAAACGCCGTTTACCTTCCCGCTAGTAAGCGGTCCCTATTTATCTACTTGCACCCGGGAGTGCTTTCGAACTGCTAGGTTGGCAGGCGCTGGGACCGAGCAACGGGAGCGCACCCCGCCGCGGGGATTCGAACCGTCGACCTGACAATCGGCAAGTCCTAGGCACTGAGGTTTTACCCACAGCGCCACCCGCGTCCCTATATATTAAAGGTAAAGGTACCCCTGCCCGTACGGGCCAGTCTTGCCAGACTCTAGGGTTATGCGCCCATCTCACTCAAGAGGCCGAGGGCCACCGGGGGTGCTTTCGAACTGATAAGTTGGCAGGCGCTGGGACCGAGCAACGGGGGCGCACCCTGCCACGGGGATTCGAACCGCCGACCTTTCGATCAGCAAGCCCTAGGCGCTGAGGCTTTTACCCACAGCGCCACCCGCGTCCCCCCTATATATTACTGAACTCCAATTCCCATCACCCTTGACTATGTTGGGTACAGCTGTTAGAATTGGAGTCCAACAACATCTGGAGGACCACAGGTTAGTCAGACCCGCTGCAAAGGCCAGAACAGATGATCCACTCTGCTTAGAGGAGCCACATACCAAATGCAGGTCAATGGTACAAAGGAAAGGTAAGAGTTGATGAATATGAAGAGTGACAGCATCCATGGAAGTAAAGGTTAGGTGGTAGTATCTTACACAAAGCATGCCATGCTAAAGCAGTTGATGAAAGACCAGAGGAGAAATGTAAAGGAGAAGATAGCTTGATGGGAGAGATAAGGAAAGGCTACTCCTAACAGGAAACAGCAGGTGTGTAGGTAGAGAAGAATGCTAAGACAGGGCATTGCAAATGTGTTTGAGTGAACTGCAGGAAGGAAACAGGAATACTTTAAAAGACAAACACATGGTCAGGTGTGGAGTGATTATCTTTTTTAAAAATGCACATGACAATGATTTTTAAAACACGTACAAGCACAGCAAAGTTCCCCACATCCTTACCAAATAGCAATACACAGAATTCCTGCTGTCCTACTACAAAGCAGCATGTTCCACAGGGCACATATACACTTTCATCCAGAAGCAAGTGAAACCACAGAGTGTTTATTTAAGCAACCATTGTTCTCTAGCAGGGGTTTCCAAACTGTGGTCTGCAGACCACCAATGGTCCATGAGCTTCATTCAGGTGGTCCATGGTATGTCTGGAATCATGCTATTTTTCTAGAAAAAGAGGTGCCAGAACTCACCATGAATGCCTCCCTTGTTCTCTTATAATGACAATGGTGCCCACCTGAGAGGTGCCAGAACTGAGTTCTGGTGAGTTCTGGCTGGGGGGGGGGGGAAGCCCTGAGTGTAAAAACGCAATTCAAAATCATGCAGTGCATTACAATTGCTGCAACTGGAAGAATAAATTCTAAGCAAAACCCGCAGCAATTTTCGAGTGGTCTGCAGGGTGGGAGGGGGCAGTTTGAGAAACAGTGTTCTGTGGCTTATAACAGTAAGGTGAGTGCATTTTTTTCTTCCACTTCTGGCATTCTATACTTTTTTCAAAACACACACACACACCAGCTCTCAGTGGATGCATAATTAATAAGACTAAGAATAAGAACACCATTTCACAGCACCAAAAAAAAAGATATTGTTTAGAGAAAGAATCAGCTTTAACGTGCCATTTAAAAGCAGGCACTCATATATAGCTAGTCTTTAAAAGCACAAGGAAAATAGCAAGGAGTAAAGAAACCTGATATTCAGTGAGGTGAACATTCCCTCTTATTACTATAGGCTCTTTGACATTGTCTTCCGGTCATGTACAATAACCATGGGAGCAGCACTGCACCCATATATTGCTTGTGCCTGTGTGTGAACAGAGCCTATGCCCTTAAAAGTGCTACCAGCTCATATATACAATAGCATCCAACAATCCAGACAGAAACATTGGAAATTTTACCAAAATCCCTCTAGCTTCCTTGAAATTCCTATAGATCCCTCAAAATTTCAACAGAAGTTCCACCAAGGGAAGAATGGCTAGTCTTCCAGCCATGTGCAGTCTAATGCATCACATGTGCTAGTCTAATGCATAACAGTGAGGCTCCTGTCTGGAGCTGTTGCAGAAAGAGACAGAAAGCCTGGGCGAAACATTCAAGAAAGGGCTGGATTGATAATTGTGACAGATGCAAACAATGATTTTAGGAAGAGGAGGTCAGAGAGCAGATACGTTAAACAGGAAGGACAGCCGGAAAGGGAGAGGTTGCAACCTTCAAAGTGCTGCCCATTTCTACTAACCAAACCTTCCTTTCTTCCCTGGAACTTTTAGGTAACATCGTGGCAAGGTTTTCTGCCTCAACATAAGCAGTACTGTCAGCTCAAAATCAAATATGAATGTAAGAAACTACCGTAAGAAGGAGAGATTCTGCACTCTGTCACCCACAGTTGAAAGGAAGGTAATGCAGAGTGTCGACTTTGATTTAGGGATAGCTGAGACCTGTTTTAAGGGAAGTTGTGCTAGTGGGACAGGTTTCTGGACTTGCAGCTATATCCTAATAAAAGGGGGAGAAGGAAATATTAGTGATACCATGAATCATATATCCTCAGTCTAAATTTACTCTGGTATATTGCAACATATAAAATCAGAGCTATCAGAGAACTTCCTGCGAAGCAAAGCAATGGTAACATAAGCTTTCTTGAAAGATCAAATGCAGATGGACTTTGCTCCTTGATTATTAGTCCAGCAGGGAGACCACAAATACATGGAAAGTAAATAAGGAGAAATGTGGTCTTCATTTGATGCTAACCTCAAACCATTTCTATAAAATGTATCTGTGTTAGGAAATTGCAGCTTTCTTCCATCAGTTATCTTTAAGACCCAAACAATAAAAGGCTCATTTTATTCATAGCATGACATTTTATCAAGCCCAGCCCCATCAATGCTGTATCTTGTCCTTGTATACTGGAGTTGGTGATGGCGAATAGAATTTCCCCCCAGTCACCTTTCATTGTGGAGAACTTTCCAGGGACCACATGTCAGTGGTGGGTGGGGCCAAAAGTGAACAAATCAATGGCTGTGACACATTTGTACAATAGTAGAAAGTAGGCAGGTAGGTAGGTGTTTCCAGGCTCCGTTCCCTGTATCTCTCCATCCAGACAAGCAAGAGGCATTATCACAGTTCAAGAACACATTCCAGCCAGAAGAACTGAACTAAATAAAACAAGAAAAAGCACCTTCTATTGAATATATATTGATTTTCTTGTCACCTTTGATGTCACAGGCACTAGCCAACTGGGGATAATGAAACTTACATTCCACATCACAACCAACGTGCTTTGGGGGTGGGCAAACTATTGCAGCTTGAGCAAGTAGACAGTTAAATTTCCTTTCATTGTCATTTCCTCCTCAATGAAAGACAACAAGATCCTGTTGTGGCCCATTGACTTCCTTCCTTGCATCTCACAACCTTAGCAATCATACTACTCCAAAATTGAACTGATAAGGAACTAATGAGCAGAATAGAAACTCCAATTTCAATTCTGGCTCCTGAATATTTAAGTAAAACACATCACATAGTCACATAACCATGTTTTGCTAAAACACATTTTTTGAAATAAAAGCCAACCTTGTGTATAACATATGGCATTTTTTTTTCTATCCCAGCTGAGTAGAGATGGAAGAGAAATATAATTACCTTCAATTTTAATGCAAACCTATGCAATTCAAACTTCCTGGAACAATGCACAAACCAAACCACAGCTATCCTTCACAATTTGTACCTATCCAAATGTTGCGAAAGTGGTTCTTCAGCCAATATATGAGTATAAAAATGCATGTCTTAGGGGAAAGTGTGATAAAATTGCATATATAAGTGAAAATAACTTGCTTTTAAAAAGGGGCTCTTGTTGTGAAAAGTAGCCTGTGAATGTGATTATTATTTTTTAAAGTCAATAACAAATTGGGGGAGATATTGCAATAATGTGAAATAGCCATTGGGAGAAATGAGCACCTGATTAATTCTTTTGAGGCTTATTTTTCAAAATGGAAACTCATATGGAAATGTGGCAAGCTGGGTTTAAAGCTGGGAAAATGAAAAACTGAAATTGACATATTTATCCATCTCTCCTTTCATGCTCCCAAAATGAAAAAGGCTGGCCCATCCAATGAAGGCATCCAGAAGAATGGGTGAGAGGGGCAGAGGGGACTGCGAGAAGGAACACAGGGCCAGACATCAGGACTTGGAGCTGTTGGGTACCTACAGAGGTCCACCCAGCGCCTTACTATTAACCACTGGTGCCATTGTCATTGTTCCTTTTGCCATTGCCACTACTCTGCAGGTAGGGATTGGAACAGGAAGGAGAGGAAGAGCAAGTGGTCAGGGAGAAGCATCTTAACCTGAAGACCTGGAGCCAGCACCGAGTGAGTTTGTTTCTTCCCTGGGAGCTTACCTACTCCCATTTTTTACATCAATACCACTGTAGATATGGATTGTGAAGATGTAAATGCAGATCACGGCTATTTCCTGCCTCTGTTAGAACCCTGACTTGTTTTCTCATGACATATACCGCGCAGTGGGGGTTTGCAGAAGTTTTCCCAATGGTCAAATGTATACACTGTACATTACACAGAAGCTCAGGTCTCTTGGTGGGGAATCTGACCAGCCAAAGAGCCACTGAAAAAGCAAAGCTAGCTAAGACAGCCCATAAATCTCGCTCAGATCTTCCTTTCTGCCTTGATCAGGAGATAGCTCAGTTATTGTTGCAGCCAAATACGCCAGTCTTCATTTTGTACAAGAAGGGAAAGAAAATGCCTTGACTGGCATTTGCAAAGTGCCTGGGGGATTCAGACACCTTATTCCCATTTAATTTAGAGACAATTGAGTGTCCCTTAAGTGGCTTTGTGCCTCTCAGTCAGAAAGAGTACTAAAACTCTCAAGCCTGAAAGTGCTCCAGCCTTTCCCTGGGAAGACAGTATCTTAGTGATTTCTGCATAATAGTGAGAGCAGGCTTCCTCAAACTCGGCCCTCCAGATGTTTTTGGCCTACAACTCCCATGATCCCTAGCTAGCAGGACCAGTGGTCAAGGATGATGGGAATTGTAGTCTCATAACATCTGGAGGGCCGAGTTTGAGGAAGCCCGAGTAATAATAGTGATGCAGCTTGTTATATTTTGCTGATGTTGTTATCATTATTGTTCTAGTATACATGATGCTGAACAAAAGCAAAAAGCTGACTCTTGCCCCGAGCAACCAGCAGTCTACAAGATAGAGCAGATGTGGAGAATCTGTGAATCACCAGGTGTTGTGGGACACCAACTCCAACCAGCCCCAGTCAGCATGTCCAGTGGTCATGGAGGATGGGAATTGTAGTCCAGCAATTTCTGGAGGACCACAGGTCAGCCGACCTCATTTTCTTAGAGGTTAATAGGGTCATGGGATGTGGTATAGTGATTTCAAGGGCTCTTGAGGGATCCAAGATGGTGATGGCCCACCACAGCCACCACTCACTCAGGTGGGGAAGTCTTGGTGGGAGTATCTTGCAGCGACAGCATTTGCAAAGTACCTGATGGATATAGACACCTTATTGCCATTTAACTTAATGGCAGTTGAGTGGGGTGGTGGTCCAAGTGATGGTGGGCCAGTGACAGAACTGGGCTGGAGCTCATGATTGTACCAGGCGGAGCCTTGGACAGCATCATTGCAAGGACTCACTCTGGTCTGGTGCTGGACTGGATTTACTGTGTATAATTTCTAGGCTGTTTACTGTTGTTTTGACATTTGGTGCTGGGCTTTATTATGTGAGCCACCCTGAGAATTTTTATGCTGAATGGCAGCATAGAGAGACATAAAATGAATGAAAGAATGCAAAACTGCATTCTGCTGGTTCTAGTGAGGGGAATGGCCATAGCTGAGTGGTGGAGCATCTGCTTAGCATGAAGAAGGCCCCAGATTTAACTCCCAGCGTCCTTAGGTAGGTCTGGGAATGTTCCTTCTCCGAAACCCTGGAGAGCCACTTCTAGCTTCTGATATATTTTTATTTTATCCTCTGCAGTATAAATGCAAGCTTGGGAAAACTGCCTTTGTGGGCTCCCCTGAAAAAAGAACACACTATCATACTGAGAGGGTCAACCTAAGGTTTATGGCTTGCTCATACCAGAGGGTATATGCAATCTCCTATTCCCCCTCCATTACTTTAGTCCACTTTCTCTTCTAAATATATCACCCGGAACACAATGGAATAAAATGGTGAGGTGCCAGAGTCTCTGGCACTTCTGTTAAATGAATGCTAAGTCGTATTAAGTAGGAGTAAATTGGCCATTATTAAATGGGGGTTTCTACTGCTTTGGAATGAATGGCTAACATTGTTGCTATTGCACACTTAGGCTGCTACACACTTCAGTTTTAGAACAAAGCTAAAAGCATCTGCATCAGCTCATAAAGCTATCTCCCTTTATCTCGATCCAGGCATGTTATGCTGTTTCAATCCAGTCCTGTTCAGCCGATATCGTTGAAGGAACTTATTCAGTTAGAATGCCTTCTTCCCCCCCCCCCCCCAGCAAATACTGACACAGCTTGCCAATCAGAAGCTCGGTGGTTCGAATCCCTGCAATGGGGTGAGCTCCCGTTGCTTGGTCCCTGCTCCTGCCAACCTAGCAGTTCGAAAGCACGTCAAAGTGCAAGTAGATAAATAGGTACCGCTCCAGCGGGAAGGTAAATGGTGTTTCTGTGCACTGCTCTGGATTGCCAGAAGCGGCTTAGTCATGCTGGCCACATGACCTGGAAGCTGTACACCGGCTCCCTCGACCAATAAAGCGAGATGAGCGCTGCAACCCAAGAGTCGTCCGCGACTGGACCTAATGGTCAGAGGTCCCTTTACCTTTAATATATAACTCTGCCTATGGTGAAACTGTCAGAACAGTTGTGGTTTGTGTATTAATTAAAACATGTTTATATCCCCTTCATTAAAAAATTCCAAGGTGGATTGCAACACAAATACCAATACAGTGGTACCTCAGTTTACAAACTTAATCCGTTCTGGAAGTCTGTTCTTAAACTGAAACCATTCTTAAACCGAGGCATGCTTTCCCTAATGAGGCCTCCCACCACCAGTGCCCTTCCACCATTCAGATTCCATTCTTAGACCGAGGTAAAGTTCGCAAACCAGGACACTACTTCCGGTTTTGCGGGGTTCATAAACGAAATCGCTCGTAAACAGGACTGTTCTTAAACCGAGGTGTTGTTGTTTAGTAGTTTAGTCATGTCCGACTCTTCATGACCCCATGGACGAGAGCACACCAGGCACTCCTGTCTTCCACTGCCTCCCGCAGTTTGGTCAGACTCATGTTTGTAGCTTCCAGAACACTGTCTAACCATCTCATCCTCTGTCGTCCCCTTCTTCTTGTGCCCTCTAAACCGAGGTACCACTGTACAATAATTCAATTGATACAACTAGCTTGTGCTGCAGCAGAAAAGGTCCTGCCCCCTGGTTGCTGCCAGATGGACTCCCATAGGCTGCTGTGCAACTGGGATAGTTTCATCCTGAGATCTCAACAATCAGGCTGGTCTATATGGGCACAGGCATTTCTTCAGGTAACCAAGTGCTGTGTTGTTTATCAAGCAGCAACAGAACTTTAAACTTTGCTCCTGTAGCAAACTGTCCCAGTAGCAAACTCCCTGAGCAATGGTGTCACGTGTTCACAGTAGGCTGCTCAAGTTAGCAGTCAAACTGCTGCAGTTTGCACAAGCTGCAGTTTCCAAACGAACTTTAAGGGGAGTTCCACACAGGCAGCATTACAGTAATCCAAGCTGTGCATGGATGTTGATGTATTAATCCGATTTATTGATTTGTTATTATTTTCTGCTTCTTTAATGAATCTAATTCACCACCATAATATTTTTTTCTTAATATGGGTGGTACACAATTCCCCCCCCCCCCAGATAAAGAATAAATACATAATGGATCACCGTGACCAGGAGTGATTTAGCTGGCACACAAGCCAGAACAAGGAAAAGGCACTTCTAGCCACAGGGATCACTTGAGCCACCAGTAACAGAGATGGATCCAAGCTTACACCCAGACTATGCACCTTTTCTTAAGGGAGACTGAATTCCCATCCAGAGTAGGTAATCTGCCTCATTTCTGAATGCAGGAACCACTTATCCATAATCTCTCTATCTTGTCAGAAATTATTTTCAATATTGACTTTCACCCAGCCCACCACTGCATCCAAACACTGGTCCAAAACTTGCATGGATGAATTCAGTTCTGACAAAAAAGCAGAGCTGGGTATCACCTGCAAATTGATCAAGTTGGGTCCTGGATCACAAATGGTTCCAGAGGCTTCTACAGTAAAGTAGGTTTTAGCAGCTGAACACTGAAAATCAGCGATGAATACAGAAGAAGTCGAGGAACCTTCAGGGTAAATTTTCTAAAGGGTTGCCCCCAAACATTTTTTCTGCCTTAGCTGAAGGACAATATGGTGTCCCCTGCTCTACATATAGAAGTTGACCGAGCTAGAATTTGAATCTTGCTTGAACACTGGTGATGGGACATCATCGTCCATCATACCTGAGAGCGGTGGGTTAGCTTACTGGGTGCAGGGTAGACTGTGTGCTATACATAGCTCTATCCCACCAAAGCCTTTCTGCCACTTTCATGCCTACCAGCATCCGTTGCCTGAGGCAGCTACCTCACTCTGCCTAATGGTACAGTCTGCACCTGATGTTTTGAAGAAAAACAGAGAGCCAATGAGCTTTTTATGCCTGTTTCTATATACTGTATTTCTGCTCATCTGACCTTGTTATTCCACTGCAGTATCTCAAGCACCCTTTTGTCCCCGTATTGAATCTACTGTGCTACAGAAGGTTACAAGGCCTAGCTAATTTCGGGAGAGATTCCTGCATCAGGTCTATCAAATCCTGGGCAAGCAGCTGCCATATTGCTGGCTGTGCATCAGGGCTGGTGTCATAGGCGCATGGTCAGGCATGGCTCAGATAACAATGACAGGGAGGAGGAGGAGCAGATGCCACCGCCTGCTTGCTCATTGGCTCTTTGCCTGGCAATCCAGAAGGCGGAGGCGATGCTGAAGAGAGGAACAGCAGCAGCTACTTATAATGGCAGGGAGGAGATAGACTCACTGTGGGGAGGGCGTTCTTGGAGGGGGTCTCCTCCCACCCAGCTGACACTGCAAAAGAGAAAAGGTAAGAAATGAATCTGTCTCTGCATTGCAAAGCATATCCAAAATGAATGTAACATGGGTGGGATCAGCCTGCATACGCCTCTTCTCAGTTCCCAGACTTGTTGCAGTTTTTTCCCCACTGCTGTGTACATCAAGAATAGATGCTACAGCCTATCAAAGCTCTGTGTTTGACCTTGGAAGGTAAGTGCATTAATCCACTGCACCACGCAGTCCTTCCTGCTCCTAATCCTCTTGCTGATGAAGGACAATATTATCATGTTGGCAAAGTCAATGGTAATGCCTTACGACAGGCTTCCTCCCTCCGGCAGCCCCTGCATTATATTAACTTTATCTAGAGATTTCTGAACTGCTGGCAAAAGAAAGGAGGGAGGGGGGGGGGTGTCTGCCTGACTTGTTAAACAATGACCTTCTTTTTAAATATCCCAAGAGAATATTAAAGAGCAGTGCAAGTTAAAATAAAAAAGAGGATCCATTTCCAAGAGTCTGTACCCCACTGCCCTCATTGTAAGAGGCAGCACGTCTTTGCATAAAATGACTTTTCTGTTCATTACCTGGGGTACCCCAGAATCTTGGCATGCAGTCGCCATGCCAACCACCCAGCCAATCAAACAGCTGCCATGAATTTTGCATTTGTCATCACATTCCCTCTGATTTTAGGATGTGCACTTTCCAAATTTTTAACGGCTTATAGCAATGCATTCATTTGGATGGCGCAAGCCTGCAAAGGAAGAATAGGGAATAATATGGAAGCCAAATAAATAGTGCCCCAGATCAGCCAGCAAACAATGATTTGGCCTCATTTTTTTAAAAAAGAAAATATTTCCACAAATACCAAAGTGTTGACATTCAGGAGGTTTCAGAGTCTGAATACTAATTTTATTAAGTCTGACATCAAATCTGAGTGCAGCACAATACACAAACCTTAACCCACAACTTACTCAGAGGCCAATGGCTGTTTCTAATGCATCATTCTAAATGTCATCACACTTGTTTCCTGCATTCGTAACCCTATCCCTTGGAAAGAGTAATCTGAGGATTAAATTTGTCTATGTCATGCATCACCCAAGCACACCTGGATGGTGCAACCAGCTTTATATTGCCGGTATATGTATCACTGGAACAGCCTCCAGTCATTCAGAAAGCATGGGAGGGCTCAAACTGGGGAGGGGTGTGTGTAGGCTAGATCTACCCACAATGTTCCTGGATGTGCCAGATGCATTTGCTCTACCCTGAACTCTCCCACACTGAGCATGAAGGTTTGGAGGTGTATTCAACTCTACATACCCAGAATCATCTGCACTATTCCCAGTCCCCAAGGAAGCTTCTAAGAGACTTTAGCTGAACACATTTCAGACTTCCCTGCTCAATACTGGCACAAACAGTTTTGAGGCTCACACATTATTTTGAAGAGGATTGTGGAGTATAATGAGCCACTCCCCCTTGAGAAGCAATAGACCTCAAAGTCCACCATTTTGCTAAAGACTGCCCTGATGAATCCACTCCCACTTTGCTCTTCTTCATCTCATCTTGCACAAACCCCTTCTGATAACAATGCTGCAGTAGATCCTGGCAGTTTATCATTGTCACTAGACTTTCAAGAACGAGGGTTTCTCTACAATCCTCCTTCTCCTGCATAGTTGACAAAACATAGACTTTTTGCAAGGTATAACACTGAAAACATTGTTTAGGCACTATGGTCAAAATAAGCACAGCATCCTTAGTTGTGGTATAGAAGCCAAGAACCAGTTGCACCATCATACAAATTATTCCACTACTCCTAGCCTAGGAGTTCAATCAGTAAAGTATGAGGCTCTCAGTCTCAGGGTTGTGGCTTGCCAAGTTGGGCAAAGGAGTCCTGCATTGGAGGGGGTTAGACTAGATGACTCTTGTGGTCCCTTCTATGAATGCTACAAGGATTGTCCAAGCAAAAAAAAAAGGGGGGGGAGTTGACTTTCACATTTTTTCAGTTTAATAAGGGCTGGGAAGGTCATCTTGCAAGGTAACCTTACCCAATATCAACTTTTTCGATCTTGGATATTCCAACTTTTTCGATCTAAGGAACTGACACAGTTATGTGTCACATAATGCTCATTCCACAGTTGTAAGAAATCAACATTTTAGGGTGGCAGCACCTACTCTTTGAAACTGTCTGCCTGTTGACATCTGGTAGGTACTTTTACCTGCTTAAAACATATTTGTTTAGGCATGCCTATCCCTTCACATGGATACGGATATGCCTTCATCTCTTTTAATGTTAACTTTAATCATTTTTTAAAAATGGTTTAACTTTTTATAATGTTAATATTTTTGTAAACTGCTTAGAGGTTTTACTATAATGAAAAGTTATATAAAAGCTGTTAGATAAATAAATGAAGAGGAAGAAATAGCAGGAGTCACCATCTAATAAGGCTTCATGTAAAATGCATGAGAAGTAGGCCTGGGCCCATGCAGGATATCTCAAGACTCAGCACTTTTAGGAACTCTGCGTTGTCAGGCAACCACAAAGCATAGAGAGAACAAAAGGAGCAAAAGGATTTCTTGCTTTTAATGTTCCTGAAATCAATCACATCTCTTCCCCACCAAATAACCCTGACAAAGCAAATGCAGAGGGAGAACCTCTCTCTGATCCTGCACTTTTCTTGGTCCATAGGACTTAGGAGTCCTTAGGTCACCTGGCCCTTTTCGGTAACTTTTTTGGTTGAGAAAAGGTGAAGGTAGAATGGCTAGTCCAATGAAATACTGGCACAAAAGGAACCTGAAAGGGCAATGATCTGGATAGCCTGATTCTCCACTTTTGTTTATGCTGGAACACCCAAGTAGCCTAGATAAAACTCATCGTAGTTCACTTCATTTACCGGTAATTACAGTCAATATGCTACTAATTACTACAAGAACTAACCTTTTCTTTTCTTTTCTTTTCTTTTCTTCTTTTCTTTTGTCTTTGTATTATTGTTGCTCAAACCTACCTGTACAAATTGTAATGATATGTTAAAGTTAATTATTTTTTAAATATATATATATAAATGATCTGGATTTACTGATTGCTTCTGGTATTCATGCCTCCACAAGTGACAGTATGGTCCTGCAAATTCTGAAATGGACAGATGAACCAATCAGAGTCATAATCCACATTATTTATACCCCCACCCATCTGACTGGGTTGCCACAGCCACTCTGGGTGGCTTCCAATATATATATATTTAATAAAACAGAACATTTTTTTAAAAAAAAACTTCCCTATACAGAGCTGCCTTCAGATGTCTTCTAAAGGTTGAATCTCCTCGGTTTGTGAGTCACATAATTCCGTAACCTCCAACATTTCTCTGATGAGAATGGGGACCTTCTGGTGAAAAGTGGGACATTCTAGGATCAAATCAGGAACTGGGATGGCTTCTGAAAATCCAGGACTGTCCCTGGAAAATAGGGACACTTGGAGGGTCTGATCTGAGTTTGGTGGATTCTTCCTCCATCTCCAGCCTTAAGTAACCCCCTATGTGAGCCTCACTGTATTCCTTACAGTTTTCTCTGTGATGAGTTTCAAGAGTTATTATGATCTTGGCACTGTTTGTCTCATATGCTTGAACTCCTGGCATCTTTGGCACCCTGTGCCTCGTACTTGGATTGTGAGGAAGAGTAAGCAATGCTTACCATGGACCAGTTACATGCCTATGGCAAGGAAATTCTGTAATTCTGGCTTGTGTCACATTTATTGCCAACTGAAGCCTCTGCATGAATATTTACAATGCACTTAGCATTTAGTTCATTCTTTTCATAGCCGTGCACACACACTATAAACCAGAAGGCTGAGAGCAAATACCAAAAAGCAGCCTTCCAACATGGAACGAGAGCACTTCAGATGAGTGCTCTTGGCACAGGCCTGTCAATTTGCAGGCATCTATTTGCTAACCAAAACCACAACAAAGCTAACAACCCACCCTCTCTGATTTTCTGAAAAGTAAATACTGTTTCCTACACTCCCCCATGGCAGTGGCGAGACACAGCTGAATTCGCCTGGGAGCTGGCATGCCATTAATCATTCTCAAAATGGATCGTTCAACCTCACAGTTTTCTGCTGAGGCATAAACTCAGCATGGAAACATACAATTCCCCCATCTTTATTTGGGAAGGTCCTAGTCGTATGATCTTATGAGCTGGCTTTTCATCTTGTGGGACTGGGCTTCAGGGTCCCAACCCCAGTGTGGGGCCTTGTAAGCATTAATGTGGCTAGAATTTGGAGATAATGGGTCTTGAATACAAATATCCCCCCAGCTTGCAATGCCTTGATGTATCCTAAGGAAAGCTTCCTTGCCCTGATAATGTTACTGTGCTTGGAATTAGGGATGGGCAGATCTGCCAATTTCTGTTTCTCTCAGTCCCTAAACCCAGTTCTCTATAGTTCTACATCAGTTGGCAAATTCCAGTTTTTTGAATGCCCTCGTGGAACTTTGTCAGCATTTTATTACAAATTTCTCCTAATATACACATTTTTGCATGCAATTTTGCCAGCTGTACACATTTTACAAGCAATTTTCACCACTACAAAGCCATTTTTGTATGTTATTTTCACCAGTAAATGCATTTAGATGCAAACTTTGCCTGGGCTGCACATTATTTCAACGCATTACAGTGCTACCTCAGGTTAAGAACTTAATTCGTTCCGGAGGCCCGTTCTTACCCTGAAACTGTTCTTCACCTGAGGTACCACTTTAGCTAATGGAGCCTCCCGCTGCTGCCACACAATTTCTGTTCTCAACCTGAAGCAAAGTTCTTAACCCGAGGTACTATTTCTGGGTTAGCAGAGTCTGTAACCTGAAGCATCTGTAACCTGAAGCATCTGTAACCCGAGGTACCACTGTACTTAGTTGGAGAACTGCATTTCAAAATTCAGAGCAGTGCAATTTTTCAAAGGATGGCCATACTTTGGTTCCTATATTGTTCTGGGAAGCATGAATTAGGCAGAGTCTCCTTTAAATGCGACCTGAACCTAATTCCTCTCCCATTATTACCTGGAATGCAAAACAAGATTATTATGACTATCTGCCAGTTTGCACCTGCGCAGAAGGCATTTGTCAGACCAGGAGCTCCAAGCCAGCAGCTACCATTAGTGCATGCTCAGAAGCTGATTATGTTTCACCTCCTGCTCTTAATGAAACTGTCATTTATGGCTGCAGTTGGCTTGAACTTTTAGCAATGGGAATGCAATTTACAGAATAACACCTTGGCTGCTGGGCAATCAATTGGCCCAGGAATTTCCAAGTTCAAAAAAGTCATATATGCCCCCAAGGTGAATGTGACCTTTATATCAATTCATGAGTCCAATCACTTGGTGGGGTACAGGGGAGACTAAAAAAACCACCTTTTTATTAAAAAAAAAAAAAACCCTGTCATTTTCTGGGATCTGGCTCCACTTCCAACTTGGAAGGAGGTGGGAAAACTGAAGGGTGCACGCTGCAGAAAACAGATGCCTCCTTCCAAGTGACTGCCAGTGTGACAATTGCCACCATGGGAGAATTCTCCCCCACCCCTCCACTACAATTCCCAGGTGGCGTTATGAAAATGTGCCTGCATCAAGGAAAGGAAGCCTGCAGGTGCACAGAAGAAAACGGAGAGCCAATCCAGAATTCTCAAAATAAACGACTGACCCTGGTATCCCCCTGCAAATGCTCCAAATTGCCAACCCAGTTCAGAACTAATCACATACACTATTTTTAAGAGGGGGAAATTATTTGCTCTCATGAAAACAATGTATGACTAATTCAGTTAAGAAAAATGACACATTATAATGGCTCCGTAAGGACAGCATAAGAGCGTATCTGCAACATTTTTATGTGCCCTTATTGGTTTGTGTTAATACTAGGACCTGGTTCCATCTCCATTAAGGATTCAGTAGTAACCAGTCCAGTGAAGAGTGCACCTTCCTATGTTGGATACCTTCCCATCCCCTCAGCAGCGTTAAGTAGAAGGCTTCTTGCATTAGGCTGCCAAGGAGAGGGCTTGGGGCAGAGGGGTTTGTGTGCTTTGCCTCTGGCTGCTAAATAAAACAATGGCACCCACCTGAGAGGTGCTGGAACTGAGTTCTGTTGAGTTTTGGCTGGAAAAAGCCCTGGTTACCACCTTTTTCCTATCTGGTGCGGCTTCTGCACATTTAATAGTGGCACATCATACTGAAAACTACCCGGGGGAGCTTTTGCTCATCATTGCATCTCTATGTGAAGGCAACTGAGTCACTGGCGGAGGAAGAGGGGGGCGGGGGAAGCACACTGCCCCCAGCAGCGCGATCCTGGTGGGGTTCCATCACGGCTGCCCCACCGCCTGCGCTGGGCTTCCTGCCCCTGCAGGTGGCATGCCACGCCCCCGGGACACATGCCAGCCCCGCCCCACCTGCTCTCCGCCCCCGGTGCCGGAGCATGAAGCTCCGCCCATGAACTGAGTGGGCCGAATTTCTGCTTATGACAACTGTTTAAGGCAGAGAAGCCCCCTGCCAGGAAAATAAATTGCAACCTTGGTCGTGATTGGTGGTGCATAGAGATCAAAGTGGAGTGTGCTGTAGATGTTTAGTATCCAAAATCCAAATAGAAAGAAACTCCACTTGACTCTTTAAACAAACAAGGTATGTGTGGATTCAAACTCCGTCTCCCGATGCTTAGGGCTGAGGTCGTCTCTTTTGAGCCTTTCTTTCTTTTTTCCAGCAGGGGAGAAGGCTGGCTACTAAGGCTGCTAATAGCAAAGAGAGAAACAATTCAGCATTTAACAGCCTCTGGATCAGTGAAGCTGTGCATCTCCAGAGCTTGCTGCTCCCTGCCAGGATGTCATTCTGTCTCATTAGCTGGAATGTTCCGTTTTCCGTGCCCCCAAAGGTCACTTACCTTGCAAGTTCCTTATTGCGCCACAGTGCAAGCTGCTTCCTTCCCTTGGAAGGTGTAGCTGAAGAGAGCTCTTTCTCTACCTACTTGCCTGCGCTTCCGAGTGCATTTGTGAAGCTGGCAGGTGGAAGCCGTCAGTTCTGCTATGCTGCTAATGAGTGGGGCTGCTCCTTCCCAACCCCTTTTATTCACTGCAGACTGGGAAGTCTCCCCCTATGGCTATTTAAAACACTGTTAATCTTTCCAAGGTGTTTTTAATTGGTGCAACTCACCCATCAGGCTTAGCGGAAGAAGAGGGGAAGGTACAAAGGTCTTTTTTATCTTTCAAAGTTACTGATTTTAAATTTAGATCTCAATTAAGAAGATATTTTTCATCTCTGGGAAGCCAGGTCTACTGGTTGTTCCTTCCTAACAAGCAATTGGTGTATATTGGGGTGGCTTTAGACTAGAATATTTTTTTTGAAAATCCTCGAGAAAGTGGTATAGGAGCTAAGAGAATGGTTCTATATATTCAGTTGTACTAGTAGGCAAGAAACCCCAGTGTGCTGTTGCTTTCTATCCATCCTGCCCTACAAAATCAATTTTTGCCCATCTTGCTCTGCACTGCCTTTGAGAGCATGACAAATTGCACAATGGATCAGCAGATGTAGGAAGGAAACAGAGTGGGCTGGTGCTGTGGATGCAGAGGAAATGCACAGCTGAGCAATTTTGGGGGTGGTACCTGTCCAATGGTCCAGTGCTGAAATACCCTCCTAACTGCTTCCAGTTACTCAGCGGACACAAAAAGATTAATACTGAATGTTCAGCATTTGGTAGCTGACAGTCGGTATTTGATAGCTATCACTATTCATAATGTGACAGCTTATTAGCGCTGTGTGATTGGCTGCTATGACTGACATTGTTCCTCAGCAATCAGCCAATTATTGGCTTGATGGCTGATGAACAATATCAATTGCAGCAGCCAACCACACAGTGCTATTTTGTGAAGCTGTGGCAGCCCTTGACCTCTTCCTTCCTCTCCCTTTTAATTATTCTCTCTGCATGGGTGGCAGGACATGCGAACCATTAATTTTGCTGACTTGCCATGTGGAAGCATAACACTAGGCAGATATATGATGTGCTTCGCCTATATACCTCTCTGCTGGTGGAGATCATCATGAAGAAGAAGAAGAAGAAGAAGAAGAAGAAGAAGAAGAAGAAGAAGAAGAAGAAGAAGAAGAGGAGGAGGAGTTTGGATTTGATATCCCGCCTTTCACTCCCCTTCAGGAGTCTCAAAGCGGCTAACATTCTCCTTTCCCTTCCTCCCCCACAACAAACACTCTGTGAGGTGAGTGGGGCTGAGAGACTTCAAAGAAGTGTGACTGGCCCAAGGTCACCCAGCAGCTGCATGTGGAGGAGCGGAGATGCGAACCCGGTTCCCCAGATTACGAGACTACCGCTCTTAACCACTACAGCACACTGGCTCTTCCATGCTGGAGGAAGGGCTCCTACAGAGGCCCTGCTTTGCTTACACAGAGCTTAAGCAGAAGTTAGATTATGGCCAGACTTTACTGAGCATTTCTTCATTGGGGGGGGGGCAGTTATATGACAATTTAAATTCATCCTAAATTGCATGGGGGGGTGTTTATATGTATTGCCATTAATCACTGGTTCACACCATACATTTTAGTGCAATTCCTTGTCACTTTCCTTACTGCAAACAGCCAGTTGTGTGTGTTTTAAAAGAGAATCTGTTGTCCTAGGTGACACAGTCCTTTAATCCATTTAAATTTTGCAAACCTAAATTTCTGGTGTGCACCTGAATTCCTCCAACAAAATAAGGACACTCTGGAGGCTCCTGAAATGTGTGACTAGCTACCACTTACTGGGTGCACTCTTAAATCAGCCACCTGGCTCCCAGCAAGACAGCTATATGCAGCATTTGCTGGTAGGGAAAATAGTTTGCCATTGAAGCCAAAACACAATTGTGCCAACATTGTATGCATCCCATCCCTTTCCAGCTGCAACATTTTGCTCACAGGAGATGTGCTTCTAGTCCCAACAATACCCTGTCCCAAAATGAATAGCTATGGTTTTTAAGTGGGCATGCTCCAAAGCTTTGAGCTCTGCAAAAGATCAGGACTTTGATATCCTGGCTATAATAAAGGTAAAAAAGGTAAAGGACCTCTTGATGGTTAAGTCCAGTCAAAGGTGACTATGGCGTTGCAGCGCTCATCTTGCTTTCAGGCCGAAAGAGCCACTGTTTGTCCACAGACAGCTTTCTGGGTCATGTGGCAAGCATGACTAAACCACTTCTGGCGCAGCGGAACATCATGATGGAAGCCAGAGTGCATGGAAATGGTGTTTACCTTTCTGCCACAGTGGTACCTATTTATCTACTTGCACTGGCATGCTTTCAAACTTCTAGGTTGGTAGGAGCTGAGAAAGAGCAACGGGAGCTCACTCCGTTGTGGGGATTCGAACTGCTGACCTTCCAATCGGTAAGCCCAAGAGGCTCAGTGGTTTAGACCACAGTGCCACCCGTGTCCCTATTGGCTATAATAGTATTATACCCAGCAGAGCCTGCCATGTATAAGCCTTAGTTATCTCCAGCTTCTAGTTATCTAAATTCATTGTGTGTTTGTTGCCCCTTGTTCTGTAGCCCTATATACTTCTGCGTAAAGAGCATACTATTTTCTGAGAATTTAATTATCCTAGTGTTTTGAATTTCCCCCAGGCCATTTAGATAAGTGAAGTTATACCCTGTTACACAATTATCAATTTCTTCTTAAACACAAAGAGCCAAATTGCCTTCACCGGCATCGGTACAGTGAAACCAGGATTAAATGGAAGGAAAATGTTAATCCTGATTTTATGGGCCAAAGCACAATAGCATCTCAGAAATAAATGTTATTGACTAAGGGAAGAGGATGGTGTTTGTATCCTTTCAGGAACATACTATCATGGCTTAATGTTAGAGCAAAATTCTGAATTTTTCTATCTCTCTATATGTCATCTATCTATCATCTATCTATCTATCTATCTATCTCTATCTATCTATCTATCTATCTATCTATCTATCTATCTATCTATCTATCATCTATCTATCGTCTATCTATCTATCATCTATCTATCATCTATCTATCTATCATCTATCTATCTATCTATCTATCTATCTATCTATCTATCATCTATCATCATCTATATCTATCATCTATCTATTATCTATCTGGCAAATGAAGGGTAAGAAGCAGATTTGCATACATTGCATGCATTCTGCCTACTGACACAGCTTTGCCTTGTGAAATTCAGGATATTTTGGCAAGGATTCAGGGCTGAGGTTGGCAAGTTATGCAACAAATGCCCATAAAGCTTTGCACAGCAGAGGAAATGCTGAGAAGCAGGTGTGTGTTATTCATAAAGCCATTGTTTGTATTTTCCGGGTAACGTGTGAATTGGGAACTTGTATAGCTCTCCCGTGAGGGAAATAAATAAGGCCCATATTCACACATCATATTGCAGCTGAGGGCTGCCTTGCACATTATAGGAAGCACTGGGAAGGGAGTACATGAGTGACTCATACTCTGCTCCGCCTTGCTACATTTGAGGACTGTGCAGGTGTTACGTTTATGCATACTGAACCTATGTATTGTACTGTACTGACCAGACCCACCCCTACATGCATTTAACAAAACATCTGTACAGAGCTTATACTTGTAGGCTATGCGCACATGTCATACTAAATGCTCCTGAGGTGAGGAACAGTGCCAGCTGGCATGATCTCACTCCTCCTTGCATATGCAACCAGGGCCAAAATAGATGTCACACTGAACAATGGATGCATTTAATGTGCCTGTTTTCCCCATCAACCAGACCAGCTGCAAATGGGCAGGCAGCAAGGTTGGGACTGTGCATCTCATGGAAGGGGTTTAACCCTTTCCCCCACACTCAGTGGTAACACCAAATACCACCTCCCCCAACTACTATAGGACCCAGGTAGGAAATTCCATTTTTCCGGTGGCATCTTCCCTCATGGGGGTAACAGAAACTTGGGTGAGCCAGAAGGACTGTGGTGGGTGGGTTATTGGCCTTCACAGCTGCTATTCTTAAAGGATGATTAAATGCATTCCTTTTCTGCCTCCAATCTATGACAAAGTAACAACTGTACAACCCTGTGCTATTTCCACACAGAAGCTTTTCCCATATAGAAGAGCAGCAGCTTTTAATCCCTGTCTTTCAGTAAGCATCTCATGGGCCAAATAAACTTCCCAAACTAGATCACTAGCCCTTCCCTTCACATTGCTTCTGTGACAATTTCTGCATCTTGAAGTGCCTGCTGACACCCCATTCTCAGCGGCTGTTTCTTCACTATTCACGTGTAGTAGATGTGCAATTTCATAGGGAGACATTCCTTATACACCACGTCATAAGGAAATGGCAGCTGGAACTCAAGCACTGAAAGGAGCCCAAAACAGCTGACATGCTAAAGCAGCAGCAGCTTTGGGGGTTGCAGGTCAGGAGCAACCCAAAAAGGCACTAATGAAGGGGTTCAAACAAGAAGCCCAATGGGGAGGGAGGCAGAGGGGAGTGAAAGCTATCAATTCCAGCAGAAGCTGGCATGTTGAGTTGCATGTTGGAGGGAGAGGTTTAGAAGAGGCAGTTATTAGTTTTGTTTGTATTGTGTTATGTATTTTTGTATTTTTATTCTGTGAACTGCACTGTGATCCTTGGATGAAGGGCAATATATAAATTTAATAAATAAATAAAATTAAAAAGGGGGTTCTTAGTCTTTCGTAGCAGTTAATACAATGGCAATTGCTCCAATCATATTAAAAAATTGTTAGACTGACGTCTGCCCTCATCCACCTTTAAACAAGCATTCTCCCCAAAATTACTGAGGCTTAGCAAGTAAGTGAAGACACAGAATCACAGAGTTTCAGCAGTTACAGCAAACAAGTCTCCATCCTTTGGCAGTAAAATAGAGAAAGAAAAAGGCTTCAAACAACTTGAAAAGAAAGAACTTTTTCATTACAAAATATGCAGTCTTTGCCTTAGCATAGATGCAGGCTGTAAAAATATCCTTTTAGAGAGCTTCATGTGGTTTTTCATACATGCGCTGGGAGCCATTGTTTAGGGCTTCAGAGTCTTCAAGGAAGGGAATGATGGGGGCGGGGGGAGACGTAGGAAGCAAATGCTGCGGGGAGCCTGCTAGGTCCCACCAATAGTAACTTGAGCTCAGGGCATAGGTTAACCCTTTCTTGCATGTTAGTGTGAGTCGATAACAGTATTACAACATTGTAAAAATGGAAGCATGGGATGGAAGAATAAAGTATGCCCTGCAGGGGTCAACAAACCATAGTGTTGAACTGGATGGCTTGGGAGTGGGTATCAGAATACAGTGGTACCTCGGGTTACAGACGCTTCAGGTTACAGACTCCACTAACCCAGAAATAGTACCTCGGGTTAAGAACTTTGCTTCAAGATGAGAACAGAAATCATGCTCCAGCGGTGCAGCAACAGCGGGAGGCCCCATTAGCTAAAGTGGTATCTCAGGTTAAGAACAGTTTCAGGTTAAGAACGGACCTCCAGAACGAATTAAGTTCTTAACCCAAGGTACCACTGTAATCTGTATGGATGGAAAGAAGAGGCAGATGAAAGTTAAGATATTAAAAAGCAAAGGTAGCTAATGTTAATCTGTAAGAAACCCCCTCCCTACTAAATCCACTGTTGGACAACACCTTTATTAAGACCAACTAAAATGTCAAAAAAATCTGGTAAGTATTTGGGTTCTCCCTAACTTTTCCTCAAGGAAGGTGTTACACAAAGCAGGAGGTATGAGGGGTTTAAAAAAAATAAAAATGCACACGAATTAGGCTCAGTTCCAAAATGGAGATTGCAAAGGTAAATAAGTCCCTCTTGGGTGCTACAGAAATCAGGCTATATGCACCTAGGATTCTGGGATAAACAAACAATGGCTGCTCCCCATGTCTAAGAGATTAAAGTCTGTCTTATAACCCAGAACTGCCAGAGAGCAGAACTCAAGAGAAACACAGCAGCCTTTAATTCAGCAAAGCCAAGCCAGGGATGAATTCTGGAGGGTGTACTAGGTAGATATATAAAAAGACTCTCTTCCCAAAGCCAAATTGTAGAGTATTACCTAGTGGCTGGAGGGGATGTAGCTCTCAAAATGCAAAGTCTTATCTGCAGGGGGTGGAAAAACACCTTTGTCTGGTTCCATGCCCAGCTCTTGCTGCTCTCAGACCTGTTCCTGTACATTGCACCCTGTTGTGTTTTTTTCATGCCTCTGGGATTGAACAGTGCAAACTTGCTTTGACAGGCCCATTTTGCCTCGTTTTTTTCACTTGGCTGCCCTCTCTCACCTCCAAACAGGAGCCTTTGCCAAGCCCTCATTTCCTAGCAATGTGCTGCTTCTAACTCTTGTCAGCTGCAAATGCAATTACTCTTCACTTCCCATCAGCTTCATTAATGACAGAGAGGGAAAAGGGAGTGAAACTGAGTGTGTGGGTTGTATGGCAATGTTGTTAACAGGAAATGTACGTTTGCCATGCCAGACCACATCATCTTCTTCCGTGGCTGCCATGTTTGTCCGGAAAGACAGGAGAGGCAGAGTGTGTAAAATGATACCACCTCTAATATTAGATGGACTTGGGTTGGTGTAGGTATCTGCAAGCTTTGACTTTCACAGAAATCTTTATCAGACAGCCTGTGGAAGGAGCAAAATTTAAGGTGTGCAAAGAATTCCGTTCAGAAGTCTCTTGCTGACCCCCTTTGCCACATACCCTGCTCTCCACTCACAATCCGGATCATATTGCTATCAAAAATTTTGTTCAAGGAAGCAGAGTCTTATCACCCACCTGATTACTGAGATGGCCCCCTGTGCCTGCTGTCTGAATGGAGAAAATGCCAATGGGAGCTTTCCCCCTCTGTGCAACCAGCAGCTGAATGGCCCCCAATCTGGGTTTGAGACTGCTGTGAGGGCTAGGGATGGAGAAGAACTACGATTCTGTTCACATTTGAAGGTAAATCAATCTAACACTCACTTTCTGAAACAATTCGTGAACCAAACCCAGCCATTCACACTTCTTCAAATTTTGCAGTGCAGTCCAGCCAAGTAATGTTTACAAAAATGCATATACTGAAATGTGCTTTAAAATGCATGCATCAGTGAAAGCAACACCAAAAATAGCATTATGTTACAGAAGATATAAGAAAAATTGCTTTGCAAAAATGTGTACATTAGGCAAGATAGGAAACAAAAATGTGTACATTTGGAGAAATTTGTACTAAAACGGTGAATTTTCATGAAAAAATGCTAATTGATGAAATGTGGGGAACATGAGAATGGAAAAACAATGAAAAATTGAGAAAATCTGAATTTGACAGGTTTGTCCATTCCGAGTGGGGTTAATCCCTCTTGCACACCCCCCCCCATGTCAGTGTCCTCACCTAGATCAGGACTCCCATTCTGGTTATTTGTGCATGAAAAACCCTTCACTGAAGAGCAAACTAACAGTCTGGCCAGTAAAGGCTGCAAGTTTGATAACCCAGGCTTCCTATCCTAACTCAACAAATTGCAGCTCATCTGTTTACCCAGAGAATAGATTCCAAGATATTTCTAGCCCCATGCCCATGCTGACTGTGTCAGATCATTCACAATTAACTAGGTATCTCTAGAGAGTCCAGTATTCCACCCACACTGCATCTAGTTATAACCATCATTCTGCTCTTATTTAACAGCATCTATTGAAAAAGAAAAGCCCCTGAAGTGTGGGGCTTCAGATTTAAGGGCCATTCCAACTGTCAGCTCCCTTTAGCCTCCAGTTCACCTCCTGCACATATAAACAAATCAGGAACTACCTACACATTTAAAGTGAATGCATGTTACTGAGCCCTGCTGACATATTTTTAAAGTGAAAAGCAGCTTGGGACATTGGCATGATTTCATCATGTACTAGAATAGGTTCAAGCCTTCCTTGAAGAAATCATTGCAGAAAGAAGTACTGTTTTTGATCATATGAACACTTGACTGCATTGTTTGAAATCTGCAATTTAAGAACATGAAAAATAGTTTTGAGGAGGGAGAGATATAGATAGTAAGAGTAGAGAAGCAACTTGAGTATGTGTTTTCGTAGGCATGCACACACGGGCTCAGTATTAATCCCATCACCAGTTGCTATTCCTCACCTACAAATCCCACCCACCCCTTCATCCCGATCTGGCTTATCAACAGAAAAACTGTGTTTGTCCTATCATGTGTTTGGAATTTTGCAGGGGGAAGCAATTTGGTAGGTAATTTGTAGCGGCAGATGGGGAAAGTGTTAAGTATTCCATTCTCCTCTATTGCTGCACTCTAACCCCACCTCACACCACAGCAGCCTTTCATCTTACAAATGGCTTCATGGGTCAGATACATGCATTTGTGTAATCTGTAGCTGGCTGCTTATGAGATACTGAAGAGTGTATGCTGCTGACAACAGAAAACCCAATCACCCATGCCCTTTTTGTGCATTACTCACATGAAGGGATTTTGCATGAGTAAAAAGACTGTGGACCTGTGGCTGTGGTCCCATCTGTTATAATGGATGGCCTTCCTTCACTCCATGCATAGGCATTCTCAGATCCTGGACTCTTATTGTTTACATTTCCAGGACTGGGGAAAACTACACAATTAAACTAACAACAAATTCAGGGTTTTTTTAAGATTTCAAAAGGGAGAAGCTCAACAGTTACAGTAATAATATCACAGATATAGGAATATTATTTCTAGGGGGAACAGATTTTACACACAGTTTTGGTAGCTGACCATAAGAGCAATTAGGAGATGAAAATAACATGGAAAAACACCTCTCTAGACCTATGCCATTTCACTACTTTAGCCAAGTTCTAGCAATAACACAATTTATACTAGCTCATCCTGGTCTACTGACAATACAGCTTCCAGCCTTCTTGCTTTCAGCTCAGCTTCTTTTATCCCTGGCACAGTGATGGAGAACCTCTGGTCTGCAAGTCTAATTAGGGCCCTAATTAGGCTTGGCAGGGGTCCTAATTTGGCTTGTGAAGTTGTTTCCTCGAACCACATCCAATTGTCTCACACCTGATGTCATATGCAGCCTCAAGTGTGGGGCAGGTACAGATGCAGCTGCAAAGGAACCATCAGGATCTTATAAACGTTGGTTTTAATATATCTATGTGGGGGGTTTTTGTCTGTAAGTCACTGGAGTTGCCCTGGGCAAGACAAAGTAACTAACAAATTCAATTACTAATAATACTAGTAGCAAAACACATAATTGGTGAACAGATTTGTTCCTTCACATCTTTGGTAATGTGGCTATAGGAAAACATTGCCCATGTAGTGAGAATGAAAATGTGCCACAAAGCTGAATCAGGTCAAATTGGGAGTTGCTGTTCAGGGTTCTGCATGTATGGTGCAAGCAGCTGAGATGGGGATGAAGAGAGCTCATATGTGGTGTGCCTTCTTCACAACACAAAGGGAATCGGAGAGTTCCACTAAGAGTGCATTTGGCTAGACTCCCTCCACACTGCTCATATCTCATTTAGGTAGGCGATATTTTATGTCAACAAAGTTGCAATCTGCTTCATCTTCAGAATTGTGAGATGTTTTAGTCAAAGCAACCTAGAAGTGAGAGAAATTGGTACTTTTTTGAATTTGTTTCCTACATTCTATCGAGAACTTGTGGGCTGTCCTGGAGTCAAAAGGTCAAACCATTCTGTCCGAAAATTCACATAGCACAGATTGCTTCAAATGTGCAGACGCCTCCATGTAATCCAGTAATGTTCCCAGTGAGATCATTTAAGAAATACTCTTCCCTTCTCATTTCTAAGGATTTTGAATTATGGTAGATGTCAGAAATATGTAAAAGAATTTGTAAAGATGAACTTAGTGCCTAGGATAAGGCTATGGGTGTCATAAATACAGTGGTACCTCAGGTTAAGAACTTAATTCGTTCTGGAGGTCCGTTCTTAACCTGAAACTGTTCTTAACCTGAGGTACCACTTTAGCTAGTGGGGCCTCCCACTGCCACTGCACCACCACCATGCGATTTCTGTTCTCATCCTGAAGCAAAGTTCTTAACCTGAGGTACTATTTCTGGGTTAGCGGAGTCTGTAACCTGAAGCGTCTGTAACCTAAAGTGTCTATAACTCGTGGTACCACTGTATAAATTTAGTGTGAAAGGTGCTTATGCCCATGGACCACTGTGGCAGAGCCCTACTGCTTGCAGAAACATTAAGCACACAAAGAGGGGGGAGCCTCACACCATGATCATGCCCCCCCCCAATTCAGGCATAGAGATGGTGAAAAGTATTAAATTTCTACATAGGACTTGAACAGAGGTTGATCATAGTGGATTAAACCTATCTAATCTTCCACCATCTAAACATAATCAAGTGTTACATTGAAACCATATATATCCCATAAATTTAAATGTTTTATACCAGTTACCGTATTTTTCGCTCTATAACATGCACCTGACCATAACATGTACATAGTTTTTAGAGGAGGAAAACAAGAAAAAAAATTCTGAATTAAACAGTGGATGTATCAGGGCAATAAGACCCTGAGGCAGAATGCAGGAAAGCAGCAGCCTCCTCTCTGCAGCGCGTGATCTGATTTTTGCCTGATTTTTGCCCCTGCACTCAGGCCAGTCGGCTCCAGGGACCACACATTCGCTCAGTAACACGCACAGACATTTCCCCTTACTTTTTAGGAGAAAAAATGTGAGTGTTATAGAGAGAAAAATATGGTAAGTTGTCACAGCTTTCCCCAAACTGTCCTATGAATTGTACTTTGGTAAGGATGGTGTCCATGCTACATAAATCCTAGTTCTGTCCCCCTCCCACATTCTATTAAGTTGCCCACTAGTAGCTTCCTTTACATCTTTTCATGAAATGTGGGTGCTGGTGGGCAGGAGGCACTGCACACTATTTTGGAGCTTTTACATTCTCCCCACTACAATTTGAACCCAGGTTCCATAATTGCCACCACAACAAAGGTTACTGGTGGGGGGTTATATGTGGAATGGATGCAACATAGCCAAAAACTGAGCTGGGAGGAATGCAAGAAGGTTCGTGTGTGCAGACTTAAGCATCTTCTTCTGCTTCTGTTTCTGCTTCTCAGTGGCTTGATGAGCTTTTAAGAGCATGAAAATATGCATGATCACATGCTGATAATATCTGCTGTAAGAGGCACAGCTGCAGCGGCCAGTTGAAAAATTGGCAGTCTTCTATCTGTATTCTGTTGCTTGGGTTGTGAGGTAGAGACTATGGCTGATGAGCAGTCTTACAGCATAGGGCTGAACTGGATAAACTTTTTGTTCGATTCCAGCTCTGCTTCTGTTATTTATCTCCCAGCCTTTACGTGGTGCAATATGACTCACTCAGCAGCTGGAGAATCTGGCCTCCGGTTGCACATTTGGCAGTTATAGAGCTTTCCTTCATCCCATATTCCATTCCCAGCACATTGCACACCTCCGCTCTCACTTAGTGCAGCCATCCCTCACTCATTTCTCTGACCTGCTCTCCTCCCTTCGAAGCAGCCACTGGTTGGATGAAGAGCACTGAAGAGGAGACACTAACAGTGATGCATTAAACGCTATCCTTCTTCCAAATGCTCAGCCTTCAGAAGAAAGCTCCCCAAAGGGGGTCAGTCAAAATAGCCAAATTGGAAGCACCTCCCTTTAAGCATTTATGCCTCAGTTGGTTTTAATTCTCTGAGGGTCTGATTAAACTGACAAGGAAAAGGATGATTCAGAAGGGCTTATTATGTGGGGAGATGGGGCAGAATGAAACAAAAGGGGTCACTGGGAGTAGTAATTTTTAAAAGCTTCTGGGGAAAAAAAATCTTCTTCCATTAAAGCATAAGTGTCTAGTTAGAGACAAATGAGCAGAACCTCCAGTAAAACCAGCTCCTGACATCTCATTAATTTTCATTCCATCAGCAAGCTTGGGATAAGCCATATAACTCCTGGAGAGAGAATGACTGAATGAGCTCTGCCTCCCAAGTAGCACATGTGCACAGGCCAGTGATGATCAGAAATAAGGAAATCAATATCCTTTACGGACCAACTCAAGATTGGTTTTAGGGTATGCAAGTTAAGTTTTATAGAACATTCCATTATGCTACCTGATAAAGAATTTTGCCCAGTCCTAAAGCTTACATAAAAAGGTAAAGGGACCCGTGACCATTAGGTCCAGTCGTGGACGACTCTGGGGTTGCGGCGCTCATCTTGCTTTATTGGCCAAGGGAGCCGGTGTACAGCTTCCGGGTCATGTGGCCAGCATGACTAAGCTGCTTCTGGCGAACCAGAGCAGTGCATGGAAACGCTGTTTACTTTCCCGCTGGAGTGGTACCTATTTATCTACTTGCACTTCGTGCTTTCAAACTGCTAGGTTGGCAGGAGCAGGGAACGAGCAACGGGAGCTCACCCCGTCATGGGGATTCGAACTGCTGACCTTCTAATTGGCAAGCCCTAGGATCGTTTGGGGAAAGCTGTGACAACTTAACTGATATAAAACAGCTTACATACTCCTGCACAAAAGTAATCCCTAATATATTACTTTTATCTGTTTTGTCCCTGCAGTACCCCAGGACTAACGACGTGACAACCTCCATTCTCTAAATCCATGAAATATTTTGAGAGGCAGAATCGAAGAGAGGGGATGCAGATGGATACATAAAGATAATCAAACATTAAACATTTTTATTCTGCATTAAGGAATTCAGAATAGCCCCAGTTACCTGGTTCTGTATTCTTTGCCACATGTATGGTTTGCATTCCAAAATTCATTCTGAGGAATCAAGTGCAACTGGCAGAGCAACTCCAAGTCCCTTTGTGTCTGTTAGGATGGGGAGGGGTTGGGCAAATATATCCCTCCTATAATCCCTGCCAGTCTCCATCAACCTCCCACTGATGATTGCTTGTAGTGAGACACCAGCATCACTCCACTGGTGCAGAGCTCCCTGCTTCCACCTGCTGAAAGTGTGGTTAGGCAGAAATACCACTGGCAGGGTCCTTGCTTGCATCAGCCAGTGGAAAGATGTTAAACAGGCTTTCTGGAGCCAGTCAGGGATCCAATTTAGGCAGTGCCATATTTACTTATAAGCTAAACAAGCTGTAGCTTAGGGCCTCACTCTCTTGGGCCCCCCCAAAAAAATTAAAGGAAAAAAACACATGGATGTACATTTGCTTGTTCAGACCTAGAAACCTCCTCCCTAAATAAGTTCACACTTGACTCAAATTTTGGCTTTGGTTTTTGGCAGAATTTAGGCCACAGCTTTATTGATTACAGAAAGTGAATGGTTGCATAGGCTCTGGTTCGACTAGCTCCCTGCCATGCAGGTAGCACTGACCCAGGATTCCAGCATAGGTCAGCCAAGGGTGAACACCTGGATAAGTGGAAAGCCAGGAATGGGCTAACTCCGCCACCCAGATGTCCCCCTGGACTCAGGCATGGGCACAACCCCATCTCAGGGCTTGACCAAATCATTTGAGTCCCTGGATTCCTTTAACGGAATACCCTTCACATAGGGATGGCAAGAGTGTTCCCTCATCCCTATCACCTGAACCAGAGCCTATCCGCAACCTTACAAATTGTGACAATTTGCTAAGTGGCAGGCAAAACCCAAATGGCAACAGCCAATCAACCAAGTGGGGGAAATTCCTGCCATGCCCCTGTCCCAACTACAGCGACACACAATGGCATAGCAAGGTCAAGCGCAAAGCCCTAAAAGTAGGGAGAGGTGGGCTGGTGTTCTGAATGCATGCGCCAAAAGAGGAAGGTCTGGGTCACGTGCATGGGCATAAATAGGTCCCTCGAACCATTTGGACTGTGTCCCATTGGCCAGATTGCACCCAGCTACGAGGGACCTACCAATCGGGTGTTGTGGTTGACCAATCATACCCACCCACAACACAGGGAGTCAGTTATCCAGTTCTCACTGCAATACGTGCCCTCTTTAAGGGAGAACACAATTTTGAAAATATAAGATAAAAAAACAAATAAAATAAAACCTACATAAAGTGTTTTCTGTTGTGTAGGCTCCTATAATGCAAGTAATGGGCCCCGCCTGCTAGCCTACTCCCTAAAATATCTCTGGTTTGCTCATTTCTACATATAGGGTGCCTATATTCTGCATGGACTGGTTGCATGGCAACATGTGCAAATGGCTTTAGATACCTATTAGGTCCATAAATTACCATATAGCATATATTCAACACACACAAAAAAGTGGCAATTTGTTGTTGACAAAGGACAGCTGGACATATAAAGGGCCCTATTACCTTCAGTAGCTTAGGGGCTTATCAAACCTATATCCAGTTCTGAACTTAGGTTTCCATACTATTTGTGTTGTGTGTTGTGTGTGTGTTGAGAATGTTGGAAACTCTGAGAGGTACCTGCTATCGAAGCAAGCCCATATCAAGAAATGTTGGGGATGAGGGGACCTGAAACGACCTGGGTGCTATAGGGAGGTCAAAGCTGAAGAGCTAGAACCTAAATTTAGCTCACTTGGCAAGTTCAGCAATGCTGAACTATGTTATTAAATAATAATACAATAAAAAAATAATTTTTTTAAGATTTCAGAGTGTCCCGGGTGCTTGTCAATTTTCCCAGTGCCTCTAGAATTCTGAGCAGTCTTGCAGACCAGTAGCTCAGATGACTTTAAAAGAGAATTAGACAAATCTGTAGAGGACGAGGCTGTTAGTGACAACCACTTGGTGGTTCTGTGCAGCCTGCATGTTTCAGTAGAAAAATGTATCACACTACCAGTTGCTGGAGAGCAACAATGGGAGATGTCTGCTGCCTTCCTGGGAGTTTTCTGGAGGCAGCTGTTTGGATGGTATGACAGCAGGATCCTGGACTAGATGGACCTTGGGCACTACTTTGTGTGTGCTTTTCACCCGTTTGCCAAGACAGGGAGAGATGTACCTGCATGCTTTCCTTGGTGCCTTCATAAATAAGGAGGCTAGATAGATAGATAGATAGATAGATGATAGATAGATAGATAGATAGATAGATAGATAGATAGATAGATAGCCCAGCTTTGGCTGGGGAGGGAGGGATATAAATAAAAATTTATTATTTATGATTTATTACTTTAGAGAGAGGGAAAGAACGTCCATGGAAGGGACTTGGAACTCTTCCAGAGGAGCATCCGGCCCTGACCCTACTCTGTTTCCAACAGTATTCAAACTCCCTATCAAAACTCCTGTCCAATAACCATTTACGCCCAACACTCCAAGCACACTCCCCCTCCCAGCCCAATACTTACCTAATTTACCTAATATATTTAGGTACACATTTAGCACAATACATATTATCACATACAAGTTTACCATAATTACTCGAATTTATTTGCATACACATCAGAACATCATAGCTGGGAAAAGAAAAACTCATCCTAGGAGTGCCTTCTCTCTCTCTCTCTCTCTCTCTCTCTCTCTCTCTCTCTCTCTCTCTCTCCCCCCTCCCCACACACACAAAAGAAATTGCATAAGCCAGACCTGAAAGAAAGAGTTTGTCAGCTAAGAAGGCTTTGCTTCCAGACAAGACAATGGAAGTGATGGAAAAGAGGGAGAGGAACCCTTCTAACATTGCCATAGCATATGCCTAGATTAGAGACTCTTGTGTGCTGGCAAAGGATGGATGGATATATCTATGTATCATCTATCATCTGTCTGTCTATATCTATCTATCTATCATCTATCGTCTATCATCTATCATCTATCATCTATCATCTATCATCTATCATCTATCATCTATCATCTATCTATCATCTATCTATCTAATCTAATCTATCTATATCTATCTATCATCTATCATCTATCATCTATCATCTATCATCTATCATCTATCTATCTATCTATCATCTATCATCTATCATCTACCATCTATCATCTACCATCTATCTACCATCTATCTATCTATCATCTATCTATCTATCTATCTATCTATCTATCTATCTATCTATCATCTATCTATCTATCATCTATCTATCTATCTATCATCTATCTATCTATCATCTATCTATCTATCTATCTATCTATCTATCTATCTATCTATCTATCTATCATCTATCTATCTATATCTATCTATATCTATCATCTATCTATCATCTATCTATCTATCTATCTATCTATCTATCTATCTATCTATCATCTATCATCTAAGTATCTATCTATCATCTATATCTATCTCCAGATGGTGAACACTTGGTGGCAAAATTCTAGGAGGCAGAAGGTTGGGAGAGGAAGCCCAAATCCAAAAAAGGTTAAGAAATCCTGGTGCAAAATACATCCACTCTGCATATATTCTTTGGTCCGGTCTATACAGTCTTGTGTCAGTCATGCAGAAAAGGAGAGGAGAGGAAGAAAGGAAAGGGGGGAGGGGGCAATGGAAGGAAATGTTCCAATGCCCCATCCAAAGATGCTTGGTGGTCTAGAAGGACTTCAGAAATGGCTGCACTTCTCTCACTTCTCCACACACTGCTTAGTAAGATATGATTACACTGCAATTCATGGGCAACACCTTAACTAAGAACCAGCCTTCCCTCGTGGGTGCAATGGAAGCCTAAAGAAAGGCAGCTTACTAAAAGAACCTTAGTAGCTTAGTAATCATGGGCTATCAAAGTGGGCAATATGTTATCACATGGCGAGTTATAACCTTTAATATGCAAGGCACTCAACACTCCAAGGCTTTAATCAACTCCGGCATGTGAAATGAGAGGAAAAGATATACGTTGTGTTTGCCAATTTGTGAGGTGATGCAGATGCCTTTCCAAACACAAAACAACTGACTGTCCGAACCCAATTAAGGCTGTTGAGTGACAACAAGCATACCTACCTACCACATCATGTGCAAATCACAGGCACTTAAGCAAAGCAACGAACACTTAAGAACTAAAGTACTCTTGTCTGCATAATAGCCAACATATTCAGAGAGATGAGGAGGAATGTGGATTTCACATGACAGAAGCTTTCAGCAAAATTGCAGCTTGAAAACAAAAAGTGCATAATCCAAATGTGTTGGGCCGGGCAGGCAGGGGGAAGACACCATGAAAATATTAGGATTCAATGTACATGGGTGTGCCTGACGTACGGTTATTGAGCAACAACAATGAGGGTCATAGTCCAAGAGCATTCAGAGGGCATCATAATATCCACCCCTGCTCTGCATTGACTCACAGCAGTTCTCCAGGGTTCCAGGCAGAAACCTCTCAAAATCCTACCAAGAGATGCCAGGGATTGAAGATGGGGCCTTCTGCATGCACTTAAAAAAAAAAGAAGTGTCCTGGTGTATGGCCCCATCTCCTAAGTGAGGATGCCCCACTCAACATAGGTAGACTTACATCTGAGTAACCATCACAGGATTGCACTATGAAGAACATGCTGAATCGAGTTGTCTGAGTCAGTTGTTCAGACCCCACCTGGAATACTGTGCCCAGAACCCCAATTTAAGAAGGATATTGACAAGCTGGAACGTGTTCAGAGGAGAGTGACCAAGATGATCAAGGGTCTGGAAAAGCCACTTCCGTGATAAACAAGGAGGTGGGGTTGCAGGCACCACGCCCCTTCCCCACATTCACGGGGCTGGCTCCAGCCCCCGCGATACCTAAGGGGATTCCCGCCCATGTCATACCCTGGGCCAGCCAATCAGCTGGCTCCGGGGGCGGGGCATTGGCTATTTAAACCTGCTGCAGCCAAGGCTCCTCCTCTTTTCCTCCGCTGCTGCAGCTCCTAAGACTAAGGAGGTGTGGGCCCATGGCACGCCCCCACGCAGTGACGCCCGGGGGAGGTCCTAGTTGATGTGCCTCAGCAGGACTCCTCCCTCTGGTGATTAACCCTTCCGGCCTCTAGCCAGTTAGTAGTTAGGACCAATGCCTAAGCCAATACCGCTCAATTCCTGTAATCAATAAAGTTGTGGCCTAATTTGACCCATTAACCTGAATTCTTGTGTCCTGTGTCTTTATTTCCTCGGGGGGAGGTGGGAACTTGCCACGCAACTAAGCCTTAGGAGAAATGGTTGAGGGAAATGGGTACGTTTAGCCTGGAAAAAAGGAGGCGATATGATATGCATCTTCAAACATCTGAAGGGCTGTCACATGGAAGAGGGAACAAGCTTGTTTTCTACTGATCTGGAGGGTAGGACTTGAACACATATCTTCAAGGTACAAGAAAGGAGATCAAGAAAAACTTTCTGACAGTAAGATATGGCTACCAGATGTCCCCGTTTCCTGGGGACAGTCCCCGGATTGACGAATCTGTCCCCGGACAAAATCCATCCCTGGAATGTGCCTGGATTTCATTTAATGTCCCTGGATTTATATTTTAAGTGTTGTAGATTTATTAGCAGGGAATGAATGTTTCGTGATTGGTTCAACGGCAGAAAACACATCATATGGGGACTTCTGGGGAGGCAAAAAGTCGGGCACCATGGCAGCGAGCAGCTCTTGAAGTCAGCCAGAGCCAACTGCACTACCAGGCTAGCTCCGAGCTGCTGAGACTGTCGCGAATTCCTCGCGGCGCTTTTTAGCGAAACGCTCAGAGTCCCAGGTTTCTTTTCAGTGCAGTCTTTTTAATGTGAGCTATATACAAGTATTTACAAAAACAGTCCATACAGAGTACCTGCTCCTTAAGGCAAACGAATACTCTCCACCACAGCACCACCACACCACAGCACCACCACACCACAGCCACTGTTGAACAGGCTTTCCTTTTAAAACAGGTAATAGCCAATCACATCCCCGCTGAGTCACTCTGACCCAGCACTTCACAGAGTATTGCATCAGCCTGTTGAAGCCTGCAGACTTACTCATCATCCTGCGAATCCCAACAGAGACTGCCACTGCCACTGCTGAGGGGGAACTGGGGTGCATCAACTGGGGGAACTGCTGACCCCCCTGACCCAAATTGAGCTGGGAGCAAGGACGTCCGGCCACCTGGCCGACTGCTCATCAGCACTCCGAGCCAGAAAAACCCTGGAGCTGACACAGGGAGAAGGAGGAGAGGAGAAGGAGAAGGAAGAGAGTGGAAGAGGAAGAGGAAAAAAGAGGGGAGCCCTGACCTTGCTGCGCTGCCGCCACCACTGCTGAGGAGGAGAGGTAGGAGAGCACCAGGAGGGCAAGGACACGTGGCCGAGCCCAGGCCTGACCAGAGCCTACTCCATGGCTGCTAGCGCTCAAAGAGAGCAGACTGGGGTGACAGAGGAGACCACAGAAGAGAAGACATTACTTCTTAATTTTTTTTTAAAAAAAATCTTTTTAAATAACTTTCTATTTTCTCTTTTCAAAAAAAGAAAAAGTGTCCCCGGATTCTTTGAAAAAAATCTGGTAACCTTACAGTAAGAGCTGTTCAACAGTGAAAGGGACTCCCTTGGGAGGTGGTGGGCTCTCTTTTATGGGAGGTTTTTAAGCAAAGGTAAAATGGCAATCTGTCCTAGATTCCTGCATTGCAGGGGTTTGGGCTAGATGCCACTTTGGATCGCTTCCAACTCTAAGATTCTATGATTCTATGAGTCAAAATATAAGCTTCTGTTACTGCTTGTCTGCATGGGACAGATGGCCTCCATTTTGAACGGACCAAACTACACGATGTTATTAGTTGCTACCATTCCCTGCACACCAGCAAATAACCCCTTGTGTGCATTATCTTTCTATGACAAGCCTGGACTTGCCCTATTGTTCTACCTTCCTGGACCATGTTGTGTTAATCCACCCATTAAAGTTTGCTTAAAGAATACATCTAAAGCAGTTGTTAGGTTATCTTCAGCAAGAGTCGGCACTGAATCCCCCAGCGCACGTCTCAGGCGCAGAGAGAGCCGGATGCTAAATCTCAGGAAGAATTGCTTCTTGGTATATGGCTCCTGTACCCAAGTGAGCTATAAATGCCTGCCTGTTATATCAGTTAGGAAGAAGAAGAAAAAGAAACAGTATTTCACTTCCTGTTGCTTTGATAATGCCAATCATTAGCCCTATATGACTTGCGTGTATGATACTCACATGGTGAAACAGGAGTGGGGCTAGACAGGGCACTCACACTGCTCTCTGCCTGGAAGCTGCTCCAAGGACCCCTTTCCATTCCCTCCTGCAGCAGCTTTTCCTGCTGGAGATCCTGGAAGATTGCTTCTACAGTGGTACCTCAGGTTACATACGCTTCAGGTTACATACGCTTCAGGTTACAGACTCCACTAACCCAGAAATAGTGCTTCAGGTTAAGAACTTTGCTTCAGGATGAGAACAGAAATCGTGCTCTGGCAGCGCGGTGGCAGCAGGCGGCCCCATTAGCTAAAGTGGTACTTCAGGTTAAGAACAGTTTCAGGTTAAGAACAGACCTCCGGAACGAATTAAGTTCTTAACCCGAGGTACCACTGTATTGGCAAAGCAGGTGCTGGAGCACGGAGCCAGGGTGTGTGCTGCAGGTGTTGTGGGAGGACTCCAACACTGGAGAGGTGATTTTTGCACACATACACCTCTCTGGGCCTTCACCCCCAGCAGAGACCAGTTTTGCTAACCCTTAGGTACGCCTCTGTGAGCATACCACCACTCTGCCCACCTGCGATTTCTAGTAACTGGCAGTCAGAGGCAAAATGACTCTGCCTGTGGAGGGAAGACACAGCCATCATAGCTTGTAGTTGGTTGATAGCCTTGTCCTCCAGATTCAAGTTCTTCTTCCTCTTTCCCACTGTGCCACAATAAACCATGCCTACTTCCCTTACCCAAATCTCATTGCAAGGGAGAACACACTAAAAATCAGGAGGAGGATGAAATCAAGGAAAAGTGGGGGACTTGAGCTGACAGCACAGTGCTTCACTAAAATTAATATAGGGCAAACCTCTTGAACCCAGAGATACCCCCACCTCCAGGACGAAGGAGAAGGAAGAAGGAGACTGCTTTCTGTTCCATTTTAAGGATTTTCACAGGAAAATAAAAATAGTCTTGACTCAACTGCCCCTTGAAAAAACACCTGGAGCACATTTGAAAGCAACCCTCTTTTGTTTCCCTTGATGATCCTGCCAGAAAATATTGTGGGAACACTTTTCTGACATAAAAGCTTGAGGGCTGGACTGGACGAGATCAATGCAGTTCACCAGGCCACCGAACAGCCATCAGGCGATAATAACTTTCTGCAAGCTGGATTTGAACTGGTGATCTAAACAGAGAATGGCTTCTTAGCACTTTAATAATCCCTTAAGATGTCTTCTCTCTGCCTTACAGTCTGCAAATAAGACCCTGTCGCCTGCCTGCCGGTTGCTGCCCAAAGATCAGAGGAAAAACAGCTCAGAGACTGACCTTCTTGCAATAATTTTGATACTGATTTCTTTTGTACATAGAGTGGCCTATAGTAAATTAACACACATTATTGCACCAGGGGGCCTATTGCAAATCTAGCTTTGTGTTCCGGTTGTCCTGTGGTTATAAAATACGAGGTTGTGTATGTGGCTCTCCCGTTTCCACCCTAACAAACAAATGGAGGAGCACTAAGTAGGCATTTTGAATCTGTAGTGGGGAAAGGAAGAAAGCATGTATAAGACTGCAAAGCACAATAGTGGGAGGGGGGGACCCACCATCACCTATTGATAGCATTTTAATAAACTAGATGGATCTGGATTGTGCTCTTATCAGTCTCCAGCTCCTACTTTGCTTTCGTGTGACCTCAAGAGTAGCGTCTTGTGACACTGGGCTCCATTGCCATGGAAACCCCCAGGATATCATCAATAAATGCATGGCAAGGTCACATGGAAATAAGCACCAGAACTTTGGGGGTATAAAAGAAATAGAACGGATACGACAAGTTTCCAGCTCAGAAAATTGATTACGAAATAGCTATGTTTGTCAAATAACTGCAATCTTTTTCAGTAGATTTATTCCTGTGCAGTCCAGCTTGTAGCAGGTTTCAACCTTAGGTGTTTTAAACAGGATGCAATACATTAATTGTATTTTTGAAGCTACTTTGTGCAGCTGTTGGAAGGGTGTGGATAAAGGAAGGCAGTGATTTTAAATGAATCTGCTGTCATGTGCTCGCTTGGAGACCTCTAAGCTGTTTCTCCTTTGTCTTTCCCATTGAGTGGGGTCCATAGGATTGCTGCATATTTCTCACCATACTGTCCATGTCCTGTGTCCCAGCCAATATTTTTTAGCAGGAGGTGAGTGCTTTAGCCCTCTCTGCTAACCTCTTCCAGGTTCCCTGACTATAATTGTCAAGTAGAGACTGCTAAACAGTATGCAATCATGCCCAGACACCAGGGATGGAGAATTTTGTTTGGTCTGCATTTTTAATCCAACTGACCTTTTTCACACCACCTGGATTAATACACTGATCAGAATGCAATTATCCTTTGGAGTTCACGCTTCTGTGAATTACATGATACAGTTCCTGTCTCGATTTTTAAAAAGCACCATGATGCACTTAAAAATGTATTTTATTAAAGGAAAACATTTAGAAATGCATACACTGAGATAAAGTATGTATCTAAATACATATTTTATGATGAAATGTGTATTTAAGTACATATTTAAGTATAGATTTTTCAAATAAAAACATAGTGATTAATGTGGAAACTCAACAGAATGGACACATGTAAAAATGAAATGGTCCAAAAATAGATGGAGTCATCCATTCCTGCCAGACACTACACCTGGTGGCATATTTCACATCTCCAACCACTTTAAACGGTCATGGCTTGTCCCAAAGAATTCTGGGAGCTGTAGTTTGTGGGGAGATAGGTAGGGACATGCACAGGGGTCAATAACCCCCAACCATGTTTGGTTGAAAAATTGCACATCCACACACAAACTTTCTATATGATCGGGACACTCTTCTGTGATTAAACATATTGCGCTGCTGCTGTCACATCTAGTTTGGCCCCTGAAATGAGAAGTGCTACACAGATGCCCAGCAGTTGGTGGGTGAATCAAGCAGAGCCAAAGCAGGGGTCCTCAAAGGGCTTTCATTTTTACAAGGGATGCTGAGTAGCTGTGAGGCAGGGGATGCGTGATTTATTTCCGAGGATATTTCTTTCCACCCCCAATCTCATGATATTTGCTTTGAAATACAGTCTGCTGTTCTGACACCTTTATATTACCTTTCTCTGTTCGTTGGAGCCTTTGTTGTTTTTAACATCAAAGAGATGCTGCCCTGCTCTTCTAGGAAAGCGTCTGTCTCCTGCTCTGTATAATATTTCCAGCCTGGCGTAATGGGTACTAAAATGGCTTCCTTCAGTCCCCTGTGCTCACATGATGAAATTTTTATAGGAGCCATTTCACCATGCAGTAAGGTTATGGTTGGTGAGGCACGATTTATATTGGAGCATCACTGGGTGTTTTGGGTAGAATTGTTTCATTCTGGTGGTGAGGCATCCTGACCTGCTCTTTACCTAATGATAGAACTCTTCCGGCATATGGGAATGCTCAGGACTAGCTCCACCCCCCCCCCCCCCCGACAACTCTGTGCACATCAACAACACTCTCAGGTTGATGATGGGACTCATACTGCCTTGACCTATCAAGAAAGTTCAAGGAAATCAGTGAAGTGTCTCACACAGGGCACAGCCAGCATCAACTTCGGCTTTCATTTTCTCTCTCTATTCACTCTTGAAAAACATAGAGGTCATCTGCACTGTTGTATAAAGAAATATATTTGAAAGGATTTCAGAGGGACTTGCTCTCCTGTTAACTTGTTCAGAGTTTCACCCAAGGTTTGTGGCACTGGATACTAAACTATTTGCAAGGCTATGATCCTTTCCCTCTTTAACCTTGCCAGAATAACTTCTCCTGTGTATAACTGGAATAATTTTGCAGGTCATCAGCTTGAGACAGGTAGGCTGATAACAGAGAGAGAATACAAGATGGAGGCCTTCTTAGGTGAAGATAGCCTTCATAGCTAGGAGATTCACTCTTTTCTCCCTTCCCCTCCCCGCTTTTTAGTTGCATGAAGTTGAGAAAACGAAGACGGATTTGCAGCAGCTAAGGACAAATAGCTGTCGTGAATTCTTCTTGCACCAAAATGTGGGTGGAAAGATCTCCCCACATCATCTTTCTCCATTTTGGCTGCATTCACATGACAGTATATTCCATTTCCCTAATGTTCCCCAAACTGTTAATTTCTGCCTTATATTTCATCTTTCACAATACATAAAACCCATTTACAGAAATCTAGTGGAATATAGGTGATGTTCAGCACTCATTTCCTTGTTAATTGGTTCTGTTTCTGTGTTAATTACAACCCCATTGCCCAGAAAGTCACAGGAGTAAAGTGATGACATTTGGGGTGGTATACCAGTATACAGTTCTTTCCTGCTGCTTTCATGAGGGAATCATGTGGGAACAGAAGCACGCATGTGGGAACAGGTTGGGGGAGTGTAAGTATGTTCAGTGTTGTTTCATACCACGCCCAGTGGCGTGAATGAAATGTAGCATGGCATGCTGGTATAGCAGTCATAATTCCACAGTTCCATAATGCAACAGATACTGCAGTGCGGAAGGAACATTAGAAAATGGAACAGAAGTGCTAGCATTATAATCATTATAATTTGAATGTACGCCTTACTATAGTTTGAAATGTGGTATTTGAGAAGAGAAGTATTTGCTAGGTCAGTGTTCCACAACCTGATGCCATCCAGATACTTTGTGCTGGCAAGGGCCATGGCTGGGGATGAGGGGAGCTGAAGTCCAAAACATCTGGAGGACATCAGGTTGGAAAATGCTGTGCTGGGTGGAACTGCTGTTATTGACACAAAATGGTACTTGTTGATCTCATCACTTTCTGCAGGGTAGAATTGCCCTCTGTGTTCAAAGGCAGTTGATTATGAAGAACCAAATAGATCATGAGGGGCCAGATTGAATGATTCTAGGGAGTCAGGGTCATTTTATCCATTCATCTGCCACTTTTTAATCCCACTTCTTAATGGTTAACCAAATGTTTCATAGCACAGCTCTTCATCTCATGTGCCTAAGTCACCTCCCCACCTTGAACCATCAGCCACCCTACCCATCCTGGGTAGCTAGTATGCTGGCAAAGCACCTACATTTTCTTTGTCACACTAGAAAATCTTAGTGTTTAACTGCAGAGAAGAGATACTGATCTCTAGAAACACCCACATGGACCCCAAATGGCAGGTGAAGTGATGATGGCTAGATCAAGTAAAGACAATGATGTGACCATTCCCAAAGCTTAAGGCACAGGTGGTAGCAATCACTGCTATCATTTTGCCCTGAGTGATACTAGCCTAAACCATTGTAAATAAATTCAGGAGTTATATCCAGAAATGTTAGGTTTTGTATATGAGATCATGCAAGAGCTCACTTCCTAGGCGGGAAGCACCACGCTGCGGTCTTAAAAGAAGATGAAGGCTGCATCTGAGAATTATTTCCATTTCCCTACACCGCATTGAAAGTCCTTTTCTTTTTCTTTTGTCTCCCCGCAAAAGACACAAAGGATTTGATATTTTGCTTTCTGCAGGGAGGAGTAATCTCCCCAGAGCCCGTCCGCAGTCCCAGACCACAGGACTTCTGTCTTGGAATTCTGAGTCTCGGCAGGAGAGGGACTGAACATATTTAAGAGGCCAAGGGCAGCCCGGGGCTATTGACTGGTCTGTGAAGGCTGGTAGAAGGGCTGTCTTGTTGGTCCCCAGGCAACCAATCAATGCTAATTCCCTGCTGATCCTTGCAGCCGCTGGCCCATTGCTCAAGTGAGAGTGCTGCCCTGCTGAGCAATGATTTGTGGGATATAATTGGCTTAATGCTTGGCTTGGTCGTTTAGTGTTACTAAATGACATAACATCAGCTGCCTTCCAGCTTCACCAGGAATAAATCTCCGCAGGGAAGTGGAACTTAGGGCAAATTGTTAAGTTTTTCTCGCAAAGGACAAACAAATGCAATTTTTCGCCACTGAGGTCTAGGGTTGCCCATTTCCATCAAGGATGAGTGATAGCAAAGATAGTGCTCAGGATTACTCACAGTCCATGGCAGCCTCTCAAGTTCACACTTTATGCATTTGTTGGAATAAGTAAAGGTAAAGGTACCCCTGCCCGTACGGGCCAGTCTTGACAGACTCTGGGGTTGTGCGCCCATCTCACTCAAGAGGCCGGGGGCCAGCGCTGTCCGAAGACACTTCCGGGTCACGTGGCCAGTGTAACATCGCTGCTCTGGCAAGCCAGAGCCGCACACGGAAACGCCGTTTACCTTCCCGCTGGTAAGCGGTCCCTATTTATCTACTTGCACCCGGGGGTGCTTTCGAACTGCTAGGTTGGCAGGCGCTGGGACCGAGCAGCGGGAGCGCACCCCGCCGCGGGGATTCGAACCGCAGACCTTTTGATCGGCAAGCCCTAGGCGCTGAGGCTTTTACCCACAGCGCCACCCGCGTCCCTATTTGTTGGTATAGGCCTTGCAATATTCAGACCTGCCTAACCTTCTCTTACTTGCCTAATATGACAAAAGAGGCAATGGCATTTTAGGTATAGGTTTATTGTGACATGAACTTTCACAGGTAGCAGTCTGATTGATGAGATTGACGAAGCCCTGTTCAGTTGACGGAAACAGGACAGGTAGTGTGCGAAGACTTAGCATCATCCTCAGTTGTCTATACATTGATCTAGTTCATCTGCACAGAGCCTGAATGACTGCAAATTGTGCATATATAGGCTTTCTATACAATCAGGGACATTGTAGCTTGAAGGGATTTCAGACTGGGATAGAGAGCATATGCAGCCTAAATAATTGCTTGGGTTATATGATTCAGTTCAGTGTCTATTAGGGGTGTGCATTGACTCTGTGTGAACCCCAAATAACATGGGGATTTGGAATGATTCAGGTCATGATCTCACATTTCCTGAGTAGGACAGCCATTAACAAGGTGCGTCAATAGGGATTTTTCCATAAAGCAAAATGGCACCTGCACACGCATTTTTTTCTTTCTTTCTGAGAAATGAAAGCAAGCTGACTGGGTAAACACCGAGAGCTTGAGAGGGGAGGGGATGTAGACATGGGGGCATATTTCATTTTGATAGAAAGGTCCAGCTTTTAATCACAGTGAAATTATTTCCCCAGTGTACTCCACTCACCGTGTTTGGTTCCAGTTATGGCAGAAAATAAAATAAAAAGTAAGAGACATTTATTTATTTATTTATTCATCTAAATAAATAAATAAATAAATAATGTAAAAGTTCCCTGCACAAACACCCCTTGACAGATCTGCCTGACAATTGGCAGGTATAATCCACTCTGGATGGCTGTCAAATTAGAATAACACAGAGTCCATCCCAAACAGATCAGACTGTTTCCAAATACTACAGTAAGTCCCTATAAGCTGCTGCTCTAGAAATTTTTTTAGTTCAGAACTGGCTTTCTTCGTGCCACATAGCCATTAGGGCAAAGTCAGCTAATGCAAAGTGAGATGCTTAGCTACATGACAAAAAGTCACTGAATGCAATCAACTTTAGGCATATGACAGCATTGTCACCACCAGGCAGAAGAAACGTGGCTTTAACTGCAACAATACCAGCAACAGCTACAACAAATGTTCTGCAGCCATGCAATGTGTTGGACTGGTCTGGTATGAGGGCATTTGGGGAGATTATTCAGGAAAAGTTTCAATTACTTGAAAGCTTCCTTTTTCACACAGAAAGTATGAGCCCACAAACATCTGGCACAGCCCTAGTATTGAAGTGGTCTCTTTGTAGAAATGTGTCTTATTTGTCACAGAATGGTTAAAAATAAAAAAAATAAAAGTTAAATAGTACAGTTCTTTGCCTGGATATGCTGAAAGGGTAGCATATTAAGAAATGGGTCCTATCTTGAGGGAAACAAAGTGCTGACAAAGGGATTCTTCAGCTTGACTCCAGAAGGTTTTGTACACATATATTTCCCCCCAAAAAAGCTGGACACTCCACTCCCAAATATGAAGGCACAAATACAATAATATTTGGTATTTTGAAAATACCCATTAAAGTAACATTCAGAATCAGCCCCACCCCAGCTGCACTGAGGCATTTGCTTTGGCTCACAGACAAGCCACAGAATGGCAGTAGGAGCTTCGGGTTACCTTCTTAGGAAAACACCATCTTCGCAATTTGAGTGTCAGTGGAATCTGCCAAGATGTCATGTGTCAAGTGAGCTGAGTCCATCACTCCAAAAAACTGCATCAAGTCATGGAAGATGAGGCAAGATTTAGGACAGATTCAAGCAGTGTGGACAAAAATAAGAGCACTTGCAAATTGGTGATTGGCATTAAAATTAGAAATCCATAGATAGAATTAGGGCAAGTATCCAGAAGTAGAGAAGGCCAGACAAGGAAGGGGCCAAAGGAAAAGTATCTGCATAACTGCTTATTTAAGGAATTTTGGCCTAACTGCCTGCGTATAAAATTATTCATGGCATAATGAAAGTGGATAGAAATTTTACTCCATTTTTCATATTAATCAAAGCCAGGGTCATCCGATGAAGCTGAATGTCGGAAGATTCAGGACCATATCATTTAGGCATTATTATTTGTCACACATGTTTGTTGACCACTTATCAATATGAACATATTATTTTATTCCATTTTTTGCATTAAAGGGTTTTATTTACTTCTTTGTAAGACTTGAGTAGTAGTTGTTCACGCTATTTCTCCTTTTGTTCTTGCCCAACTTGCTGTTTGTGTTTTAAAATATTCGGAGCAGACAAAAAGAACTTCCACGCAACACATAGTTCACCTCTGATATTGACTACTACAGAATGTTGCCATGGCCACCAGCTTGGGCATCTTTAAAAGAGGCTCAGAAAAACTCATGGAAGATAAGGTTATCAGTGACTACATGCCATGATGGCTGTGCACTTCCTCTCCAATTGGAAGTGATAGGTCTCTGAATACCACTTACAGAAAATGCAAATGGTGATGGTGTTGCTGTGCTCATGTCATGCTTGTAGGCTTCTCACAGGCAGATGGTTGGTCACTGTGAAAGCAGGATGCTGGACTAGGTAGGCCAAAGTTCTGATCCAGCAGGGTTCTTCTTATGTTCTTATCACACTGACTGTCTTCATCCTGAAATGCACCATAAACATCATCATTTTATGCCTTGGACTTTGTATAGTCTAAAAGTCTAAAAGACCAAAAACAGTAATATTGAGTGAAGTTGCCTGAAATGCCATGAGCGACACTAATAATAATAATAATAATAATAATAATAATAATAATAATAATTTATTATTCGTACCCCGCCCATCTGGCTGGGTTTCCCCAGCCACTCTGGGCGGCTTCCAACAAAGATTAAAAATACATTAAAATGTCACGCATGAAAAACTGCCTTCAGATGTCTTCTAAATGTCAGGAAGTTGTTTATCTCTTTGACATCTGATGGGAGGGCGTTCCACAGGGCAGGCGCCACTACCGAGAAGGCCCTCTGTCTGGTTCCCTGTAGCTTTGCTTCTCACAGTGAGGGAACCGCCAGAAGGCCCTCAGAGCTGGACCTCAGTGTCTGGGCAGAACGATGGGGGCGGAGATGCTCCTTCAGGTATACTGGGCTGAGGCCGTTTAAGGCTTTAAACACTTTGAATTGTACTCAGAAACAAATACTGATTTGTTTTTCCCCACCCCTGTATTAGACCACCTATTATTACCCAGTAGTCAGAGTTGGAAATTATGCTGCCAGTTGTGGAAATGTAGAACATTTAACAGAAACTTGGTCCCAAATCTGACAGACTTCAGCCATAGGAGGCTTAACCATTCTGTGGGGAGACAACCTAAAGATTCTTTCCAACTACTATCCTGGCTTTCCTCTTGCCTTTCTTAAAGGCAATAGCCTTGTGTTGTTGTTGATGGCTTGAGACTAAGTAGCATTTGTATGCTTACACGGGTCTGCTGCACTTTGCTTCACGCCTGCTGAAGGATGGCTTAGGGCAAAATTTCCTCAGCCTGAGTCCCTAGAAGACAACTTCAGGCAAAACAACAGAAATCCTGCCTTTGCACTTAGAGGATAATCTAAACTGAGCCTTCATGGTAAAGCGGTTTCCAGGAGATTCTGCGTCATGGGAAAAGTGCAGTTTGTTAAAAGTCCAATAAGAAGTTAAGCCTTGCTAAGAAACAGTAAACTTAAAAGCCCAGCTCTAAAATATTCTGAACTTGCTAGCACCAACTAACCATCCATAAATTTGATAAAGGCAAGTGACTGAGGACTGGTTGTTCACTGCAACAAGAGTGGCACCCACTTCAAGTGCTTTCACTCTGGAACCTTAAAACACTTAATTGTTCTCTATAACTTTGCTTCTTTCTGTCATTTTTTTTTTTTTTTTTGGTCTGCCTGTCCCTAAATGGACTAACAGAACAAACTTTCCAAGCTTAGCTGCGCAACTACTTATTTTGCCTCGTGGATAGTTATTCTCAACTGTCTTCTAAAACTATTGGGGTTAGAGTAAGGTTACCAGACGTCCCCATTTCCCGGGAGCAGTCCCCAGATCTACAAATCAGTCCCCATACAAAATCCATTGAAGTTGAAAAGTGTCCCCAGATTCATTGGAAAAAATCTGGTAACCTTAGGTTAGAGAGATGCACTAAGTCCACATTTGTGAGTCTCTGCATTATGAGTCTTTGCACATGGTACCCCTCGTGTTGAAAGACTTGAGGCCAATCAATCCTGCTTAATTCTCATATCTGGTCTCTTACTATGGCAGAGCACCATCAAGAAAAATGAGGAATATTTGTTTATGAGATTTCTCTAGCTGTGAGTGGTCCTACTATTAGATAGAGTGAGATGGCTGCCTCACATAGCAGATGCTAAGGGGCAGGGAGTGGACTGAACTGACATAGCTACTGTACCACTTCACTCAGCCTGCTGCCCTCAAGTGCTGTGGAGGGTACTGTCCAATTGCCAGTGTTGAGTAAGATTCATTCAGCAGCCTGGTCAACTTGTGTGCATGGAATAGGGCAGACGCCATCTTGCCCAATGACTCAGATAGCAAAATGCCTATGGCTCTGTCTCTCCATCCCACCTTCTAATTTAGAAAATGTTAAATATTCTCATGAGACAGTGCAATGACATTCAGGAGCTTGGACTCCCAATTCCAGAAATGCCAACATATATTCCTCTTCTTTTAGTCAAAGTGCTGCACTTTACAACCAGCACATTGTAAGCTGCTGCAAACCAGTGATGTGATGCCAATGCGCAATGCGAAGGAGTAAGGGCAGGGAGATTTATAGAGGAGGCCCTGGTTCTTGATTTCTCCCTTTCCATCTCCCACAGCGTCATGCTGCATATTAAAGTTCCAGAGATTTATTCAGGTAACGCTTCTATTTATAAACCCGAGGGCAAGTTACAATCAAGGGAGAGAGGCAAGCACATAGGTGACCATTCATGCAGCTCATCGCAGGTAGAGAATTGGACATGGGGTACATATGCAGCAGATAATCAATATGCTGTCATTGTTCTCTACAAAAGATTCCCTGAATGCCTAAGCACAGCAGATGCATTTATAAAGAGTACATCCTGCTCTGTAGATAATCCACGGAACAACTGAAGGGATAAATGCCCAGAATTGATGTCATTGTTTGGCCTGGATTCATGATGACAAAGAATGGCAAGATGATGATGAACCATGAAGGCACATGTTTTTTCCTCATTTTACTTAACAATAGAATGGAGACATTAACAGCGCATCCATTTAACGTGATGATTCCAGCTAGGGAAGGAAATTATTGGATGAGGGGTGGGGTGCAGATGATCTATAGGGAAAGCATGGCAAAGCTTTTCTTTGAGAGCCAGTCTATATATATTACACAGAATATAGAGGTGGACTTAAAGCATAGAATTCTGCACAATACCACTTCAGAGGAAATAATCCCCCCTCCCCAGTAGATTTCCTTCCATGTTAAACACAAGGTAAGCCAAAATACAAAACACTGACTCACAAATTATGTTCTGATGCAAACTCCCTAGTCGCCAAGTTTCTTTCTGTATGAGCGCTCCGTTAGTTGATTGGGATCTTTTTCAATATGTACATGGAGATTTAAGGGCCAGATGTAACTAAATAGTTGCACTCGCAGAAGCTGGTACAATAAGTCCCACTGGTGCAATGGGACTTTCTCCCCTCTCCTCCACCCTGCACCCTAACACACACGCCCATCAGTTCTGGGAGACCTGGAGAAGCTCCAGAACAGTGGGGTGGGGGGAAGGTGAGGAGAGATTGCTCCATCTGGTAATCTGAAATGTTTTCGCAGATTGAACAATAGTAGCACAACACTGGATTCCACCCTGTGAAGATTAGAAATCTCTAGCGCTCTCGCTCTCTTGCTCTCTCTTGAAGCGACTCATATATTTACCAGCAAATGGTTATTAGAAACTATGGCTGTGCTGTGAAAACACCGACCACCCTAGTACATACCCACTGCTTTTGCCCCTTTTTCAGGAGGGCTAGGTATGGGGTGAAGTGTTCGAGCTCCCCAGTGGGGGTCACTACAAGCTCCATGACTGCTCTGCAGTCCATCCCCCCTTTTTTCCATACGAAGGCAGGAAGCATTGGACTCCTTCTAATTTGATTTTATGATTATGCCACATAACCAATCAGATTTGGCTATGTGATGACATTTGAAGCCCAATCAGAGAGAGGGTAGTGTTTCCTGTCCCCTCTCTGATGTCATGTTGTGTAAAACAAAGGGAAGGGAAATTAAGGGAATTGTAGCGAGTTCTAGGACCAGAGGCAGGTGGCAGAAAATGAGGCCGAAAAGGTGAGTACAGGGGCTTTTGTGAAACCAACCAATCTCTAAAAAGCCTCTGTTGGATTCACCACAGAGCATTTAGCTGGATCCTAATGGAAACAATGTTACAGGCCTACAGCAGAAAAAAAGTAGCAGGTGGGTTGGGGGAATCAAAACTCCTTTTTTATGATTTAGGTCTTGGAAATTTCTTCTAATTCTGATCCTCAAAGAAATGATTAACTTTGACAATGAAACTAAGCAACCTGAACTAAAAACATTATTACACCTCATATCACAAACAATGAACAATGCAATAAAATCTAAATCCTTGTCTAGGTAGAGAAATAAATGTGGATTAGCCCAGTTATTGTATCATTAAAAATCAACACATTGTGTAAAAATAGGAAACCATGATAAACCTGCATGGCAACAGAAAAATAGCGGGATAGTTAACCACAAAATGGGTCTCGACTGCCATGGATTTGCTCTTCTCTCTGGAAAAAAGGCTGCAGGAAGCATTGCCTGAAAAGAGAACAAAAGGAAGTGGTTGACTGTTTTTGGCTGTGTTTCTACCAGATGTTCACCCTGACAATAATAAATGGAGAGCTCATTGAATGGCAAAACCCACTCAGTATTTACTTCATAGATTTTCAGAAATCGTTTGTCAGCAGCTTCCATCGTAATTCATTATGGATTGGCTTGAAGTGTTTGGGTATGCCAGCAAAACTAATTAACATAATCAAGGTAGAGCCTGAGGACTTGAGTGAAGGTTCAGCTGAGATCTTGGCATGTAAACCAGGGTGCATATTTTGTGTTACCCCCCCTTTTTTTAACATGATCACCAACTTCCTGTTATGAAGCATTTTATACCTGGGCAGGCAAAGACGGATGACTTGAACCCCATCATTCTGCCCAAAGTGCTATGTCTTGAAGCACTGTGCCAGTCTTTTTCCTTTGGAAAAACCGTTCTTAAGACCCCATAGATGCGGAGGAAATGTCAGGGCTACACAATTATTATTTATTATTTCAATTTATATTCTGCCCTTCCTCCCAAAGGAGCCCAAGGTAGCAAACACATTGATGAGAAAAAGTGTTGTTGTTTTCTAAGCATTCTGAAAACATTCCCTCAACTAGTGATTCCAGGGTTGGCAGGAACAGTATCTTTCAGCCATCAAACGTCTGGGCAAAGAGGAATTTTTAAAAATTCCTCCTGAGAGTCAAAAACGACTTGCGTAATGCTGCTGTTTCAAATGAATGGGTGGAAGCAGACAGCGTCGAGTGATAGGCGTCCATTTTTCATTGGTGCATAAGGGCTAGTTGCTCAAAGGGGGGCAGGAAGACTCATTTCCTCACAGTTCAGCCTGCTGTGTGCATCCCACCATTTGCATCCCTCTTTCTGGCCCATTTACTTTGTTTCATACGCTCGGAGTGACCAAAGTTCAAACTACCATTATCTGAGCACCCTTAGGCATTTCTGGAAATCACAGTCCCTGTTTAGAAATTAATGATTAATAAAGGAAGATTGCCAGGATTTCTGGTTTCCAGTATGATACCAACATCCTGTTTGCAGTTATATGCGCTTGAGTGAACTAATGCATCCTATCCTGCTGGCAAAACCAGCAGGAGGATTTAAGGGCAATGCAGCTATTTCACCCATCCACCATTCAAAAACAAAGTGCGATCCATTGATGTCATGTCATGGCCTCCTATCCTGCAGGCTCAACCTCACTCCAGACAAGAGGAAATAAAGCCAAATTGCAACAGTTCCGGCACAGAACAGGCTCTGTAGCATTTACTATTCAGTCACACTGATGAGGAGGATCTATGCCAGCCGATATCCATCCATTTTATCAACCGCGGATTGGATTCTCCAAGCAGTTCCCAAGATTTTAAAGAAATAAAAGGTCACTAATTTAATCCCCCATGGCTTTTCAGCAAGCCAGTGTCTTGGAAGCATTGTTTAGAAAATAGGAACAGAAAAATCTCAGGAAGTCCAAATGTTACACCAGATTTTAGTTCTTCGCTCCAGCGGTATTCATGCAGTCAGTTTGGGTAAGTATACTAGTAGTCAGCACAGGGAAGCTGGAAGCCTGGCTATGCAATGCTGATTGTCTTTTACTTTTATGTATTCATTCATTTCATACGAATAAAGAGATTGTTATATCAAAAAGCACCACATAAAATAAAGAAGTTGTACTGCAGAGATGAAATTTAGGAATTACTCTACTATATCAGAATGCAGAGTATAAACATTTTAAATGCATAAACACCTTCTCTCAATTTATTTGTAATTTAAGGTCTGGTACCATTGCCACGGCGGGGTGCGCTCCTGCTGCTCGGTCCCAGCGCCTGCCAACCTAGCAGTTCGAAAGCACCCCTGGGTGCAAGTAGATAAATAGGGACCGCTTACTAGCGGGAAGGTAAACGGCGTTTCCGTGTGCTGCGCTGGCTCGCCAGATGCAGCTTGTCACGCTGGCCACGTGACCCAGAAGTGTCTTCGGACAGCGCTGGCCCCCGGCCTCTTAAGTGAGATGGGCGCACAACCCCAGAGTCAGACACGACTGGCCCGTACGGGCAGGGGTACCTTTACCTTTACCTTTACCTTTACCATTGCTATGAGCTTATTGTGAAGCATCTGCAAAGCAGGATTCAAAATTGGGATAGAAAAATCTGAAACTTCCCCAGTGGAATGGATCTTGCTCTTAAAGAGTGAAAATGAAAATATTGCACCATGCAGGGTTTTTTGGGTTTTTTTAAACATCCTTCAATTTCTGGCACCAGAGGAGCCAATATAGGCTCGCTCTTTAAAGAGCTGTCTTTAGATGCTGAGAGAGAAAGCAGTTATGTAGCTAAAGAGATGTTTACTGCTAACTGAATGCAATGCAGACTTTTGACATGTGGTGCAGTGGTTAGTAGGTTGGATGGGGATTTGGGAGAGTAGGGTTCAAATCCACACTTGGCTGCAAAGCTCACTAGGTGATCTTGGGTCTTTCAACAGTCTTTCAACTTACTCTACCTCACTGGGCTATTGTGATGAAAAAAAATGGGGAGGGAAAGAACCATGAATGCCACCTTGAGCTCCTTAGAGGGAAGCTGGGATACAAATGTATTGGATGGGTGGATGGATGGATGGATGCATGGATGGATGGCAAACCGTGGTTAGCAAAGCAGAAGCTTCTGTACTCTGAAAAGGTGGAAAAGAAGTCAGGGGGAGCATGTGAGCCTGCACTCATTCCTGTTTGGGAATGTCACACTAAACTGTGGTTTAGTATGATATGTGAACAAGGTCACTTTTTTGAGTGATTTCACCAAAAGCATTCAAATACAGTGGTACCTCTGCTTACGTACTTAATTCGTTCCGGAGGTCCGTTCTTAAGCTGAAACTGTTCTTAACCTGAAGCACCACTTTAGCTAATGGGGCCTCCTGCTGCTGCCGCGCCACCAGAGCACGATTTCTGTTCTCATCCTGAAGCAAAGTTCTTAACCTGAAGCACTATTTCTGGGTTAGTGGAGTCTGTAACCTGAAGCGTATGTAACCTGAAGCGTATGTAACCTGAGGTACCACTGTACACTATACCAATAAGGCAGTCGTGGTTCACGTACAAAGAATTATAATCAGCGATTGAGACATGCCTTGGTCTTACACATTCCTTGTCTTTATGAATTATAATTTTGTACTTTAAGAAGACATGTCTGAGTGAGGACAACATGCATTATATGAACTGCACTTGTAAGCAAAACAGAAGCATTCCGCCTTAAAAATGACAGGTGCTTGCAGGGGTTCCCTATTCTTCTCTCTGATGATAATCTGCTCTGGCTCTCCCCACCCCCTCAACCCAATTGTCTCTGCTTCTTTGACATTCTTGGAATTGAAGTGCCATAATGTTTGAGAGCTGCATCTCACTGCCCCAGGCAAGAGTATTGATCAGTCAGTAACCTGAAAAGAGGGGGCACCTGCTGACTTGGTTTAAAAGAAGAGACAAAAAGAGGTGGTGATAAATTGAATTATAATTATCAGTTGGCCCCTCTGTTTGCAGGGTAGCTTGAGCAGAAGCTGCATTAAGGAATGAGAAGAGCACAGAATGGCTTTATTGGGAACCTGTGCTTGCAAAGCTGTCAAGCACTTTCAGTTTATATAATGACATGTTGGTTCTACGTATACCTTTTGCTTATTAGTCTCTTTTCTCTTGCTTGTTTCTTTTAAAGGCTAGGCAAATCATAGGCTGTGAAATCCTCACATTCTATTATGATGACATACATGTGCATGAAGGTTTGTGTGTGTAAAGAGAGAGGGGTGGGGAGGAGAAGGACGGAGAGTCCTAGTGATGAAGAGGATGAGACACTGTAGCCCCTGGACCCAACAGTTGGTGTTCAGTGAAGCTGTGTCATGATACCAATGCCAGGAATTCCACAGAGGTAGGAACAGGCATAGAAGAAATGATTAAAAATGAAAGAGTTATGGCTTGGCTACTCCTAAGGGATGATATGGAAGTGCTTGAGTGATTTGTGAGGGCTGTTAACACTGAGAAGAAAAAGGTATTAGTCTGGTACAGGGGAGTTTATCTTCCTGTAGTAGGGTGCAATTACAAGTGGGGTCGTACAGAATTAATACTGAAAGAAACTGTCACTCACTGGCAAGGGCTCCCTGTATTGGTCTTTCTCCAAGGAAGGGGTAAAACTTCTTATCCTGGTAATGTAAAGACGATGTGATCAAAATACAGAGCGCTACCTTGATGGGGAGTAGAGAAACTAAAGAGTTTCGCTTTCCATTCATTCAGTCCCAAATCAATGTATTCATAAAAAAAGAATCAAATACACATATACACACCCGCAGAAAGATGATTCCGAAAGCAGCTTGGTTGAGAATCAATGTGAAATGAGTAAGTTTCCATTCTTACTGCAACACTGAGTGGTTTGATTCGCCCCATCCATCTGGTCTGCTCCCAGGTGAGCTGATTGTATAAAACAGATACCTATGGTTTCCAATCCATGAGCCATTAGTGCACCAGAGTGGTCCACGTAAAGATGCTCATGGAGGATAAACTGTTTGTCAGATAATAGGGATTATAGCAGACACTGAGAGGACCACATTTTCCATCACAGACATCTAAAAAACAAAGGATTTTCTTTTGGCCAGCAAATAAAGTCAGCTGAAATACTAGTTACAATATAACCTATTTGGGACCTCCTTTTCTCTGTTCTCACTAGATCTTCTCCACAAATTATGAGCTTCCACCTGCATTCTGCCTCTGTGCTTGGCCCTAAATCCTCTCCCCCCACCCCCACTCTCCCAGCTTGCTTAGCCAGACCCTCTCATATTGCTCTTTCCTCAAGCCTAATGCTGTGTCAATTTTGTTGGGATCACAGCAGGGTAGGAAAGTGTTAAACCTCCCCTCCCTTTACTCTGTGGTTCCAATGAAAATCCTACCCCACTCCACAGCTAGTATCACATTCATTCATATACTAAACTATGTGTAATGTTGACTATGCAATTAAAGTAATGTCTAGTTTGGCCCTGACTTGCTGATCTGAGTAGGCAGCATTAGCGTTGAAGCACAACATGCCCCCAAGCCATGATCTCCAGCTGTGCTGATGCTGCAGGTGTAGGAAACCATGAGTTTATGTGATACTAGTGAGACTCCACATAGGTACACTGAATGTGGTCCTCCAGGGTCAAACTGGCTCCTAATTGCCATCAGTGAGGTGGCATATAGTCTTCTCATGTGACTTTACCATTTTAGTAAATGAACTCTTGAAACAGATCTAAATTATATGGGGCATAAGGAAGTTGCCTCTTGTAAAAGCAAAAAATCTTAAATCTACCATAATCTGGGCACAGTTCCTTCCCTATCCTGGCACAGACTAGCTGCCTAATCATGACTACTTTGCAGTTTCACTTTTGCTTGTAAAGCAATAATAGCAACAACCACCTCTACCAAGTGTTTTATCAACCCTTAAGAACATTTAAAAGCCTATGGTAAACAAAATCCATAGCTCTGCTGCAGCTCATTAATAAACAAAGTGCAAAGCAGAGGCAAAGGCAGCGTCCTTGGAGACACCTTGTTTGTATATACTCTCTCCTCTGTGATCGGTTGCTTCAATGATCTTCTCTTTTTAACTCCCAATTAACTAGGATGCTGTCCTTGTATCATTTACCTGAGCAAGCCACCTGGATACTCTCCTTTTCACCATCACATAGGGACTGGGGGTGGGGGAACCTGTCAATTTCAGTTTCTCATTTCTTCAAGCTTACATTCAGTTCTCCACGTTTCCACATGAGTTTGCTTCTTTCTTTCTTTTTAAGTCCTCATGGAATTTCATCAGGATTTCAGGGAAGTTTCTCCCAACACACACATTTTGTATGCAATTTTGCTTAATATTCACATTTTTGCAAAGCAATCCCCCCTAACATAATGTTATTTTCACTGATATCTGTATTTTTGTGCACACTTTACCTCATATATGCATTTTTGTATGCTTAGCTAGAGAAGTGAATTGCAGAATTCAGAGAAATGAGGGTATCAGAGAGGGCTATGTTTTGCATTGGATGTTGATTTGGAATGTGCTAATTAGGTAGGTTCATCTTTAAATGTAAACTGAACTGAATTTCTCCCCCATCTCTTGTAGTGACCCATCTTACAAGACAAAGGATATTCTATCCATCGTAATTTCAATTTTTCACATAGCTGACAAAACACATGTTCTATCAGTGACAGGTGCTGGCCTTCAGGTTTGCTTCTCAGAAAAGCCAGCTGCTAAGAAGACATTCAAGTGTGATTCGTTCTTTTTTCTCAACAAATTCAGTCTATCCCTGTCCTCAGGTTCCTTCTTCTACTGTGAAGCATCCTAGAGTGGTGAAAGTTTAGTAGTGAGATTGTCTCAGCTGGTGTAATCTCACAGACTGAAGTGAGCAGGTAACAGAACCTAGGAAAGGAGTACTGCGAATAAGGCAAGAAGAAAATATATACAGGTCCAGGAGCTGGAGAGCTGATTGAATTTCACATCCTTATTGGAAAATATATGAATAATCACCCATCTCTTGAGCTGCAATCATCTAGCTCAGGAATAGGAAACCTCTGTTCCTCCTGATATTGCTGAACTACAACACACATCATCTGAGGCCATTGGCCATAATGGCTCAGGCTATTGGGAGCTGAAGGCCAACAACATCTCAAGGACCACAGGTTCCCCATTGCTGCCCTATATTGTGCAAGTACATAAATATTAAGTAGAAGCCATGTTGGTTGTGGCAGCAGTAGAAGAGAATTTGGAGAGGACAAATATGATTTTTTTCAGATTTGACATAGTTCCCATCCAAGTTGGACTTGACTATCATAGTGAAATCATCAGCAATGACAGCCTTCTCGTTCACCCCACTATGTTTACATGTCAAATTGCAAGGAACAGGCCCTTTGAAGAAACAATGATTTCTGCCCATAGAATTCCATGATATAGAAGAGCCAACATGTTCTATAGATGCTGTATAGTGAAGAATCATCACACTGAAGTAACACCTAAATTCTGTTTATGAGAAACGAAGCCTCTAAAAATGTGTTGCTGGAGTAACTCTGATATAGTCTGCTATCCTACACAAGCACCCCTCAGATTGTGGCTGCAGCCATCCTACTGTCATGCACCAGCCACACACCCCACAATAATTATTTACTGCCTTTTTATTAATCCTTCTGACAAGGAGTTCAAGGTATCAACCATGATGTCTCCTCGCTCTATCCTCAAAACAACCCTGTGGGGTAAGTTAAATGTCTGAGAGAGAGCCTGGCCCAAGGTCACCCAATGAAGATCATAGCTGAGTTTCAGAGCTAGAAAATGAACTGTGCTGTTGAAAAAGTCAAGAGCTGAGAACTGGAAGCTGCAGCTGTTGGTAATAGGAGTTGTAGTCCAAAACATCTGGAGAGCACCAGGTTAGCGAAGGTTGCTCTAACCACTACATCACATTAACCTAAGTATTCTCATCAACCATCTCCTCACACTTGATATTGCTCCATTCAGGAGGCACAATAATTCATTTATGCTCCTCAGTGAGAATTTCCTTACTAACATCTGTAAGGATTCCTTGTAAGGTCAGGCCCTGTACACTATGGATGACAAAGGTCTATCAAATGGTTAACTCTGGTGTCACTGTATTTTGGACTAATGATGTCCCCAGATGGCACACAGAGAGAGCATTATTTACTGAGGACACTAAGCAGGCAATTGTTCTTTGGGAGAAAGTAATAAATCTTGTCACATTTCAGTGAGTCCATCACTGTTACTCAGAGCTGCAATGATGCAGAGCTCTGTTTATTCCTTCTCCTTGAATATTGATGCTGTAAAGGAAGGCTTAGTTCTCCCTGCCCAGCCAATCCAGAAGGGCACTTAGGAGTTTAAGTTTAATATGACTGCAGAAGCAAGTAGCTGGTTGCACAGAGTAGCACTGGATGTTAAGGCAGGGTCATGCCATGCAGCCTCTCCACCCACAGCTCCATGCAATACACATACCCTTCTGTTGGGTCGAGTTGTCCAACTAGCTGTAACAATGCAATTTGGCATGAGCCCTTCAGCATTTCAAACACAAGGTCTTGTCAGGCTTAATATTGCAAGCATGGCCATGTCTCAATCTAGCATTCACACTGCCACCACCCCTCTCCTGTTAAAAAGAAGTGGGCACAGAGACCAAGAACGTGCCTGTGTATTCTGAGCCAAGTGATGTTCAGGTTGTCGTAGGCATCTGTCTCTCTTGAGAGAGGAATGGAGTGTCCTTCTGGGCATGAAGTCCAACCCCTGGAGAATCACAGTGGCTAAAGAGACTGGAAACTCATAACTGCTGCCTCCAGTGTTGTGACTTTTCCTGGACGCAAGTCTGGGAGGTGCGTATGAAGGTCCTGGGCTGCTCAGATGACAAGACCCCACTCTCAGCCTCACTGATGTGGTCCAAAGGAAAGCAGAGCAATAAGTTTGGCACCAGCTTGGCTGCAGGAGTTGCTGGAAGGAGGCGTACAAGGTGCCATCCAACCGTCTTAGGGACTCCACTTCAGATATGTGTACAGTTTATTCCTTAGCCTTTTCATCTCCTGAAGATGTCCTTCAAGGCAACAGGTATGGATTTTTCCTCAGCGTTTACTCCTGAAGTCATTCTCATGAATGAGTATAGCCACCAGGCAGTAGACATTTAGGACCAGAGTTTTCTTCTCTTAGACGGGTTACTTTCCCAGTAAATACACAAGTAAATATTTATGTAAGAAAAAGATAGATAGAGTACAAAGATAATGTGCACACGCACACTTAAGTATCCTGTTATAAAATGAAACTGTTTTCATTAAGGCAGGCTGACAGAGTTTTGCTCCAAAGAAATGTCTGTTTCAAAGTCATTACCCAGTGTCCTTTGCTATGGAAATCACTCAGCTGAGGTGATAATCAACTGCTAAAGGAGCATCCCAAGCCAAGGCCTTCACCCTTTCCTTATCTTAATGGCCCATCAGTACCTTTGAAGTGGTAAACTTGGCAAGTCTCAATTCTTTAATCTTGTAAGGAACCACCACTTGGAGAATCTTTTAAGAATATTAAGTGGAGCTGAGCTTCAAAGGAAGTAGTCTCAATTCACCTGACCATGAGAGCCTTGTTAACATTGGCTGAGGCAAAGAAATTAGAATTTTAAATTCATTCCTAGCCCCTTGAAGTTGATTGGCCCAGTACCCCAGAGGCCACCACCTCTCCTTCACTCCTATTGCCTTTGAAAAGAGACTGGGATCCCTACAGCAAGGAATCTCATGTTACTTCCAGGGGACTATCTGCTCATTTGAAAACTTGAGTATAATTGTTTAAGGCTGCGGGGTGGAGGAGGCAAAGGAATGGTGGGCAGCCAACTGATGTAGAAGCAATAAACATAGATCTGATCTCCCTTGGGCGGAAGATCCCGTCGCCTCATATAAGAGCAGGCTAAAAATAATAAATAGTTGTGGGTTTTTAATTATTATTTAAGTAACCATAGCTCTGGCTTGTCCTAACACTCAGAAGAGTCTGTATATAGAAGTTAGCCTTATGTTTTGATTTCCTCCTTTTTTCACTTGTCCAAGCTTGTTGATGCTTCCTATCTCTCTGTATGCTATCAATGAATATACCAGGCCTCAGAGCGGAATTTTATCAGCGGGTATAAAGTTTATTTTGGGCTCCTTCCCTTGACTATCAGCCATCCTGTTTTTATTCACTAAGGATTTATGCCATGAGCTCTAGCCTGTGAGATCAAAAAGGGCACTGAAGTCGAGAGAAGGGTGGATTGGAGTGCTCTGTTAATTTTATGCATTTAAAGCATTGTACTCTTATGCTCCCTCTACGATAAATATAAATAAATATAAATAAAACAGGATCGGAGATAAGAAAGCATTTTTGACTTGAACATCATTGCTTATGCTACAAATACAGATAAGGAGAAATAATTAACAACAAAGCATCCTTTTATATTGCAATGCAGATCAGATTGTCAGAAGACATTAGTATTAGTAAAAAAAAAAGTAGATAAACTTACTATTTGCTTTTTAAAAAAAGAGCTTTTCTGGCCTTTTTGTGGAGAGAAAATGAATCATAGCATGAAAATTAATTGCTTTGGGAATGTTTGATTCAATACTTAGCCTGGCCAGATCCACAAGATGTTTTTGAGACATGGTGAACTTTAAATAACTCTTAATTAGCTTAAGGTTTGCAAACTGACCTCTCTCCAGAAGCTACCATTGTTGGAATTGTTAATAGTGTTCCTAAGCTAACACAAATATTTGGAAACAGGTCACCGAGTCTGTACTTGGTTAACAAGTTCAACAAATCTAATAGCTTTAATTGTGCATTTACAAAATTTGCTTTATGTACTGGGGTAAATGTTGCATTTCTTTTCCGAAATTATCACCATTAAGGTAATCAGGATATTTCTTTGATAAAGTTTCTCTCTCTGTATCATTTTTGGACACGGTGAGATTTTTCTACACTTTTTCTGCCAACTGCTTAACAGCATTGAAGCAGACAGATGAATAATTATCCAGTCTTCTATTCACAGTATTAATAAAGTAAAGCACTATGAATTATCTTAGGTGTGTGGGGGATTGGTTGAGCAGTTTTTCTTCCTTTTTGCTTTTATTATACCTTTACAAATATGATTTGAATCAATGCAAATATTAACTCTCTCCTAATTCTTAGGAGAGTTGTTTGGAAAAGATAATTTTACCTCATGTAGTAAATTCTTCATCTGTCCATGATGATAATGGTGGAAATGAGCTGTTTTCATACAGGAATTTTCTCAGTTTAGCTCTTGTTTGGTTGTCCCTGCCCCTTTCTCTATATACTGCACGTGTTTGCTATGTATTCTGTTTCTTATTTCAGTTCATATTATGGAGTTTTCTTCAAGTTTATCTTGTTTTTAACGGGTGTGTGTGGCTGTACAGCAAACTCTTGATTTGACTTTGATATCCCTGTATTTCAAAAATGTATATTCCACTTTTCGAGATAAACCATTCCCAAGAGGGCTCACAGTATAAGGACAACACTAATACCACAATCACCTGATGTTTCTGACAAAGTGAGTCCTCCAAATTTTATGCCATAATACATCTGTTAGTCTTTAAGATGCTACAAAGCTCTGTTATTTTTACTTCAACAGCCTAGCATAGCTACGACTTGGAGCTGTGAGGGGAAAAAGAGAAGAACCATCACACACAGATCTCAAAGGCAGAAGACATGCAAGGCTACAGACAGGGGATGCAGCAAGCTCCTCAGATCCGACTGTTTTTGTGATGTATGAACAAAACATAAAGGACACACCTCTGAATGATTTTCTCCCCTTGAAGGAGAAATCTCTTCTCGTGCCTGATTAAATGCTTGTGCAGTTCCTTTTGGCAACAGCAGGGTCCTCCTCTTCTCCTGATCCTGTCACCCTGCTCTTGGGAGCCATTCATATTCAGATTATTCAAGTTGCTCACCATTTTCTGTTCCTCATTTGTATTTCAGTGCCCTAACTAGAGACGGGAAGGCCTGGAAAAATGCGGATTTTTTGGGGGGTGGGGCAGGTTTTTTCCCCCTGTGTTTTTTTTCCAAAGCCTTTTTTTCCGGATAAATTGGGGAGGAAATAGTTTGATATAGTTTGGATATTGCACCCCCCATTTTTCTGACCCCCCCAGGCCTTCCAACACCCACACTTTGGAGCTCCCCGCCGACTGACACCAGGCAGGTGCTCTCACTGTACTCTTTCTGGCAACTGCTCAAAGCATTTTCGTTAGGGCCAGCCCATCTGGACGCTTCGTTTTAACCACTGTTGACTTTAATCATCTTTCGAATACTCTTAAATACCTGCTTTTAACTGTGTTCTATCAATCATTTTAATGCTCTGTTGTATATTTTTGTAAATTGTTTAGAAACTCTCTTACCATCATGCAGTTTATAATATATAATAACAAATTAAATTAAAAAAACACACACACTCCTTTTCCTTTCAAACAGAGTTTGAGCCTCAGTGCAACATACTACTCAGTAACTGGCTGTTGGTTACTTCTGGGCCTGGTTTGCCTTACACTTTTCCCTGGCTGTCTTCAAGTAGAGTTGGGAAGGCCTGGAAAAAAACACAGAAAAATTGGGAAAAAACAGGTTTTTCCCTGTTTTCCCCCAAAGCCATTTTTTTAGAAGTCCATGAGAAAAATGACAAAGAGGAAGAAGAAATGGAAAATGATAACAGTAGTTCAGAAAATGAGATAGAATAAACTGCATGTATATGTTGTGTCTTCTGTTTCTATTTTTTTAAAAGCACTACTCAAAGGGTAGACCTTCTATGGAGCTTAAATATCGAGGTGGACCTTAACTGTATTTGCTGTTGGTGCTAAGGGGTGAATCTGATTATTTTTTTATGTTTAAGGTGTCTTGCTTTTTTTGTTGCTTTTGAGGGAAAGGTGGTTACCACTTTTAGTGCAAGCAAAATACTTTTATATACATTGTGTTTCATGCAATTTGTAAAACTACCTCACACTGAACTTTTTTTCATTTCCCCCCCAAAAATTCTATTTTCCCCTGGAAAAAAACAGGGGAGAAAAATGTTTTCCCGCTCATGGCTTCAAAATTTTCAGAAATTTTACATCTCTAGCCCTAACTCCTTGCTTAGCTAACCTTTAAAAAAACAGGACACTGGATCCTTGACACAAGCTTGCAACTTACCCATCTGATGTTATGCATCAAGTATCTTCCACCAGTTCCAAATTCATGAACTCTGAGTGCATCCTCCATTCCTGAATGCTTTTCAGTTTACATCAGCCAAGCAACAGATTTCTAGGTGTGGGTTTTTACCTTAGCATTTCAGTCTTCTAAGACATGTGCAGTCTTCTAAGACCTTGGAAACTATCATCTGTTGAAATGTTAAGAAAGAATCTACAAGGAGAATTTCGTTTTCGTGACCCATGAAGACTAATGAACTTGCTAATGATCCATGATATACTATTTATTCCTCCAGACCCGGACATCACTGCATGGGGTTTCCTTGTCCAGCTTTTCTCAGGGAACTTCAGTCACTGCCCTTTCAAATGGAATGAGCAAAGTAAGGCGAGGAAGGTGTTGATGTCAGACCTCGTACAAAGAGATGAAGGCTACACACAACAATCTAGACCAGGCTTCCTCAGCCCTCTAGATGTTTTTGGCCTACAACTCCTATGATTCCTAGCTAGCAGGACCAGTGGTCAGGGATGATGGGAATTGTAGTCTCAAAACATCTGGAGGGCTGATTTTGAGGAAGCCTGATCTAGGCTGATGAAAGAGGGAGCATAACACTATCTCACTAAATGTAGCCTATTTGGTGCCCCATGGGGGCAGTTAGTAATCACTTCGAGAAAGACAAATGGGCACTAACTCTATCACCAAAGGACAATAACTCTGCTAATAATGAGGCCCTACTCCCTAATAGTGATCTTTGATAACTGTGAAGTTGCATAATGAATGATATTTCATTAAGCAAGTATGGAACGCCAATAATAACTTTTGAGACCATTAGAATTGCTTACAAAAGATTGACATCCCAAGAAAGAGTTCAAAACCGGCCTTCTCCCTTCCCTTCTCACAGAAACTCTTGAAAGGTCTGTCATTTTTCTTTCTTCAAAGAACAATTCAAGTTCTGACAACTGCTTTCGTTTCCCTTCTACTTTGGAAAAACAGCATTGCAGTATGTATAAGATAAAATCATAGTAACTTTATAAACTAAAATCCCATTTAAATGCTTTTTGTTCCATTACGCTGTTTGTTTAATGTCTTCTTTTGTTCTTTGGGTTGGGGTAGGGGTGCCGTTTGATATGGTCAAAATGACAGTATGTATAAAGTGTACAGTGAACCAAAGAGAAGGTTATTTTTTGCTGTACATGCAAAGACTTCCTTACACCTTATCTGTTAGTTGCTTTTCACTCTAACAGTCAGTTAAAAAATGTAAAGGACCCCTGAAAGTTAAGTCCAGTCGTGAACAACTCTGGGGTTGTGGTGCTCATCCCGCTTTACAGGCCAAGGGAGCCAGCATTTGTCTGCAGACAGTTTTTCCAGGTCATGTGGCCAGCATGACTAAGCCGCTTCTGGCGAAACCAGAGCAGTGCACAGAAATGCCATTTACCTTCCCGCCGCAGCAGTACCTATTTATCTACTTGCACTTTTTGGGGTTCTTTCAAACTGCTAGGTTGGTAGGAGCTGGGACTGAGCAACGGGAGCTCACCCCGTCGTGGGGATTTGAACCGCCGACCTCCTGATCGGCAAGCCCGAGAGGCTCAGTGGTTTAGACCACAGCGCCACCCGCGTATAACATTTAGTTAGGTTCCTCCTAAACCAGGCCTTATCAGCTTTTATGTAGTGACACTGGCTTTATTGGTAAGTTTTGCAGATATTTTTTTTACCTCAGGAATTGATATTTTCTAACATCTCTCAGAACCCTTAACAAACTACAGCCCCGAAGATTCCTTGGAGGAAGACATGACTGTTTAAAGTGGTATGATGCTGCTTTAAGTGTATAATGCAGATGGAGTCTAGTACTGTTGTTGCTGCTGCTGGATGCGACCTATCCTCTTCCATCCCTCTGCTGTGAGGGTGGAATAAGAGCAAAAGGGAACTGAGAGCAGCCTACCTCAGTAAAGCCATGGGTTGGGCCTTCACACAAGATGGACAGGGCCAGATTTATGCCCTTTTCCAAGTGTTCAGTACACAGCTGGGTAAAAATGGCATTTTTTGTTTGCATCAAGTGAATTAAAATTTCATTGAAAAACTCCTCCCCCCCCCCCAAAGTAAATGAACAGTTTCTCAAAATAAACTCCTCTCCTTGCCTCACGGAGTCTTAATAGGAAATTTTCTGCTTCATGTGTCAGCAGCTGAAATGGTTTGAAGTGCCGTGACAAATTTCTAGAGGCAACAACAAAAAAGTCAGTTTCAGGCCCTTTGAAATGAAAACATCAGTGAACTCGCGAAACCTCCGAGGGGATGCATCCATGGGAGGGAAGGGAGCGCAAGAGGAAGTGCTCCATGGATCAGGCATGATGGGCTATATTTCCCCCCGTTTCTACTGTTGCAATGCAGTGTTCTTTCCTCACAGGAAAGGGTCGGAAAGTGGAATGAAGACTGGTACCCAATCATTCTTCCACGGACCCATTTACCTGAGCACAAGCATCTAAAGCACGGGTGTCAAACACAAGGCCCGTGGGCCGAATCTGGCCCGCCAGACCTCGTCATGTGGCCCGTGTAACCACCGCCGGCCACCAGCCTTCACCTTTTATTCTCACCTTTTTTTTTTGACACAAGAAAGCCGCCTCTTCAGCGCATGCGCGGCAGCCTACAAGCCAGAGAACGTCTGCCCTCTAGCGGCACCGGCCGTTCTACACAGGAAACCTCCACTTTACATGCATTCAGGAAACCACTTCCGTGGTTACAACCGGCCCTTTGAGGGTGACCAAACTGCTGATGCGGCCCCCGATGAATTTGAGTTTGACACCCCTGATCTAAAGTCACATTCACAACATAGTACATCTAAAGCAGTATCACACCACTTTAAACAGTCATGGGGTAACTCTGTGGCAACTGTAGTTTGTTATGGGGCTGAGAGTTCCCAGGAGACCCCTGTTCCCCTGACAGAGTGACAACTCCTAGAGTGGTTTAACAGTTAATGCCTCTTCCCTCTGGGAACTGTAGCTCTGGGAGGGGATTAGTGGCCTCCAAACTATTCTCACCATCCCTGACAACCCACAGTTCCCAGAATTATTTGGGGGAAAGCCATGGTAAAGCACTAACATAGTGCTTTAAATGGCCCTAGGTATGGTAAGAAGCTTCATTATTGGGCTTGTCTTCGCTAGCACTGAGCAGACTTCAGGCTTGTCTGATGTGCTTTTAAGATAAATAAAACCCCAAGATCCTGTGCCCCTTTCTAGGAAAAAAAGGTGCCGGTACCCACCACGAAGCAGAGAGTTCTGCTCACCTCTTTGGGAGAGGAGGGGGGAGAAGGTGAATCACAGGGGGGAAGAAGCTGAGGAGCCCAGCGCCTGAGCACAACTGCCTGCTTGGCACACCAGTGGGACTTGTGCACTCCAGCCAGCCATGCTGCTGCCAGCAGGAAGCAGCAGCCATGATCAGGGGGACAGGGGCTGACGCCCCTCTTCCCACTTTCTCTTCAGTGCTGAGCTCCAGAGGGCGCTGTGGAGCAGGAGAAGACACAGTCCAGCCAATTGCGCGCCTTTGTGTCACCAAGAGGGAGCCTTCTGCACACCCAGTTGTTGTTTCGACTTTGTCTGTTGTGCACACTTTTAACGAGCATTAAAAAATGAATCCTTACAGTGTGTTAACAACACATTGTTGTAATGATACTCTCATCCTATGGGAGCTTTCATTCCTATATTCAATCTGCTCCAGTCATGGCTCCTCCCTTTCACAGGGCAATGGTGAAAGTGGGAGTGCCTCATTAAATAAAATAATAAATAGATAAATAACATTATGATATCCTATTATTGCAGTTAGCTCCCTGGCCAATGGCAGCAAACGAGAGGGTGGAAAGCAGCTATCCACTGTAATTGGCCAGGATGCTTAATATTTCCTCACAAATACGTGAAATCCTCTTTAGAAATGGGGTGTTTGAAATATCTCTTATCATAAATTCAACAAACCTCTTATAACTACAGCTATCTGTGGCTGAGTAAACTCTTCACACTTTTTTTATAGTTATTTGATAGTGCAGGGTGAGTCAAGGGCAGGCCGCCTTTAAAACCCTTGTTCTCTCATTAATTTGTTTTATTCCTGGGTAACAGTCCATATAATGCAAAGCTAGCTGTGTGTTTATAGACACACGGTGTTAGCAAAATCTAAAGAACCATGAAAGTCAGAGGCCAACTACTGGCATGCATATGCCTCGGGAACTTTAAGACTCAGTGATGAATAGTGATGCTGTGCATGAACACGTGTGCATGAATGGGAGGGCAGGCAGTACGTGCACACCTTATCCCGCACACTTGGATGCTCTCCAGTGAAATTCACATTGGTTTCTTTCAACTGACATCCTGCATTATTCAACTTTTATTCAACCCTTATTCAGGGAAACAGATACATCTGGCAGATGCAGCATATATATATATATGGCTCCATATTTCAAAGAAGTCTCCAAGCAGTTTACAACCTCATAAACAAAAAATAACGCAACCAAAAAGGCCAAAAAGTACAATTTTTATAAGTCTGCATTTTAAAGCAACACTAAACAATGAGAGAAAATATCCTCTTAAAACATCAATGTAAACTGAAGCATCTTAACATACTGGCAACATAATAACTTAAAGCAGATCCAAAATGCAGAAATACAACATGAAGTATACATGGATGTATTTATAGGTAGCAGCAGCGCTCACACTTTTGCTGCCGTCTCCCTAACTTAAGCTCACGCTAAATAAAACTAGGGTCTATAAAGTTGTTATTAGAAATATTTATAAACTGCTAAACTTTTAGGAATAGCATGGTGTACAAAAAAATCCCACAAACCCCAAACATAGTAAAAACCATTCTCATTCATTAAAATAATACTGCCAACAAATTCCTAGATTCATCCTTCTGGAAAGACCTGCAGAAAGAAAGAATTGTTTGTCATATATTTTCAAGGGGCAGTTCATTCCACAGCACCAACACAGCTGCTGTGCTAATGGCTCTAGTCCAAACTTCTGGTGCTTGGTCCACAAGGGGTCTCCCCCCCAATTGATTACCATAGTAATAGGGCAGGGATATAGGAAATAAGGCAATTCCTTAACCTTTGTTTATTTGCCACCTATTCAAATAAAACATTGCCCAGCCAGTTGGAGAAAAGGACAGTGCAAGGCAACTCCCCCACCTTGATCCATCTTCTTAAAATAATCTTTTGCTGCTTTTTCAGTGAACTTCGACCCCAGGTCTTCTAAAGCCCATTTATTTCAGCACTACTGGATCTGCTTTCTGCTTCCCCCTCTATCCAAGATAATTCAATTCCTAGCAGCAGCAGCAGCAGCAGCAGCAGCAGCAGCAATGCTTACCTCACAAGTTGAGAATCCTAATGGTTGGTACTGAAGCACAGCTTGCCTTACCATTAGCTAATGTTGACCAGCCTTCCCCAGCCTGGTGCACACCACATATGGTTGGCCTCCAACTCCTACCAGCTCAAGCCAGAATGGCTGATAGTCAGGGATTATGGGAGTTATAGGCCAACAACACCTGGAGGACTACAGGATGGAGAAGGCTGGTCTAGGCAGGAGAGCAGGAGCAGCAGTTTACTCTATAGCAGCCGCATGTTGCAATGAAAAGACTGAAGACTTTGTGACACGACAGGCAGGAGGCAGAGTGAGAAGGCCTATGGGCCTAACACTGGGTGTGAGTAGAGAGCAGCAGCAGCAGTGTGTTTGTGGGTCCTGAGGATCAAGGCACATTGTAGAAGAAGAAACAAGCTCAAAGTATATGTTGGATGCACAGTGGCTGGTGCTGTTATGGGTAGGGAAGGGGATCAGAAGCAGCTCTCTGGGTGGAGCAGAGCCACTATGTTAACTTGCCAGCAGGTGGGCTGCTCTTGCTTACCAGGAGGGGCAAGACATGGAGGTTGGTGTGGTGTGGACACACTGGCAGAGCCAATCCAGATTTCCTGACAGTGTGTTTGCACCACACCAACCTCCCCTTTGCTGCTCCCTCCTGGTAAGCAATAGCGACAACCTGCTGGGAAAATACAATGGTGAGGGAGGCTGGATGGAGGCAATGACATCATGTCAATACAAGACCAAGCTGCAATACTTGTCCAAGGGGAGGGCTGTAGCTCCATAATAGCTCATGTGCTTTGCAATCCAAAAGTCCCAGTTCAGTCACTGCCTGAAACCACAGAGAACTGCCGCCAGTCAGGACCAATGATGTTGAGTTAGATGGACCAATAATCTGTCTCTCTATAAGCTCCCTATGTTCCAACCACTGAAAAGCCTTGATCTGCAGAAATGACCTTAGTCTTCCTTTGGCTTGAAGGCTTCTGAACAGGCCTTTCACCCTTTCCCAAGTTGGCTCCTCAAAGTGAGGAGAGGCGGAAGTAGACTAATGCTGACTCCCGCCTGTTCAAGGACAGGGACCGTGAGCTCAGACACATTCTGGAGACCCTTTGTGTGTAAAACAGCTGCGATAGTGTTTGATAAATGCTTCAGGATTAAGTATGGGCTCCCTGATCTCCCTGACCAGCTTGTTTCAAACTGGGTCCAGCTGAGAAGCACTGATAATGACTCGGTCCTTTCTGTAGTGTTTGTAATAACATTTCCATTTAAATGCATATTCTGACCTTCCTCTCAAGCAGAATAAATAACCAATAAATTATTCAAGCAACTGTTTAACATAGCTGGAAATTAACACTCTTTCAACACTGCCCACGCTGACAACCAGCTACAAGGTGTGAGCAGGAATGAAATAACCAGTTGCTGAGTTCAGCCGATACATCAGCTTGCCTCGGGACCAATATTCATCTCTATTCATCGGCTCTACTGACACATGGTACAACCCCAGAAAGGTTTATTGTAGCAAAGAGAAAGACCTCATGTTCCTGTCTATAGAAGATACAAGGAGGAAGAGCAACATGGGACCACCAGACAGTTTTTGAAGGGATGGAGAAGACATTCATTCAATCCACATTTTAATGTGAACTGACTTAATTTTCTAGTCTCAGGTTCATATGCAGATCAGAATGCAACTATCAGTCAGATTCTCTGAATTTTATGGTGTCGTTTCAGTTCCAAGCAATGAACACAAAAACAAATATATTATGGGGAAATGCATTAAAATTACTCTTACAGGATAAATGTCTTTAAAAACACACAAAGGGGCATATCTTTGGGGAAGAATGCATATAAAACATGTACAAGTTAGATTTTTTTCATGCTTTCTGTTTTTTAAACTGAAAAAACCCAGGGTGGAATGAAGCTATGATTTCGCACCTACAAAATTGATATGGAACTAACAGAAGTATAGCGTCCAGATCATAAGGAGGAATAATTCCACTCTGGTCAGGTTGCATTTGGAATACAGTAGCCAGTTCTAGTGTTACATTTTAAGAAGCCCATTGACACAGAAGATCATGTCTAGAGAAGGGCAGCCTGGATGGTGATGATCTGAAAAGCAAGTAGTATGAGAAATGGAACAAAGAGCTGGGCGTTATGAGTTCCATGAAGATGTCATGGAGATAATGGTTGGATCCTGAGGAGGAATGGGATGAGCTCAGGAATTTGAACAACTCTGGGGAGGGTCCTAGCAGAGGTGTGTGTGAAATCAGGACCCCAAGAAGTATCTGAGCCTGGGGAGGAGACAATTGGCTTAGGGAATGAAGAACTGGATGCAGGTGAGGGAGCAAATGGGTTGGCAGAGGAGTGTTCTGTCGATGTGACATCGGACATCCCTAGCCAGATACCTCCTGTTGCGGAGTCACCCTGGTGCCACCTCCCATCAGTGAGAAGCCTCCTCCTTCAGGCAAGGTGACTGAGAATACATTGGATGCTGAGCAGGTGCATCCAAGGACACAGAGACTCCAGCGTGGGTGCAAAGAAACCATAGACCCAGCCCACTTGAAAGAGTTCCAGTCTCAGAGCTCTGGTCACTTGCCATGCTAAGAGCTGTTCTTCCTCTGCTCAACAAAAGAAAGGTGCATTGTCTATACCTCTTATGCACCTGCTTCACTTTTTAACCTGTGCCTTGCCCTGGGAGTCTCAGTTCAATGTCCGGCAGTGACAGCCAGTTCGCTAGATATGTTTAGCCTGGAGAAGAGAAGATTAAGAAGAGTCCTATTAATGGTCTACAGATGTTCAGAGGGCTGTCATGTAGAAGATGGGTCCAGGCTTATTTTCTTTTGCTCCAGCAGTCAGGACTGTAACTAATGAGGGGAAATTACCAAGAAGCAAATTTTAATTGAAAATTGGAGGAAAGCCTTCTCATGGTAAGAGCTCTTTGACAGTAGGAGACTGCCCTGGGAGTTGGGGGCTCTGTTTTTCTGGAGCAGAGGCTGGGCAGCTATCAGTCAAGGATGCTGTGGAGGATGAGATGACCCTATAGTCCCTCCCAAATTTATGATTCCATACCAAATTATTCAATTACGCAATACAAACCAAATTGTCATGTGATTGGTTTGTTACTTGAGCCAGATTAGTGTGGTAACACTACTACCAAGCTGCCTAAGGGGGGGTTGACCAATATTGTGATAAATATGAGCTGAGTACCAGTTAGCCACATTGTAGAGCAAACATGTGACCATTGTGTATTGCTTATTCATTATACGTTTTAGTTGAACAGTGCTCCTTTGACGTTCAAGCATTCGAAACTACTCATGCAACAATCCACTAGCTACATAAACTAGAGTTGCAGTTATTTCATAATAAATTGCCTGAATCAAGAAGCTTATTGACTGCAATCTAGATGTGACAGCTTAAACAACACTGGAAAGCAGACCTTGAATGTTGGCTTTTGAGTCCGTTGTGTTTGCCACTCACCCATTTTTTCCTCCTATCTATCTTATTGCATCATCCCCCTTCTATCTCCCTTACTCCACAGCAGGTAACTTTATTAAGAAGTGTGGCTTGCTTACTCTTAACTCCTAGTTTCACCTTGGGTTCCTGTGGGTTAATTAAAGCTTAGAGAAGCTGATATTCAAGAAAAAGTATGGTCATCTGTCTATACAGCAAAAGCAGTGGCTGCCTGACAGTTTTAATTTGGGGCACTTATCTCAGCAGGGATAGTTTTATGCACTTGAGAGCAGTTCAGCTTATAACTGAACACTATCTGCCTAACTCCCTTCCTTCCCAAGTCCCCCTGCATTGGGATATGCTCTTTAACAACAGCTTTGCTCTCTCACTGTTCTGCAACCCTTATCTCCTTGCCATTTCAGCTTCACATATTTATCTCCTACCAATGAGGGGAAAAAGAGAAGTTGTCTCAACCTTACTGTAGTCCTCTGCATACATTGCACAAGAGGGTGACTCACAAAGGGCTGTGCATGTCTGATATGGAGGGGGGAGAGACTCTGGAAAACACAAGTTGGCAGACAGGCCTTGGACCCACTCTGCAGAGGGCTATGAACATATTCTGGGCTACTTACTGCTGATGCAAGTGCAATGCACTAACTCTGGGCAAGTCTGCACTTCAAAATGGGTCTGGAAACAAATTGACAGTCAGCAGAACAAGCTTGGAGGAAAATGCTCACGTTTACTTTGTGGACACAATTTTAGTACTGTCTGTACGTTTCTAGGATTTTTGTTTTCTGAGCTCAAAGTGATCCTTCTAAGACTTCAACACAGGAAAATGTTGAGAAGTATTCTTTTCTTCCCAGCTTCCTCTACCCTGGCCATTTGATTGTCTGCCTCAGGCTCTACATCTTCCCAAAGAAACCTGTTGCTGTGACTCTGCCTTGTGAAGTTAGCATTATCCTCATGCGGTGCCACAAGATAAGCATGTTTTCATCATGCAGAGAAAATGTGCACACTTTTTCAAGGCTGAGGATTAATTAGAACCATTCAATGTGCAATTCTTTTCATTTGTCTGGATCACAGTCTACTTAGTGTGTATATCTCTGTGTGAGGAGTGTGACCCACAGCCCTTCCAGTATACACATACCTGCTTCCATACATACAAGAGTGTCTTTGGATTGCGGCCAGTATTGGGGCTCTTGAAAACTGAAGTTCTTTTGTTCTCTTGCTTCTCATAGTTTCCTGCATGTGTATGATGGAACTGTGAATGACTGTCTAAATGCTGGACAACAGGAGCTATTAGGAGCTTACTGCTGCCATTTTCTTTGTCCTCAGTGAGGTTCCTGTTAGCTGCAACTGGGATAATTTAACACAGGACACCTTTTCGCGTCATCTATCAATATAGATTACTACAATGCACACTATGTAGAGTGCATTTATTCATGGGAGATAGGGAAATATCTGCCACCAGGTGGAGAAGCACATTTTTCACAGAACAAATAAAGCCTCAGGAATCTAATGAAAAGTGGAAAATGAAAGGGAAAGAGCTATACACAGGAATCGAGAAAATGCACCTTTTCTGACATGGTGCCTGTTTTCCCCCCCTCTTGTATTCATTCCATTTTTAAAAGAAATCCCTCACTTTGTTCTCTCTTTGGTTCTTCCCTCCTGTCTTTTTTCATGTTTTAATTCATTCAGCCGAGCCCCTTTGATTGTCACTTCGATTCCCTTGATTTCCACTAGAATAATGAGCATGTCAGTTGCATAGTGCTGGCCAGAGAGGTAGAAGGGGAACGGTGTGGCAGGTGGGTGCAGTGAGGCAGAGTCTATCACTCCCTGCAGACAGAAACTTTCTGAATCTCCAGTGAGGTCACCATTTAGCACATGGTTGGTATGCAGAGAGTGAGGCTGTAGCTGGTCAGGCTGGAAGGAAAAAAGGGAAGGGTGATCATCCTGGGAATAAGTGCATCAACACTTTTCTTTGCAGCTCTTACTTTATTTTAATAACAGAAGCACAGAACTTAGAGGCCTGGTTATTATATGTAGTTATGGGAGGGATACCTTGGGCTCAGTTTGGGACTGTGCTCAGAAAACTACACTGGCTTCCTGAAAGATCAGTAAAATACCATGGGGTTTCCTACCCCCCAACTCCAATTCTGAATTCAGAAACCCTGCTGTCCTTCTGATTGCCTCATCAGGAGCATGTGATTCCTTCCCATGTTCTCCTAAACATCTCCATGGGCTCATCCATACTTCCACTTGTCCCATGCCTAGAAAGCACAGCTCCAAGAGGTTTTCCACTTGTCCCATTCTTTCTAAGTAAAGGTCTGAGTGGTTTCCTGTTTGCCTCCACATAATGGTTCCTGCCCCACCACATAATTTATCTTTGCTCTGATTCAGTGGTGAAAGGTGGCAAGGCAAGTGGGAGTATGGGCGAGCCTCATGAGGTCTTTGAAAACTGCATGGTAATAGCAGGTTGGGTGGGGTAGCGCCACCCCTTCCAACACTGGCATTGCTGTTGCTTATCTGGATAGGGCTGGGGTGGAGGCTGGAGAGAGGTCAGAACCTCATGGTTACATTGCAACTCTCTGTATCCTATCCCATTCTATTTCACAGGGTCTTTTAACTCTCATGGCCAGCTTTCTTTTGGATGTAGGACTTAAGTGGGTGGAGTGAGGTCAGTGGAAACCTGCATGCTCCAACTTTCATGAGCAAATGCACTTTCTGCCAAGGCAAGGCCAACAGTGGATACAACCCAAAGTTTTGAGTTTGTATGCTGCCTAGCATGGTAAGCATTGCTGTTACAATTTCAGTAAGATTTGCATGAAGTTTGTCAGTGCTGCAGGTCATGCCTCTGTTAATCAGTGGTACATTCCATCAGGGGCAGAGGAAGGGGGTGAGGTGGGGGTGGTCCACCCCAGGTGTCACCACTGAGGGGGGTGACAAAATGCCGGGCGGCACTCACCACGGGGCCTGCAGTGAACCCGAACCATGCATCTCTCCTGAGAGTGACAAGTTGGCTTGGGCAGCTGAGTGGGAGGAGGCAGGCAGACTCCTTGGAGGCCCCATGGAGCATCCTGCTCCAGCTCACCCTGCCCCATGGGAGGCTGGCCCCACCCCTGGGCACAGGGCACACATGCTGCCCCAGGCACTCAATCGGTTTGCTCCACCACTGCATTCCATAACAGGATAGAAATTTAAAAAGTTATCATATTGAACTCCCTGCCTTAAGACTGTGGTGTGTGTTTATATATAGACACACACACACACACACACACACACACACACACACACGTCTCTGTGCCAATGCCAGTTTGCTTATTTTTAAGAGAGCAAAGCCTCACAACGATCTCTGCAGCTAACAAAGAGTGCTTCATACCTCCGGTGTTGCTGTCTCACTCTAGGAATCTCCCATGTAACGAACACCTGTAGGCAACCTTTAAAGTATGTTATTAATTCAGAAAACAAAATAGGAGTCTCGAAAGTGATATGCTCTGCCAGAATGAAACAGGCACACACCTATCTTCTATATTTTCCCTTACATTTTATGACAGCTGTCTCAGACCTATACTAATCTACAGGCTTGGAAAACCCTCCAGCAAGCCTTCATCATATTGCGGACCAGTTAACTGTAAAAAGAGCATCAATGAAGTCAGCCTTGAGTGTGGAGGAGGTGTGGAGGGGGAAGACACCTCAGTGTGGTTGTGGATAAAGTCGATTTGTGGTTTCAATATCCTTGCTTGAGCAGTCTTGCCTGCTGCTTATACTCCTGTGTTGGGGAGGCGGGTTTGCACCAATCCTTCATGCCATAGAGAGAAAATAGTGGAAAGCAGTGGGATATAGTTGTAGGAGCATGCTATGTACTAAGATGAAAAGGAATAGACAGCCATGCAAAACTAGGCAGCATCAGCATGACCAACAAACAATTAGGAAAACAAGTCAGCATGAACTGGGTGTCAATAAGGATATGGTGCTCCTCATGCAAATAACTACAGGCAGGATGCCCATATCTCAAAAAGACAAAGAACCCTAATATAGATGGTGATAGATAGATATAGATAGATGATAGATAGATAGATAGATGATATAGATAGATAGATAAAGGTAAAGGTAAAGGTACCCCTGCCCGTACGGGCCAGTCTTGACAGACTCTAGGGTTGTGTGCCCATCTCACTCAAGAGGCCGGGGGCCAGCGCTGTCCGGAGACACTTCCGGGTCATGTGGCCAGCGTGACAAGCTGCATCTGGCAAGCCAGCGCAGCACACGGAAACGCCGTTTACCTTCCCACTGGTAAGCGGTCCCTATTTATCTACTTGCACCCGGGGGTGCTTTCGAACTGCTAGGTTGGCAGGCGCTGGGACCTAGCAGCGGGAGCGCACCCCGCCGCAGGGATTCGAACCGCCGACCTTTCGATCGGCAAGCCCTAGGCGCTGAGGCTTTTACCCACAGCGCCACCTGCGTCCCATAGATAGATAGATAGATATAGATAGATAGATAGATGATAGATAGATGATAGATAGATGATAGATAGATAGATAGATAGATAGATAGATAGATAGATAGATGATAGATAGATGATAGATAGATAGATAGATAGATAGATAGATAGATAGATAGAGATAGATGATACATACATTTATGGGGCTGTATTCAACTACAGTATGTCATACTTTGAGTAGACCCACTGAAATAAATGGACTTGTTAGCTATGACTAAGATCATTGATTTCAGTGGCTCTATTCTGAGTATGACTTAGCTGGATGCAATCCGTTGAAATCACAATACTGTTGCATATCAGAGGCAACACACATGAGCATACATTGTACTGGAAATTGTCATTCCCACACACTACCAGCATTTATCAACTCCTTATAAGTTGACTGTCCAATTCTGTACCTCGGGGCTGAGCATAAATTTCATGAGCTTCAATTGTTTTTGTTTCACAATTTGCATGTTTTACATGGAGGAAGCTTCCATCCAACAGGCATACAAATTACATGCAGAATGAAACTGTTTTGCTATTTTTCATCCAACTTCTGGACACAAAGCACTGCTCAGGATAGAGATGGATGAATCAGTCTATTTCCTGTCCATGTCAGTAACACATTCATTCATTCATAAGTCCATTCTCTCCTGTTTGTACATTAAACAGCATTTTTAACAGAAAAGGCCTGCATGAAAATTTGAATATAAATACATATTTTTAATTTCTTTTTTTCTTGCTCAAAGGCATATTTTTAGCATATTTTATCTCTCAAAATATGCATTTTACATGAATTTTCATTTGTTTTGTAGGACTTTTTGGGAGTACAAAGTTGATGGATAGTTGAAGTCCCAATTCACACATTTGCCTGGGAGGTACAGATCAGGTCAGTTGTCACTGGAATTCACAATTATCAAAGCACTCAATTATCCCTACTCTCTGGGTGTTGTGGAAAAGGCCTGATGGAGTATTTAATGCTCCAAGAAGCTGAACAGAAGCTCTGAGCTACCCAGAGGACTAGTCAAGCTCAGGGAAGTAAGCCTGGGGGTGGGGAGCAGTGGAACTGAACATAGGAAGCTGCCTTATACCAAGTCAGACCACTGGTCCATCCAGCTCAGTATTGTCAGCAAAGACTGGCAGCTGCTCACCAGGATGTTCATACTGGGATCTCCCATGGTTCCATCGGGAGATGCTGGCAATTGGATCTGAGACCTTCTGCCTGCAAAACAGATGCTCTATCATTGAACTATGACCTTTCCCCTAATCTGCAAGTTCATGGGTGCATAAGAAGCCTCCCATACTTGTAAAAACAAAACAAAAACCCTCCTCCCCCACAACTCATGTGACTGATAAGAGCCTGCCTTTCCCCTACTTGAGGTCTGTCTACAGGAATTTCCAAATGGCAGTTAATGGGAATCTATTGGTCAGCTTTCCAGGCTGTAAGCCTGCAGTTGCTACTGAAGCACAATGCAGCATAAAGATCTAAGGAGGCTTCCCAAATATAATCAATAGGTGAAGACGGAAGGAATGCAACATTTGCCTGCTTGGCATGCTTATTAAGAATTAGACTTTGAAATGGAAAGCTTGTTTGTCTCCTTCTCTTTGATGCATTCACATGCCACACTTCTATGTGATGGAAATAAAAATACTGGGTTTGTTTCTTTTTTCTCACTTTGGAGACATCCATTGCTAGCTCTGTTCATATGAGACCAATAAATGGAGAATTGCATCCATTTCCAAATTCATCAGATTCGTGTGCAGCCATATTATTTGTGAATGTTTATTTTATGTACAAATTGCACTAGAGCAGAGGATTTGCCCCACTTATGGAAACGCTGAATCATCATGACATATTTTTTTCAATCATGTGGACTGCCAGTCTGTCTGTCTATTCCAGTCTGTCTTGCATAGTCTGTACGTGATAAACCATGTTTAAAAATGAAAAGCTACATTCAAAAAGTTTGGGTTTTTCTTTTTAGCATGCTTAAAACTGTATGTAAACTGCCTTGAGGGGGCAGTGTGTCCTGGCAGGCAATTTATAGATCTTGGAATAGTAAACAGCTAAATGAATTGTTCTGCTTACAAGTCAAAATGGAGTCTCTGGAACGAAAACATGAAGAGCCCAAAACCCGAGAGCCCCAAAGTGGATGCCAAATTCACTTTCAGCTTTTGTTGAGCTGAAAAGCCCCCACCCACCCCTCATGTATACACAGGTCACCTCAAAGCTGACAGCATTTTGTTGGGGGAATTTAAGTGCATACCAGCAAACCAGGAATTTAGGTTTGCACATTTGAAGTAGATTAAAGTGATCTGTCACACTGGTGCAACAAATTCATGCTAAATGAAAATGGACTTTTTGTGGTTTGGAAAGTGACAGGAAAATGCCCTGAAAAGTGTGGATGAACAAATGATTAACAGGAGCTCTCCGTGCATGCAAATCAGGAAGATGCTCATTGTTGTATAACCTTCCTGCGAACAAATCAAATGGATGCTCAGTAAAGACTAGCTCCCTACTGGTGTTCGTAAAAGAGAGGGACAGGGAACTCTGCCATCACCACAGCCCCACACTACTGGATATAGAATCCTGCCCCATTTGACCCCTGCTCCTCCTCATGAACTTGGCAGCATTTCCCCCCTGTAAATCTTCCAGTCTACGGAAAGTAGTGCTTGAAATGGACACTCAACAGGGGTGACTTTTTTGTGTGTGAATTTGTTACCCTCCCATGAAACTATTGGTGGATTCCCCCACCTGCAGAGAATATTTGCTAAAATGCGTCTCCCCCATTTAGCTGTAGGCAAAGAACATGGATAATTTGGGGAGGCCATTTTTGCTCAGCTTTATCTTCTTCATTTCCATCCCAAATGTACACACACCAAGAGAGAAAATCAAATCAAAATGAAATGCCTTCTTGTTACGATGCCAGACGTCAATGAGCAGCCATATTTTTTGGCTTGTTGAATGAAAGGCCATTGGGTGGCCTCTGTCGTTGACACAGCAGGCTGCAAAAATTGCTTGCTGGTCTCTGTGAGAATGGAACTTGGTAGTGACCTTTCTCTAGTCATGCATAATGGAAGGAATGATCATCTGAACTTCTCCTGGCTGCAGCATAAGAAACAGGACTCTGTGCAACAAAGTGTCCTTTATTTCTGTTAAGAATGGTTCCCAAACTCTGTCTGTGCACCACTTTCTGTTTTACTGAGCTTCTCTATCATTCAGCATGGAAGCAGACAGGATCTGCAAAGTTGCAGTACTGCTGAGGCCATTTTCCATTCTATTCTCAGGTACTAAGTTGGAAATGTGCCACTGAACTGTGTAAGATATATGTCCATGAAGCTAGGGACAGAGACTAGGATTTTGGATGGTCCAGTTAATATGGCAACAAGGACCATAGGAAGCTGCCTTAAAGTTAGTCAGGCCACCATCTAGCTCAGTATTATCTACACGGACTGCCAGCAGTTCTCCAGAATTTTAGGCAAGGGACATTCCCAGGGTCGCCTGGAGATTCCAATGACCTGCATGGCAGATGTTCTACTTCTGAGCTATGACCCTTCCCTAAGTAACAAGAAAGTTTCTGGAAGGGATTTAACATCAGAGAAACCATGAATGAAGCCACATAGACCTCTGAAATAATTTATGTGTAGTGACCATGTTCAGAGCGCCCTTTCATCACTACTGAGTAATCACAACCCTCAGGTCCAATTTGATTATATTCATTCCTCCTCCATCAGTTTTGCTTTCCCCTAAATCTTTCATCAACGGGAATGTTAATCAGCAGTTGATGCTGCACAGTATTGTACTAGGATAGGACCTCACAGCTGGCTGCTAGTAAGTAATGTGTTGACCCTCAATGTCACAATAATATGGAGTGACCTTTGCTACAGAAATGAAACACTAAAAATTTCCAGGATTAGTAGATTCAACAGGAGAAGTGCAGGTTTCAAGACACTTGTCAGCATCTTGGGGGGGGGGGAGGGGCTGATGGAAGCGCAGTGCTCAACTTGAATTCTGCTACTGTTGAATTTCACTGGCACAATTCATCATAGCTATCACACTATTGACATTTCCACTAAGCGTTCACTTTTAAATATACAGGATTTTCATTATTTATCATTTCTATAGCATATTTCACTCGAGTATGCAAAGCGCTTATCACATATTTCCTTCCTAATAATAGTCCTTTGTGAGGTATGGCCAAATCGCTCAGCCGCCTTTGTTGGGCGAGAGCAGGATAAGATTTTTTTTTTTAAAAGTGAACCTGAAACTTCCACACTCAGACCACTTTATCCACTTCACAACACTACTCCATCATTTGTAAACAGTGGGGGTGTACATTGCCTATGCATACCCTGAATAACAAGGTGACTCAAAATGAACTGAGTCATGGTTCCACATTCCTGAGCTGTGTCGGGACATTAACAAGACATCTTGAGGCATCTCAGCACCTCCATCCCAAACTTCTGAGTCATTCTGTCCCCCACACGCACCCCCAAAAACTTCTCCCTCACTTTTCTTTTCTGAGAAATGTTAACAAGCTGATTGTGGAAATCTCCAGAGTTCAAGAGGGGAATCCGTCAGTTTTTGTTCTCTCTGTTGCTCATTTTTCCAATCTTAAATTCAGTTCTTAAAGTGACAATTTTTAAAATCCTCGTCAAAATACATTGGCATTTTAGTGTGGATTTCCCCTAATACACACAAAACAAATACAAAACTGCTTATAGACAGAGTTTAGGTGCTTTGCTCTGCACCAATAAGCTGCAAATCAACCATTCTCCAATACAGAATTAAAATCTGATACAAAGCTCAAAGCTCCATGATGACTTTGAACTGCCTCAATGAACACATGATACTAGTTTTATTTTATTTTATTAAAAAAGAAAACATGTTCTGAAGAAAGATGATGATGATTTATCTTTCATTTACTGCAAAAAGGGATTGGCCTCAAAGCAACTTACAATTAAAAAAACACGCAATGCTAAATTAAAATACATCAAAAGAATATTTTAAAAAACTAAACCAAACCAAACCATTATTAGCTGAAAGTGCTCACCCTGTAAGATGTTGATGTTCCTTGTAACTTCAATGGGGATGTGTCCAAATACTCTAACCATTTCTTGGCACCAAAATGCCATATGGGTACATCTTTGTAAACAGTTTAATGTAAAACATGAGAGCTTGATTTTTGCTTCGGCTGTAAGACATTCTCTGCCTGGTTCACTTTCATTTCTTTTGCAATACATTTCATTCCTTTCTTTTCTCTTTTAGCAATGTCCCCTTAGTCAACATTCATTTTTTTTTTTATAAAAATTTTTATTGCGTTTCTTTCCATAGTTTTGTACATTGCAAACACATACAATAGATACAAGAAACATTTTTTCTTTTTTAACAATACAAAAAGCACAGAAAAAAGAAAGAAAAATAAAGAATTAGATATATTTGGACTTCCCCACCCCTTCCGGATCTGCGTTCTTTAAATTAACCATGTCAGCAATTTGTTACCTTATTTCATACTTCAGTGTACCTTTCAATTGTTATGTATCCAAAATCAATATATTATATCTCAGTTTTTATACCTTTAAAATAAACATAACATATTCAATTCAATTTGTCTCCTTCTCTCTTTTATCACTTATTTTACCATTTACTTAATCATGATTGCTAAAGCATAACATTTCCTGATCGTGCACTATCTTAAGATTCGTACAGTTTGTAATATTTTTGCAAATAGTCTTTAAATTTTTTCCAGTCCCCCTCAATTGTTTCCTGATCCAAATCTCGGATTCTGCCGGTCAGTTCAGCTATCTCCATGTAGTTCATCAACTGCGTCTGCCATTCCTCCAGCGTGGGCAAATCTTGTGTCTTCCAACTCTTTGCGATGAGTATTCTTGCTGCTGTGCTGGCGTACATAAACAAAGTTCTGTCCTTCTTTGACATTTTCTGGTCCACCATACCCAGCAGGAAGGCCTCTGGTTTCTTGGGAAAGGTATACCTAAATACCTTTTTCAATTCATTATAAATCATTTCCCAGAAGGCCTTCACTTTTGGGCAGGTCCACCAGAGATGAAAAAAAGTCCCCTCTGCCTCCTTACACTTCCAACATTTGTTGTCAGACAGGTGGTGAATCTTAGCTAACTTGACTGGGGTCATGTACCACCGGTATATCATTTTCATAATGTTTTCCTTCAGGGCACTACATGCCGTGAATTTCATTCCGGTGTTCCATAACCTTTCCCAGTCTTCAAACATAATGTTATGTCCAACATCCTGTGCCCATTTTATCATGGCAGATTTAACTGTCTCATCCTGTGTATTCCATTTTAGCAGCAAGTTATACATTTTCGAAAGTGTCTTAGTTTTTGATTCTAACAATTCCGTCTCTAATTTCGATTCTTCCACCTGGAAACCCACTTTTTTGTCCATTTTAAAAACCTCTTGAATTTGAGCATAATGTAACCAATCTCGCACCTTGTTTTTTAGCTTATCCTGACTCTGCAACTTCCAGTTATCTCCAATTTTTTCAATTAATTCCCAATATTTCGGCCAGTAGGCCTCCATATTGGGTCTTTTTCGTGCCTTGTCCTCCACCGGTGATAACCACCTCGGTGTTTTACTCTCTAATAAGTCTTTGTATTTCAACCAGACTGCAAAAATTGCTTTTCTGACAATATGGTTTCTGAACAGTTTATGAACTTTAACCTTGTCATACCATAGGTATGCATGCCAACCAAAAGCATTGTCAAAACCTTCCAGATCTAGGACATCAGTGTTTTCTAGCAAGAACCAATCTTTCATCCAGCAGAAGGATGCAGCTTCATAGTACAACCTTAAGTCCGGCAGGGCAAATCCCCCTCTTTCCTTCGCATCTGTTAATATTTTGAATTTTATTCGGGGCTTTTTGCCCTGCCAGACAAACTTAGATATATCCTTCTGCCATTTTCCAAAACATTCCACTCTGTCCACGATCTGTCCACGAACCCTTAGTCAACATTCAGGGTAAAGAGGAATATAGCAAAACAAAACGATAGGCCCCGAGAAACAAAGGCATAGGGTGACCGGGGTGGTTTAATTATGCAATTGGAGAGTGCTCTTGTGTACGCTTCATACCACGAGAGAGCAGTTAAAAATTGTCTCAGCAAGGTTCAGCTAGCTTGGGTCAGCTTCTAAGCATTCATCTTGTCATACACCTTGGGACAAGAGCTGTTACAGAGAGGAGCAACAGAAGCAGCATAAACTATTTGAAAGAGCATAGCCTTGATACAGGTTCAGGGATTGGTGTCATTTATGCACACAGGAAATGCATCTATTAATGCACAGAATTGGCAATGAGTTAGAATTTTAGTAAGACAGTTGAAATTCTCAGGAGTGTGTTAGCCTACTGAATTTTATCTAAAGCAATATCTGAGGTGAATTTGAAAGGCCTGGTGCAGGCAAAGCGTAGCAATTTCTTAGGGAAGAAAAGAGACTTTTGATGATTGATAAGATTTCTCTGGGAAGTTTCACATATCCCTATGTAGTTCATGATTTGAACATTGCACTTGTTCACTGAATATATATTTTTGTTGAATTTTCATTAGTTTCTCCAGGGCTTTTTCCCCCCAGCCAGAACCTACTGGAACTCAGTTCTAGCACCTCTCAGGTTGTGAAATTGCCAATATAAGAGAACAAGGGAGGCATCCATGGTGAGTTCCAGCACTTCTTTTTCTAGAAAAAAACCCCACTTAGTTTTTCTCTCTCTCTTGAAAACTCCACATCAAACTAATTGTGACCATACTTTCTGGCTTGGCATTCACTTCATTCTGAGATTTTGAATGCATTTCAATGTATTGTTTATTACCTGTGGTTTGTTAGACCTTGGTGAGCTAAAATATTAATCCATGAGGGGCACATCCAAGACTGGTGCCCTAGACAGTTGCTGTGTCACCTGCCCATAAGTCTAGTCCCAGCTAAGCCCAGTAGGACTTGTTCTCAAGCAAGTGTGCACAGAATTGCAGCTCATCTTGGACAGTGTGCAGTGGGAGAGACCAAATGTTCCTCTTCTGGATTCACAAAGTCACAGCACGTCTCTTTTCTTTCAGAGAAGTTGTCAACCAATAAACTATTCTGCATAAGCCTGAATACTTTTGCCTTGCTCTACTACACTCTTTTTACTCTTTTATCTGGAGCTACAAGGTTTGTTCTTCTGCTGGAAGTCAGAACCAATGAAGCAGGAAATTTACTTCCACTGGTGAAGAGATAGTGGCTACGAGGAAAGGAACACAAGAATGAATTGAATTGCAAAAGCATGTCAGGTTTTCAAGGGAAAGTCGTCACAAGTATCTGATTCAGATTTTTCTTTAGAAGACCCATAGTGATGCATTACTCACCACCTTGAGCACATGGAAATAATGTTGCATCATATTATGATTCCTGAAGAAGCCCAGAGTGACAGACAACAAAGCAATAAAAAACAATGTGTTTTTTTAAAAAAAGCAAACCAAACAACCTCACAACTAATACAGTGGTACCCCAGGATGCGAACGGGATCTGTTCCAGAGCCCCGTTCGCATCCTGAACAGAATGTAAGATGCAACTGCACGTCTGCGGGTCACGTTTCGCCACTTCCGCACATGCGCGTGACATCATTTTGACCGTATGCGCATGCGCGAGCAGCGAAACCTGGAAGTAATGCACTCTGTTACTTCTGGGTTGCCGTGGAACGCAACCTGAAAATACTTATCCTGAAGCGTATTTATCCTGAGGTATGACTGTAATGCCTAAGTTGCAAGAAACAATACCTTTCATCCATCAAGTGCATGAGTAAACAGGACTGTTTTTAAAATTCTGCCTAAGCATTAATAATTTTCATACTAATGACTTAAAAGTTGTGAATTGAAGTTCCACCTAGCCTAACTAACAATGGGCTCATTTGGAATGATTTAATTTGGCAAGTGTTCTTTGCCTACTTGAAATTAAATCATTTACTTTCAAGCCCATTCTGAGTCTAGCACGTTGTACTAGAGTTGCCTCATCTGCTGCCATATCCTCCCTTGGCAGCGGTGGGAGGATGGTTGCTCCTTGTGCCTCCATGGAGAGCAGGGTCCAGAGTGTCAAAACTATGGGGAAAGCTGCAATGGCTCCTAGTGCTCAAACCATAATTTGTACTCCCCATGATTCCAGATATTCTGTATGCCACTGTGCATGCATATGGTAGTTCCCAGGACCTAATGGAAGTCTTACCATGACTATCATTTACAGTTTATACTAGGGCTTCACTCCTGCTTGCTATGCTCACCATCTACACTGCTACTCCTCCACCTGAATCTCCCAGGCAGGTATTAAGCCTGCTTTCCACTTTCCCAACAAAGCCACCTTCTTTTCTGTTCTGAAGCCCTGTTTTCACTTTCACGCCACACCATTGCCTCCTTCCTCTCCTTTTGTGCAACTCACCTTGCACACAAAACAACCCCCTGGTAATGTCCTGCATCTTCCCCCTCTCATACATTGCAACTGTGATATGCAGAATTTGGACACTACTTCCCTGCTTCCCTCTCTATTCCCCAACCCCCACTCTTTAACAGCCTCATGATCACCTATCCAATCTCCCTCACATTTAAAGACTTACTGATCATCAATGGAAAGAGCAACAGCAAAATATGGAGCAAGGATGGGGGGGGAGAGCAGGTCCACCCCTTACTCCTTCCTTTCCATTGCCTTGTGGTAGGGGAAGCTGCATAGCAGGGTACCAGAATAAAAGGCCCAGTGGTCCATGGGAGTTGTAGTTCTTTCAACATCTTATGCAAGGGTAGCCAACATGGTGTCCTCCAAACATTGTTGGATCATAGCTCTCATTATCCCTGACCATTGGCCATGCTTGCTGGGGCTGATGGGCATTGGAGTCCAACAATAACTACAAAGCACCGTGATAGCTACTCCTGGTCTTCTGTCATACACCCACTGGAGGGGAGTCTAAGAAATGGCATTGGAGTTGCAAGCTTTATAGAAAAGTTGTGACTCTACATACAAGTAAATTATAATGGCTATAGGGGAAAAATACACTATGTAATCAGCATCCATTACTTCCTTATTATGGACTCCAAGCTATCAGGCCTTGGGAAACCTTGACTTTAATTCTGCAAGTAGCTTTTTTTCTTTTTTTACACACACACATATATATATATTACACACACGCACAATAGTTTCTGGATGGCTTCAGCTCGAAATGAAGCTTTCCCACTTACTTTCAAATAAGACGAAAGGAGGTTGGGGTTGTGGGAGGCAATATATTATCTCATACCAAGGAAAGCAAACAATCCTAAATTGTGTGTTGTCTTGTTTCATAGAAGTATTCCGTATGTGAATGCAAAGAAAGGGCTTGTAAAAAAAAATGGGGAAAGGGAAAACAAAAGGGAGACAAGATGTCTTTTCTTTTTTCTTAATTAATCTTGGAAGATGATGACATCTCTGGATGAAAAATGGGTAGTAAATGCCCTGCTAACAGCCTTTCATAGAGATCTATCTCTTTGACAAATGAGCTGCAAAGCACAGGACTGGGGAACTGAGCTCTGTCAGTACATTAGCGGGGGCTCTGCAGTCAAAAGGAAGGAAGCGAGCAAGGAGGGGTGGAAAGAGGTTGAGAGCATAAGCCTCCCACTTATACTCCCCCCCCCCCCAGTTGTTCTGTTGAGAACCATCCTTCTTTGTGTGGTGGCATTTTGCTTGGTGCCGGATTAGGAAAATTTAAAACATTAGAAAAATTTTCAAGATTGGACCTCCTGCATATATGTGTGTGTGTGTGTGTGTGTGTGTGTGTGTGTCATCTGCTTCTTTTTCCCATGCTAGCCAAATAGGAACTGGGGAGAGGGGCTTAAATAAATAATTTAAAAAAACTGTTATGCTTCAGTTCTGACTTGCTCCCGCTCTTATATGCAAAGAGTGCAATGGCAAGCAGGATAGGAAAGGAAGGAAACCTAGGATGCCACTGATTTGGAGTGCATCTGGATTTGGGGTATATTATTTTCATTTTCCTGACTGTAATGCTAGTGCTTCTGTCCTGTTTTCTGTCCTGAGCCAGTGTGGTGTAGTGGTTAAGAGCGGTAGATTCGTAATCTGGGGAACCGGGTTCGCGTCTCCGCTCCTCCACATGCAGCTGCTGGGTGACCTTGGGCTAGTCACACTTCTTTGAAGTCTCTCAGCCCCACTCACCTCACAGAGTGTTTGTTGTGGGGGAAGAAGGGAAAGGAGAATGTTAGCCGCTTTGAGACTCCTTAAAGGGAGTGAAAGGTGGGATATCAAACCCAAACTTTTCTTCTTCTTCTTCTTCTTCTTCTGATGTTCCTTTCATGCAGCAGTATGGAACTGTGGCTTTTTGGCTAACATACCAACATGTTGTGCTAAATTTCATTCACACCAGTGGGCATGGCATGACGCAACAATGAATATCATTGGACAAGGCCACTATTCTCCACCCTTTCCGAAAAGGTGTGCTTCTGTTCTTCCGTGAAAACAGCAGGAAATAACTATATGTCTTTATAGAGCCCCAATTTTTGTTACTATACTCCCATGATTGGGTGATGGAGGCTGCAACAGATTTTTTCTTTCTGGAATCAAATAACACAGAAATGAGGGCTAAACATGCACTATTATGGCAGTTGCTTTTATGTCATGTGAAAGTTCACATATAACAAGAGGAATTAAGAGTAAGGGAAATGAAATATACTGTTGTGTGAATGCAGCCTTGGCCTTTATATTGAGAGCCTGGAAAGGCCAGGTTATGTATACTATTGCAATGTTCCCCCTAATTAATGTGCATTATTTACTATGATTTATTATTTATTGGGATATGTGTTTGCCATGCGTCCACTTAATGCTAATCAATAAAGAATAAAGCAGCATCTCATAAGACAGACGTGTCTGTGTTGCAGTGTCCCAAGAAGGGACTTCAGACCCAAGAGGCTGTTTAGCATTTAAAGCATGGGAAAAGATCACAGGGACAAAAGTGTTTGCGGCGAGGTGTGTGTGTCAATCTATGCAGTAAACCATTCTACTCAACAGCTCACTGCATGGATCAGCTTCTACCTGGAGGCAATTTCAAATGGTTTTGCTCCTGGCTCTTATATCATGAGAACTTCACAGCTCTAAGCCTTTCGGAAAGGAGAATGGTGAAAGTTATCCTTAGGATGCCCTACATCTAATTCTTAAAAAAATAAGAATCTGTTTGTAGGTGAGTGAAGAAGCAACGAAGCTAAGGCTTTGCTAATATTCCTCCAAGCCCCGTCCCCAAGAATTTTGTCCCAATTGTACAGAAATGGAGGGAGGCTACCTCTGTGTTTATACTGATGAAGCCTGGTGGGACCACTTAATTCCAGGGAAACACAGTGATGTAACTACAGCCGACCTCTCTCCTCGGTGCTGCTAGTAACGACCTCAGCAATAGAAGTGAAGACCCATAAAAGCCATTCCCACAGGACAACCAGAACTATAAAGTTTATTACCCAATAAAGAATGATCTGCAAATTTAGAGGCTTTTTACTGATCAATAAAAGCAGCATTAACTAAATGATCAGTGCTTGCTAACCCCCCCCCCCCTTCATGCCAGCCCATCCCAGTTATGTTGAAATCACCCTCCATCTTTTGGGCAAAGTCCAAATTTCCCTTTAATCAGCTCAGAAAGATGTAAGTAATGTCTAATGTGCAAATGAGTAGCTAGTAGCCTGCAAGGCTGGCATAATGATGTTTAAACAACCATCGGGTCTGTAATTCTGTTCGGCAGATAAGGCAGAACCTTCCTTCTGCTCAATGGATAAGATGACAGTCAGCCATTCTGTCAATTGCAAGGGGAAACTGGATGTCTGCATGGGGGCTCTATTGAGATCATGAAATGTGCATGGGGGACCTTTGGCCTTCCAGATGTTGCTGAACACCCATAATTCCTAGTGATGGTGGGAGTTGTAGTTTAGCAATATCTGAAGAGCCAGACATCCCCCCACCTGTCTTAAAATGAATGTGTATGTGCAGTTTGCTTAAAGAAAATGTAATGAAAATGATGTATAGATGGTACATAAGACCAGTGAAGGTAGCAAAAATGTACAGAGTAAATAATCAATGCTGGAAATGTAAAGAAAAAGAGGGTACCTTCTACCATATGTGGTGGGTTTGTAAGAAAGTGAAGGCTTTCTTGGAAATGCTATATAATGAACTTTAAAAAATGAAATGAAATATACATTTGTAAAGAAACCAGAAGCCTTCCTATTGGGTATTGTAGGTAGAGAAATGCATAAACAAGATAAAACCTTGTTTTTGTATGCAACAACTGCAGCAAGAATATTGTTGGCCCCAAAATGGAAACCGGAAGAGATCCCAACAAAAGAAGAGTGGCAGATGAAGTGAATGGACTATGCCAAGTTGGCGAAACTAATCAGGAAAATCCGGAATCAGCAGGACCAGACATTTTTGAAAGACTGGAATAAATTTACATTGTATTTGAGAGACAATTGTAAACAATAGACATTGTTAGTAGGGCTACAAGAAGTTTTGTAAGGTTAGAGATATCAGTTATTATCAATATGATGTTTAAATGTTGTATTTAAGATTTGGATTTAAGGGTAATAATAATAATAATAACAAAATGCAATATCAGAGCATAATTAGGAAAACCATTAGTTGAGGAGGAGGGAAGTCTCAGGTCAAGATGGCCAAGTGGTCTTTATATATTATATGTGAGATGGATGTTTTGTCAAATTTTTTTGTTATAAAATTCAAAAAAAATATTAAAGAACAAAATAAAGTGAATGTGTATGGGCCAAGGTTGGAGTCTGCCACGACAATCGGAGGTGATGCTAGGTTTGACGGGAGCCCTGGGGTGAGCTGTCATTTGAGGGGGCCCTAATCACCTTTGCCACCACTTCACTTGGCTGGCGCTCCCATTGGGCCCATGATCCGAAAGGTGGCTGCAGTTCTGGCTGGTGGTGTAGCACTTCCCTGCTTAGTGTACCACACCACACATCTTGCCTCTGGCATGATGCACCTGTCATGAGATGCAGGGCCCTGGACTCAGGCCCTGGCCAGCTCCACTGACCACAGTTCTGTACACCCCCATACATTCGTAGGACATGCAAATATGGCCTTGCTGCTAGACAGTTTGAAAGAAAATAATTTATCAGCTCACAACAACATTGAAGAAACTGAGTGATAGCTCACCTCCTTCTAGAGGATTCGCCCGATCTGATTTTCTTTCCAATACAAACAGGTAGGAAGGAACAGGCTCTTCTTGAATATATACCTAATCATTGGAGAAGCCAGCCTGAACATCTAAATATTCATTCAAGCATATTGAAAGCATCAAGCCACCCCCTGCAGTGAAGTGACTGCTGGCATCCTAACAGGCTTCAGTTTAACCAGGCCAGCTTCTAATAGGTGTGAAACGAGGCTGCATACAAAAATATGAGCTGCTCCCTAGAAATGCTGAGCTTCATTACATATTGGGGGCAGTGGTAAATTGTGCAGAAAAGAAAGGAAATAATGTTTACTCAAAGGTGTTTTCATGGGTAACTGGCGCCGTTTGGATGCTGAGTACCAAGATTAACCCAGGTGTAAAAGATGATGCTAAGGACAGAATGCATTTACAATTGAAAGACTTCCAAGGAGGATGGAGATGCATTTAAAGTGAGGAGGCATAGCGAGAACTGTACATTTTCCTATGACAGGGTGCACATGTGTGCACGCATACACGTGTGTGTGCGTGTGTGCGGATCCAAGTCATGTTTACCCTCAAAAATGTGCTATCACATGGAACAGTCCTTAATCAATGGATTTAATTATGGATGCAACTATTCATTCTTTAAAACAATGTTAAAGATATGGGGTTGTTTCCAGTTATGCTATCCCTGGAATAGATCCACTGAAATCAATTGACAAGTCATTAAATCAATGGGTCTGCCCTGAGTATGGCTTAGTTGGAGAAAAACCCGCCATTAAAAAAATAATAATATTAAATCAAAGCAGTGCACAAGAATCAGTAGATGTCCAAACATTAAAATTGTTATTCGTGTTTTATACTGTATTTTATGCTGTTTTTTGTTGCATCAATTAAGTGTTTTAAATATGTTGTTAGCCGCCCTGAACCGGGAAGGGCGAGGAAGGGCGAGGTATAAATAAAAATTCATTAATTTTTTTTATTTATTATAAAATGTCTATGGTTCCCTCACAGCGCCATTGATGAAAAATGACTCTTTCCAATGAAAACTGGACCCAAATTTAGTTGGTTCATCTGTCTGTTAATGCTTACAGCCTGATTTTCTACACTGTGACCTGCTTCATGTCCAATTCACAAACTACTTGTTGGATTCCTTTTATATCCTTTTTCAGTATTGCAGTACATTGAGGATTGGGCCAATTGGGACATGCTAAAATGGATGAAAAGCTCAGAAGGCATCCATGTGAACCCATCCCTACTCTGTCTGAAACCCATCTTGTAACCATTTGAGAATGGTTTTCTATGCTCTTCTACCTACCAGAATGAAAAGTTGACTCCTAAGATCCAACATGCCCTTCAGGTCAATCTCTTCTAATGGGAACAACAATGTAATCAGCCCTGGGACCTTGGGGAGCCCCCCAGCTATAGCACCCAAGAAAATCCTATCGTTACAGAAAACCCCACTGCCAGTAACCTACTGTACATATAGGAGCACCTGCTACAAATATCAGCCCTCACCCTCCAAATACAGAATAATCAGAGATTCAGAAAGAAACCTGCGGTTTTATTACTCACCACTGAATACACATTAAAAACCAGCGCCTATTCTAATAATGCCTTTCTTCATCTCCAGCCAGCCATTATCGGCACAGGTGGGAAAACCAACTCTAAAACACTAAAAGCTGCAATCAACATTATTGATGCCATTCTAAATGAAACGGAGGAAGCGGGTAAGAGACAAATAAATTATAGCCATCATTACTGGGGCCTAGTACATTATTTTTGCGGCATTTTATGTCTAGTTCCATTTCGTATGCTTTGGCTGCAACTATTTCAAGGCTTGGTCTTAATTATTGGAGTCCAATTAACTGTTTCTTTTTTTAAAAAAGAAAATGTTTTTGTTTGGGTTTTAGAGGATACTTTTTTCAAGAGCAGAAAAAAATAAAAGGCAAACAATAAACAACATGGTATAAACATTAAAGGGAGAGAGAGAGAGAGAGAGAGAGAGAGAGAGAGAGAGAGAGATCTAAAGTTGATCAAAGTTACAAACAATTAGCCAATGCTTCATGGAACTAGAACATCCATTCTAAATTAAAATATATGGCATATTTTTTCATTCCATTTACAGCTAATCTTCCCTTCAAGGAACTCAAGGTGGCATTCATAGTTATTCTCTCTATTATATTTTCACAACAACTCTGTGAGGTAGGTTAGACTGAGAGACAATGACTGGCCCAAGGTCACCTGACAGCTGAGTGCAGATTTGAGCCCTGGTTTCACAGATCCTGCTCCAACACTACAAGATCTACACCAAACTGGCTCTCTCAGAAAGTGGAATGGTCTGTTGGCATAATACCTTTTGAACCAAAGCCAAGACTTGCCCAAAGCAAATCTGTTGGAAGCAGACTAGACTACACTTCAGGGATAGAAGAGCAGGTGGCATTTCAAATATCAAGTCCTTCACACTTTACAGGGAAGGTTTCTGGAGAGCCAGATTTGGTCAGGGGCTTCTCAGTAGCAGATGCATCTCTCAGCAACTGCTCCTGACAGTCAACATTTTATTTTCCCAGAATGCCCTGGAGCAACACAATATTCAGGGCATTCTGGGGAAACAAAATGATGGATGCCAGGAGGCAGCTGCCAAAATCAGATTTAAAAAAGAAAGGGAATGTAAGCCACAGAAATAAATATAATTTTGATGAACAAATTATGAAACAAACATTTAGGCAACAAAAATAAATGGAACAGGATGAGAAAAATGAGGGGGAGGGATTTCCATTTGTGGATTTCAGCATTTCATCATGCAGAAAGCGTCCTGGGCATGCTATCAAAATGGTGCTGACCTGAGACCATCCAAAGTGTTTATTTCTCTGCATAGCTGTGTGTTTCCCCCTCTTACCTCTCATCTCTGGCAAAGAGAATGTGAGCTTTCCTAACATTGCAACTTTCCTGAGAGACTATGCTGGTGCAGTTACAGCTCTTGTGCTGCAATATAACTGGTGAGGCCATGAAGAATTCTCCTTCTACACAACAGCTTCAACTTATTTATTTGCAACATTTCTAAACCGTGCCGAAGCTGATTTACAACCCCAGTAATTGTAAAATGCAATGAAAGACTTTAAAATCAACTAGTTATGTATTAGAATGTGAAATGTATCTGTAAGATATATGTATAGGTGTATAAGACAGAAGCATACATACAATATATATTTACCTGTCAAACAGAAAGTCTGAAAGACTGGATGAATAGAATAGCATCTGAAACATGCAATATCACTTTGTGACCCTCCCTGGAAAATATATTCCACAAAGTGCTGTTACCTACCCAGAATACTCACTGATTTATAAGGTGGGATCCAGAGCAAAGCCACCTCTGCTGAACTCATCAAGTGGGGAAGCTCCCAAGGAAGAAGATGCTCTCACCCTAAGATGAGCTAAGCTTCGGCCATTTCAGGTTTCCATATCATAGCCAGCACATTGAATTCTGCTCAGAAGTTTCCTATAAACCAATGCAGCCAGGTGGATTGATGTTCTTTATTCCCAGTTCAACTCAACGTGTAGGCAGTTGTATTTTGTACAAGTCCTAATTTCTAGACAGCCTTCAAAGGAGACTCCACATGGATTGAATTGTAACAGACGACCTACAAATAACCAATACCTTATGGCAGGCATAGGCAAACTTGGCCCTTCAGATGTTTTGGGACTACAACTCCCATCATCCCTAGCTAACGGGACCAGTGGTAAGGGATGATGGGAATTGTAGTCTCAAAAACATCTGGAGGGCCAAGTTTGTCTATGCCTGCCTTATGGGGACACAAGGATGTTGTCCTTTATGGAGGTGCATAGTTAATGTATCAAACACAATATAAATGACTCTGCAAGTCCTCCCCTCCCTAATGCCTTGAAGAAGAAAAAGGAGAAGGAGAAGAAGAAGAAGAAGAAGAAGAAGAAGAAGAAGAAGAATAGGAGGAGGAGTTTGGATTTGATATCCCACTTTATCACTACCCTAAGGTGTCTCAAAGTGGCTAACAATCTCCTTTTCCCTTCCTCCCCCACAACAAACACTTTGTGAGGTGAGTGAGGCTGAGAGACTTCAGAGAAGTATGACTAGCCCAAGGTCACCCAGCAGCTACATGTGGAGGAGTGGGGACTCAAACCCGGTTCACCAGATTATGAGTCCACCGCTCTTGTTAGGCAATTTCTATTCTGAGCTGCAAACTTCAGCAATATCACTACTTAGCCCCAAAATGCTAAGGCAGAGCAGAGGGGAAAGTACAGTAGTACCTCGGGTTACAGGCGCTTCAGGTTACAGACGCTTCAGGTTACAAACTCCGCTAACCTGGAAGCAGTACCTCAGGTTAAGAACTTTACCTCAGGATGAGAACAGAAATCGTGCGCTGGTGGTGTGGCGGCAGTGGGAGGCCCCATTCGCTAAAGTGGTAACTCAGGTTAAGAATGGTTTCAAGTTAAGAACGGACCTCTGGAACGAATTAAGTTCTTAATCCGAGGTACCACTGTATAGCTTTATTCTGGGATTCCTGCTTGCATGGAGTAGGTCCTGCTCTCCCATGCAGATTTCCTTCCTCCGTACATGGAGACCTCGGGAATCTGGTGGGAGGCAGGGCCAGAAAATTCACCCGTCCTCCCGCCACCCACCTACCCACATCACAGACAACACATGACAGGAAACACATGAGGAAGAAAGTCTGAAGAAGACTAAAGTAGTTAAGAAACCATTTGTGTTAAGAAACCATATGAGGGCCTGCTGAAAGTAAGCTGAAAGGAGAATGAAGCCTGGACCCACCTGCATTTCTTCAGCAACCAGGTAAGGGAGAAACAAGTTCCAAGGCAAGTCAAGACTACAAGGCAAGCTGTGGAAGAAGCATTTGCAAGAGAAGAATTGACAGACAGAGATGAAGAGAGTGCTATTCCATTAGCATCTCTGTAATTTGCCTGAATATCCCAACACGTAAGGTGAACCACCCTTTGTAGTAGTCACTGGAATCTGCACTAGCTACAGGGAGAGGTATTTCTGTTACTTTCTATTTTTGTTTTCTCTCTCTTTCTTTCTGGCTGATGCACAGAAAGACAGCCTTGAGCTATATATGTTTGGGCAGACCCTTGCGCTCCCATGCCTACAAGCCCCATTCATTGTGGTGCGTTCCTTAACAGCAATCAAGAGAGACCCTTGCCCTCCGATGATTTACTTCATCCTTCTCATGCAGGTGCACATTAGTCTTTGTTCCTGAAGTCGTGGTGTCATTTCACAGAGACATATGGCGGCGGGAATCATGGAGCCCCATAAATTAGAAACGATTCAAGAACCATTCATCTTCCTTCCCACACTCTGTCTCAGCCATAGCGAGGCCTTTGCTGGATATGCCCTTGTCTCTTGCCTCCAGAACACAGTACTGCATCATGGTCAAGAGATGGCTCTGTAGTCATCCGACTCCTTGGCCTTTATATTGGCTAATCAATTGAAAAAGCCACAACATGGTACAGATTCTGAGGTGGGGTGGGGTGGAATAGACACCCTAAAAAGACACAGCAGTTTTCCTTTTACTTACTAGAAGGAGCTTGTGGCAAAGGGGATCCCCTTCCCTTTTTTCTTATGTACCCCCAAATGGCAAACTGTTCCCAAATTTGGCTTGGGACCGTAGGTTTCCTGCCAAACTGTAGTATTTCCTGGGATCTGATCCAGCAACATGTAAGGCATCCTATAAGAAAGGCTTGCATGACAGAAATCTACTTTCCCTCCGAATGGAAATTCTATATGGCTACTGACTAAGGCTGAGAAATTTCCTATCATCTCCAGGGTGTTCAAAGAGGTAGCAATCAAAGTATAGGCAAGGCAAAAGGACAAGAGCTGGAAGGCCCCATAGATAAGGAAGAAGCCTTCCCAGGGGATATTTTCCTCAAATCATCTAGAGTCAGCATGCAATGGCTTATCACAGGCATCTCTACTATCATATGGAAAGTCTGCCACTACTGGGTATTCCTGGTGACAGCAGGCAATGGGATGTATTGTAAAGGCAGGAGAGAGACTACCCCAAGGGCCAGAGTTGAGTGACCATTGCTAGGGATGCTTGAGGGGTTTGTTTGGTCCTCATTTTTAAGGAAACTCTCCCAATTTACACTTTCGGCACTAAGGGGTTTTTTCCAGACTGTCACCATTTGTGGGTGCGATCCAGGCCCATACTGGCAAACTCAAGTTGCACATTTGATGTTGATTTGATGCTCTTGCACATGAAACCAACCTGACCCAGGAAAACAAGAAACTTTTTGTGATAAGCAAAGTGCACAGAAAAGTGTGGGTTAATGCAACATTATATAGCTACCCCACAAATCAGAATGAATGTTCAATAAATAGACAACATCATCTATCCTCCTCACAAACATTGTGCAAGCACATCACGCTCAATAAACAGGATGTCTGGAAGATTAAATGGATTAAAATGGAATTATCCTTTAGGGTTTTCATATTTCTCTAAATGTTACTATGCAGTTCTCACCTCAAAAACCATACGAAAAGGCATATATAATTTCATTTGAACCACAACACATTAGGGCTCATCTCTTAGAAATGGTGTTTAATATCTAGGCTTAGCCTTGGGAGTCTGCAAAGAATGAATGTTTTGACCATGTTCAGACGGACTGACTCCTGACACTGAGTAGCCATGCCATATCTGGGATTAGGAGTTTTCAAGACAGAAGACATGGTGAAGATAGCTCTGATACCTCAGTGTCCATTTTAGAAATTAATCACAGCTTAATTCCATCTCTCTCTCTCTCTCTCTCTCTCTCTCTCTCTCTCTCATCTTGAAATGGAAGCTGGCTATTTATTCATTTTTAACCTTCACCTTTTATCCCCAGTGGGAGGGGAAAGTGACACTTTATGTTCTACATTTCTTCACAGAACCTTGTACAGTAGACAGACCCAATAAACTGCTGGCTAAGGCTGAGCAACTTACTCTGACGGGCTTCAATGCATTTCAAGTTTCTTTGTATAACTGATTCTTAATATTACTCAGATTTACCATCTCTAGTTCTGGATCCAACTGACAAACAGTGGATGAGGCTGTGACCTGAAGGAACCATTTGATTAACACCACTGAGAGACTATCTGCATCTAGTTACTGATAGTGGCATCTGAAAGGGATCTGGAAGGTATCAATATTAAGGAGCTGAAGGAGAGCTGGTGTGTTCTAGTGGGCCTAAAAGCTTTTTGACAGTGGAACAGACTTCCTTGGGAGGTCGTGAGCTGTCCGTCCTTGGAGGTTTTTAAATAGAGATTGGATAGTCATTTGTAATGGATGCTTAGTTGAGATTTCTGCATTGCAGGGGGTTGGACTAGATGATCCTTGAATCCCTTCCAACTCTAAGATTCGATTATTCCGATTGCGTGGCTTTCCATTTCACTCTCAGCTTCCGTTCCCCATGTGCTTTTGCGCCTTCCTTTGCCCCGTGTTGCACATGTGTCTCATTCTAACAAGTATCAACCCGTCACTAAGCAACACCGTCCCATGACTGCTCCATCCTGGCAGCTCCTGCATTGCTACAAAGAGCAGCGATATCACCTCCGTCAACTTAATCAATTGTTTTAGCCAATAGACCATGCTCCCCTGCCTTTCATGGATTTGAGCAAATCAAATCAATTTCGTACGTAAAGCCTCTGACTGGTGTCATCGAACCGCAGATAGATGGTAACCAACACTAGCATTACGAGGCGGGGAAGAATTCCGTACACCCTGCATTATTCCCATCGTCTGGTGGCACACACAGGCCTCCTTGCAGTGAGGTAAAGCACAAACAGCCATTTATTTGTCATTAATTTTTAAAGATGCCTTGTTTCCGATGAGAGCCTGTCTGTCTTTGTCTATTTGTTGCTGCTGAGGAGATTCATTACTTTGATGGATTTGTGTAATTTTTCTCAAGTGCTGCAGGTGACAAACAATAAAATATACTTTACCAAAAAAAATAAAAACACCGCTCGCTCCACAGCCAGACTGAAAAGGAAAGTTGGAAGGGAAAGGTCAAATTAGAAAGTAGTTTCTTCTGAAGGGCAGGGTGACTGTTTCAGAGGCAGTATGCCTCTGGGTACCAGATGCAGAGCCTCACAGGTGGGGAGAGTGCTGTGGTACTCAGGTCCTGTTTGGGGCATTGTGAGAACAGGTTGCTGAACTGCATGGGTCACTAGGTAAAGGTAAAGGGACCCCTGACCATTAGGTCCAGTCATGGCTGACTCTGGGGTTGCGGCGCTCATCTCGCTTTATTGGCCGAGGGAGCTGGCGTACAGCTTCCGGGTCATGTGGCCAGCATGACTAGGCCACTTCTGGTGAACCAGAGCAGCGCACGGAAACGCCGTTTACCTTCCCGCCGGAGCGGTACCTATTTATCTACTTGCACTTTGACGTGCTTTCGAACTGCTAGGTTGGCAGGAGCAGGGACCGAGCAATGGGAGCTCACCCCGTCACGGGGATTTGAACCGCCGACCTTCTGATCGGCAAGTCCTAGGCTCTGTGGTTTAACCCACAGCACCACCCGCGTCCCTACACTCTTCCAAAAAAGGCTCTTTATATAGTCTTATTGCCTAGAATGAAACTAACTGCCATCTGCCAACATGGTTTCCCAAGTTCCACCAGGAAGAGATAGAAGTTGGTTTTTTTTTTTTTTTGCAATTTCTCAGATTTTATCTTTTTTAGGAACAATATATATTGATAACTTGTACAGTAAACAGTTAAGCAGTGTACAGCAAATAGAAAGATCACAATAATCGTAAGGAAAATGTAAAAGCAGAAAGGCAGAAAGTAAAAGGTAAAGGACCCCTGGACGGTTAAGTCCAATCAAAGGCGACTATGGGGTTGCAACGCTTATCTCGCTTTCAGGTCAAGGGAGCCAGTGTTTGTCCACAGACAGCTTTCTAGGTCATGAGGCCAGCATGACTAAACTGCCTCTGGTGCAACGGTACACCATGACAGAAACCAGAGTGCACGGAAATGCTGTTTACCTTCCCGCCGCAGCAGTACCTATTTTTCTACTTGCACAATTTGCTTTCGAACTGCTAGGTTGGCAGGAGCTGGGACAGAGCAACAGGAGCTCTCTCCTTCACGGGGATTCAAACTGCCAACCTTCTGATCGGCAAGCCCAAGAGGCTCAGTGGTTTAGACCACAGCGCCACCAACATCATCATAAGGAACTGGCCAATCACATATCATTCATCCAGCTAAATAGGCCAGTTGAGGCAAGAAAGTTTCCAAGAGAGGTCTGAAAATAAGAAACAAGGGTGCTTGGTGGATTTCCATTGTGAGGGAAGAGGGAGCCCTCATAGCTGTTTTCAGAGGTTCAGAGGGTGGCAGCCCCAGAGAGGGCATTCTCTGAAGCAACTCTTAAGCTGTGGCATTTTCTCGCAACAAAGGTGTACCTGGCACCTTCATTATGTGGATTTCATCATGTGTAGATTGCATACCTCTTTTCCTGGCCTTTGACATCCGAGATCCAGTAGTGGATGGAAGGTTGGCATGGTAGCACTCCTCTGACTTTTGCTTGCCTGCACTGCAGCTACATACCTAGCTGGAGAGAGGAAGAGGTGGAGAGAGGAGAGGTTTGTGCAGTGCAAACACAGGCAACTGGAAGTCAGTTGACTGCCCTCGCCACACCCTGCTGTCCGCTAAAACTGAGACCTGTGTGTTTACAACCACCCTCTTCGCTTGACTGTAATTTGTTTGATTTGGTTTTAATTTGATTTCTTTTTGGATTTTAATATTTTATTTTAATAATAATAGTAATACCAATAGTGGTTTTAACATTGTATTTTTCAATTGTTACAATCCATCCTAGAAGCTCATATTGAAAGTCAGGTGAAAAATTTGTTGTTGTTGCTAGATTTCTAACCTGTCCTTCACAAATACAGTATTAAAATTGTATATTATTAAAATTGTTTTGTTGTTGCTGCTATTAACATCTTGCAGCAGATTTCAGATGTGTTCCATTTCCTTGCATGCAGCCTTGATCTCTGCATGTCATTTAAAATAAGTGACAGGGAGATGGAGAGGGAGGGCATTCTGATCTTCACTTCGGTGTATAAAAAACCCTAAGGAGCAATGCAGCATGGAGAGTCACAATGATGCAATGTGTAGTGGGCTGGTTTCGAGGGTGGCAAACTCAAGCGCAGTTCCCCTTCAGCTGTGCTGCTCATTGGGTGGCCTTGGTCTTATCAGAATCTTTCAGTCTGCCTTTGTCACAGGTTTATTTGAAGGCAAAACAAAAACTGCTTCAAGCTCCTTAGAGGGAGGGCAAGAAGTGAATATTTTTTTAAAAAAATGCTCCACAAGCATTCCCTTACCTAGGTTTAAATGCATAGTTTGATGGAGCATTTGCTACCTCCCCACAGGCCCTAAACTGCAATCAAGTTAAAGCTGCAAATCATATACTCCTGAGTCCAATGATCCAATGCAAATGGATCACAGAATGCTGGCCGCAAAACCTAAGCATACTATCTGAGAATCCAAGGGACTTACTTTCTATTTCCTGTAAATGTGTTTATGGCACATCATATCCATCTTGCAATGCTGGGAAGAACCATTTTGGAGGTTTTTCTCCCTTGCTTAAATGGAATGGTTGCAGTGCAATGGAGTTTCAAGACACCTTTTGCAGCTCTGAAAACACACACACATTTGGTTGGTATAATGTATAAGGAAAAATGTGTCTATAAAAAGGAGGATTCCTGGATGTCAAGATCAAGGTTTGGGGCAAGTGCTCTTTGGGGAGAGACTCTCAGCAGAGATTTAAAATCACAAAACATGCAGCAAAGGAAAGCATGGAAATACAGGCTGCTGGACTTTTAACATATGCCCTTGTGAGTTCCAAAGCTTGCCCCAGCATAGAAAAACAGTACATGTTTGGTGAGTTGAAAATGGTTTACTGACTCTCCAAAGGCCAGCTTCATGTGCTTTTCCATACATCAGTCAGAAAACACCAACAGTAAAACTTGGCATAGTTACAGTGATGAAGGTTCCTAAAAGGACTGGTATGGGAACACAAGGAAGGCTTGTTAGAGCCATGTGGTCTGAGCTACAGCAACCAGCTCAAACCTCACACATTGAGCTTCTTTGGTAGACTGAAAGTGAACCAAGACTTTGATTACTTTTCTCCCAAGGTGAGCGGGACTGACCTAGCTAAGCCTGGCAGGGCAGCTTACTCTATGCATTAACCCCGTCATGCATTAATGAGACTTAAGCATGTTGGTGACATGAGGCTGGTTATCTCACACATTTTCTGCCCTAGAATAAGCATAGGGAGGCAGAGGAAACACCACACTTTCCCTGCCCTCAGAAACCGAAAAGTAGGTATGTCTCAGGCATATCTCACACTTCTACACCTTTCCAGCATGTTAGGAAAAGCCCATCTATTGGTGGTGGATATATTAGCTAACATCCATACAATATAACCTATATACAACTTGCTCAGTCCCCAGAGTAATTTTGCAACTGTTATTTAGAAGTTCTTTATTATTTGTATAAGATGAAGACGATGAACATACATTCTTTTTTAAAAAATACATATTGTAGAATAATTGTGGAAAGACTTTCCAGAAGGATGGAGTTTTCCTTGGTCTCGTTAGGTCATTGAATCCCACGATGAAGAAGGAGGGAGTCACACAATATTGAAGAAGAGGCGGCACATAGTAGGTGCTCTCTGGTTAGCAGTGCAGAGTTCTGTCATATTTCTTTTGTAAATATGTCTATAGTTTTCACTGAGGAGGCATAAAAGATTTCTGGCTGGTTCTGAAGCCCAGTAAAATATGGGTCATCCACCACACACATATACTGCTTTAATATTTTTAAGCCAGCCTGAAGCAAAAAGATGTTGGTGGGGAGAAGGGAATGGCTGCTTACTGATCCAGCATTTAACTTGCCTCTGTGCACATTTTTGCGACAAGCTGCCAATCCCGATTCACAGCATAAGTGAAAAACCTATTGCAAACACTGTTAAGAATTTCCAGAGGGGTATTTCTGTTAGTCTGCTGCATCAAAATGAACAAAAGAATTGTGTGGCGCCTTAAAAACAAATACATTTTATTATAACGTAAGTTTTTGTGGACTAGAGTCCACTTCATGAGTTGTGACTCAAGAAATGGACCGAAGCCTATGAAAGCTTATGCCATAATAAAATTGGTAGGTCTTCAAGGTGGCACAAAAAACCTTTTTCTGTTTGTTTTTTCTGTTAATAATGTTACTCCTGTCTTCACCACAAGCTGGCCAGAGTGCTTGACCTCTTCCCTCACTTTACTTAATGCATCTCTGATAGGCGTAAGAGGGGGCAGTTATGTTAAAAATATAGCTTCCCTATTAGGAGGGATATCTGTTCAAGACCACATAACACCGGTCTTGAAAGACCTACATTGGCTCCCAGTACGTTTCTGAGCACAATTCAAAGTGTTGGTGCTGACCTTTAAAGCCCTAAATGGCCTCGGTCCAGTATATCTGAAGGAGCGTCTCCACCTCCATCGTTCAGCCTGGACACTGAGGTCCAGCGCTGAGGGCCTTCTGGTGGTTCCCTCACTGCGAGAAGCCAAGTTACAGGGAACCAGGCAGAGGACCTTCTCAGTAGTGGCACCCACCCTGTGGAATGCCCTCCCGCCAGATGTCAAAGAGAACAACAACTTTTAGAAGACATCTGGAGGTAGCCCTGTTTAGGGAAGCTTTTAATGTTTGATGGATTACTATATTTTAATATTTTGTTGGAAGCCGCCCAGAGTGGCTGGGGAAGCCCGGCTAGATGGGCGGGATATGAAGAAGAAGAAGAAGAAGAAGAAGAAGAAGAAGAAGAAGAAGAAGAAGAAGAAGAAGAAGAAGATCTTGTAGTGATGGGGGACCTGTAGCCCTCCAGAGGTTGCTGCACTACAACTCCCATGTTTACTGAACTTTCACCATCCTGACCAGGACTGATGGCATATGCAAACATCTGGAGAGCCACATGTTCCCCATCCCTGATAAAAAGCTATCAGATCCAGCCATCTGGTTTATGGGAGCCCATGTTTGGCCAATGGTTACATTCACACATCACTGACAGTGCGTGCTCTAGTTTAACACTGAAAGGTCCAGGATTTACTCTGTGTCAGAAACTCTATTTCCTGCTACCAAGTGGGCCTTGATAAGGTCTGGAACAGGCCTAGCTGCACTGGATTTATCTGGTGTTGGAAGAAATATCTGATAGTGCGCTTCTGATTAAAAGCAAGCAAAAGAGTAGCTTCTTTGAAGGACAGCCTCAGTTCCCCCACAAAAGCCCATTTCCAGTCTCCAAGGGAACATGGCCATGATCTATGGCTTCAATGTTCAAGGAGCAAATGAAATGTTTTTGCTTTTCATCCATGGCCTGAAAGCAAGCACTGACTGTCATGAGAATTGAGAATGCCTTGTGGAGACGAGAAATTACCTGTTTTCCCCACCCTCACCGCCTGCCCAAAGAGCTGCCTGCTTCTTGTTTTGTTCATTTCATGGGCTTGTGAGATATGCCTGAAACATACATACTTTTTAGTTTCTGAGGGCAGAGAAAGAAATAAGGGTGTGATGTTGATGTACGTGAAGGGGAGGGGAGGGCAACAATAACAAGGCAGCTGGTGTTGAATACAAAGGGGAGGGAAGAAAGCATGAAAGCTGGGTTAAATATCAGAGGCAAAATGATGTGAGATATGAGAATAGGAGAGAGTGGTAAATCTTCGTGTGGGTGCAGGGAGGAATTTGATCTTGTTGGGAAAGATGGAGGGCACAAGGAGAAGGGGACGACAGAGCACAAGATGGTTGGATAGTGTTCTCGAAGCTACCAGCATGAGTTTGACCAAACTGTGGGAGGCAGTGGAAGACAGGAGTGCCTGGTGTGCTCTGGTCCATGGGGTCACAAAGAGTCGGACACGACTAAATGACTAAACAACAACAACAACAAAATTCCAGTAGGAACTGACCTAATCTGCACCTTCTGAACCTAGGCTGCAATCCTAACCTCACTTACCTGGGAGCAAACCCCATTGAACTCAATGAAATTTACTTCTGAGTAGACATGGTTAGGATTGCAGCCTTAGTTATCCACCAACTTTTGAACTTTCTGCATGTCCCAACACAATTCTCAATCTGCATTTATCTCACGGATACCCATTTCCCAGCTTATCTGAAAGGCGAGCAAATTGCGTGTTGGGGCAAAGGTTCTTAGTCCCCCCCTCACCACCACCACATTTAACCATACAAAGGAATAAATTATGGCAACCCTGAACCTTCTGTAGTTTGTTTTGATTTCTTTTCCTCCTACTTCCTCAATGATAGGGAAATAGGTTTTTTTTAAAAATAAAACAAAACAGGAATAGGGCACAGGTGCACAAGAGCCCTCACCCACCCATTCTGCCAGTATGAGCCCAGTAGGGCATTGGATAGGCAGATGAACTGCCTTTAGTGCCCCCTTCCTCCTGCCTTGGGATTGCATCCTACATTAGTCTCCACTAGGGATAGAAGATAAAATCAATTCAGTTTGTACTTCCTGAAACAATGTGTGAACCAAAGCATGGCAATCATTTGAAATTTTCACTTCTCTGAAATTTGTACTGCAGTTCTCCAGCCAAGTAATGTGCAGAAAAATGTCTATACTAAAGTAAAGTGTGCATAAAAATGCATGTTAGTAAAAATAACACATGCAAAAATGCATTATATGGGAGGGGAATAAATATTAGGGGAATATTTGCTGCAAAAATGTATATATTAGATAAAAATGCATACAAAAATGTACATTAGATATTCACATTAGAATACTGGGGACTTAAAATAACATTGAAAAATGAAGCCGAAAGGGGGAGAACTAAACATAAAACTTGAAAAACGAGAAACTAGGAGAAACTGAAATTGATAGAGTCACTTATCCTGCATCTCCACAGGATGTGGGCAATCCGCATGGCAAGCTGTACCACATAGAAACTGGTTCAAACTCATTTCATGCTGTGATAATAACATGTAAACTGGCCCTCAAATGAGCATAGTTAAGGTAGGAAAGCGGCCTTGATTTATAAATATTTTTGTAAAACTTTGTGTGTAGCCATCCAGCTTGTGACAAGGGTTTATTGATTTAAAAGTCAGCATATACTGAAAACCAAGGCATTTCAGGGAAAGCTGCTTGAATGGGGATTTATAGTAGAGTTTGGGTATAAACCAAGCATTTCTACTTTGAAAATAATGTAATACCATGGAGAGAAATCTGATTACTTAAAATTGCTCCATCTGATATGTGATTCCAGACAGAAAATCAAGTGTGTACATTTTCATCGCCTTTAGAAAACATTCATTTTTGTTTGTTTCCCCCCTGTTCATTTCATTTTTAATGCTATCCACTTGCACTGGTGATCAGTAGAAAATCATTTGCTAGTGGACAAGAACTATCAATTATTTTTATCCCAGCTGCCCAGTCTTACTCTATCCAATTACAAAATCCAATAAATAAAGGAATACCAGCCCCTGAATTATTTGTATTATTTTCAGTAATGCTGTATCCCCTGGATAATTTGAATCTTACTAGCCTCAGGGCAACACTGTGCTGGGCAAAACTTATTAGCATCTACGTAACGTGCCATAACCAAGATCAAGCTGTGTGGGGAACCAACTTGTTTTTCAGAGTGCAGGGGATGCTGATTAGACATCAAATTTATTTAATGGAAAAGTATACATGAATGCTGCCACTAGAATAACATCACATTTGCAGATGACACCACACTGGGAAGGGTAGCTAATGCTGCAGAAGACAGAATCAGGATTCAAGTTCCTTTAAAAGATTAGAGAGCTGGGCCCCAACTAACAAACTGAATTGCAATAGGTGCAAATATTAGGCAGGAAGAAACAGATGCACCAATATATGAGGGGGGGGGGGCATCTGGCTTGCCAGCAGTACATGTGAAAAGGAGCCAGGTGTCTTCATAGACCACAAGCTTAACATGAGTCAACAATGTGATGCAGCAGTCAAAGAAAGCTAATGCTATTCTAGGCTGCATCAACAGAATCCAGGCAGCCCCAAACATCAAGAGAGTAGAAATAAAAGGCAAAACCTATAAATTAGGGCTCTTTGCAGATGACCTGATGATCACAACACCAGACCCCATAAACACAGCAACCACCTTAACCAAAGAACTCAACACACTCACAATGGAATTGGGCCTACAAGTAAGCTTTGCAAAGTCTAAGGCTATGTGTTTCAACACTCCACCTCATATACAAAAGGAATTTTCCAACATCAAAAAGATAAAACTCTTCAGATACTTAGGGGTACAAAGCACCAGAAACCTCATCAAACTATACCTCCACAATTACAAACCCCTGGGTGAAAAATTAACAATGACCTGAGGAAATGGAACAATATTAGCTACACTCTCTCTGGTAAAATAGTCATGATCAAAATGATCACTCTTCCAAAACTGAACTACCTATTCCAAACGCTTCTAATCTGGATTCCATCAACCTAACTCTGCAAATGGCAGAAAAAACTACGCTTGTTTATCTTCTCACACAAAAAGCCAAGAATAAGCCCCAAACACCTGTGTCTCCCCACCTCAGAAGGAAGATGGGCAATCCCCAACATAGAAATATATTTCTTCGCCAACCAGGTGCCCCACATAATCCCATACATTCTAGAAGATGATATGAAACAATGGGTACACTTGGAGAGACATAATCAAAAACACTCCTGCCACAGCATACCCTTTCCTCCAAAAGAAACTAAGAAAAATCCCCACAACACTAAACAGGTTAACACAGATCATCAGATCATGCATAAAGCATGGAAGGCAGAAGTAGGCAAACTGTCCCCAACCCCATCCTCACTAATCCCCTGGCTCACCACCCACTATTCCACCATGCAGCACAAAATCTCCAGATAAAAACCTGGGAAGCCAAAAGCCTGTATCGTTTAGTAGACTTCTAAAAAAAATAACAAACCCATATCAACACAAGAAATATAAAACAAACTAGGGAACATCCAAATACCCTGGCTAACACACCACCAACTACATGCCTTCTTAAACAATCCAGTAGTAAAATCAACAGCCACTAGGCCATTGAACACCTTCGAAAACCTTCTCCTAACAACAATGGGACTTGGCAAAGGGATGGTGTACACAATATACAAAACACTGTTCCAAAGCACCACAAACCCCCTTGACGCAATCAAAAATCAATGGGGAGACGGCATAGGCTATGAAATTAACCCCACCCAATGGACTAGAATGTGGTCTAAACCTCCCTTTAAATCCATATCCATGAGAATAAAAGACCTCACTCTGAAACTCACTTACAGATGGTATCTAACACCACAGAAACTGGCGATGATATGCCCAGGAACCTCACCAAAATTCTGGAGAGGCTGTAACTCCACAGGCACATACTTCCACAGGCACAAAACCCACCTCTTCTGGACAACAGTCATATAAGAAATAAGCAAAATAACTAAACAGGTACTAGAAGTCACCCCAGAACTGGCCCTACTGAACATCTTCCAAGAGAACAATGCTCATTCACACTATAAAGAGCTCATAACTCACCTACTCTCAGCAGCCAGAAACATCACAGCCAGATGCTGGAGGGACCTGTCAGGACTCGATGGCCCTTGTGGTCTCTTCCAACTCTATGATTCTATGATTCTATGATTCTATGATTCTATGAATAAACATGGACCACTGCTATCAAGTTGTATGGGAAACAGCCTTACTAGAAAAGCTAACCAATAGACTGAAACTGACTTAGGGAGAAATAGAAGAGGATGCCTTCACTCTGGTATGACTCCTCTTTATCACATACACAGCCCAACAAGACAACATGAACCCACCAACAGCATATGATTCAATATGGCTAACTTAACTCAACAACTCCCCCTCTCTCACCACCAAGGAAACATAACAAGTGAATAGAAAGAGAACCTACCCAAGTGACGCTAACACCAAACCCCATGCATACACTAAGTAAAAGAACATAAGCTTTACCACCCCACTCCCTCTCTCCCATCCCCCCTCTTTTCTTCCTTACCTTATACTGCATATAACACTAATATCTCACAACAAATGTAACTGATCTCTAGAAAGCACAACCTGAAGAAAGAGACAAGGCATGTGCTTTTGTAAACAAGGAAAATCTTTAATAAAAACACTGGTCAACAACAAATTTGTTGTCTGCGTTTTTTTCAGTTGATTTAGGACGAATCTGATGCGCTGAATCAAAAAATCACATTGGTTTTGCTCAATCAGGTCAAGTTTTTGAGCTATGGGCACATGTCGTTTTTTATGTTTTTGTTCACATGTACGCTTGTGTGGAGCATTTTAGAAGAAGTTGGTGGGGGTAAAATGCCATGTCGAATAATTGTTTTGGTTGGAAATGATTATTTTAATGACAAGAAGTATTCAGGTCCGATAGTTCTGGGCGATTATGTTGAAAAGGGATCAGTTTGAAGTCATAAAACCTTGAAATCTTCCATAAATTGGTGCGGCTGGGATCAACAGAAAGAGCCGGAGCAGCCTCAAGCATCCTGATCTTCAATCAGCACGTCGTCCTGTAGCTCATTGTGATGAAATTCCAGTGCCTATCTTCGGAGAACTTCCTGACATTAGTGACGAAGATGCCTCCAGTGTTGAAGGACATGAAGAAGAAGAAGTGTTTCTTGAAGATGATGCTCCACATCCATTTTCCCAAAAGGAGTTGAATGATCTAGTTCGCGACCTCAGCTTGTCAAAGGACTCTGCTGAACTGTTGGCATCCAGATTGAAGGAATAAAACCTCCTCTCTGACAGTGCTCGTATCAGCTTCTTCCGCAACAGGCATCAAGAGTACCTCCATTTTTTCTCGGAAGAGAAGGACTTGGTGTACTGTGCAGATATTGCGCAGCTTCTGCTCAAGCTTGGAGTGCCACAGTATGAACCCAAAGATTGGAGACTGTTCATTGACAGCAGCAAGTGATCACTGAAATGTGTTCTGCTACACAATGGCAACCAGTTTACCTCTATACCCCTGGCTCACTCGACTACACTGAAGGAGAACTATGAAGTGGTGAAGTATGTGCTGGAGAAAATTGGTTATGATCAGCATAAGTGGTTTATTTGTGTTGACCTGAAGATGGTGAACTTTTTGTTGGGACAGCAGTCTGGCTTCACCAAGTACCCATGTTTTCTGTGCATGTGGGATAGTAGGGACCGTGCTCAGCATTACACGAAGAAGGACTGGCCTGTGCGGGAGGAATTGGTGCCTTGCAAAGAAAGGAACGTCATCAACTACCCTCTGGTGGACAGAGATAGAATACTCTTCCCACCGCTGCACATCAAGCTCAGCTTAATCAAGCAGTTCACCAAGGCTCTGGACAAGGATGGTGACAGCTTCACTTACTTGTGCCAGGCTTTTCCAGGATTGACCATGGAGAAGTTGAAAGCTGGCATCTTTGACGGTCTTCAGATCCGTCAGCTCATCAGAGATCCAGAGTTCAGAAACTCAATGAACAAAGTGGAACTGGAAGCGTGGAAGGCATGTGTTCTGGTAGTGAAGAACTTTCTTGGCAACAATAAGGCCAGAAACTACACAGAACCTGTCAACAACATGCTGACTGCTTTCAGAAACGTGGGCTGCAACATGAGCGTCAAGATGCACTACCTATTTTCACATATGGACTGGTTTCCTGAGAACCTGGGTTCAATGAGTGACGAGCAGGGGGAGAGATTCCATCAGGACATGAAAGAGATGGAGACCAGCTATCAGGGTCGCTGGGATGCAGTCATGATGGCTGACTACTGTTGGACTCTGAAGAGAGACCTCCCTGCTGCTGAGCATTCCAGGAGTTCCAAGAAACGGAAGTTCAAGCCCTGAAGTTTGAAAAATGGTGAAGCAACATGCAATTTACGTGTACTTACCTTTATGAATGTCCACCATTCAGTTTACAGTAAACCTGACCTGATGGAGAGAAACGGATGCCATTTCCCGATTCAGCAGTGCAAAAATACCCTAAATCAGTTGTAGAAATCTAGACAACATTCAAAAAGTAAAAAATTGTAGCCCAGTTAAATTATTTAAATACAAACAAACACAGAACTATAGAGTCTGGCTGAAGAGAAGTAGTAGCTCCACTCTATTCTGCCTTGGTCAGACTCCACATGGAGCACTGTGTCCAGTTCTGGGTGCCATAATTTAAGAAGGACATTAACAAGGTGGATTTTGTGCAGAGGAGGGCAACCATGCTAATCAAGTCTCAGGAAACCAACCCTTATGAAGGACAGTTGTGGGAATTGGGAATGTTTAGCCTGGAAAAGAGGACAATGAAAGGAGCTATGATAGCCATCCTCAAATATTTCAAGGGCTGTCACATGGAAGATGGAGCAAGCTGGTTTCCCCTACTCCGGAGAATAGGACCCCAACCAAGTTACAAGCAATGAGTTTCTGACTAAATATCAGGAAGAACTTCCTGACAGTAAGAGCTGTTAGTGGAACAGACTCTCTCGGATGGTGGTTGTCTCTCCTTCCTTGGACATTTTTCAGCAGAGGTTGGATGGCCATCTGTTATGGATGCTTTACTTGAGATTCCTGCATTGCAGGGGGTTGGACTAGGTTATTCTCAGGGTCTCTTCCAACTCTACAGTTCTAACATTCTATGATTTTAACTCTAAAGCAGAGGGGAAAGTTTTCTGAAATTGCCAGCTAAACAGGCTTTTAAATCCTTACCTAGACAAACGAGGAAATGGTCCCATTTACACAAGTATTGATCACAGCAGTTAAAGGAAAATAGGGTCTGACAAGCACTCAAGCGTTCATGGAAATGAGGTGCCTATTTAGATGTCAAAATATAGACATAGGTGCATAACAGTTTGCCCCCACCCCCATTAGAAGCAATGTTGGCTCCTCTTTCTAGTGAAGGCTGTTGCTTTCTAAAGAGGCTGCTTCTATTCTGTGTCAGACAACGAAAATTAATGACAAATACTGGGAAACTTCCTCCCCCTCCCCTTCCCTATCCTGGCTGTACATGTGATACACGGTTAAATATTTGTGCAGATAACTTCAGTTTGGCCCTATGCACATTTACATGGAAGTGGGCTCCACCATGTTTGGTGAGGCTGACTCCCAGGAAAGTATGCCTAGGATTAAAGAAAGTGGTTTTCGACACACACACACACACACACACACACACACACACACACACACACCGCACACATCATGTTAGGAATCCTAACAGCTTCCATGAAAGTACCAGGAAGCTTGGTACTATTTATTGCATTTTGCAGAGGAGGGTGAGAGATGACTAGTCCAAACCAAATCAGTCATCAGACTGGGCCCGAGGCCAGGGATTTTCTCTATGTCCACCAATGCCCCTTCATAAAGGTAAAGGTAAAGGTACCCCTGCCCGTACGGGCCAGTCTTGACAGACTCTGGGGTTGTGCGCCCATCTCACTCAAGAGGCCGGGGGCCAGCGCTGTCCGCAGACACTTCCGGGTCACGTGGCCAGCGTAACAAAGCTGCATCTGGCGAGCCAGCGCAGCACACGGAACACCGTTTACCTTCCCGCTAGTAAGCGGTCCCTATTTATCTACTTGCACCCGGGGGTGCTTTCAAACTGCTAGGTTGGCAGGCGCTGGGACCGAGCAGCGGGAGCGCACCCCGCCGCGGGGATTCGAACCGCCGACCTTTCGATCGGCAAGCCCTAGGCGCTGAGGCTTTTACCCACAGCACCACCCGCGTCCCAATGCCCCTTCATACAACACAATATTGAAGCTTCCCATTTAGCATTTCTCTTCCTCACCTCCAAGTATACAGGGTGCATGTGATCCCCACATTTGCAGATCTCTGGGGTGGGGTGGAAAGGAATACATATTTCTCAGCCCATAGCTTATTTTATTTACTTGTTTACTATGTTCATATTTATTTTATATTACCAAAAATTATATTGCTTGACTGTGAATATAACCTCTAAGTAGCCTACAAAAAATAAACCCCATCTCTTTTTCCCAAAAGCAAGTGAAAACAATTTTTGCAACACATACATGTGGACATGGGCAAACACCTCTCCCTGTATAAAGTTTGTCAAAGTCAAGAACACTCGAAGTTCTTCCTGAGTAATTTCCCAGTAGTCCTTGTTAATTCCTTTAGATTTTCTCTACCACTTTTCAAAGTCTAATGTTCAAAGACACAGAATGGAGCTGCCTCAGCAATTTCCCCTCGTCTTCCGTGTTGCTCAATCAAGTCCATTAACTCTCCTCTTTTGCTTTTTCGATGGCTTCCTTGAAGGAAACGTGGCCCTGCTTTTCAGTCTAGGCTGCCAGGCAGAGGTGCCTGGAGAATTCACCCCTTCATGCTGCTCCAGGAACTGCCCCCTTTCTTCTCTTGACAGATGCTGAGTCCATCTGCTTCACCTTCGTGAAACCCATGCCCTCAAACCCTCCATTTCCTATCACACAAAAGCACAGCAATCTCCATGTTAGGCTGCGAGCTGCAGTTTCGCTGTAATAAGGCGTTATGGGACAGACACCAAAGCATCACACAAAGGGGTACTTCTCTCACACATTTGAACAAGCGGCTTTATGTTCCATAAAGGAAATGGCATTGCCTCTAAAGCTGGGCTTCAGTGCAGAGTTTGTGCCTGGGGCTTTCCCCATGCTACGCTTGCCTGACTTTGTAGTATAGTTTTGAAGGTATGTAGCGCCTTACATGTGGTATGTACCACATCATTACTGCTAATATCAGCCCACTTCTATCCAATGGCTGCTAGTCTGGATGCAGTGTGTATACGCACATCAAAACCTAAAAACTCTGCTGCTGGCACTTTATATATATATTTTACTATGTAATAATGGCTCCATTAGGACTGTCTGAAAATGCTAAATGAAACAGAAACGGGACTGCAAATGGCCAAAGTTCACTTATTTTTCCAATGCCTAGAACAGAAATCAATCCAGGAAATACAGTTGGTATTCACCCTCATCAGACATCCAAGCCAGTCCTTGAAATGGTTGGACTAGGTTATCTTCACCTGCTTCTGATGCATGGAGCAAGATGGTCTGGGTCTACAGCAATAGGCCTTGAGTGCTTGCATGCATTAGCTAGGGCTGCCATATTTCAAAAAGTAAAAACCAGGACACCCCCAAAACTGATGAGCGGATGTCAAATCTGCCTTTGAAATCCCAATAATGTCCACCAAAATCTGGACATATGGCAGACCTAGATTAGCATCTGTGCTCCTGCCGTACCTCACGTCTCTTGAATCAAGTACTCCCTATTATATCCCTGCAGACACACACACACACACATGGCTTTGCTGGAGTAGCCAAAGAAGGAAGCAAAACCAACATCAAACTATATGAGCCCTTGCAAGCACCTTTCCCCTAAGGAGCTCCAGGTGGCTTCTTCTCCCTTACTCCAGTTTATCCTCACAACAACCCTGTGAGACAGGCTAGGCTGAGAGACTGTGGCTGACCACTTTATGGCTGAGCAGGGATTTGAACCTTAGTGTTCCAGGTCCTAGTCCAGCTCTCTAACCACTACACCACATTGGATCTGTACATTTCTCAGCTCTGAAGAACTCCACCTCATTTATGCATCCTGCAAATTAAAGGCTTGTAGGTAGGCCTAATGTGGCCTGAAATAACAGGGATTCGTTTTAGTGAGAAACTTCTGCAAGATTTGCAACATGTGCTTGCGTCCACTAAGGGTTCTTCTAGGTTGGGGCTTAATATCATGAATGTTGTGCAGATATTGCAGGTGGGAACATAGTGGCAACACTTTATTTCTTCTTCACTTAATTGTATTTCCCCCAGAAAGGGTAAATCTGTATTAAATGAGGGGAGTGGAGATATGGCTTGGCATTTTGATGACAATGACACCACGTGGCTCTTGCCAAAAAAACAACCCTTGCATGTTTGAGGAGCATCAATCCCACATGAAATACCCTTCTGGAAGCATCCATGGATTCACAATTCTAGAATTTAGCATCATTCCCCCTCCTCAGACATTGCAACATTTGGGTGTACCTTTGCTGCCAGTAGGAATGACAGGTTTATCCTTCCCAGAGAAATAACCATGCTATATCTATCTGGGTCCCATTAGGTTATCAGCCCATTGGAGCATTTTATTTAGGACCAATTCACTTTATAATCTTATCAGACAGAACTGAGAGCTTTCCACAGGATAACCTGTAGCCATCCCACCATTGCTTATTCAGTAGCGCCATTATGAAGGGTTTGCTATCACAGATCATTCTCTCTCATCACATCTTGATGATTTGTGATAGTGGATCTGTTATAATGGCTTCATACAAATGAGCAATCAAATGCTGGCAGCAGTTTATCATGAGGAAAGCTGTGAGTCCCGTCACACTTAACCTGACTCTGTAAATTATCCCTGGAATTCTAGAGAAAACACCCATTATTGTCAAGATTGTGGTAGATACATTGCAGCACTTTCCCCCTTGCAAAGGGCTGAATCCTCATTGCTGCGGGGTTAAAATTAGGATGCTGCCTCTAGTGGGTGAATTTGGAATAGAAAGGGAATGACAACCAATTGATCCATATTATTATTCTTTAAAACACTTTTGGGGCACTTCTCAACTTTGCATCCATAGAATTTGCATATGCATGTTTTTTCATTGCGTTGCATTTTATGGCATTTAAATGTTTGGTAGGAAACCCAAGATTTAAAGATAAATCAGCCTTTCACTGCCAGTATTTTGAGACTTTGTTTTCATGGTGGCGTTTCTTTTTTTCCTGTGCAAGAACTTGTCAATTCAAATTCATTCTAGCAAACACATCTCAGGTCTATTTGCCAGTCTAGCCTTTCCCCCCTTCCAGGTTGCTGTGAATTCAAATCTCTGCAGTAAATCCAGTAGAGTTGTGAAATATGCTAGTGCATGCCCTCCTGTTGAGTCCGATTTACTTACTTATAGCTTTGGTATATTAATGTCTGCATACAGGAATAAAACATGTCAACAACAGCATGGGTGGAATGACAATTTGACCAGGTCTATTCCTTTTTGTTGCAGCTCAGCCCAATCACAACTGACACATTAGTTTACACACACACACACACACACACACACACACACACAGCACATCATTATGGTGCTAGAATAATTTTTTCCACCATGAAGGATTTGCACCTGCCAAAATAAAATGTGTGTGTGTGTAGGTGTGCATTTACATGTCTACACCTGATAGCAGACCCTTCAGAATAGCAATTAAGGTGTCCCCCCCATCCTAGCAATAGATAATACACTTAAAATTAAGGAAACATTTCACAGCTTTTTCTCTCAACATTCATTTCAGATCAAATAGTTGGTGCTGCTGTTCTTCACTACAAAATTGCTCCTGAAGTCAGAGCTCAAATCACATTTCATTCATTGTTGTTGTTGTTGTTGTTATTGACTGAAGTTCAGCTGGAATTTGAACACCTAGAAACTCAGGCATGACCATATTTCTCCCAAGGCTCCAGTTTACACAATTCCCTGTGTGGCACTGGACACCTCTGGTGGAGGAACAAAGTCAGCCCACCCCCTGGGGATGCATGGATCAGTCTATTTCTTGTCCCTGGTGTCCATTCTGTCCTTTCCCCACATTAACCTGTTTTTAGTTTTAAAAAGATAAAAAATCACATATAAATACATATATAAATAAACATAGTTTCCCACAAAATACTTCAAATGCATTGTTTACCTCAGTGTATGAACTTCTAGATGTATTTTATCCTAGAAGAATGCCTCTGTGAGAAAATCTCCCTTACATTCTTTAAATCCCTTCACAGAATTCTACTTTTCCATGAAGCCTTTGGAATAGACCCTTTCAACTCAGCACCCAACCCTAACACATCCAAGCCAAGGGCTCTGCAACTGGAAATAATCACCCATTCTTCCCCAGGTTTATTTCAGCCCTAATTTCCGCCCCTTCTTTTGTTGTTTTTGTGGGATGACCAACAGTTTCACCAACCTCTCATTCTTTGCAAAGTGCTAAGTAAATAGATGGAATGCCACACATCATCATAATTAGTGCTTCTTTTGGTTAAAAAAGGGGGATGCTTTATCAACTTGTATATTGATAAAAGTGTTGCAGGTGCCAGCACAAAATGGCTGCCATTGGCAGCAAAGGGGGGGGGGGACCTGTGCTCTGTATCAGTGAGTACTGACCCCAAGAAGATTTGATTATCATCTTTATTATGACATACCATCATTGTCCCTATGGGCCATTCTGTTCCAGAAGACTGATGGACTGCTGAGAGCAGATAAGCCATCCATGGAAGCAACAGCAAGACACTTTTTCTTAATGAAGAAAAAGAACAACCCTTGGCCATCTTGTCTTTATTAAAGGTAAGATTCTGCTCCTCCTTGCGGTCAGGTACCAAACGTTGTCTACTTTTGCCATCACACAGTTATACTTTGTTTGCACAACAGAATTTGACAGCAATCACATCTCTGCTCAGCAGGTGTAACTCAATGATGGGATCATGATATTGGATAGGAAATATTTATTTATACATTAATATCCCATCCTTCCTCTAAGGAGCTCAAAGTGGTGTACATCGTTTTCTACTACTCCCCATTTTTATCCTCACAACAACCCTGTGAGTAAGGTTAGGCAGAGAGTGAGTGACTGGCCCACAATCACCCATTGAGTTTCATGACTGCCATGGGGACCCTGGTCTTCTGGGTATTAGGCCAATGCTCTGAGCACACTATGACACACTGGCTGTTATCTCATGAATAAGAAGAATGTGATGAATATCCTTCACCTGTCAGGGAAGCAAGGGGGCAAGGGGGTTCTGATTTGCTGATGAAACAAAGCAAATAAGAGAAAGGTAGGTTTCCCTTCCTGTTCTTGGCTGGGATTCTTTCTTTGCTGGCCAAAGTTACTGGAAACTCATTGGTTTGTAAAAGGGAATCTAGTCTTTTACAGCTTTCACAGACTTGGGGGGGGGGGGAGCTTTGACAGATATGGCTTCCTAAGTACCAGTAAATGCTTTGAATATCTTTAATGCCCACAGTTAAAGATACCATGGAAGCATGCCATAATTAATAACAGTATCATATAAGCCATGCTTCGCCCAGCACCGCAGGAACCAGATTTCTCAATGCCCGAATAGGTCACTTCAGTGTTTCACCCACTGAATTAATGCTGAGCAATTATACCAAGCATTAAAAGATTCTCGCAGTGTTTGCAGCACATATTTAGAAAGCAGCTGTAACCTTTAGCCCAGTGGAGTACTTCTTTCTTTTCGGTATTGCACTCCAACAAAAAGATAAAGGGAAATGGAGAGAACATCTAAAGACATGAAGGTCAAGACTATAAAAATAATTGTATAAATTAAATGTTTCCCATGAGAGTTTGAATGTTTCCCATGAGTGACGTTTTCATGACATTTTGAAACAGTCCGAGGGTTGCTGCAAATGAGTGATACAATAGAAATATAATAAATGCCATTGTAGGACCATGATAACTGATTAATACAAAATGTAAGAGGCAATTTTTATTCTTGAGAAATTAGAGTGGCATTTGCCCACCAATCCATAAAGGAAAAACGACCGATTCTGAGGTAAAGGCCACCTCAGATACCGTTTCAGCTGGATTTCTCCCTAAGTTCCACCAGCTGCCTTGCAAGAAGCATCCTGGTAGAGAGGGGAACCTGGGTGCAGACCACCTCAGCTGGACCTCTCCCCTACAGTGCCATCTACCTCAACACCTCTTATGGAGAGGATTCCAGGAAAGAGAGAGCGTGAGGGGCAAAAACCATCTCAGGAGCTCCTCCAGCTGGACTTTTATATCATTTATATCAAAGGGCTATGTACCACCACTTGCCCTATGGGGAGGACTGCAGGAGAGAGGGAGGCAATAAACACTTCAGAGCCTGATCCAGCTCTGGACTTTCCAGCTGGACTTTCCCCTATGCACCACAGAGCCATTCTACCAGCCAGGGGTTGGCAGGGATCCTGAAAGGCTTTTTACATGCTGATGTTGCTTATTGTGTTTTTTTAAACTAAAATTTCATGCTACTTGCAAACCATCATGGAAGGATTTGCATCTTAAAAAGTAGGATATAAATAATTGCAATAAGTAAATACTTTCGATGATCAAACAACCTGCCAGAAGTTGTCTCATGTTGATTAGAGTTAGAGTAGTAGCTCAAGCTCCGCAAATCTGGGAAATTAGAAGCTGAGACTGTTAGCTTAATATATATGCCCCATGATCAGTAATGACATTGTACAAGGGCACAAATTGTACTAACGTACAACTCTCTCTCTACTTCTCAATGCACCCACATTTTTCCTTTGTCTGTCAGGCCAATTTCCAGATGGGGAGAATTATGGACGAGATTCAGCTTACTGGTCCCACTAGAAGAAGCCTGTTCAAGGGCTTCCAGTAATGCAATGGGGCTTCCTCCCTCTTGTCCCACTAAATTGGCCCTGGGAGTGGGGGGCTTAGAGAACCTCCCAGAACAGCACACAGGGGAAGAAGAGGGGAGATCATTCAGCTGTTATAAACAAAGCATTTATGTCGAATTCCTCCCTGGGTGTCTGGGAAAAGCAAATATGATCCATGTTGTCTTGGTACTGTGTTGTCCTATTAAACACCTGTGCCCTACAGTATCACTGGTGAATCCTGTGAGTTGATCTACACTTTCATTGGTAGCTGGCAGGATGAGTAAAAAGTGGGATGACCCTCTTTTAGCCAACCTGATTGTCATGAACTGGCAGGGCAATGGGGAAGAGGAAGATGATCCCAGCAAGACACATTTGGAGACATCGTCAAGTAGATTGTGTAAGCCGCATTCCAACTTATTAGCAACAGGTAACTTTTTAAATAAATTGTAGAATTATAATCGTAGACACCCCCCACTTTCTGCTACTTAACTAAAGGGGAACTCCCATATCCCTTTAATGTGACCACAGAGTTCAGTTTTCATGCCACATATAGTTCCTCTGATTCCTTCCAACAAAGTAAATGTTTCAGGATTGAAGTTTGTGTGTTTGCCATGGACATCCCCTGATAAAATTAAGATGAAAGGTGGGGGAGAAAATTAAAGGCAGCTATCTAAATCTGCTTCAATGGGGTCTAAACGCAAAGATAAAAATCCAATTGTCTGATTCCTTTTAATGAAAACTAAAGCTTGTGAACTGAGAAGCCTTGAAATGGCTCCCCACAGAGGTAGTTATGAGCCAAGAATAACTAACTTACCACAGGAACTCATTTTCTCTCATTAGCTTTAAATTTGATTCAGCATCAACACAGAAGTAAACTGACCCCAAATTATTATCTCATTAATAGGAAGAAAACTTTGTTTTGGATCAGTTTGGGTATACTGTGGTCACATGTAAGACGAAACCATGGTTTGGCATTCCCTCAACAAGATCTGAGCTTCCTCCTGTTCCCTCAGCCCCTCATATATTCTGGGTGAGGGTCAACCTCAGAGGCGAGGGGCATGTGGACTGAATAATAGAAGCTGTTAACCAAAGATGTGCACTGTTTCTTTCAATCTCTGTTTCTTTGGGAAATGAGTGCATTAACACTTCAAATACTGGAATGTGAGGAGAAACCTTCTGTTCATTCTGGGTAGGGCTCACTCCAAAGTAGGGATGGACTGAACAATTCTATCCCATTTCACCCACACTAGTGATCAACTTTTTTATTTATTAAATTTATTGGTTACTTTTTTGCCGTAGTGAGTCAAAGTGACTTAGAATATTTTGAGCATCTGTGGTGGGGATGTAACTATGTACACAAGTTCCAGAAGAAGGCTGTAATGGATATTGTTATTGTTGTTGGCAAACAGGTCATGTTGGGCACTAAGTTATGTCTCTTACCCATTTTATCTTTTTTTAAAAAACATATTTATGTTCTCCTTTATTATTCAGCCTGAGCCTTTGAGATCAGAAATGAAGCCTCAATCCTATACCCATTTACCTGGGAGTAAGCCCCATTCCACACTAAAGACACCATTTCAAAAAGACATGTTATTTATTCCATACCCAAAGATGTTCAGTTTTGCATAAGGGGTGAACCAGTGAATGTGTCTGCAATAATTCTATAACTCCTAGCTTTACCTCTGGAAATTCTCCCATAAGGAAGGCTGAATGATTCCTTTTAACTGGCTTCTTACCCTTCACATCTCATCTGAGAGCTAATCAAGAAAACAGATTCACAGCCAAGGGGCCCCTGATATAGGGGACTCTCCCTATCTTTGTGTTATTTATAACACATTTTTTGTGTGAAAACAAGACAGGCTTTCATTTAAAATAAAGAAGAATCTCTTTGACTAAGTGCCAATTCATCAATGCATTAGAAACAGAACATTAATCTGCTCCTCCCGTCTCTGCCATAATTGTAACATTTTCCTTTTAATGAGGTGGAGCAGGCGAATGGGAAGGTAATTGTGCCAATACTGATGGAAGGTTTCTTTTATAATTTTCAGACTAATGATGACATGCAAGTCGTATTGTTTCTTTGCAGCAAGGGGCCTTTCTCCACAAAGAGATGGATTAGCAGCAGAGGAGAGGCACAGAGCCTACCCAGAAAATGGTACTCTCCTTTCGGACCGGCACGCTTCTTTCTTGCACTCATGGCCAGATAATGAGGACTCATCTATTAGCAATATGAATGGGCTGGGCTTGCAGGCCAGATGAATGGAAAGGCAATGGGTTGGAGAAAGACGCAGAGGAAAAACTAGATTGATGCAATCTGGCCAGCCTCAGTCTGCCATCCATATGCCACCCAATGGAATGGCTTTGAAGCTAATGGACAAACCTGTCTTGTCCCTCTTCTACAGAAAGCCTTGGAGATGGAAAAGGAGGTTTGCTGCAGCTGATTAAAGATGATGTTCTGTTTGCCATTATTCTGACAATTTCAGAGGCATTGTACAGCTATACTGAAGAATCTTTCCCATCTGCTGCTGTTCCTGGGCAAGGGCAAAATAGAAATGGGATAGCAGCTCAGGGCTGTGGCTTTTGTTTTTTTGTTTTTTTATAAATTTTTTATTGCGTTTCTTTCCATAGTTTTATAGGTTACAAACAAATAACATAATTGCAAGAAACAAATTTTCCCTTTTTTTTAACAACAAAAACAAACAAAAACAACTTGGACTTCCCCACCCCTTCCGATTCTGCGTTATTTAAATTAACAATGTCAGCATTTTGTTACCTTATTTCATGCCTTATTGTAACTTTCAAATGTTATGTACCCAAATTCGATATATTGTATCTCAGTTTCAATGCCTTTAAAATAAACATAACATGTTCGATTCAAATTGTCTCCTTTTCTCTTTTATCACTTATTTTACAATTTACTTAATCATGATTGCAAAAGCATAACTTTTCCTAATCATGCACTATCTTAAGATTCATACAGCTTGTAGTATTTTTGCAAATAGTCTTTAAATTTTTTCCAGTCCTCCTCAATTGTTTCTTTATCCAGATCTCGGATTCTGCCGGTCAGTTCAGCTATCTCCATGTAGTCCATCAACTGCTTCTGCCATTCCTCCAGCGTGGGCAAATCTTGTGTCTTCCAGCTCTTAGCAATGAGTATTCTTGCTGCTGTGCTAGCATACATAAACAAGGTTCTGTCTTTCTTTGGCATTTTCTGGTCTACCATGCCCAGCAGGAAGGCCTCTGGTTTCTTGGGAAAGGTATACCTAAATACCTTTTTCAATTCATTATAAATCATTTCCCAGAAGGTCTTCACTTTTGGGCAGGTCCACCAGAGATGGAAGAAAGTCCCCTCTGCTTCCTTACACTTCCAACATTTATTGTCAGACAGGTGATGTATCTTAGCTAACTTGACTGGGGTCATGTACCACCGGTATATCATTTTCATAATGTTTTCCTTCAAGGCACTGCATGCCGTGAATTTCATTCCGGTGTTCCATAACCTCTCCCAGTCTTCAAACATAATATTATGTCCAACATCCTGTGCTCAGGGCTGTGGCTTTTGGGGCTTTTTCTGCTGGGGTTCAGATATTGCAATTTAAAATGCATGTGTATCATATTGAGTATGAAGGGGGGGGTGTTGGTGCTGCTGCTGCTGCTTTCCCTTTGAAACAAAGCCAAGGAGGGAGTCTGATCTGATCAAGGTTAATATTTGCATTTAAGGGGACAAGCTGATGGAAATGCAGGGATAGTGCCCCCCAGATTTGCCAGCTCTGCATAGCCTCTTTGATGGGTGCCCCACTTCCCACAGTGGCTGTCCATGGAGGACTAGGTGATGATGTTGTGTTTACATGGCCTTTCTAGCCTCCCAAAGGAATGCAGAGTAAAACAGTAAACCTGAAATTCATACACAGACACTTATGTTCAGGAGTTTCTCACCACTAAGCATGGATGGGCAGGAGGTAGTTTAGGATCTACTGATAGGTCCTGGGATGATTCTTAGTAGATCAGCAAGGATCTTGGACTACTGATAGTTTAACAACAAGTTGGGCTTTTGAGTATTTCCTGTTGAATGCCCAAGAGAACACATCAAGGCTTTTTCAAGCATTCAGCAGGAATGCTCAAAAGGCTTGGCTGAAGTGTGGCTTTCCTCCTTCCCTGCTACTCCCCTTCTCATGCTCCCCCTCCCAAAAGACCTTACTTGGGGAAAGGAGGCAGAAAAGGGCTCCATCTCATGTCTGCATAGGTGAGCTACCTGTTCTTCCACCTTTCTCCTTCTCCAAAATAGATTTTTGGAAACTTGGCAGTATTAGGGTGGACAAATCTGTCCATTTTTGTTCCTCTCAATTTCTCATGTTTTCAGTCTTATGTTCAGTTATCTGCATTTCTACAGCAGTTGGTGAGTTTTCATTTGAAAAATTTCCTCTTGGAAATTCATCGGCACTTTAATGAAGATTTCTACTTAAATAAATGTTATTCTGTGCAATTTCCCATTTTCCCAAAGAAATTTTCCACAATATTATACATTTTTGTGTGTTATTTTCACTAACACGTTCATTTTTACGCACACTTTGCCCTGATATATGCAGTTTTGTTCACATGACTGAGTTTGAACTCATGCTGCTTTGAAAAGTGTGGATTACAGAGGAACTGAATTTCCCCCTGTCTCAACTTGGAAGCAAACCCCACTGAGTTCAAAAACACTTACTCCCAGGTCAGTTTTCATGGGATTGCAGCTTTGGTATATTAGATAATTTCTGATGACACCAGTGTTATTCAAGAAACACAGGGGTCTACGTTACTCAATGGCCAAGGAAGGGATTGTTTCAGACAGCAAGGAGTCTGTAATAATTTACAGTAGAAGGAGCTAATCTGGACATTTGTGGGTCCCATCCAACTCTACAATTTGAAGATTCTATGAATTTAGAGGCAAAGAAAAATGGCAGTTAACTAAAAGACCAAGCTTAATATTCAGTCATTGGGGAAAAAACATTGTAATCGTAGGAATATCAAACAATGCAAATATTGTGGGTCCCTTGCAAGGAAGCATGATGCAAACAGTGTTTCACATACAACGTGGTAACCAGTCCTTTTCACCCATAAAACGTAATGCCAATAAAGCTGCTAAAATCATAACACTGGAATATGCTCTGCCATTATTTTACCAAAAGTGTTATGAGAAATAATGTTGGACAATAAAGCAGCTAAATAGGAATCCCTTAAGCTTTTTAATGGCCCTTTTCAACAGCAGTTTGAGGAGGAGGGCTAAGCATTGCCGTGGGTGATTAATATCTTAAAATGTAGTCGCATAAGGGAGAGCAAAGCACACATCTCAATATGTGGAACTGAAAGGGCTGTGAAATAAATTGCAAACAGCAATGCATTGGGGAATGAGAAGCAAAGACCACGTTGAAATGGATCAATAGAACATGCAGTCATTTGCAAAAATTAGCAGCAGATGGTAGTTGAAAATGTTTTCTAAGAATAAAAGGGAGAGAATGGATCCACAGGCAGAAGCAAACTAAACCCTGCACTTCAGAAGATGGGCAGTGGTGGCAGGGAGTGGGGATATAAATTGTTATGCTGACTCACAGTAAGGCTGCATTCAGACTTGAGGTTTATTGAATTAGAAATTGGGAGAGAAGGGCGAGCCTTATGACCAAGAAAACTAACGTTCCTTTTTAACACTGCAGTCCCTCTTGTATATGAAACTGTGGCTTTTTAATCAATGTATCATCATGTCATTCTAAATTTTAAATGGTGGGAAAGAACAGTATGCTGGGACCCCACTCCAAATTTCTGATCTGTCTATCTCAAGACAGACAATGGCAACACTGCCCAACAGATAAGGTGAGCAGGAATGGGGAATGTTACACAACAGAAGGCAGGCAATGCTAGATTTACACTTGCTCTTTCATTAGGAAGACACCTGAGATTTGACAGTCAAGCTATGATTATTCAGGGCCAGGAGGCGGAAGGAGCTGACTTTCAATTCAGGCTTCTTTCAAATCACCTATGTGATAAACATAACCAAAGAAAATCAAGACAGAGTCATCAAAGAAAGAACCAGGAGAAAAGAAAGTACAGACCCCTCAGTACAGAACACAGCTGGAAAAATCTACACTGGGTTTGGAGAACCATGTATTGATCAAATATTGAAGCAAAATAAATACACAGGGCAGTTATGCTAAATCACTGGATTCCACATGCAACTTTCCAGATTCGTTTGTAAAGCAAAACCCTCAAATCAGCCCTACCAGGATCTATTTGCCTAGGGTCAAGTAACCACTATTTGACCATGAGAGTGAAATGCCTTTACTCCCCTTGCCACCAATAACATCAGAGCAAAGAATTGAATTAACATAGATTTTCTGCCTAGAATGGTACATTTTCACGACAGTTATACAAGGCTGTTTAAAATGTTCAGCAAGGACTAAAATGTAATTTAAGCATTATCATTCAAAGATCCATGTAGATGGGAGACCAGAGTATTTACATATAACGTGATGCCTGGAAAGGCAAATAGTACTCAGAGAAAAGACTCAATCTTTGGATGCCACGCTCCCTGATTTGTTTTACCTTTAGCTTTTTTAAAAATTAAAAAATGCTACACCAACTTCCTATGAGGATTGGCCCACAAATAAATAAGTCCTCAGAGGAAGAGAATGATCCTATTCCTGAGCTCGGTACCAACAAGAATCACAGGGAGGCATCACATATGACACCTGCCCTTGCTGGAGGAGGCTGCAAGTTCAGGAGAACCGACACACCTAGAGTGGTGAGAAACTCCAGCTCCAGATAAAGATGGTGCAGCTTCTCTAGATTCACAGGATAACTTCAGAAGCAGGGAGCCCTTTCTAAATACATGTAAACTCACTACATGATTAGAAGCCTTGTCTTCCAGTGTTCTAAATCATATAGAGGAGCATTCATGGATAGAAAATTGGGATATAAAAGGCTTCCTGCTTCAGGGGTTATCCCACAAGATGGGAAGAGCTGGGAGGAACCACATGACCTCAGGGGCCAGGCTATAAAAGTGCCCCTGCCCAGTCCCTATGCTGTTTCTTTGCATAAGAAATGCATGGAGAGGGGTTGAACGTTCGACACTTCTCTGCTGTCCACTGCGAAGGGAAGGCAACTTCTTTCATAGTTAGCTGATGATCCCTGATTTTATTTTATTTTTCTGTGGTTTTTTTATCATGCATATGTTGCTGTAAACTGCTTTTATATTTTTCATGAGCTTGCAGTCTGCAACAATCTTTTTAAAATAAAAAATAAGGGAAAGGTAAATTCAAAATGTGGGAAGCAGAGAGGAAAGTAAGCTGCCAACTTAGAAGCCTGGGCACCTGGTTGGACCTTCACTTTTGTCAGTGCTGGAAGGTGGATGGCAGTGGTTGTGAAGTTTGCTCCCTGTGTTTTCTGCCTGGATTTCTCTCCCAATGTACCTTTAAAATCATTTCTTAGATGATCCTCACCGCTTTTGCTTTGATTGCTGCACTCTTGCTCAGGAGCAGAATGGATGCTGACTTTTAGCACTGAGGCAGCCGCTAGCTTTCTCCTCCATAACCAGCAACCTTACCTAGCAGTTATGGGAGAAAATTCCCTTTGGGAGGGGGGGTGCAATGCAGAGGCTTAAAGCAGAATCCCAATTAGACTTTCATTCAGTAATGCATGACACTACAGAGTCCAAAAAAATCTGTGAGAGCATATCCATTAACACACACCCTCTGTATGATAAATATGCATACGCCATCTTCGCCTTTCTCCAACCATCTTCTGCTACCCTATTGCCCCACCATCTCTCATCCAGCCACAGCCCTTGAAAACACTTACTCAGCTCAAATTTTTTTTGCTCTACATGCAGAGCCTTCCTTGCCTCTGATCTGGAACAGGTTTTTTTCTCTAGCACTCAGTTAGGTTCCCTCATAACTGGTTCTTACCGGTTTTATGGCCAGGTCATCCCCTTGGCCTTACTCATAATGGATTTTGCAAAATTTCTATTTCACACTAGATAGGTGCTGCAGTGGGCTGGGAGTCAAGTTGTCGTTTAGCTCTGTTCACAGGCAGTGACCATCACATTTTGTCTCCCGTGGCACTGTTAATGCAATGTCTGGAGAGTCACAGCTTCCTCTTCCCTGTTCTATGTTCTGGGCAAGTTGCTCTCCTGCCTCCAACAATCTTTTTTTTTTTTTTTTTACTGTGTCTTGGTCATTAAAATACTGCAGCATCCTTACATTTCATCAGGTATTAAATCAAAGGCTGGATGGCGCGTGTGCCTATGGAGCAATATGATTTAAGTAACACTTCACCTCACTACAAATCATTTACTGAATATAGAAACTGGCAGAAAGCAATGAGCAGATCATGGATATATAAGATTACAATTGCTATTATAAAGCAAAAGTAGTGGCTTTTTCTCTCTTTCTCATGTGTGATACAAACAACAAAATAAACCATATAACCATCTGGGTCATTATTGATTTCAGGAAGCAAAAGATAGCCCACAAGCACAAGAATACATGAAACTTCTAAAACCTCATTGAGGCAACAATTTAAAGGATTTCAAGGTCTGTTTTTTATAAGCCTTTGGGGACTCAAATGTAGTATATTGATTAAACTTCAGGAACAGTTAAAGGCTGCTTCAGCATGTCTAATTAATACAGTGATGCCCTGATGCCCCTACTTGTTGTTTTACCAAGGTTTATTCTGTCAAATCAATTAATATTCATAGCCCCAAAGAAGGCATCCCCTGTTTATCATCTGATAAATCAATCGATGTATTGATCCATTTGAAATAATTAACTGTCTTGTCCTCCAGGGACTGCCTCCTGCATTCCCAAAGTGTCTAAAGGAGTTGCACATTAAAATGGAAAACATTGATGCAACTCTGGGGAAATCACACACAATACTTGTTGAGTCAACAATAGAAACAAGTGAGCTTCTAATAACTGCAAGCTTTCAACATAGTCAGCCTCTTAAATGATATTCAACAGATTGTCGAAATAATGTCTCTCTTGCAAGAACTGATCTATCCTGGTAACGATTGCTGTCATGAGATCTCTTCTCTTTGGTGTTTATGGATCTTTTGAAAATTCATCTCCTAGCATGGTACAGTCAAATCTGAGCAGATGTGCAGTGGAGTTAAGGGAATGGACCTATGGCACCTGTTGCAGAAGGCTTAGAGCACAGAGGCAGAACCTGTGACCCTCCAGATGTTGCTGGCTTTAGGGATGGAGGATACCTTTGTTTCCTTCACCTTTCTAGGCAAACTGAATTAATTTGCGCACAAACCCCCTGGCAAATACATGGCTCATAGCATCATTATCCTTCAGATTTTTCACTGCTCCAAATTTTCTAGTACACACCGTTCTTGGCTATTGGGGAGTGGGGGAAAACATACCTAAATGCAATTGCAAATGTGTATTTGAGGATAAAATAAATTTATA